>NC_092872.1:612094496-612762829 GCF_028372415.1 Notamacropus eugenii | reverse complement strand
GTAAAGCCCATCCAGAGAAGAGTTGGGTAGAGTAATTTGGTTGCTATTCATCTAGGTCTTGAGTAGATACTGTGGTTAGATACTAAAATTTAGCCTCAAGATGTGTTAAGGAAATTTTGGTTTACTTAGGGAAATCTTAGGTAAGTTATTAGAGAAGTGGGGGGAAGATTCGTTGTGATCTCTCTATAGAGCAGGGGTTCTTCACCTGAGACTAGGGATCTTTCAAAAATGTTTTTTAATAACAGTACTTCAGTATAATGATGTCCTATTTTGTGTCTTTATTATTTTTGTGCCCTTAATTTTCCAAAAAGGGATCTGTAGGTTTCACCAAGCTGCTGAAGGAGTGTATGACACACCAGAAAAGGTTAATAGCTCCTGCTTTAAAGGATCAACTTAGTAAGAAGAGCCTTAAAAATTATGAACTCTTTAACTATAAAACTGCTGCACTGATAAAGGCTTGTATTGTCTGCTGAGCCTAGAACTCTTTACCAGATTTTACCCTGCAGCGTTTTGTCAACTGGATTTTTTTTTAAACTTACCATTAACAGAATGTAGGTTTGTAGCGGTGGGGAACTGCTAACAGATGCTTAGCCACAATCATGTCAGCAGTGTGGATGTAATAAACATAAATGAGATACATTTGCAGATGTATTCCTTGTATCTCAAACAAGATTACTGTTTGAATGAATGTTCAGGAGTTATAACTTTATTCATCTATTTGATTGATGCTACTAACAGAAATTCTAAAGATTAATTTTTAGTTAGGAGGAGATTCTGTGGAAATTTTTTAATTATTATGTACAGCTAAAAAAAAACAAACCTGTATCATATCTTAAAAAATAACCTTGTGGCTGAGATTTACCTAATCTTTTATTTGGAGTATCATGAAAACAGGTTTTGAGTTTGTATATGCAGTAGTTCTTCCTTGTAAAAAGTTTTAAGTTTTGCATTTAGAACTTATGCTTGATGCCAGATTTTATGTACACATATAAGTTCTTCCACTTTACCTTGCTTTGAATTAGATAAGATAATAGTAAGGTTCCTGGAAAGTCAGAGGAACAAATTAAATAAGTCTAATGAAAGTCCCAATGTGTGTGCATCTCCCAATTGAAATTGTTGATCCTTATGTGCTGCAATATGTGCCTTGCCTGTTTCCTTCAGGTTGATATTTGAGCTTCAATAAACAGGAGGAGCAAAATAGGAAGTAGTTTTCATGGCCTTTTAGGGCTTACTGCTTAGTAGAGAAGCTGTGATTGTTCAAGTCACAGCATAATGAAGTGAGGCGGTAATGAAAAGCTTTGGGCACACTGGCTGTGTAACTGTATTTATAACTTCAGCAGTCAGTTTATATGGGTTGGCTTTATTATATGTGTGTGAATGGTGCTTTCTGATAACAAGATCCCTTTACTATTAAGAAAGTAAATCCTGTTGCTGCTGAGAATAGTCAAATGCCTACTTTCAATTCAAATCATTCCTGTCAATTTGTACTTGTATTAATGCTCCTTGGCTTTTTTTCCTTATTCATTTCGTAATATACTCTTCTCTCTCCCACCTTCACTATCCAATGAGCCATCCTTTGTATTAAAGATTAAAGGAGGTGAAGGGGTTGTATACAGTCAATATGTTGGGCTGTGCTTAACAGTATATACAATACTACACACACAGAGCATACTCTCTCTCCCATTCATTCACACACTTTAAGGAATTAGGTACATTTTCTCAAACCCTTCCCCAGGACCAAACTTGACCATAATTATATAGCATTTGGTTTTATTTATTTATTATTTATTTATTTATTTTATTTTTGGCAATAGCCTTTTTCAGTTATATGAATTCAGTCCTGGTTTTGTTTACTCAACACTGTTAAATCATATAAGTCTTCCTGTGCTTCTCCTTATTCTTTATATTCATCATTTCTCACAGTCCCATTGCATGTTTATGGGCCCTGGTTTTGTTTCCAATTTTTTTAAGACATTCATTTTAAAGACAAAATACTCTGTTCCCATCATGAAAAAAGAAATAAGTAGAGGTTCCCATTTGTGGACAGAGTTCTTGTGAATAGTCCGTGTCTATCTGTGTGCTAAGCAGTACCATTTTTATCTTTATTGCCAACAAAACGTGTGTGACTCTCTACATTAAACATAACTTTTGCAGGCTAATAATATTTAACATTTTCCAGATATATGAATACGTGTTATGCTAAATACAGTAAAAATTCACTTAAAATCATTGCAGTATTCATAGTAACTTGTATTCTAGTGATACAGTAACCATAATGAGATCCATGAAATCTTTTTTTTTTTTAAACCTTAAAGAAAGAAGGAATCTCCATACTCAAAAAGGTTGGGACACACTGGAATAGATTTAGACCACTTTTTGGTCTTGAATCCTACATTTACATCATCCCTGCTTTCTGGAATTAGTTCAAGATTTAGAGAGAAGGGTTTGTTTGGGGGAGTTTCCTTGTTCTTATCTCCAAGTAAACATATGCTGCAGCTGGGTTTAAATTGCCAGTGTCATTTAAATGTGTAACTGACCCAGGAGTTGCATGTACTGCAGAGAGAGACACTGTTCAACTTGAGACATGAGGTACTTGAGGGAAAAGGTGCGTACATTTTGAAGCTTCATTCTTTTTCTTGGTCTAGACCTGTGATTTCATCACAACTCATCTGTAGCTTACACTCGAAGAGAATTTCCTCAAATGCTGAGAAGCAGACATGTCTATGGTCCCAATAGCTAGTATGTGTTTGTGGAAAGAATTAACCTGGGTTTAATTCTAAAGCTGTCTCTCTCCACTACTTCCCCTTACGGCTGAGAAAAGATTATGTTTTAATTTTTACTCACTGAAATTTACTGCCTTGTATGTATTTCAGCATTGACTCTTAAAGACAAATGGAACATTAGAGATCATAACTGAGTCCCAGCAAAGTTAAATGAACTGTCCAATGTAACATTTTGCAGCAAAGCAAGCAATAGAGGTGAAATTGGAGCCACAGTCAGATGTTTGGGATTTTTCTTAATGAAGTGAACTAGTCTTCTTTTTTGGCAATATAATCTATTTTATAGGGTCACATGAAAGGAGAACTGTAATTCAGAACTCATTACAGTCTATGTATGTAATGATTTATATGTAAAAATGACATACCAGCAATGCATTTGATTCATCGGTGATGAAATTGCTGGCAGAAGTAAATTCTGTTTTTTTATTTGAATGATATTATAGAAGGGGCTTGAGGATAGGAAAATTGTCCTGTAAGAGAAGGTGTATGTGTGTCTGTATGTACCAAATGGAGCAAAATGTTTTTTTTTTAATGGTATCATGTCCTGTAGAAATGAAAGATGTGAGACTTAAACTTTTTGAATGTATTGATTGGCCTCTTAAATATGATATCCTTTAGTGGACCATTCTTTTGGAATAGTATGTAGTGAAAATGCAGTTTCAAAGATTGTTTCGCTGGAAAGCCTGCAAAATACATAACTTTTTTTTTTTAAGAAACCATAAATATTTTTCATTAGCTAGAATTGGATGAGTCTCTCCAAACACTACTCCAAAGTGAAAAATAATCCTGTTTTCATTTTTTTTTCCTTTTCGGTTGATGTTTTCTAGAGCCTAGCCCAACTAGAGAACCTGTGCAAGCAGCTCTATGAAACTACTGACACAACGACCCGACTCCAGGCAGAGAAAGCCTTGGTTGAATTCACCAACAGTCCTGATTGCCTGAGCAAGTGCCAGCTCCTCCTGGAAAGAGGGAGTGTGCGTATGATCTGATGATTTCTGAAGAATAGTGGAAAGCTAAGGAAAAGCACCCAGTGCCGCTTTAACTTAGGGGAAAGAACATGGTCACTTGGGGCCATCTACCCTGGTTTTTTGCTTTGATTGGTGTTGTTTTCTCAGACTTTCTATCCATCATACTCTTACTGTTTGAAAAATAACATTAGTCTGACTGGTAGTTGTAGTAACTGGCTACTCTGAGATTTCAAAATACATTTACATTTCTCTTTCCATGGAAATTGGCTTTTCAGATGAGTAGATCATAGAGGCCAAGCACTGCCATGAGGAAAATTATTTTTAAAATTAATTTTTTTCTTTAAATCTTTTTCTGTCATCTTAAACTAGTTTTTTTGGAACTCTGCTTCCACTTAGTGGTCAAGTTTTTATACTTAATTTACTTTGCTAATAAATGCTTTACATTTAAGTAGAAATGGCTTAATGTCAGTAGCTGCTTTCGTATACATATTTAAATGTCTTCTTTTTCCTGTTATTCAAAGTATTTGCTAAAAATAACCTTCAAGTTGTTATTTAGTTATGCATGCAAAAACTTTGAATCATAGAAGGCTTATACAATTTGCCTATAAACAAGGAAAGAGGGCACTAGGTGGTGCAGTGGAATGAAATACTAGGAATGAAGTCAGAAAGACCCGAGTTCAAATTTGGCCTTAAAATTCTTACTCTGGGTAAAGTCACATAACCACTCTTTGCCTCTGTTTCCTAAACTGTAGAATAAGAATAATAATAGCACCTGGCTGCAGTGTGGTTGTGAAGATCAAATGGAGCATGATTTGTAACATGCTTAGCCATGTAGTAGTGTGTGTATGTACTTATTATTCTCTTTCCCTCCCCTTGATTGCCTATTTTCTTCTTTTACGTTCTAAAGAAAAAATTTCTATAATGAAGATTAATTTAAAGCCTAGGAAATGTACTTGAGGTGACAAGTTTGTGGTCAAAGAACATATACTACTATGGTCTGCAAAATCACTTTTTGACATGGCATTTTAAAGTATGTTCTTTAAGGTATCTCTGCAAATAATTCTTAAAACTACTTGATCATAAGATGCAATATGGTTCTAATTACACATCCATCTCAGGATGTCATTAGTCCTCTTCAGAACGAAGGACGAACAGCATACATACCAACAAACCTTAATGTACCCCCAAAGTGAAATCTGCCGCCTTGTATTGAGACCTCTAGTTTATTTTATTGCCCATATTCTGCACATTTGTGTCTATGCATCTGAGGCCATGAGGACTTATTGCTTCTCCTAGATATAGCCTTTTGTAAGTTATTGGGTCTTTTCACTTTTCTTTTTTCTTTGTCACACTTAATCTTGGTGGTATCTGGTTTAGTGAATTTATCCCTGCCTTCTTTCCCCACAATTTTCAGTTCAAACATCTCTTGGTAGAACAAATCTCTAAAGAAATGAAGTTTACCAATCATTGTAAAAGGTGTTTGATCCATATCTAAAGTCCTCAAATCCAAATCCCCTTCTTCAACACTGTCTTTTTAACCAACTCTTCTCATTCCATGTTGTCCTTTCTCTCTTGAAGGCACATTAGTAATTGAGTTGCAAATAACAACTATACCCATGAGGTCTTTAGTTTCTTGCCTAGGGGGTTATGTCCCTAGCACTGATTTCTAGGATCCTTTTCCAGATCACATAGTAATCATGCATAGTCTGACTGAGAAGCATAAATCATATTTTGTGTCATGGATTCAAGTTCCGTTAGTTTCCCATGTTAGATGCATAGGTGTTTTATTTTAAAATAATATATAACTTTAACATTAGTGGACAGCCTTTTGGTCTAAAAATGCAACTGTATTCATGCAATTGTGTATGACCCTTTATTAAATTATTTTTTAATAATTACCTTGAGCCTGTTCCCTGCTTAATATCATGTTAAAACCATATGGAAGAATTCTTACAAGATTCTTTCAAGTGGATTATAATTAGGTGGAATGCTCACTTTTCAATAGGTTCATTAAAACCTATACTCAAGTGTGACAATTCTACTTACCTCCAGGGAAATTTTTTATTTTTCATAAATTAATTTTATTAATATACTCTAAAGCTCACTTGACACTGAGTAGTATGTACAATTCTCAGAGCTGTAATTGATCAATAACCATGCTGATGGAAAGGTATCATTTTGGGATGAGGTGCAGATCATAATTTCTAATTTTTACTCTTACTGTATACGTATTAAGAATATTTTAAGATAAAAGTCATCAGGCATTCTTAGTTTTAAGTAGTATGAATGACATCTGCTGCTCCAACCAGTTCAAATAGCCTTTCACACTCTTTAATGTGTCTTGTATGCTTCCCTTTGCTCATTGTTATGATCTGCCACCTCATTAATTTAGCAGATATCTGAATTGGGTTCCTTATTATGGTGGATTTTGGGTTTTGGTGTTTATTCCAATTGCTTGAATGTATTTGTTTCCAGATTGAAGCTATATATGCTTGTCCTTAGCATGCTCTGTGACATTTATCCTTGGAATTATATGCTACATTAATTTTCTAAGATTAAAATGCATCAAAATTTATTACTGCTTTTAAGGCAGAGTTTGAGCAACAAATAAATTTAATAAATAAAAACTTCTGGTTTACCAGCTAAACACTTCATTTTGAAACTCAGACTTTCTTGATTTGTTTTCACAGTCATCGTACTCCCAGTTATTGGCAGCTACATGCCTTACAAAGCTTGTATCGCGTACAAACAACCCTTTGCCATTGGAACAACGGATAGACATTCGTAAGTACAAAATTTTCCATGCTGAAGCAAATTAATTGATTTTATTAATATTACTTTGAATAGGAGCTAAATTCATCTTTGCTTGGTAATGTTCTGAAAATTGCTACACATTAAATTATTAAGACCTTTATAAATGATGAGAAGGCATATAAATGTATGTTTGTGAAACAGAGGTAAAAACTTAGTTAATTTTGTAGGTGACTCATCTTTTCTTTATCTGGGATTTTCTTTCATTCAGTCTTTATAGGCACCAGTAAATAAGAAATTTATCAGTAAAGGTTGCACTTCTGTCAAGGATATTTTCTTTAATTGCCTAAGAATGACTACCTTTATGTTTCCCTGAATGTAATCTAAAACTCTATATGTGTAAGATTCATAAGTCTGGACTACTTTTCTAAAATTTTAGCTACTATTTTTTAATAAAAATAGCATGAAATTTTAGAATGAATAGTTTCATGAAAGTTCACAATTCTGTGACCATCCAGTAATTGTAAAGAATGACACTTATTTGTCAATGTCTGCTATTACACTTATTATTTCTGTATTGTAGGGAACTATGTGCTCAACTACCTTGCCACTCGGCCAAAGCTGGCTACTTTTGTGACCCAAGCACTTATTCAGTTGTATGCTCGAATTACAAAGCTGGGTTGGTTTGACTGTCAGAAGGATGAATACGTCTTCAGAAACGTAATCACAGATGTCACAAGGTTTTTACAGGTGAGATTTTTTTTTTTAAATATACTTTGCCACTTCTTCCCTATTCTTTAAAAATTAAATGATTTAACCATCTGAGGGGTAGCTCAGCAGCAGCTTCCTCAGGAATGTAGTAGCTTTAGCACCTGAAGTTCCTATGCAGACTCTCTGCCCCAAATAGAGAGTGAGAATGATAAGCACAAAACCAAATCTTGTTGCTTTTATTTCCACCAGGATAGTGTTGAACACTGCATCATTGGAGTGACGATTCTGTCTCAGCTAACCAATGAAATTAATCAAGTAAGTGCTACAGCCTTCCTCATTGAAGTAAGTGTTCTATTTTTTTCTTTAGTATTGCTGTTTTCTGCTGTGTGTGGGATGATCTTTTTGGCAGTTGTGTGCTTTTGCGGTAAGTGATTAATGTCCTTTCTGGAACAGAGTTGGTTGGTTGGCTTTTTCTCTACATTCACAACCTTCCTTAATCTTAGTGCCACATTCTTCTTTCCATTTCCAAGTATTTGACTCTGCTTTTCCAGTTTCCTTAATGATATTAGTGTTCATTGTTAAAGACAAGAGCCATGATGCTGAAGCACCCTATTCTGTGTTAGCAGCATTTTACCTGTGAAGGCAATTCAGTCCAACAGGATGAGTCACCAGATCCTTGCCAATATCCTTTAGGTGCCTCTCTATTCCTCTACAAATTATTAAATCTTTATACTCATTAAAAAATCTCAACCATCTTAACTGTTATAAAAGTTATTGCCCAGAATGCTTTCAGAATACATAAAATAATCAGTTTTGTACCAAATAATTTTAAAAACACTAGGGGGAAAGTGGCTATTTTAATTGACTTCACAAATTTGTTTAAACAAAATGTTTTTTTGCCCTTTGTCTTGGGACCTATACAGAATATGCTGTTGAAAAATGAATTCTGGATCTTCCTAGTTTGTTCATTTGTTACATAGGCCAATATTAATTCATATTAGTTGTACCCCTCCTTTAAGTTGTCAACAGATTAATTATATTAATCATGCTATTGCTTATATACTTTGCAGACATTTTTATTAACTCTGGCTCTGAGAAAATCTAACATAAGTTAGATTAACTTAAAACTTAGATTTCAGTTTTGCAGTTTGTAGTCTACTAAAGTCAATATCATGTTGTTTTGTTGCATGCAATTCCTGTTACAGTTAGTAGTAGGTAAGCATGAGTTATCCGAATTAGCATACAAATTTTCCTGGGTTTCTTCACTTTCATTTTTAAATATTAGCTTCAGAGTTGGCAGTGTGACATTGGGGTTAAATAGCTTAACCTCTCTGTAAAAAGGTTATAACTCTCTGATGCCCCTTTTAACTTTAAATTCTATATATTTGTGCTATTAAAGTGTTTCCACACATTTTATTATCTTATCCTTCATAAAGGATCAAGATGTGCACAACCTGTGCTTCTCATTTAGACATACGATGCATAATATATTTCTGTCTCAACATTTAGAAATAATGAATTGTTTATTATGTATGATCCAGCAATATGTTTCCCAAAACACATAGATGCAAAAATAAGATACTAGAAAGATTTGGAAAGTGTTTTCAACATCAAATGAGATAATATATCTAAAGTGCTTTGCTATCATCCATACATATTTTCAAGTTGTTGTTTTCCATTGTGTTGTAGTGGCTGGATTTAAGACAGAAAATAGAATTCAGTGGAAGTTTTTTACAACCTCCTTCACTTCCCCCACATAGAACAAACTGAAGAGAGTCCCATGGTTTGATTTTCCTTTTCCCAAAAATAATTGCTGTGTGACTCTCTTAGTGGGGCCAAAAGAAAACTGGCTTCTTTGAGACATAGCTAGTGCGCTCTGAACTTCCAGAGCAAATATCTAGGAAAGCAATAAACTGCTGAAGAAGTACGTAAGTAAGCACCATAACCTATGTGCTTGTCACTTGTTTAGTGTTCTTACACATATTCAAAAGAAGCTCTAAATGTAGTTTAC
Organism: Notamacropus eugenii; assembly: GCF_028372415.1. Classification (NCBI taxonomy): domain Eukaryota; kingdom Metazoa; phylum Chordata; class Mammalia; order Diprotodontia; family Macropodidae; genus Notamacropus; species Notamacropus eugenii. The sequence goes on along the minus strand of NC_092872.1, from coordinate 612,753,608 downwards.
ATGTAGGTGGGAAATCAGAATCTATACGAGGGGTCAATGAGAGAATCATACAGAACAGCATAAAGTGATAATGTATGTGATGCAGACTGCGAAAACTAAAGTTCTACTTTAGGGCACGGTGACAAGTTTTATGTCTCCTTTATGAGGACCAGCCTAGGTAAGTCAGAAAATACTGTGGGTTGGCCAAACTGTACTAAAATTACCGGCCTCAGTAATTCTCAAGGGCTATTGGTGGAGCTTTATGAGGATTTCAGTCTGAGTCTGGGGGCAAGAGGGATCTTTCCATTGATTTAATCATGAGCTCTTGAGCTGTTAAAGTACTACGTACATATGGGTAAACCATATTTTACTGCGGTTAGTACTAGGAGAATGTTTCCAAGTTAAACAGCTAATTTAGCACGTGGTAGTTGTTTTATTGAGATGCAGACCTTGCTGCAGTGTCCACTTTGAGGTTCAGCTATAACCTAATGAAGATTATTAACATCTGTTAATTTAGTAGTAATGATGATATTACCTGGCTTAGTTGAAGAAGAAAAGAAAAGATGTTTTACATGTCAGTTCTTCATCTCAACTCTTCTTAGTTGTATTTCTTCATAAAATCTAAAGTGATTTCCTTTTTGATTGCCGGGAGCTAATTTTCCATTGTTCCCCCTTGTTTGTTCTTTGTGATAAAAGGGCATGTAAGTATGTAAAATATAGACTGTAATTAAAATTGCTATTTTCAGTCTTTAATATGGAGCATATGGGAGAAAGTTAGTATTTTTTAAAATATCTAGAATTTTTTTGCCTGCTTTGTTTTTTGTTAATGAATTCTAAACTTGGATTTGGTTTATTCACTTTCTGCACAGGCAGACACCACCCATCCTCTAACCAAACATAGAAAAATAGCCTCCTCTTTTCGAGATTCATCATTATTCGATATCTTCACTCTCTCGTGCAATTTACTAAAACAGGTGAGATTGAAGGTTGGGTCCTGCCTTATATATTTGGAGAAAGGAAAAGTAATTTGAGGTGTGTTAAGATTTCTTTCAATTTAGGTGTTAATCTAATTCATGAAAAATTTATTAAATACCTGCCACGTGCAAGGAATCCTACCTAAGTACTGGGGCTATAAAGACAAAATGAAAAATGTTGCCTTCCCTCAAAGAGCTAAAATTCTTCTGGGAAGAAACTTAAGCATCACCCTCATCTTTTACATCCTTGAGAAACACTTTGGTGCAGTGCAAGGTCTGCTGGGTTTAGTCAGAAGACCTAGGTTCAGATTCTACTTTTATCACTTAGTGATCTATATGATCTAAGGGATGGCACTCACCTTCTTTAGGTCTCAGTTTCCCCATCTATGAAAGGAGGAGATTGGACTAAATGACCTCTACAATCCCTTTCAGCTCTAAATATGCAATTTTCCATAGTGCCTATCTTAGAGGATTTTTAGAGTACCATGCCACAGTGATAATTATTACAAGCCTATACCGCCCCCCCACCCAGACCCAGAGCAGTTAATTGGCTACCTGTCCATCCTTTTCTCTTTTGAGATTTTGTTTATAACCAAAGTTTAAAACGTTATGCCTTTTGTTGAAACTAAGTCTCTCTATCTTGCCCAGGCTGGAAGTGCAGCACCACTTGCCTAATCCTACTGCTAATTGGTATGGAAGTTTAATCTACTCTCTCTTTCCAACCTAGGCTAGTTCATCCTTTCTTAGGCAACCTGGTGGCTCTCTCTCTTCCCAGGGGCTCCCTCTGTTAGTGCCAGATTTATTATGAACAGCCAGTGAGTTTTAGTTTTACTGTAGCTCAGAATTCAAGAGATCCACTAGTGTCAGCCTTCCCCAGCAGCAGAGATTATAGGAAAACCAAATAAAACCTTCCTGTAAGAAGAATAAGCACAATGTTGCTTAGCCTCCTTGTACTCTGGGAGGATATTTAGGCTGCACTATGTTAATTCACAGAAACTAAGCTGGTTTGACTATCTCCCACTGAGTGAAGTACAATAGGCAACATCTATAAGAAGAGGATTTTTAGGGTTGTTTTGAACATCCGTTCAGGTTTTCTAACCTGGAGGGGGAAACTGATATTACATGAGGAAATTAATTTTTTTAAATGAGGAAGTCAGTTGGCTAAAAGTTGCATAATTTATTGATGGAAATGAATTAGCAAGAAAAGTCTTGTCTACACATCAGTGACTCCATTTGAGTACTTTGTCCCATCAAAGGCTAAATGGAATTTGTGGAGTTGTGTGACATGGTTAAGGAAATAATTTAGTCTCCAGATTTTTCTGTTCATTTTTGTCATTCTGTTCTCATTTTCCAGGATGCCCCAATTTTTAGAAACAAATCAGCATTCTTTCTCTTGTGCCCTTTTTTACCAGTTATTTCCACTGCTTCAGAATTCCCAGAGCATACCCAGGTCATACAACTTTCCCAAAAAAGTCTTTTAGTTCACATTATTTTTCTTTGTCAAGGAGAAGCGTTTTATATGCCTGGAAGAAAGATGTCAAACATACGCATACCTCTAATAATACCAGCTGCAATTAGCTAAAGCAGTGACTGAAATGTATGGATACTGTCACTCTCATGAACTCCTGTTACCATTTACCTCTTTAGCTATGTGTCTTGAACTCAAAACTTTCCCTATTTTGGATACTAATACTCTTGGCAAAATTGTATCATCAGAAAAGGATGTGCAGTTAGCTGAGGGACTTTTTTTTTAAGACAAGTTTACAATTCCATCCCCAATATTAGACCTGCCAGGAGCTAACTGGCTTTTGGCCCACAAATGAATTCACTTGGTATCATACTATGATTCAGAATTTCTCTTGTTCATTAAGTCAACAGAAAAATCTAGTGTACAGTCTTTGGAGTTTGACATGTCTTTTTAAAAAGGGAATCTAAATTCTAACTTAATTTAATGTTGCCTAACACTTCCTTTTCTGCAAGGGTTGGTTAAAGATGCCCATGCTTATAAAAAAAGATTTACCAAACATGAGAATTTCTCTACCACCCTTCAGATAGTATGAGTTCCCTGAGCAACATTTCATTATTGTCTCCCCTCTTCCCTCCCCCACTTTCCCCCCATGGCAACACCTGCCCTGGTAGGTAGTGATAATGGTATGGTAACTGAAGTGGTAGGTAAGGAACCACAACTTTTGGCTGATGGGTCAGTTTTGTCAGCATTGGCATCACTTGGGTTTCCTGAGTTCATCTTGCTATTTGTTTTCTCCCCTTTAACCAAGAGTGTTAGCAAGTGGTGACTATTCTGTCCACAAAAAGGATAGATTTTGTGTAAAACTGAATGATTATTTATCCGTGTATAAATATGTTCTTTGTGGGGAAATAACTTTGATCTGCTGAAATGGGAATATTCTTTCAATCTCAACTACTTGTTTTGTATATGTTTAAAATCTCCTGATCTTTACAGGCTTCAGGAAAAAACCTGAATTTGAATGATGAGAGTCAGCATGGTTTGCTCATGCAACTGCTCAAACTCACCCATAACTGCCTAAACTTTGATTTTATCGGCACATCAACAGATGAGTCCTCAGATGACCTGTGCACAGTACAAATTCCCACTAGTTGGAGATCAGGTAACAATTAGAGAATTGGAAAACAACCTCATCACCTGAAATGGATCTGTTTCTGAGACACAGTACTGACAAAACCATTCAAGCATCTTCTCCGGTGGAAATCCTTAAAATCTGAGGGGGAAAATTGGGGCCTGTAGCTTCTCATAGAGAACAAGAAAGAATTATGCCAGCAAAAAGAAACCAGAGATGGCTCGTGAGAAGGAAACCTTTACATGTGACCTTCTTAGAGAGGATTTCTTTAAGGGGTGACAGCTCTAGAGATGTTTGATTAACCTTCTGCATTAATCATTTTAGGGAGTTGTATTTCTCATTTATGATTTTTTATAGTGTCTTAAGATCTTGTCTATTTATATTTCTGAACATATGAAAATCCTTTCTCTTCAGCATCATTTTAATAGATCCCTTAATGCCATTTTGCTTGCTCCTCTATTATCAGTCTTAAATCTATTTCTTAAGGGATCTAAGAAGTCTAATTTAGCTTTGTTTACCTTCTATGGGAATAAACATTTCTGCCCTCAAAATTTTTTTTACCATCTTGAGTAAGCATAAGGGTATATTTGCATATATTGCCAGAAGTATTCCAACAAACAATGATGCAAACATATTTAGTAAAGTGCTTTTTTCTGTTTGTTTTAGCATTCTTAGATTCTTCCACCCTGCAGCTGTTTTTTGACCTGTATCATTCCATCCCTCCTTCATTTTCACCTCTGGTAAGTCAGGACATCAGTCCCTAAAAACAAAGGTCGTCAGCATTGATGAGTGAGCCTTATTCAAATATCTTTCAAGGCATTTGCTTCAAGGTGATATAGTTAGACCAGGGATAAACCCTGTTGAAAACGTGTTTGTTAGAAAGATGTGATTAAACTTACTTTAGGCCAATTAAGCCTGAATGTAAAATATTTGTCAATCAACCAGACACTGAAGATGGTCTGTGTTTTGTTTTGTTTTGTTTTAAGTACCATTATTAAATCTGAGTTTAACTTGTACCTCACATTGCTGTGAAGTAAAGTACCTCTTCTTCCATAGTTGGACTATTAAAAATCAGACTGATTTCTTCAGACATACATTATAGAAATAATGGGTGAAAGGTATACCCTGGGGCCAAATTTGGATGCCTACACAAGCAGTATGGAAACTGCTTGTAAATGACATGCTGTCCTTTTAGAACAATCCTTAACCTGGACAGACTTCTTCAAGTCCTAAAGTTTTATTTGTTCACATACATAGACACCAAATAGCAAAGGAAGGAGAATTTTATAGCTACATGATGAAATATCTACTGTTTTTCATTGTTTCCACAATGGAACTAAGGCTCCTGGATACCTTTATGCTTTTCCAGGTTGCCAAAAAGCTATATCTGTCACAGAAATGTTAATTCAGTGCAGGTAGAAATGATGTGCTTTTTTATGGATATGTCTTTACACTGCAACTTAGCTAAGGTTGATAAAGTACAAAAAGGTTTGCTAAAAAGAAAAACATAGGCCCTTAAGCAGAAATCTAAAGCAATTAAGCTATTAATTGCTTGGAGTTTTAAAGCATTAAATATGTACATCGGCAAGAACAAGAGAGGAACTATTAAACTGGGCAGGGAACAGTGAATCTAATTAGCAGCTATGAACAACTTGGTTCTAATGTTCCTATCTCATAATAAAACTGCCCGGATAGCCTGAGTTATACCAGTCTTGATCTTTCTATGCCATTAAAATTGGAGAGCCCAATGAGGTATAAAATAGATGCCATTATTAGAGATGAGGAAGGCTTCTTTAGTTAAGAGTATGTGAGTAAAATAACCAGTTGTACTATCTTCAGTTCTTTTTTTCTGATTAATTTCTTTCCTTTTCTGTTTTTAGGTCCTATCCTGTTTAGTACAAATTGCTTCAGTCCGCAGGTCCCTGTTTAATAATGCAGAAAGGGCAAAGTTTCTCTCTCATCTTGTTGATGGTGTTAAGCGAATACTGGAAAATCCACAGGTGAGAGTGCCACATTTGGCAATAGACTAAAAAAGAGTGAATCTGAAATTCTCCAGTACAGTGGTGTCAAACTTAGAAATGGAGCCCCTAAACCACATAGAAGACTCTAGTGGGCTGTATGTTGATTTTAAAAAACACGAATTAACACATTTGTTTTATTGTACTTTTATTTATTTTGTTAAATATTTCCCAATTACATTTTCTTCTGGTTCAGGCTGCAGTCAGGAGTGTTGTGAGCCAGATTGTATGTTTAATACCTGCTAAAGTATGCTTGCTTCCAAGCATGGATATGCTTGAGTTCTCTTACTCTGCATGATGTGAGGAACTTGGGGAGGGAATGGATAACTCTGATTATCATGGTAAATTATTATAGCGCTAAATTTTAAAGGAAGGAACCATTTTAGCCAAAATTGAGACTATTAGCATAGTAACCTTATATATATAACCTCATAGCTGACTTTATATAGTGCCTTTAGATTTGCAGAACTCCTTACAAACATCTCATTTGGTCCTTCTTGCTGCCCTATGTGGTAAATATTACTGACTTCATACTGACTTTTTTTTTTTTTTTTTTTTTTACAAATGAGGAAACTAAGACTTAGAAAGATTAAGTGACCCATACAAATCAAGCAGGATTTCAACTCCGTTCTCTCGTAAATCCAAGTCTAGCCAGCCCCCTTTCCACTATGCCATGCTCCTGCATTAGTAATTTTTTTTTGCTTTCAGATATGCTTTTTCTCCATTCCTAATCTACTTTAACTAGTAGTATGCTGGAAGGAGATAAAGGTTTCATCCTAAAATACCAAACTCTGCCCATTCTCTTGTTAATGAAACATTCTCTAACTTTGTATCTATTTGCTGTGCTTAGTACTTCACTTGACAGATAATGTAAATTAATTTTTTGTGACCTAGAGAAATGGTCCTTTGTCCCAAGTATGTCATTAGTAATCATTATAACTTTAGACAAGCCTCCTAACCTTAATTTAAGTGAATCAGTTTTTCCTCATCTGCATAATGGAATTAGTAAAAGTCGCCTTTCATTTATCTGAAGGTGATCTTTACTTGACATAATTGATGTGAAAGTCATCAAAAAAAAGTATTTTTGCACTGTGTAAATATAAGATGTTCTGGATAAAGATTCATCTCAGGAATTAAAAACATTCACTCTCACTTCCTACCTCTGCCCTTCCCCCTCTCCATCATCCCCCTCCAAAGAAACTCCACACATTTACTGTACAATACTAGGAGTTGAAGTACATGACACTCAAACTTTCTTTTCCTTCTCTCCTCCCTTCAGAGTTTGTCAGACCCAAACAATTACCATGAGTTTTGCAGACTTCTGGCCAGATTGAAAAGTAACTATCAACTGGGAGAATTGGTAAAGGTAGAAAACTACCCTGAGGTTATCCGGTTAATAGCCAACTTCACAGTGACAAGCTTACAGGTTTGCTTTGGATTTTATTCCTTTCTCCTTGTCTACAGTGTTCTTCTGCTGCTAATTGATTTTACCTTTGTAGGAATACCACCCACTTTTTTTACCCACTCAAAGACTGACCAACCCAAGGGCATGGTGAACTCATTTCCCCTCACAACTACATTTGATTTGGAGGATTCAACCAATTTGTTTTTCAGGGACCGGTTTGGTGGTTATTTTAGCCTTTTAATTTCCCGCATTTTCACTTACGCTTCATTTTCTGGAGATAATTCTAGAGAATGAACAGAGAAAATGAAAAAGACATTCAAATTCAATTTATTGGGGTGAGAATGTGGTGATGTAAGAGGTTGAAGATCACTAAATTTTGACTGTATTATTCCTCATTAAACAGTAATTTAGAGCTAGCTTCATTGGTATTAAAACAATTTAAATGATGATCTCTAAAGATATTGTGTGAGACTCTGGATTTCCTAAAGTATTTTTGGGCCATCCAGTCTTGTAAACATTTATTAAACCCCTACTCTCTGTCAAGCGTGGTGCTAAGCTAAGACAAAACAGGAAAGAGGGTCACGGTTGTCTTGTTGTGTGGAGTAGAGACCATACAGAGAAGCATGTGCAGAATAGATTGAACAGCATAGCCCAGTTTCTGCCTTCTATAAAGGAAGACGCTGGGAGGAGTTTGGTACTCTGCCCTCTAGCCTTCCAGTTAGAGGGGACAAGAGGCTAAGGGAGGTGCTGTCAGTCAGTGCTTGTGTGTGGGCATTTGTTTTCAAGTAAAATGCCAGTAAATAAAACTTGAATAGGTAAACAAGGAAGTGCCTTTCATTAACTAAAAACAAGAATTTATATTCCCACTGTGTTCTCCAATCAAACCTGACATATGTGAAAATGACAGCTGTTATCTTAGTTGTTCCTTTTCATATAGACTTCCTGCATCCGATTTTTTACTTTACATCAATAAATGCTAATTTTTATTATACCTTTCTTGTTTGTTTAAAAAAAAAAAACTTAATTTGAATCAGAAATGCTCTTTTTTGCCTCTAACACTGTTGGAGTCTTAATTTGTCTAATTTTGCTTCACTTTGAACAGGGTTTTCCTCAAATATATGTAATGGGAGAGGGAAAGCATTTTCAATGTTTTCAATTTTAAGTTAATATATGTTCCCAAAGAAAAACATTTGGTCATAATACGTGCATACATATAATAATACTGATAAATTAACTTGAAGTAATATAATGTTTTTATCAGGACATAATATGTTACAATTTTATTATCCCACATCAGTTCTGCAAGTTATTAATTAAGATTCCCTTAAGTGGAAGTAGTAATGTACAGGATGGGGGAGGTATTACTAACCAAAGAAGTCCTCTTTTGAGTATTTAGGCTAAGTAATACCTTTTCTAAAAGAGTCCTAACTACTATGTCATTTTACCAGTGTCATAGCTCACATAATCAAATGCACAGTGTAGCAATTTAAGTCAGGGTGGGAGGGGAACTGAGTCTCTTGAAGAAGTGCTGAAAAAGTTGTATCTTTCATTTATTTTCTTAAGTACTTATCAGTTAAAATATCCATTAATGATCTTTTAATCAGAAAAATATGGTGGTTAATAACTTTGAAGTGGAACCCTTATCTGTACTTCCTTTGAAGTTTTATTTTGACTCCTTTGGAAGTGCTACATGTAGTCCATGGAGAATTGAGCAAAAGGAACCTCACTTGAATGGTATATTTTCTTTCATCTTCAGGTGCTTTATTCTGAAGTATGCTATATTGCTTTTGTTATAAAGACTGACAATAGATAAAACCACCTTCTCACTCCTCATTCCCTAATTTTTAATATGTTTTTAATATTTATTACTTAATAATTGGCAGTACAAAAATTACTCCTGGGTTTGGTTATATTTAGTAAAAGTTTTCCTTTCAGCTATGAAATATGTAACCAGCAAAGAAACTTAAAAAATATAGAGGTCTTAACAGAGATGGAACTTTGGTTTTGCTCTAAGGTTATCATTTAATAAATATATAACAGTCTTCAAGTCAAATTTATTTTTATCCTAGTTTGCTTAACATAGGGTGGTCAGGTGGTAGGAACAGAAAGAAAGCTTAAAAATTATCTTTTAAACCATCTAAGATAGGATTCCCTCACGTGGCCAAGACATAAAGATTAGAACCAGAGGATTTAAATAGAGGAGATTCTAGTTCAATTAGATTGCCACAGCCAGGTTAGTCATAGAGTATTTATTAAGCACCTCCTGTGTACTAGTCATTGTGCCAAGCACTGAGGATACAAAGAAGAGAAAAGCAACCCATTCCTTCAAGGAATTCACAGTCTAATAAGCAGACAGCTAGGGGTAAACAGGATATACGAAATAAAGGGCAATGGAGTATCTTGTTCAAGGAACACCATGGAGGCCAAAGTCACCGGATCATAGAAAGGAGTAAAGTCTAAAAAGACTGAAAAGGTAGGAAGGGGCCAGATTATGAAGGGCTTTAAAAGGCAAACAGGATTTTATATATGTTCCTGGAGGTGACAAGGAGCCACTGAAATTGATTATAATGGTGATATAATCAGACCCCAATTTTAGGAAGAGCTCTTTGATAGCCAAGTAGAGAATGGATTGTGGTGGGGAGAGACTTAGGAAAAAGAGACCAACCAGCAGACTACATCAGCCTTACAGATGTGAAATGATAAGGGCCTATGCCATGGTTCTGGTAGTATCAAAACAGGGGACATAATATAAGAAATGTTGAGAAGGTGGAAATGACAGCACTTGACTGGATATGTGGGGTAAGAGAGTAATTGAAGATGCCACTTAAATTTGGAGACTTGGCTGGGGGGATGGTGATATACTAAACAGTAATAGGGGAGATTTTGAGGGAAACGATAACTAATTCAGTTTTGGATATGTCAAGTTTAAGATGTCTAGGACGTTCAGTTCAAGATATCTAATGAGCAGTTGAAGATATGAGAGTAGAGGTTAAGTCTAATACATAGTTTTGAAAATCATTAGCATAGAGATGCTAATTGAATCCCCCAAGATCACCAAGGAAAATAGTATAGAAGAGAAAAGGGCTTAAGATAGAACCCTGGAGGAAATCCACTGTTATTAAACTTGACCTGAAGTTGCAACAAAGAACACTGAGAAGGAATTGCCAAATAGGTAGGTGGAGAACCAGGATACTCATGTCACAGAACCCTAGAGAGAAAAGAGTCTCAAGGAGAAGAAGGTGATCATCTGTGTCAGAGGCAACAAAGAGAAGTCAGTAAGGATGAAAATTAAGAAAGGACCATTAGATTTGGCAGTTGAGAGTGTTAGTAAGTTTGGGGAGAGTAGTTTCAATTAAATAATGAGATCAGAGAAACCAGACTATAGAGAATTAAAAAGAGTATGAGATGAAAGTAAGTGGAGTTAACTGTTTTTTATCATATATGGCCTTTTCAAGAAGTTTAGCTGTGAAAGGGAGAAGAGATGTAGATTGATTGCTAATAAGGATGGATATTAAGTAAGAGTCTTTTTAAGGAGAAGAGAGATATGAACATGTTTATAGATAGTAGGGGAGCATCAGGTGGTCAGGGAGAGATTGAAGAAAAGTAAAAGATTGCATTTGTGGGACTTTGGGGAACACTAAGATAAGCCCCTAACCCTCTTAGAAGTTCTCACCTGAGAGAGTGAGAGGAAAAGAGCTATAGAGCAACTGTTTCCTTTATTTTTTTAAAAGTAGGCTCATATACCATATTATATTGGTTTTAAGTTTTTTTGAGGGCAAAAACTGCTGTTTTTCATCTTTGTATCCCCAACACAATGTGTATCTCCCAACACAGTGCTTTTTATTAAAATGAAGGGAGTTATTAAACTATATGCTTCACAGAGAGCAAAGGTTGGGGAAAGGCATCCTTAAAAAAAAAAAAAACAACTTATATTCCCTTTGTTGCAGCATGTGGCCAATCTGTTATTATTCAAAAAAGTAAAAATAATCCTTCCACCTTTTGATTCTCCTTAGCACTGGGAATTTGCCCCAAATAGTGTGCATTATCTCCTGAGTCTGTGGCAGCGACTGGCTGCCTCTGTACCCTATGTCAAAGCCACAGAACCCCACATGCTGGAAACCTATACCCCTGAAGTCACCAAAGCCTACATCACATCACGCTTGGAGTCTGTGCATATCATCCTAAGGTAAGGGAGCTGAGTCACCCTAATTATCCTACCCACAGCCTGTCTGATACCTGAAGTCTACTATGTCACCCCCCTGCCCTCGCCCCCCCCAAAAAAAAGCTTGAGTCATAATTATGGCTAATACAACTAAAGCCTTATTTTTCCTTTTGTTTCAAGAAAAAAATAGAACTAACATGGTACTTGATGTCATACTTTTTGAGAGGATAGCTATTTATTCTTCATTATCCCCCTGGTTTTTCTACTTTTTCACCAGGCATGGCTTTTTCTTTGAAGATAAAAGATATCAACAAAATCTTCTACAAATTCTCTTTTCACATGGGAGAAACATTTGTAGAGCAAAGTTGAAATAAAAAACACATTATGTACAATATAGGTATTAAATATCAAAGCCCTAAAGGTCTAAATTTTTTTAAGATTTAAGTAAGAGTTTTATTTCCTCACAAGATCTTATGTCACTTCTAACTCCAGGATCACTGAAAAACATCCAAAAACAGCCATGACTGTGATTGAAGAAGATGCAAACCCCATCAGAAAGACATTTTATAAAATGAAATAGTTCTTCATCTGGGAGAACCTTCCTATTGCAGGTTGATTGCTACTAAGTGGAATTCTCTTGGACTCTCGAGACTTAGCTTTTGATTTTCTCTCAGTATCTTAGCTTGTTCAGGTGCAAATTCGATTAATGTTACGTAGCTGTGGTCTTGGTGTTGGTGATAGGGAAGAGAGGGAAGGAAGTGAAACATTTATTAAGGGCCAGCTATTTGCCAGGCACTGTGTTAAGTAAGCACTCTTACAAATATTCTCTCATTTGATAGGAAATAGGCAGCCCCAAGACAGGGTAATTAGATTTGAAATTAGGGCTGGACAGGTGTGTTAAGAGGCTTTCACAAGCCAATATACAGAGTCAAGGGATTAAGGTAGGAACTAGTAAGTCAGGGTTTATTGTGACTGAGGGCCAAAAGTCTTATATTCCAGTGATCATCAGAGTTTTAGTCACAGAATCTTGGGGCTGAAAGGACCTTAACAATTATCTAGTCCAATCTCCTCATTTTTACAGAAGAGGAAACTTAAGATGGAATGGAATAACCAACTCTCAAAAGATCAGGGCAGGCAAGAGTAAAAAGTCAAGCAATTAGCTATGTTTAGCTTCAAAGATGAGAGATAGGAGAAAATGGCCCTGCCTCACTCCTTCACAGAGAGAAGAGGTCCATGAGTGTGGAGCATTCAATATGTTTTCCAACTTTTTCACTGTATTGATCAGTTTTCAGGAGAAGGGAGGATTCATTCCTCTTCCTCTTTTTTTTCTTTAAAAAATTGTTATATGGAAAGATTGGTAAGGAAAATAGAGGGATAACAAGGGAGATTTTGGTAATGCATTAAACAAAATGTACAAGTGAACATGTTTTCAGAGTAAAGGCTATTTGCTTTCTTTCCACTTTTCTGCTTTGTATGGTTTAATGATTAGGATCTCTAAGTGATGGGGAAAATGGCTGCAGGTAGAGAATTGACATTATCTGGGCTATCTTCCCTTTTATTGAGTACAGAGATGGTCTGGAAGACCCGCTGGATGATACAGGCCTGGTCCAACAGCAGTTGGATCAACTGTCTACAATTGGTCGCTGTGAATATGAGAAGACATGTGCACTCCTTGTCCAGTTGTTTGACCAGTCAGCCCAGTCGTATCAGGAGCTGCTCCAGAGTGCCAGTGCCAGCCCCATGGATATCGCAGTGCAAGAAGGTGAGTGCTTCAAGCAGGATCTTCCAAAACTGGCTACATGACCTTTAATGGGATTGAGCATGCAATCAGGACTCCTTTTCTAATACTGCATTTCTTTTCTCTTCAGAAGGGTCTCTGTTAATCAGTTTCATCTGTACACCAGAAGAAATATTTTTAGTCAAGTGGAACATAAACTCTAGAGAAATTTCAAATTTCATTTGACTAAAGCAAGGCTTTTATAGACCCTGAAATATTACTGTTGCTAAAAAAAAAAAAAAACAACACACATTTCCCAAGATCAGTCAGTTCAGTGTCTCAAAGTAGCCAAAAAAAAGTGTATGTTGGGAAATCTCTTTTTGGCCCTGGTCACTGAAAGAAAGTTGTATTAACATTGCTTTTTTCCATTGCAGGACGGCTAACATGGCTGGTTTACATTATTGGTGCAGTGATCGGTGGCCGTGTTTCATTTGCGAGCACAGATGAGCAAGATGCCATGGATGGGGAACTGGTCTGTCGGTAAGTGCTTTCTCAGACTCCCATTCTGCAGCATCTCTTCTGAGTTGTAAGGCAGCTGTGACAACCTGCTTCTTCTATGGCTTTCTTCCTCACTCCTTGCAAATGAGCTAGTGAAGCAGATAGTAGTAATAGTGGTGGTAGTGGTAGTGGTGGTGGTAGAGTTCAGATGTAAGCAGAGTCCCAACTACAGTTTGTGGAACATATATGGTCTCATAAGGAAGGCTGAACCAGGGACCTGTTAATATAGTATTAGAAATGCCAAAATGGAGCCTGGCTTCTAGTCTGTTCAAGGGCACCAAAAAATGTTAGGTGAAGTTGATATGTGGACCTGTTATTGGATTGACATAAAATACTAACAGGAAATACTTCTAAGAGATTGTCACTGTTCTATGGGTGCCTCTAGAATTAAGATCATTGGCCTGTCTGTTGGTCCGTTGATCTATGACCATAAATCCAAACAGGCCATACAGTTTCCTGCTTACAAGATTTCTGATGAGTTCATTTAACTGGGATTCTCATTTTACAAATAATCAGTCGCAAAAATGTTTAATGACTTCTCCACTGAACTGAGCCAGAAATGTCGTCATATTAGTAACTCTGAAAACTTGTAATAAAATAGAGACTTAAATGCACATCCCTAAACATTGGTTTCATTGGAGAGGGCTACATTCCAACATAGTGTTTTAGGATTATTTGGTCTTAAGACAGGCTCGTCAAACACCACACTTGAAAGTCCACTTTGTAGTTTAGGGGTACCTTCTAGAAATCCTACTTCTTTCTCCTTCTGTAGCTACAACTTATTTTCATATGCTCTTTTATTTTGCCTTCAGCTTCATAAGTGTGATGAGTTCAGTTTCATTATCTTGTGGCACTTTTTTGGAAGTTAGGGAAGGGAATTTATGTATCTTTATGATTCTGTAGCCAAATTCAAGGGATGCGCATACGTGAAAATTTGGAGTTTGAAAGAAGAGACCTTAAAAGATAATACAGTCCACTCACGTAATTTTGAGAGAAAGAAAATGAGACCCAGAAAGGGAAAGGGTCTTAACCTAAGGTGAGAGAGCTTATTAGTGGCAGAAATAGCTGATTTGGCAGAACTCAAGTGTCTTTAACTGTTAGCCATTGCCTTTTTCCCATTATACTACAGTGTTCTGCTCAAGAGTTTGTTTTAAGAAATATTAAGTGTTTCTGTTTTTGTTCACACCCATGACTTCATTGGTGGAGGGAATTTGAATGAGGAAACTTTACCAGTCCAAACCGGCAATTTCTCTTTTTTTTCTGAATAACCAAGATTTTCTATTATATCATAACCAATGATCTATTCCACAATATAAACTGCAACATTTGATACAAGCTACCCTGCCTCCCTGAGGGGAAAAAAAAAGAGAATGTGAAAATACAGTTGTGGCAGTTACTTACAGAGCTGTGTTCCTTCTACATCTCTAGTGCATCAGTGTCATTAGAACCTAAATGTCTGAATCCCATATGTTAACCCAATGCTAAAGCACTAGCACACTATTCAGAATAGGCAACTTTTCTTAAGAGAGTTGCCTGGGCACTTGAAGTTTAAAGTGACTTGCCCAGGTTTACACAATCAGTGTGTGTCACATAAAACTTGAATCTAGGTTTTCTTGATTTTTCTAGACTACTTCATATTCACAATACCATGCTACCTCTTAAATAATGGGAGGTATTAGTATCTAGCTGCTTATTCATTCCTGGATTAAAGTACCTGCTTATAGGGCATCAATGGAGAATTTACTTCCCTCAACAGAGCCCAAAATCTGAAAAGTAGTTCTTTTAAGACTGGCAAATAATCTTAAGGTATTTCAGAGTAGATTATGTCTCCTAGAACATCCAGGACTTATTGCTATTGAGAAAGTCATTGCTTCTCTACCTCTAGGGTACTCCAGCTGATGAACCTGACAGACTCTCGCTTGGCCCAGGCAGGGAATGAGAAGCTAGAGCTAGCCATGCTGAGCTTCTTTGAACAGTTCCGTAAGATCTACATTGGGGACCAGGTGCAGAAATCCTCCAAGGTAACAACCACTGCCCACCAGCATAGCTTCCCCCTTTGGGACTCCCAATTTAGGTGGGGGCTGGTGACATCCTCAAGACTAGGTACCAGACTGAGAGCAGACTTCCACTCTTAAGGCTTCTGAATTCTGAAAGTCTGCTCAGCATTCTCAACTTCTGTCAAAGAAGATGTGCCCAACAAGCCCCAAGTATGGGGATTTATTTATATATATATATATATGTATATGTATATATGTATATATATATCTGGGTGGCAAAGAGTAAGATTTGAGCAGGCCTCCTTCAGAATTAGGGCATTGTCAGCTTGGGTAGGATGTTTCAGTGTGCCAGTGCAAAAAGACCTGCTCACCCTTTCAGCAGGTGAGATATTTCAACATAACCCTTCATGCCCCTCCCATCCTTAGGTCTAAAAGAAAGTGTTGGTGAATGAATGTGAATATTTTGACTCCTCTCTCCCTGCTGCCCTTTTTTCTTTCACTCTTTTAACAACCAGCTGTATCGCCGACTCTCAGAAGTCTTGGGCTTAAATGATGAGACCATGGTCCTGAGCGTCTTCATAGGAAAAATGTAAGTGTTGGAGCTTGCCAACAACAGGAGTCAGGCCAATGCACTTCCTGTTGCAACAGTTAATTTGTGATCCTGGCAATGTGTTGCCAGTGCTTTGGTCTTTCAGCCTTGATTGTTTTGCGTCAGAGCATTGTGCATCTGAATGTGTGACAGATTGTGTTTAGAGATGTGGCCCGGCCCCAGAGCATTCCAGGGTTGCCCAGAAGGGAATTTAATTTCATCCACTATAGACTCTCACTTTGGCGTTAGGGACACAAATGAAAACTGTCACTTGTTATTACTTAAATGGGCACATACCCAGTCAGTGTTTATGGTCTTTACCAGGGGTTCATACTTGCTGATTTTTCAGCCAGTTAAGACTCACCTCAAAATGGACCTCCTTCTTTGAAATCTAATACTGTTAATTGAACCCAACCCTGAAGTGGAACTTCATTGGCCGTTTTCTTTAGATTGAAAAGACAACCTTATTTTTGTGCCCTTTGGTGACATTTCTAGGAGCTGTTTCTTGAACCACGTGTCAGGAGCCAAATAATCACACCCAGGGCTGTGTATAGGATGGCATTTTGCCTTCTTCCCTTCCCAAACCACACTCAAACACATGTGCTGGTTCAGACAAAATTAAACCAAACAAGGTGGGTCTAAAGGACTCTTCCAATCAGGAATCAAGAAGCAAGGGCTACTAGAATTCTGCAGCTGACAGTGGATGGTGCAGGTGTAGAATTGTATACATCTGCGTGTTATCACTGCCGCAGCAATCTCTTACCCTTGCTGCAGAAATCAGCCCTGGAGTGCCCCAGAATTCCAAGGGCCTGGGTATGGGCCAGTATAGCTTTGGAACCAAGTAGTGAAGATTATCTGAGGATAATTTTGTAGTCATCAAATGTAAGTACAGTGACTTTATACCCATATTTTGTGGTTGTGATGTCTGTGAATTGTTGGAAGAGACTTTTGATGGATAATTTTCCCCTAGTTCCTTCCTCTAGGCAGCAAAGAAAGTAAAAGGTTTGTTTTTTTGTGTTTTGTTTTGTTCTTAGCATCACCAACTTGAAGTACTGGGGCCGCTGTGAACCGATCACCTCTAAGACACTACAGCTTCTCAATGACCTCTCCATCGGATATCCTTTTTATTCATGTCTCTAGTACCTCAATCCTGTGCACATAACACAAATAGCAGCATGCCTCACAATTACAAATTGTGGCCATCCACTCATTTGGTCCTAGTTAAAGTTTAGTGCAAACTCAGATATTTTTGTAGCAGCAAAAGATAAATAGCCAAACAGAAGAAAATTCCAGCTCACAAAAAGGGAACAAACTATTTAATGTAGGTTTCTTCCTGCCATTTCTTGGAATTTTAGTACGTATTTCCACGGCCATGGCTTTCCCTAGGTTGCCCTTTCAATTCATTGGCAGAATCCTAGTTAGGTATCTCTGCAGGAAGGATAGAGAACAAGTTATCCAGCCCTCTTGGATTTCAGACTATTAGAACTTTTAAGACTTGCTTTGCCTCAATCAATGTTATTGCAAAAAGAAAGCCTTGCTTTTCCTCTCCAGAAAAATGTGACAGGGAGTCTTGTCAGCATTCTACTCTTGGACAATAAAGTTTAAATATACATGGGCCAGGCAGCCTTGAATTTTTCTGTTTTTTATACTGATACAGTCAGATATTTTAGATACAGGATTTCAATTATCCAGTTTCTTTACCCTAGCTCCACTTACTTTTTCCTTGACTCCTCTCTCTCTCGTCTCTACGTACAGCAGTGTGAGGAAGTTGGTGAAACTTAGCGCAGTACAGTTTATGCTGAACAATCACACGGTGAGTATCTTCTTTCCTTCTACCAGGTCTGTCTGACCTGCAGACCCTACGCACACGCTGGAGTCACCTTCAGAGTGGAGTTACTTGATGCTATGCTGCAGCAATAGTAGTTCCTAATTTACATTCCCAAATTATAAAGAATATTTAAAAGATGTGTAATCCCTCAGCAAGCATTTATTAAGCACCTATGAAGTGCTGGGGGTGTCGAGAATTCATTGCCATCACCACAGTAAAAGGCACTGTGTGGAACTACTCCTTGAAGGTGGTAAATCTAAGCACGCAAAAATCTCTGGCGTTAACTTTCTCTGCTGATAAATTAGCTGCAAGTAGCAAAAAGTAACAACCACCAATTCCTTAAAAATGTTCAGGTGGCTGTCAGCTGCAAAGGTCTCACAGATTCCAAGGCTCTTGGCTTGTAAACTGTCTTAACTCATGCAACTCATCTATTTGATTTGTTCCTTTTCTTTAATAGAGCGAGCACTTTTCATTTTTGGGTATTAACAATCAGTCCAACCTGACAGACATGCGGTGTCGAACTACATTCTACACGGCACTTGGGCGCCTCCTCATGGTGGATTTAGGTACTACAGTTAATCCTAGGGGTTCCTTAAATTCTCATTGTTTTATATTGTGTTCTGGACATAGGAAGCACTGAATTTGTAAGGTGTTTTCTATCCACGTTAACAGAAAGCTTCCTGAAATGGCAAGGTCATTTAGCCAGAGGAGGAAGGAAATTTGAAATGCTATAATATAGCTCCATGTAACTGAAAGATAAACATATGTCCTTGAAATTTTCTTCTGATGAGCAATGATTTTTAAAAGTCTCTTACTTGTAGGGAGGCTAGGAGGCTTGCAAGCAAGGTCTGGCAGCTTTTCCCTTTATATTTCACATAGACTTTTCCTTCTTTAATTGGTACCAAATCCTATAGGAGTGTCCTACTTAGAGGTAAAGGGCACCTCTAAAGATAGCCTGAGGCTGCTAAGTTCTCCTATCCCATCCTGTTTTTTATGTGTTCATGACAGTGCGGGATTGAATTGTTGGCAGGGGGCTGACACTTTTGGGTTTTTCTTCACTCCTAGGGGAGGATGAGGATCAATATGAGCAGTTCATGTTGCCTCTTACAGCAGCATTTGAAGCTGTTGCCCAGATGTTTAGCACCAATACTTTCAATGAACAGGAAGCAAAGGTGAGTCTTCTCTCATTGATCAGTTGGATTTGAAGGTATTCATTGGACGAGGGATTAAGTTAGGCATCACTGCAGACAATAACAGACCTTCTGTCATATATCCAGTGGTTTTTAATCAGTGACCTAGGGTTTTCCCATGGCCATCCATAGTTATTGTATATGAATATTGGCAATGTTCATGTTAGATTTTACTTCTTACAACTTTAGAGAATTGTCATCTCTTAATTTTTCTTTATTATTTTAC
This sequence comes from Notamacropus eugenii, assembly GCF_028372415.1. Classification (NCBI taxonomy): domain Eukaryota; kingdom Metazoa; phylum Chordata; class Mammalia; order Diprotodontia; family Macropodidae; genus Notamacropus; species Notamacropus eugenii. The sequence goes on along the minus strand of NC_092872.1, from coordinate 612,734,368 downwards.
TACTTACCCACCTTGTCACTTAACCCAGAGCAACCTCAGCATCCCAGTTTAAACACTAGGACCTTATCACTCTAAAGATTCTTTATAGTTTCTACTGCTTTTAGAAGAATTGGTTTCAAATTCCAACTCTGGCAGTGTGGCTTTTGGCAAGTTTACCATCTCTCTGAGCCTCAGTTTCCCTCTATGTAAAATGGGAAGGTTATTGTAAGGAGAGTGCTGTGCAAACCTTTAAAGCGCTATATAAATGCGAGTTTGTATTACTGCTCCTGTTTCTGATATTACAGGCACCAGGGCTAAGCATAAGTGACAGTAAGCCATGGTCCAGGAAAAAGATCATTTACTTTTGCAGATATATCCCTGGTATCTTTTTCTTCATATTCATAAAGCCATTTCGTTTTAATCATCAGTGGTAGCAGGCGAGTCATGTCAGTATCAGTAATCCTCTCCACACTGTACTTTATTTTTTGAAGTATTGGTACTGAGTTCTAATCGATTGTATTAGCATTTAAGGTAACAAACCTGCCCCAGTATTAAAAATTTTGTTAAGGTAATTTTAATGAAATATAGGTCTTGCTGCTGTAGCCCCAGCTGATAGAACAGCTCTGGTAATACTAGAAAAGAAGTAGCCTAAAGAATCATTGCTGTTACCCACTCCTTTCCTACAAAAGGCTCTCAGAACTACCTAGTGGCTCTTCTGTCTTTATCACTATAAATGAAATCTTTCAGGTTGGCCACTTCTTAGCTTTTAATTTGGGCCTGTCACATAAACCCAGGGGTAGCCTTGGCCTACCCATTGTTTCCTTAAAGCTAAGCTTGTAGCTAGATCTACTTGAGAAACATTATTTGGTTGAGTCATCCTGCCCCAAGGGCACAATTCCTTCTGGACTCTCTGGTGATTTGCAGTATTTTTTGAGTATTTTGATAGGGGCTTCATGCCCACTGATAGACCAAAAAAGCAGTACCGTATAGAGAAACGCTAGACTGTGAACTAATTTGGAGACCTGACTTGTTCTAGTACTGTCATTAACTGAGGAGCCTTGAGCAAGTCAGTTCTCTTTGAGCCTGTTTCCTCATCTAGAAAGTGAGGATTAGATTGGAGGGAGGAACTCTAAGATCCCTTCTATTTCATACAGTCTTTAATTATGTAAATGCTGAAGATGCTTAGAGATAACCCTGCTTTCAAACACATGAACTTAAAAAGACTTTGATACACATTTAACTCTTTTATGTGGTATGGAATGGCTCTTGATGCCAACAGCGTGTCATGATGTAACAGTGCTTTGTGCCATTATATAGTCAGGAAAGCAACCAGGTTTTGGAAAATATAGCTTTTCTACTCTTGTACTGAATTGATCATTTAACTCTCCCATTTTCACACATGACACTTATTTGTAATCTTAAAATTTGTATTATTTTCAGTTAAAGTAATTCATTTCAGCTATTTTAGAACTGGGGAATTAACTCCATTTCCTTAGCACTTACATAAATGCAAGTAAGTTCTCTAAAGCTAGATGATTTCCTTATGCTGACACATAAATGAAAATGATAGGGAAAGAAAAATTTTTATAGTAAAGAGAATTTGACTGTGGAAACATTAAATCCCCAATGGTTTTATCTTCATTAAAAATAATGATCATACCTCTGTTTTTTGCTACAGCGAACTCTAGTGGGCCTAGTAAGAGATCTGAGGGGAATAGCTTTTGCCTTCAATGCGAAGACCAGCTTCATGATGTTGTTTGAATGGATGTATCCTGACACGGAAGGGAATTGGTCTACAGTGAGAATTGACTAAAGGCTATTTCTTCCATAGGGTAGAATTGGGGTAGGCTTTGTGTGTCAGTAATGATGGGGTGGTGAGGAATTTTCCTGTATTCACAGGAAGCATTCTATATATAATCTGTTGAAGAACAGGTAGTTTGGTATTACTTAATGTAGTCAGTAAGTTCGGAGGGTGGGTAAATAAGCCACTCAGACTTCTGTTAGGCTCAAGATGAGTAAGTGCATGTGTACCTCAACAGTCTTACCTTGAGACATTTCCACGCACATTTCACTTCAAATAAGAGTTACAAGTTACTAAGAAAAGATATGTAAGACCATTCAGTGGAAAGATCCAATTAGAAAGCCTGAGTTCTAGTTCTGGCTTTACTTCAAATTGTGACCTTGAACAAATAATGTATTTGATGAAAATAAGGCACCTAAACTTCAAATCAAGAGAATAGCTGGTTCTCTTAGTCATCTCACTGAAGTGATATGAAGATAAATGAGAATTTAAGAACTTTGAGCTCTTTGGGGAAGAAACTATGTAAATTAATAATATATTTTGTAAATTAGTTGTCTTTTAATGTGAGTTTGCTGTATTGGTTTATTGTTCACAAACCAGAGAAACGTGAGTCTGGCGAAATTTGTTGTTGGACCCTTCCTTTTTCTTTGGCAGATGCTCAGAAAATCGTTTTAAATCTGGGGCCTTTTGAAATAGTGCCCAAAGGAGGCTTCCTTAGCTTACTACTTACAGGTACCCATCTTACATGCCAATCCTTCAGAGGGCAATTGAACTTTGGTACCATGACCCAGCCTGTACTACACCTGTACTCAAACTGATGGCTGAATTGGTACATAACAGGTAAGCTTGAAAGGAAAGTCACAGAGTAAATCTCAAGGTAAATTGCTTCTTCTGATGCCCCAGGCAGACTTTGTGTGTACTTTAGGATTCACTCTCTAAAAGCTAACCTATTATTTCCTATCCCTTCACTCATATCGTCTCTCCTCTAGATAAAAGAAAAACCTACCTAATCACACACTACATTGATCCTAGTAGAGACATCAGCAAACACATAAAAATCTTCACCAGTTAAAACTGTCCTAATTAGCAGGCTTACGACAGGCTTTTATCAAAAGAAGTAAGATCAGAAATCTTAGTTCAGGAATAGAAGTTTGACCAAACTGAAAACAAGAGGATTTAATTATTAACTACCAAGTATCTGTGAGATAACAGGCAATCCATAAACAGAGGAGATAGTCCCTTTTTTATTTATTTGAGTCAGAAGATCTTTCACCATGGTATAGAGCAGAAAAAAGGAATATGGTGTAGTGAGCAGTTAGGAACTCAAAAGATTTTTAACTTTGGCTTCAAGCTCTGACTTCCTTTTTGACCTTGAGCAAGTCCCATTCTTTAGTTCTATTAAGAATAGTCTCTGGGCAACCTCTACCACTTTAAACACCTATGCACACTCGTACTTGCCACAGAAACCACGATGAATGAAATCATGTCTTTAAATTTAAAGGTGCTATTAAATGACTATCAGAGACTAAAGAAAGAACAGTGTTTTCTGTCTCCTTCTTGTCTTTTCAATTTGAGTGAAAGGCAGAATATCTAATGTCACATCCTTCAGTATACAAGTAGCATACCTGGTTCCACACCATTGAGCTCATTAAACTTTTTCTTTGAGGGGAAGGAGATGGGCCTAACCCCAGATTCTGTGTCCTGTGTATATGTCCTAATACACTAAAAACTAATCCAGGAAGTCCAATAATAAGCTTTTCCAAAGCACCCAAGACAGGATAGGATACAGTTTGGAGGGTGGAAGGGTGAGGAGTGGCAGGACTTCTTAAAGTTACATTGACCTCTCTAGCACCACACTTGACTCAACAGTCTCCCATATTCTCTGCTCAGGTCCCAACGACTTCAGTTTGATGTCTCCTCCCCAAATGGCATTTTACTCTTCCGGGAAACCAGCAAAATGATAACTACATATGGTAGGTACAGTGGAACAGCTTTGCCTCCTGAGAGGATTATAGTTTGACTACAGAATGGCAAGCAGAAAATATAAGCTTTAGCCTGACTGAGAGCTAGGCTGACATTCCCAGGGATTTATCTAATTTGAGTTATCAGATATTTCTGAAGTGCTCGCTATGTGCAAGGCAGTCTAGATGACACAGGTGAATAGGACTGGTCCTAAGAAACTTTGTTACATAATGCCTTGGGGCAAAGGCAACAAACAGAGGCATCTAAGAATTGTCCAACATTCTAAATAAGAAAAGGAAGGTACAGAGTGGCTTAGCAGTTTTGGGGGGATAATACCCCCAAATATTGGGTTCCTGATGATTGGAGGAATACCAGGAACAGAAAGGTGTAGTGGACTTGCAAAGATATCCGAGCAAGAACCCTCCCTCATTCACAGTCATAAGTTTAATGTCTGTGTCTAGAAGCTGATTTCCTTTCAATGTGTAGTTAGTAATTAGACCAAGAATGGAGAAATGTACCACCCAGTCAGATATGGAAAAGAGAGAATAACCTTGCTTACTCACCTCAGCAATATATCCTTAGCTTAATCATTATTACATTTAGCCAATTTGCATTTTGGATAAAGATACTTGTTAAAATTCTTCTCTTAGTTTCCGTGACTTTCTCTGGAGTGACCAGGCCAGGGACTTAAATGCCAAGTATTCTGTGTCTTACATATGTTTTATGTGTTTGTGCACTCAGGAAATCGCATCCTGACACTAGGAGAAGTCCCAAAGGATCAGGTCTATGCTCTGAAGCTCAAGGGCATCTCCATCTGCTTTTCCATGTTGAAGGCTGCCCTCAGTGGAAGCTACGTCAACTTTGGGGTCTTCCGTCTCTATGGAGATGATGCATTGGACAATGCTTTACAGACCTTCATCAAGCTGCTCCTCTCTATCCCACATAGTGACCTCCTGGTAAGGCCTAAATTGTACTGGTAGAGTCTAGGCCTTCACTTTCATTCAACCTTTCTCCACCTAGAGTTAGGATTAACTGTTTTCATTTTTATTCATATAAGTTAACTATGTTTTGTGTTCTTTATACTTCAGTTAAGTATCAGTAAATTTTCCTCACCCCAGCACCATATCTTGTATCAGTTCATATAAAGTCTACTCATGTTTCTTTTAATTCTCATTTCTTACAGTCAAATCCCAGTCCACAACATTCAATACCAGTTTGTTCAGTCATTCCCCAGTCAACGGAAACCCTTTTTGTTTCCAGTTTTTTCCTACTACAAAGAATTCACCTACAAAGATTTTTGTACATGGGGTGCCCATCTGTCACTCACATACTTGGGGAATATGCCAGTATATCCCTGGACCTGAAAATATAAGCAGTTTAGTAGTCTTTAAAACATAATTCAGAATGATTTTTAGAAGTTGCCATTAGTAGCTCCACCCAATATTTTAGTGTACCTATCTTTGTAGTGCACCTTTAAGTGGTAGCTATTTCTTTTATTGCCTTTGAAATTTTTGATGTGTGAGGTGAAACCTAAGTTTGAGGTTTTTTGGGGTTTTTTATTCTCTAATTATTAGTGATTTGAAGGGGTTTTTTTCATATAGCAATTGCCAGTTTGCGTTCTTTCCTTTGCAGTCTGTTCATAATCTTTACACTCTAAATCTTTTAGGGAGTTGCTCTTAGTCTTATATAGCTGTATCATTTCCCCATAGGTCTTAAGACTATACTGGGTTTTGTCAGAGGTGTTTAATGCAGAAATGTTTTCCTATATAATAAAAATTCTATATTTTGTGATTATTTCTCCTTCATTTGGTTATGACTTTCCCTCCTAACTACACCATGTAGAGCACTTAATATTTGGGATTCATGTACTATGATGTGTTGTTAAAATGCTAGTTTATACCTGTTTTTTTCTGTCAGACTACTTACCTCTACCTCCCATGTTGTTATGATTACCAAAACCAAGTCGTTTTGGGCGACTGATGCTTTGTAATAGCTTTAAGTCAGCCAATGCTAGTCACACCTTTGTTCTAGTGTGTCGGCTTTCAGGTGTTCATGTGTATTTTGTAGTTATTTTAAATTGTATTTTTTCTTTCTGGCTTTTTATCCTGAAGCTTGTTAGTATAGAGGAATTGATGACTTTTGTATTCTGCAATTTTATTGAAGTTGTTCATTGCCCTCAATTGACTTTTATCTGTCTTTTTGCCCACAGGATTACCCCAAGCTCAGTCAGTCATACTATTCATTACTGGAAGTCCTCACCCAGGACCATATGAACTTTATTGCCAGCCTGGAACCCCATGTTATCATGTATATTCTTTCTTCCATTTCTGAAGGACTCACTGCACTAGGTAGATACCTGGGGTCTTTCAACAAGAGTGCACATATTCTTCATTCAGAGCCCACCTTGTATGGTGATAGAGAAGCATTTAGTAACCCCTCTTGGAGTGGAAGACCATTATAACACTTGAACTTCTGAAGTACAAGGTTTCATGGATATATGGAACAAAGAACTGAACATCTGAAAGATTAATCTTACTGTGTTCTCTCCACCCCCCCTCCCCCCAGATATATAGATATCCACCAAAGCAGAGTATAACAATACGTTGGATCCCCAAAACTTGAACCTTTACCCTCTGTAATATTGGCTTAGGCTATCATTTAGTGGTCCCTCAAGCCTTTTTGCCATGAATTCATTTGAATAAAACTCAGTTCAAAATTTCTTTAACATCTGATGATCTCCTACTGGGTACAAAGGTTGTATGGTATTTTGAGGTTCTCCCACCTATCTTTGTTCTCTCATTCATCCTGTCTCACACTGATACCTGATTCAGTTTTATTTTTAAACTGTCTGTAGAGGGTAGTTAAGTATTTTCCTTGACCCTCAACCAATTTTAGTTTAATCTTGGAAACTGGATAGCATCATAGAGAAGAAGGTACTGATTGTCAACCAGTGACCCCTACGCTGACTAATTGAGCTGTGCTATATCCTCCCCTTCTATAAAATGGATAAAATAGTCTGTCTTTTCTGTTAGAAGTGATGTTAGGTCATCTATATGAACGCCAAGATAAACATGTGGAAGTATTATTACTAGATAAATTTGTACAGTAAACTCCACTGCTTTAAATCTGCTTTGTAATAATTTTTCATTTCCACAAAGCACTTAGTCTAGAACTGCACTCTTAACAAATCAGATAGATACATCTAGGATTGATGACTTAACTAGACTGGAGTAGTAATATGTCCATGATTCATTAATTATTTAAGAATTTTATGCTATTCCATGCCTTTTTTGACTCAACTTTAGGAACTCTGCCCTATATGAGAACAATAAGTTAAACGGGAACTAATTATCCTGGTAGAAAAAACTATAAATCACTATAATCTATAAATTACTATAAATCACTACCTGCTGTCAAATGTTAAGCACAAGTAACCTCTCTGCCCAAGGATTTGAGGCAATAGCATCTCAACTCCATTCCTCTCTTCCCTTGGCTCTCCCAGACACTATGGTATGCACAGGCTGCTGCTCCTGCCTGGACCACATTGTGACATACCTCTTCAAGCAGCTATCACGTAGCACTAAGAAAAGAACAACACCTCTGACCCAGGAAAGTGACCGTTTCCTGCACATTATGCAGCAGCATCCAGAGATGATCCAACAGGTAAGCAACTTGAGGGTGAAAGCAGGGAATTGAATTCTATCAGGACAGCTCCTTCCGGCAACATCCATACAAAATGTTTGACCCCTCTCTAACCACCCTAATTGTGAAGTTAAGTCAGTGTCATTTTAGCAAAATGATTGTCATATGTGGATAGGGTCACAATTCCTACCTTCTGTGCTCCAGTTTATCCTGTCCTTTTACAAAGATCCCCCATTTCCTTCCACCCAAAAAAATTCATTAGCCTGGGTTAGGACCTAGGTGTAAAGTTTAAAGAGTAGTAGAAATTAACTATGATCCATCCAGTTGGATCTGGTTTTCTTTGTGGTCTACATATATATTTTGAAGATGGCTGATCAGGGTTAAAGATATATGTGGTCTTAAGATAGTATGAAAATTAGCTGTTCCCCCACAGATCAAATTCAACACTTCGGCATTATAATCATGATGTTCTAACTAACTTCTGTTCCATTAGTAGAGACAATTGATGCCTCCAGAAATGTTATAATTAAGATGAAATGAACTTTTTTTCAGAGGCAGGTTTTAGAAATAAGGACATTTAAAGCTTGGTAACACCCACCAAATCCCACCTACCAAAAATAGATTCATGGAAACCAGAAAAGTTCCATTTACCTTCACCATATTAAGCTGTCCAACAGCTTAGTTCCTGAATAGGCTCAGAGGTTGCTCTCTACACAACAGTCTAAGGACCTCTCTTTAGATTCTTGGTTCTAACTTCCTAGATGCTGTCAACGGTGCTGAATATTATCATTTTTGAGGACTGTCGGAACCAGTGGTCCATGTCCCGACCTCTACTTGGTTTGATATTACTTAACGAAAAGGTAAGAAATCTACTGTACAGAAACTACCCAAAATGCAAAGAGACACACACAGAGACAGGAACCCTCTTCGAACTACTGGCAGCTTGATTTCTGCCTCCAGAACACTGCCAGGTTGATCTTTTGCATAAATCTGTTGTTACTAATGTGTTTAAATGCTTTCAGTTGGCTTATTACCTACCAAATAAAAGTCGACTCCAGCAAGTTCTCATATGTACCTGGCACATGAAGCCCCTCACCTCTGCTCATATTGTTTCCTGTGCCTAGAATGGTTCCCTCCTCCATTTCTGCCTTTTGAAATGCTACAAATTATATGGTTAAGGGCATGATCCAAATCATAGAATTAAACCAAAGGTGCTTTAACCTTTTTTAGGGTATTGGACACATCTGGCAGTCTTTGTGAACGTTTTTAAATACATAGGAGGAATCCAATTATATTTAAAAGAAAGGAATCCAATTATACTGAAATGAAGATTTGTATTTTTTTTTTCCCATCCAAATTCAGAGACTGCCCAAAATCTCTCCATGGGTCCCAAGTAATCAGGGATGCCCAAAGCACTACTAGCAGAGGTAGATTGGGAACCTAGCCTTTCTAAAAGCTTTCTTTCTACTACTGTTTAGAGAACATGAATGCCAATCTGCCTATCAGGCCTTGGGTAAAAAACACTTAAAATTTATTGGTGGACATAGGGGCCTCAGGGAAGAAAGAGTAGGACCTATGAACTATTTCAAATTTATCCTTTATGTAGTTTGTGCATGTTTACCTCCCCCATTAGATTGCCAGCTCCTCAAAGGCAAGGACTGTCTTTTGCCTTTCTTTGTGGCCCCAGTATTTAGCACAGTGCTTAGCACATAGTAGGCCTTTAGTAAATGTTTACTGACTACATTCAGAACTTAAATGTTTCCTTTTATACCCTTACCATGTTTTAGTCTGTTTTACAGCTCTAGACTGTAAAGCTCTATCCAAAAGACTTACCTTCATTTTTATGTTTTTATATATCTTTTCATGTGCAGGGTTTTGTACACAACAAATACTTTTTTGTAATAGTTATATAATGAATTGAGAACTTAGTCATGGCACATAGGTAAAGCCTAAACCATCCTTTCTCTTTCCCTTATCTTTTGTTTTACCCTTCTTACCCACCTAACAGTATTTCTCGGATTTGAGGAACAGTATAGTGAACAGCCAGCCCCCTGAAAAACAACAGGCAATGCACCTGTGTTTTGAGAACCTGATGGAAGGCATTGAACGAAATCTTCTGACAAAAAACAGAGATAGGTGAGTATATAGTGATGTTTCCTAATGTTGCAGCACAGCTACAGGATTTACTTCCCTTAGCCTTTTCCTACTCAGAAAATGTTATAAATGATGCTTTTTGGTGCTGGTAGTGTTACTTTAGATAGATAGCATTACTTTACCCAGGTCCAAATCTCAGCTATCCCCTTTTCCTTATCTTGAATGCTGGGTAACTACCCTGTTTGTCTAATGGAAACATCATAGAATTGTGGAAATACTTCTGGAAACTGAGACCTGTGTGCTTCTCTTAGTTCTGTTAACCTCTGTGTGACCTTGGGTTTTTATAAGTAAGTTTCCTTAGTAAAATGAAAATGTTGGGAAACTCCCAAGACTTTTGAGTTACTAAAGTGTTTCTTATGGATTTTACCCAATTTCGCCTGCAACTTTTCTTCTTTACTATGGACCTGAGACTTAACTAGACCCTTAATTAAACTTGCTGCAGAGCCTTCAGAAAAAGGGGAACATCAAATGGTCAGTGTCAGTTCTCATGTTTAGAGGACTAAAAGGTGGGGGGAAACATTCATAAGACAGACTTTCCTCCTTTCTATAACCCATGCAATTCTTCTACAGGTTCACCCAGAACTTGTCAGCATTTCGTCGGGAAGTCAACGACTCCATGAAAAATTCCACCTATGGCGTGAATAGCAATGACATGATGAGCTGACACCTTACCAGATTCCACCTGTACAGAGCAGTGTCCCTTTGGTCTGGCCCAGAGGGTTGAACAATTCTGAGGGGAGAGGGTATGGCTGACCCTTCCTCCTTCCTCTGGGGGGATTATAAAGGTCAGTTTGGCTGTTTTCCCAGGGAAGAGGGGTGTGAGCCTGTGCTCACTGGGGGGCAGGGCACTGCTTGGTTCCTGGGAGGTGGGGTGGGCTTGGGGGAAGTGGGGATAGTAAGCAGGAAGGTGTGAGAATCCAGCCCCCTCTTCCTGGTGGAGGGGAAGAACCCCCGCGTCCTGACACAACCTGCCTTGTATAAACATGTACATTTTTTCATAACATTTTGAACAAGGTTTATATTGACTCAAGTTTAAAAAAAAAAAGTGTGATTGAAAAATTTTTACAGAGTCTAGTGCACCAATGCTGAAGTGAGGGGTTGTGTATGCGAGTGAGGAAAATGTGTATTCTGGTGGCCTGAAGCTTTACTGGATGAGGGTGTGTGAAAGTGCAGAGATATATTTAGTGACAAGTGTAGAGAGAGGCAAAAAAAGTAATTCCAAATGTATATTTTTTCTTATTGTCCGTCCCTTCACTTCTCCCTGAAATTACCACTTCCTGTTACTGTCTTAACCCTTGTTATTAGGAACTCTAAGCCATGTCCAACCAAGCACCATCTCTCCTTTACTATATCCTTGAGCCGCTACCCCACCCCCAAACAGATACTCCAGCTAAAGTGTTTGATCTTGTTTCCTTCTCCCATTTCCCCAGACTGAGGCCTCTTGCTCTAAGGCAGTGTGATTTTTAACTGTATGTTCAATGATTTCTTGGGTCTCAAGTATGGAGACACAGGAGCTGAAATAAAAGCTTATTTGCCCTGGCGCTGAACAGCTCTGAACATGGCTACTTCCGGCCAAGTTCCTGTGGCCAATAACTTTTAGTCTTCCCCAGCCCTTGAGGCAGAGTGTGTGTGTGTGTGTGTGTGTGTTTGTGTGTGTGTGTGTGTGTGTGTGTGTGTGTGTGTGTGTGTGTGTGTGTAGATGAGTGTGTGTGGATGTATGTGTGTGGATATTTATATATATCTATATATACCCTGCACTCATGAATGTATGAGCTGGAGAAAGTTACCACAATGGAGGGGGTTCTTAATAACAAGGTCTGCCTAGCATGAAATATTTAACATCCTTCCCCTTCTGCCCCCCTTAAAAAAAATACATTGTTTCCTTTAAAAAAAAAACCCACCATATTAAACGTTTTTAACATTAAAAACAAAAAATTACCTACAGAGAAATAGAGAAAGCTGTTTTGCCTTGTACCTTTCCCACAATTGTTGCTGCTAGTTGTGTGCATCTCTAGTTCAGCTCTTGCCCAAGGGATACATCAATTAGGTTTTATTTTCATTTCTATTCCCTTGCCCACCCAACCTTGTTTAGGTTTTTGTTTTGTTTTGTGTTTTTTTTTTTTTTTGGTTGTGTTTTTGTTTTGTGTTTTGTTTCTGTTCTTTCCTCTGGCGATTGTGTGTTGGGTCCTTTCTTGCGTGGTCAGATTGACGGTTGACTTGTAAGGGTGTTTGCTACATACAGTGTAAGCATTGTGACCGCCAATAAACTTCAATGGTTTCTACTGAATTTATTCTCATCCATTCTTTATGTGTTCTAGTCATGGCATGGATATTAAAGCATAATTGGTACAATGCCAATAGCTGGCAGGTTACCATTGTAACCAAACCTGCTTCTAGACATTACAGGAAATAGTATAAATCGGTAACCCACAAATGTACAAGATATATAGCAAACTTGACAGCTGTTATATAGTTGCCCTAGAGTTAGAGCAATTAAAGAGCACATACATTTAAAGAACTATTTACTCAGAGTGCTGGGAAAGAACCAGGAAGGGTAAAAAAGAAAGTCCTTTTTATACAAGTTCCCATATAAAGTTCACAAACACACCCAACAATGTCTCATATTTTTGTATATTTTGTTAAGGTATGGCCTAATATCCATACTAGTCATAAAATCAATTTTTTTCAAAATGATTGCTCCTTGAACAGTTGTGAACACTGCACAGTTCTGAACACTGCCTCTTTTGTACACCCTGAGAAGAGTTTGTATGACACCTCCAGTGGTCCAGTCAGGAAACTACATAGAGCAGATGCCAAATAATGATGTCTCTTTAATCCACAAAGGTTCCTGTGCAAGTTCTCTTGAACATTAGATTCAGTGATCTGAATGCTCCTGCATTCTTTACCTGGACATAGTGCTGTCTTTCTCTGCTGCTCCATTCTGCTGAGCACTGTTGTAAACAGCTCTGTTATAACCTTCCCGGTTCCTAGCTATTTCAATAGCAAAAAACTGTATCCTGGTCACTGGAAAGCAAGGAGAATTAAGTTTCAGACACCCTTTTCTTTTGATTAGAGAATAAAAAAACTTTTCTCCCTCAACTCAAAGGTTTCATCCACAAGAAAACAACAAAGGCCTAGGGGATGAGTTTTATACCCTAGTAGAAATACACGGATAGTAATTTCTTAAGATCCTATCTACGGAAAAAATTTCTGCACTACAGCCTCACCATACTCACCAAAGATAGTGTTTTCTTCACTGTACCCCTGAGTACAGTCCAGTCGCAGCAGTGTACCATAGTTGAAATCTTCAACAATACCATTGAACTTCATGCAAAATGGTCTCCATTTCTGTGGAAGCATAACATAGACCAGAAAAATCAAACATACCCATCTACTATGGCCCTACAAAGACCAAATCTCTAGTAGGAAACAAGCTTACACCAGGATTCACTGGTGAGACAGAATTTTAAGAATACGTAGAAGGACCAAACTGTGTTCTTATCCATATAGCTAAGAAAACAGACACAGAATGAAATTTTTTCTATCAATTGATGCACCTGGTCCTAAAGTTAAAAGAGAATACAGCTGGGTACACAGGGAGCATTAGCTACTGGGGAAGTTAAGGCTGTTGGAAATTGCTTGAGTCTGGGAGTTGCTGAACAGATCAGATATCTGCACTAAGTCAGGCACTAATATGGTGAATTCCTGGGAGCAGGGAGCCTAAAGACGGGCAAACTAGCCCAGTGCAACAAGGTAATTTTTCCACGTGGATCAGCAGTTGGGGCCAGGCTCATGAACAACCACTGCACCTCCTCCCTGGCTGAGACAAGGTGATCCATCCTCAAAAAAAGAAAAGGTGGACATTAAACCCTCAGTCTGTATTAAACAGTGCTCATAATCATTGAATATGTGATAATTATAACTAACACCAATAATGCCTTAAGTGGGAAAAACAGTTAACTAATTAAAGTAACTAAAGTTACAAGTTAAATTTTAGAAGTGCAGCCAATTTCTAACAATCTAGTCATGGGATAACATATCCAAAAGACCTAAAATGCCTCATTTTAACCTTTTCTTTAAATACTTTGGAGTAAGCTACTTACCATAGAGATGCCAGTAACATGTGAAATAGCCAGAAGGCAAGAGACCCACACAATCCATGAACCAGATAAGCAGCCTCTGAATATCTATAACCATTCACTTCCATATTAAAATAAATCCATAAACCACAATTTTAATTCAGTTCTTAGAAGATCCTCCTTACTTCTTTAGCTGGTTCTGATTTGAGCTCTTCTGGGTCCAACACATCTATCTTGAGCTTCCCGAAGTTCTCCCGGAAGTCTGAATAAATCTGGTCATCCACTTTAGTGAGTCTTAGGAACAGTGGGTCAACTGAAGAAATCAACTGCCAGATAAGAGGAAAGCAAACATAAATCTTAACTCCTAGGCACAATGATGTCATTACTATAAAGAACAATGCAATCCCCTTGACCTTAGTCTACTCTTTCCACTGTATGATCTTAGATCTGGAGTGGGAAGGAACATTTAATTCAAGCTATTCATTTTACAGAAGAGAAAACTAAGTGATCTGCCCATGGTCCTACAAGTAGCAAGTGGCAGAAGTAGAATTTGAACTCAAATCCTTTCTTCTCAAATGTAGAACTTAATTCTACTACACTACTGTCTCCTAGGAATTAGAATCTGAGAAAGAATGAGAAATAAATATAGTAGTTCTTTTCCCATGCCAAAGCCAAGTTCTCCATCTTTTTCTGCTCTTTACCCATTTACCCATTTTTTCTACTCTTCTACCCATTTCAACCTCCCAGAAGACACATACTATAAAATGTTTGGCACCATGAAGGGTCTCCTTAATTCTATTTGAATAGTTGAATAAAAAAGACTCACATTGTAATAAACCTCAGCATGCTGCATAGCCTTCATGGCCCAAACCATCTCAATGTTAGGCTGCAATACAACAAAGAAGAAGTCATCTCTCAGCATTGCTCCCAGTGTGGACACAAAACAGCAAGCAACCTAAACTGAAGGAAACGGCAAACTAAAGAGGAAAATGAAGCCCAGCTCTTCTGGGCAAAAAACTGACAAGATTCAACTATGACTGACCAGAACACTATCCAGGATACACCACAAGACAAGGGACAACCACCAAGCTGTCCTATGTCGCTAGATGGATCATGACTCACCAATTACATTGCTATAACAGATGGAAGATAGGACAGCCATGTAAATCCAGCTCTTAATGAAAAAGAGTACTGAGTAGACTAGAGTCAGGTCAACTATTTGTTTAATTCCTTAGCTCTTAAGACTGACTTGATTTGCTTGCACACCTGAGTTCTTCAACTGTAAAATGAAGTTAATCTGTGCTTCTATATCATCAAGCTCTTTGTATTCATAGATCCTATTCCATTATTAAGTATATAAATGGCACTGTGAAATGCAACAAATTAATATAAATTAAGTGCATAGAAAAGGTACATGAGAGATACTATTTCTAGCTAGGCAATCAATGGAGATGGAAGAGATGAGGAAAAGTTTCATGGAAGAGGAAAAATTCAACTTAGGATTCAAAGAACAGATAATGATTTAACATGAGACTGGAGGTAGAAGCATTAAGGATAAAGGTCACAAATGAAGGGAGAGTTCAGGGAATGGTGAGGAGTTGGAGTCATGATGGGAGGCCTTAAATGCCAAGCTAAGGAATTTGGACTTTATTCAGTAGGCAGTAAGTGTTTGATGGTTTACAACTAAAAAATTAGCTAGTAAGTAGTATACAGGATTGACTGAAAGGGAGAACATGAAGCGAGAGAGACCATTTACCAAGTCAAGATGTAACAGATCTAAAAGTGTTATACAAAAACAAGGTATCAGTAATAATCATTAAAGCATCCATATCCTCCAGTGCCTCATCTTGACCCCTGGTTCTTAGATAGCCATGCCAAGTGAGCCCAAGATCTGGGAGATACTCTCCTAACAAGCTCGAAAAGTTTCAAGAATGGATCTGGTTTAAAACTACAAAAATCTACTGGCAAAAGTCTAGCTAATGCGAGAAGGTCATCACTGTAAAGCTAGCTACCTCATGAACATTTTCAGCCACAGCAACTCATGAAATAACATCTATCAACGTGTCAAAGTACACATGTAAATCAATAGAAAAGGTATTCACATGGACAAAATTACATTTGCCTAAAATAAGATCATAGCTAGGATGGGTCAGAGACAGGATTTTAATCTAGGTCTCCTGAATCTTTCAGACCAGTCCTCTTAAGAATAACACTACCACCTCACTATTAATCCATATGCAACTTTTCTAGTCAAATGTGTCTCACTGAGTACATCTTATCTCAACCCTAACCTATTTCAAGGCCCAACCTGACCCTAACCCACAGATTGAATGAATAGTCTCTCCTAGGACTCATAGTAGCACATATTACTAACACTCATTCAATACATTATTCTCCTTGAACACCTTCAATAAGCTCCCTTGTAGCCTAGAACATCAAGTCACAATCAAGATAAGCTCTAACCTGCCTTAGGTCATCTCTTCTTCACATACTCAATAGAACACTTGGTTGATACCTTAAATGCTTATTATTTTACATTGTAATTCACAGGATCTTCAGTCCTGTAATCCATGAGCCTCATTTTTACAAATGAGGAAACATAATCAGAAAGGTTAAGGCACTTGCTCCAGATAACAAAGGTAGTTAGTAGCCAAGTAAGGATGCAATTCCAGGTTCATTCAGTTTCAAATCTAGGGCCCTTCCATCACACCGTGCCTCCTTCATTATTGTGCAGGTGCTCCAACACCTAAGCTCCAGGACGGCAGGGGTAATGATGTCTTATTTCATCATATTTCCCCAGAACTGAACAGTACCTTTGCACATGCCTGTAGGCAGAACAAAAACCTGGCTTCTGTGACCAACCTGATAAGATTTCAACAAGCCACTTATTAAACACCCACCCACAGCAAGGTGGACCCATTGTGCTAGATGTTGGTTATACAAAGAGAATAGGGAAAGAGACTCTCCTTCCAGAAGACTGCAAGACAACAGATAATTTGGGGAGAGTGGGCAAGGTAATAACAGCCAGGCAGATCAGGAAAGGAATCATGTAGAAGTTAGTACTTGAGGTGAGCCTTGAAAGATGCTAGATAAGCATTCTAAGAGGTGGAAACCTAAGAAGTGCCTTCCAGGCACGAGGGACAGCTAGTACAAAGAAGAGAGTGTCCTGTATGGGAACAGAAAGACAATTTGACTGTACTGTAGTTTGTATGTGAAGGAGAGTAATGTATGGGGTCATTTTGTTGTGAAGAGCTGTTAATGCCTAAAAATGTATATTCAGCCTCAAAGGTGACAGGGAGCCAATAGTTTACAGAGAAGGGGAATGACATGGTCAGACCCGCACTTCAGAAAAATTTCTTTGGCAGCTCTATGGAAGATGAATTGGAGTAAGGAAAGGGGAGGCAAGAGACCATTTTGGAGGTTACTGGAACAGTCCAGGCCAGAGGTGATGGGAGGGGGCCTAAACCAGGAAGAATGGCTACCTAAGTTTAGAGAAGGGGTCAGATGAGGGAAGATTTGACAACTGATGAGAGGAGGAGTAAGAGAGTAGGTAAGGAGTCAGGATGACGCCAAGGTTTCTAACTTTGACGACAAGATGGTGGTACCCCCAACAAAGAAGGGAATCTAAAAGACGGAAAATATACTGATTGTGAGATGCCTATGGAATACCGGGTTTGAAATATTCACAGATCTGGATCTGAAAAGAACCTCGGAGGTGGGCTGATACAAGCCTTCATTTTACATTTGAGGAAACCTCTGGGAAGGTCCTAGCTTGCCTAAGGTCACACCAGAGCGGGACTTCAGCCCCACTCCCTCTCCCTCGCAGCCAAGGTTCTCCGCCTCGTCAGACGCCGCGGACCCCCTGGCACTCTAGGGAGGCCAACTGACTCCTTCTCGGATTCGAAGCACGCAGGATTACGGTGGAAATCAAACATACTAAGTAGCTATCAAACACATATTTTTTGAAACCTGTTCATGGCCCCACCGCGTAAAGACTGGGGTAAAAGACCTGTTTGCAGGCAGCAGGAAAAGAAATTGAAAATGGGGGGAGGGTGAGCGCGGCAGCGGAGAAGGGCATGCGGGGGCGCGCGCAGAGCGTGGCCCGCTCAGGACCGGTCGTCAGAATCAGTCTTGGGGGAGGGGACAGTGGCGAGGGCTGTCACGGGGTCGGGAGCTGAAGAGGAGGCGCTCAGGGCACGCGCCCCGCCCCCCGCCGGATGTCCCCCGTGCGTCCCCCCTCCCCCCACCCCTGCCCGACGCTTAAAGGCTCAACGCCGCGGCCTCGGGGACGTCGAGCGTCGGGGGCGGGGCCTGGGGCCCAAGGCCGGCACGGGGTCTGACGGGCAGGGGGCGGGCCGGCTGGTACTCACGTCGTTACCGTAGGCCTCTGCCGGCAAGGAGAGAGCGTGGGCCGCCGACAACAGCTCCCCGGGGCCCTGCGAAGAGAACAGCGGGGACACCGCGCGGGTCACAGCCCCGTCCCGCCTCGCCCCGCCTCGCCCCATCCCACCGGCCTCGCGACCCACACTCACCAGCGCATCCAGGCAGTTTCCCCCGCTCCCCGCCGCCATGGCTGCCCAGTAAACGCGCCCCTCCCCCTGACCCTCCTCGCAAGCGCCGGTTCCGGGAAGCTACCGGAAGTAGATCCTCGCCTGCGAAGGGGAAGGAAGTGTGGCAAGAGTAGGGAGAATGGGCGGAGCCGCCAGTGCGCCTGCGGGGGCGCGCTAGCCGCCCCTACACCGGCAGAAAATCGAAGTGGGGAAGAGAATTGGTCCCTTCTCCTCTCGTCCTCCTCCCTCCGCTGCTGAGGCGGGCAGCGCCGTTTGGCGCGGGCGCTCTGGGGAGGCCGGCTCTGGGCTGGCGGGAGGAGGCGGTAGAGGGGAGCCTCTAGGGACGACTAAGGTCTGGGGCGCTTCCGAAGCGTGGCCGAGGAGGTCGTCGTCTGTACCCGCCTGTTGGCCGGGGGAAGCCTTACTCCGATGTCCCGGAAGTGCTTCTGCCGCGAACTCTCCTCCTGGGAGATTGCTTCCCAGCCTGGCTGCGCCTCTCCCCTCCTCTGCAGCCAGGAGTGCAGCCTCCAAACCGACCCCCTGGCCACCGTGCACCTCCGTTCCCTCCGTGCGCATCTTAGTTCTGGAACCTTGCTGGGGTCTAAGCTGTCATGTCCCAGGTTGACCGTGCCAGCCTCCTCCTCCCCGGGGCATCCCCACCCTCAGGTCCGTCTAGGGACCTGCGAGTTGTAAGCTCCTTGTGGGCAGACCCACTTAGCGCAGTGGAATGGAAGTGCTTCTTCATTCTCCTCCTCAGGAGGGTAAAAATAAATTACATAGTTTTACTGATGGCTTTCCCGAACCTGAGTCCTGCTGCCAGTATCGCCACCCTGGCTTGGCAGAGTGGGAGACAGATAAAGGGAGGTCCAGCAGCTTGCCAACGGCACGCAGCTCCTTGGCGATAACATTGGGAGGCTTAGATGGAATTAATACCTGGGAATTAAGGTGGTGTCTCCAGCCCGAGGCTTCCAGTGGACTCAGGACGTGCTTTAACGTTGAAGCTATCCAAGGACAGGACGCTTGAGATCAGCCTAAGAAAAAAAGACCAACAACCGCTGAATGAAACCCCAAGAGATATCTAAGGGGTACTGAGTGTTAAGAATCTTTTTCAGAAATATTTTTTCATTTCTTAAGAAAAACACTTCCCAATTAAATTTTTAAAAAGTTTTAACATTGATTTTTAAAAATGGAGTTCCAAAATCTCTTCTCCGCTCCTGCCCTTTCCCCGCCCCTGGAGTGATTATACATGTGAGATCATGCGAAATACATTCCATGTGGAACATGTTGAAAAAGAGAAACACCAAGAAAAAAAGTGAAACAACTATGCTTAAGTGTGGAGTGTAGAGGATCTTCCGCTGGACCTCAGGAGACCCAACATTAACTCTATGACCTGGAAATAGAACTGTGGGTCGTGTTACCTGTCAGTCTCATTTGTAAAATGGCAGTACTTCATTAGGTTTTTGTGAGGAAAGTGATTTTTAAATGTTAAAAGTGAGCTTTTGTTAAAACTCTAACAGACCTTTAGTTGTGTCCCCCTGATAATCCTTAGCCCTTTGCTCCATAGGTTGTCTCCCCTCTGATCTCTTCTCTCAGGTTTTAAGATGATCCCAGGAGCCTTAGCTTCCAACTTCCAGGTTTCCTCCTAGAGTACTAACTCTCCACCTGTGGGGGTGAGAGGGTTTGGGGCGGGGGGAATCGTCAGTTAGTTGAACTAATCCTCTCTTAATATTCCAGCCATTTGGGGAAAGCACTTCATTATTCAGGTCAGAGTCCACGGCCGCAGAGAGGAGTTTCCTCATCCGAGGAGTTAGAAATTAGGACCTTATCCAGTCTAGTCAGCACTAAGCAGCCAATAGAGGTTCTAGTTCCCATGCACACCCACCACATTAAGGATTGCAGGCCAGTCTTCCCAGACCTCCTGACTTTAAGAACCAGATAGACATATTTGATACCTGGAAGAGAGTGGTCAGCTCCAATTTGAAAACAACTCTTCTTAACTCCCCTGTAGAAAAACCCAGACTTTGCCTTGTGAATTATTATCTGCAAAGGTGAGCTTATCACAGTGCTTGGCACATAGAAGGTATTTAAAAATGTTTACTGATTGATTGGTTAAGGACTTGCCCTAGGATGGGAATTCCCCTGGAAACCACAAAGACTAAAATTGTCCAACCTACAATAAAAGAAACTGAGGTAGAGCTCTGAGCCAATGGCACTTTATTAAATGTCTGTAGTCCCTGCTAATGAAGTGGACCTCAGATCTTCAGACTCTAAGATGCTCACTTCTTCCAGGGCCTTATTTTTATATATATTTATATATATATATATTTTTATAAAGTTTGATACCAGATTTGATACCTGAGCATTCTAAAGGGCTACATAAAATGTAGAATCCCATTAGTCGATAGACCTTGTTTCAAAGGCCAAAAATGATGCACTAACTAGAAATAGTATGTTAGCAAGGGGGTCGCAGGTTGGGGGAAGCATGAAGGAATCTCCATCAACTAAGTGGTCGTAAGATGGTCACCTGTTCATGTTGAACAAGAGAGAGCGGTCCAGAGGTACAGAAATAAGTTGAGGGACTTTCCATGTAATTGAATCATCTCAACAAGAGTGAAGGGCCTCTAGTTAGCTTCCTGTGATTAAGAAAGTGAGCTTACAATCTTCAGCTCACAGTTCTGGGGTCTAATATACAGAATTTTATAATCACTACCCCTATGGAATCATAGCAAATGAATAATACTGATTAAACTACAGTAGGGGTTCAAAGAATTATTTCTTACATCCCCCTCTCTTCGATTCACAGAAAGACCCCAATCTTTCTGTGAATCATTACAATCTAAATGGATACAGTGTAGTTTTCCATGGGTGACACAAAATCAGAAGGGGGCAATCCTATTACTTAGGCACAAAGATGACATTAGAAAAGAGGGAAATTGGCACAACTTATACTGATTATGTTTCATTTGATTAAACATTAACTCATAGCATACTAAATATATAATAAATGTCTGAGGTGACTCTCGTTGACCAAGAAGGACGGTAAAACATGACCTGTAAGATATATATAAATCAGGGCACCATTGCGCATTTGATCAAGAGCAGCAGTACACACATTGTTTGCCCTACACATGGGCTCTGGAAATCTTTTGAATTTATGAAAATGATTCAAGCAATTTTGACAAACAACCAACCCGTTATGGTGAAGAGAGGCAACATCCCAGCAGACAAC
This sequence comes from Notamacropus eugenii, assembly GCF_028372415.1. NCBI lineage: Eukaryota > Metazoa > Chordata > Mammalia > Diprotodontia > Macropodidae > Notamacropus > Notamacropus eugenii. The sequence continues at coordinate 612,712,972 of NC_092872.1, read as the reverse complement.
ACGAACAGATCTAGATAACTAGTATAGGGAGTGGAGGAAAATAAGGAATAGGTTGAGGTCTATGAACGAAGGAATCCTCAATTAGTGGTGGTGGTGGTGGAGCAAAAGCTGGAGTAGAAAGAAGACTGAAAGACTCAAGGTTCTAGTCACTGCAGGCTCAGGAATAGGTGGATTAGGAATCATTTGTGGAGGGGATGATGATAATGATGATGATGAAGGGGTTGTACTTATTCATCAGATCTCGTACAGTTGCCCAGCCTCTTAAACATCCTCTGATGCAATCCTGTGCTCCTCTGGAGAGCTCTCCTCTTAGCATTATTGGAATGAGCAGAGTTTCAGAGCAGTTTCTAGTGAGTTTGCTTCTCCAGTTCAGGTCAAGATTGGTGAGTCTATCTTCACACAAGTTGTCAACAAGTGACAAGTTGGACAAGTGGCTGTCTTGCAAATTGCTACTGGATAGCTGGATTATCTGGAGTAACCCACTGTTACTTAATTAAATCTATTTGTGTGCTATAATGATGCACCCTTTCCCCCACACATCCACCCCTGCTTATAAACTAAAAAAGTAGGTGACATCTTTGGGAAGCATGCATCTACCTGTTTTTGCATCTTTTTGGTAATAATCAGAGAATTGTTGAATAAAGTTCTCTCTCTTGTTATCTTAAAAAAAAAAACAAAACCCGAAAAAAAGTATACCTGGGGAGGAGTGGCTTAGTTTCTTCAGTTACACAGACACAAGAGAGCTGTAACATTGTATTACTGTTTCCTCTTCTTCACCACAAGTTCATACACAGTGAATAGTCAAAATAATAGCATTATAAGATATAATTACATGATCCCAAATGACACCCACTTACTATTCAAAAGTTTTCATTTCTCTATTTTGGATGGGAGAGGCCCTAGTTCTCCCAATGGCAGCGCTGCTGAGTTTCACAATGCCCCACCAGCAGGGCTCACCCCAAACAACCTCACAAACATCTCGTAAGAGGACTTCATCATTCTTTTCTCCTAACAGTCACTTATTTACTGATATTATTATTATTTTCTAGTTTTTTAAAAATATATATTCCAATAAAATAACATATTTATAATGTAACAGTATTGGGATTGAAAAGAGGAAGAAATTTGCTTTAACAGCTTCTCTTAGCCTTCTTATATTTAAAACACCACTCAGGTGATAATAATTTAGTTAAATACCTTTCAAATTTATCACTTCATGGAAACTCATTTATTTTATTACCCCTGGCATTTTCCTACTAATCATAGTAGTTTACGTAGTGCCCACCCTGTGCCAGGCTGTTTCTATGCTTAAGCCATTTTTAAGTAATGTTTTTAAAATGTGTAGTCAATAATTTCTCAATTTTGTTACCATTCCATACGAATTCGAAAAAGCACCTAGAAATGGGCTAACCTGTTTCTCGATTATATTCCTACAGGGTCTCAACACTACAGTACTCATCCTTTACAGTAAGCCAGGCACTGCATTAAGCAGTTCACAACTATGTGTCTCTCCCAACAACCCTGGTAGATAAGTGTAAATATTTATTATCCTCTTTGTACATACAAGAACTGATTAGATTCTCTAATTTTCATTACAATATTTTCAGCGCAATCAGTTTTGATTTAGAATGACTAGTGGCAATAACTGAACTTCATTTTTACCCAAGGTGCAATTATTTTTAGTTGACTTATATTTTTAAAAAAATTCATGGTGATACTACCAACTTGCCATTACTGCTTATTTTTCTTTTAGTTAACCAAAGAGCCAAACAAATTCCTTTAAATTTTTGAAATTACTAATCCTTTAGCATAACTATTTAAACCAGAGCAAAGAGAAAATCCTTTATCAATCACCCTGCATTTTATGAAACTTACTTTGTAGTCTTATATTGACTTGGGCAGGAAAATATGCAGCAACTATCAAAGAATATTGCTTTAAAAAAATTCCTAAATCCTTTTTATTTCAGTGAAATTAAGACCCTCTCTGAAATCTCCTTTTCAAAACTCCAAAACCCTTTACTTTGAAACCTTGAATTTACACTGTCAGGGCAAAAAAACTCCACCTTTCTTTACCCTTCTACTCATTCTTAACTTTTCTTATTTCCTTATGTAACACTACTATTTGTTTCTTCTACTTACTTAATTCCTCTAGTAAACCCCTTCTTGGTTCTTGGTGGTTATAAATGCATAGTTCATACCAATTTCCTTAAGGGCTACTGGGCAATTAGAACTAGTTACAATCTCACACACAGTTTTTGTAAGTGATGGGCAAATAGACAAAACAGCTCCCTCAGCACAACAGGTTCCTCATAGTACAGTGTCACAGATTTAAGTAAACTGGATGACTTTGGAGAGGAAATCATCTATTCCTTCTCAAAGTTAACTTCTTTTATGCTGGAAAGACATTCATTCATTCAGCTATTTTGGCAATGCCCAAGGGGATTGGCCATGGCCTAATAATTATGGCACAAGGATGTCACAGGTATTGGTAGTCTATAAGGTTCTTTGCTATTCTCCTCACAATAATAAGTTACTATTATTGCTCTCTCCTTTATTACTTACTCTTATTGAAACACTGAATATTTTTCTCAAAGGCAACTTCTGTTTTGGTGCTTGTTGACTGTGAATGCTCCCAATTCCTAATTGCCTCTTTCTTTTCCAAAGGTTTGATAGTTTCCAAAACTGTAGTATCCCTGTTAGAAATTTTATGTTTGCCTCTCATCACAAGAGAAGCCAATTTCCTAGTAGTTATAAATTAACAGAAATCCTTATTATACTGATTCAACTTTGAAGTCACCTAAATGAAATATAGGTCAATAGTTAGAAAATCTTAACTTTCACAAAGGCTATTAACTGCCAAGATTTCAGATTTCAGGGCCCAATATCATCAATATGCTCGTGCTTTAATATATATTTGACAATGATTTAAATTAGATAATTTTAGTATTTATTTTATTATTATAATTTCTTGATTTAAAGTTTCTATTTTTATTAAAATGCCGTTCTGAGTTCATATAGTTAACAGAAATTGTACTACTTAAAACTATCTGATGGAGATAATATTTTTCTGAAGGGATCAGAGGTACAACTTTTTCTCTATTTCCTTTCAAATCACTCAAAAATTAAAGCCATTAATTTTTTTTCTAAACCTAACTTATTATAAGGAATCATTTAGTAGGGAATTCAGTTCACTGTTTATTTTATGACTTTGCAAGCTTCCAACTGATAAGAATTTCTTTTATAAGTTTCCTTACTTCATCCTATAAAATATTTATTTGTCCTGAAATAATTTGCGAGTTTTGCTTTTTCCTCTCAAAATTTTGGTATTTTATGCTTTTGTAAGCCATATGCTCATTTTAATTTGACCTTTTGTAATCTAAGCACCTTCTATTAGGTGTGCATGCAATTAACTTATTCCTATATCTGTCTTTTTTATGTTCTTGTTTATTCAGTAATATTCAGTTATCCTTTCCCTAACTCACTATAGCCTTATTTATACAATTTGGACTTATTTTCAATAAACAGTTTCAGCACCTCTTACCTAAACAATTTATTTAAACTAGTAATATCATTAAATTTCACTTACTTTCAGTTGCAATCTGATTTCAAAACATGCATTTCATTCCTAGGATTGATCTTCAATCTGGAGTCCCACTCAGGACTTGTGGAGTACCCTCAGGTTGGTTATGTAAAAGCAGGAAACAACAGGAGAGTAAAGGAACTCCAATTGGACCCACTTTTATTCTTCTATGAAGATGCTCTAAAATTTTCTTCTAATAATAAAAATTCTTCTCTGCAATAGACATCTCAATTTTAAATACAGTTTTAAGTATACTTTTATTCTACATTAAAACTAAAATCAATTTCATAGATTGATACCCTAAAATTTCAGACTTAGGGATTGGCTAACTAAAACTTCTTCAGGCTTAGGAAATGTGTTTCCTTTTAAAATTTTGAGTTGTAGAATAATATAAGCTCATAACAGTTTTAATCTAATTTCTCTTATACTCTGTTTTTCTTATTTTAATGCTCCCCTGAATTCCTATCTCACGGACTCTCTTCTGAACAGATTCATAATGAATAAAACAGTTCTTAAAATTAGAACTTCAGCTTTAAATCAGTCCCTAGTCATTTTAAAGGTCCCATTTAACAAATATCTGATCTGTGACTTTGTTATTCATGTTTTCATTAAACTCTACAGAGTTTGCTAGTACTCCATAAGCTCATCAAAATACTTTATAAAGAAATCCGTATTATAATTTAGAAACGAGAGAAATTGGATTATTTTTTCACAAATTTGGCTTTTGTATTTCAGTTTTCAATTAATTTCTGTATCTGTTTTTCATCTCAGTGATCTCCAACATGGTCAGTGTTGGAAACAGAGAAAAAAAGAGATTTGTCCTCTTTTAAGACTTTTTTTGGGGGAAAGTTTACATTTTCACAGTTTGTTTCTTTGGTTGATGATGCCAAAAGAAAAGGCATCGTTAAAACACCTGTTAGCTATGGGTTAGTACAAAGCACAAAGTAGCACAGCACAAACACAACAGACACATTTCCCATTCTCTTAGAGATTTTCATGTAAGGTCCCTTTCTATGTGAAGTAAAGAACCCACTATTCTTAAACTTAGTTTCATCCTTTACAAAATGAGCCCACACAGAATACATAACATTTAATCAGACCTGAACTTGTCTGAAGTTTTTCTTTAAGAGATTTTGAAGCCAAGATCTTACCTGTCCCCTCTATTAAGTATAAAACTTATGACCATCATAGCTGGGGGTCCTGCTGTCAGCCAAAGATAATTCTTCTGCTTCTGAATTATGTTAATGTTTTATCAAAAAAAAATTAGTAATGATACAAAATTGCTTTAGTTTAATTTGTCAATTTGTTTCACCCATTTAAAGTGTACTTTGTACTTAAAACAAGTCCCTAATAGAGAAGCTGGTTAAAGTTCTATTCCTCTAGACTTTTTGCCAAAGTATAATCACAGGAAGAAAAACTGAAAATGATGAAGAATTTACCAGCATCAGTAGTTCATTTGTTCTAAACTGATTTAGGGAGATTGTTCAATAAAATTCCATAACTTTTTAAATAATCAAAAGCTCCATGCTTTGGCCAAAACAAACCCCTAAGCCCTTTGTATTCTCAAACCAAACTTTATATAGCTTAATAGCTCTTTCTTTAGTCATCTCTGGACAGGGAGTCCACCCATGTCCCAGTGGGGATCCTATAGGATGCATCTATCCTCTTATGCCCAACCCTATGTCTCCTGGGGTCATCCCCAACCAGGAGTGGTACTCCTGAAGTGAAGGAACTTCTCCTGAAAGAATTGGACTAGATTCCTGAGGTACATGCCTTTTTAACTTACTCTGTGTGAGAAGTGAAGACACTGGACATGGCTCCCCTCTTCTGTCTGCCCGAGTTCTGCCTATATGGAAGTTCTTTTCCTACATCTAACACTGTAATATTCAGGGATTTGTTTTGGCAAACTCTCCACTACTTCCAGTTGTTAATCTCTGAGCTTAACCTCTAGGGTCCTAAAACCAGTCAACTAGGGCCCAAAGGTCTTTTATAAGTGAATATTCAGCAAAATTTATTGCCATTTTCCTTTAAAACTTCCTAAAAATGTAGATTTGATTGTCAACAACTGCTCCTAAGAATATAAGTGATAATAACCTTACTCTTTAAATGAAAGGGAGCCTTTTCCTTTCCCTGTCTGTGTAAAACTAAAATGAACATTCTTCTCAGGTCAGAAGAGGTTGGGATTGTTTCCAGGGTAGAAATGCCTTGACAGCTTACCACTGAGGTGGGAAATCTTTTTCCTAAGGCTGTCGAGTCCAGCCCAAATTATTGCTCCCTCAAGATAGTGTCAAAGTGGGGAATCACTCCCCCAAACCCTACCCATCTAGGGACTAACTGATCATAGGGTCATTCAGATGGATTCTTTACCCAACTGTGAACCACTGAAATGAGTTCCCTGTCAATTTGTTTGAGAGACTTTCCTCCTCATGACAAAAATGAGTTAATTACTCCTTGATAAAAGAATTTAAAGGTGAAAAAAAAAACCTATTTTAACCTACCAACAGATAGTTTTAAAATTAGCTAGGTGGCTAGCTGACTGAAAATGAGAAACTAGCAGTTCCACTGCTGAATCTCCCTGGTCTTTACAAAATGAAAGTAAAGAAAATGGAGGAAAAGAAAAGAGAGGGAAAAAAAACATATACACGTATACATATGTATAAAAATTTAAAATTATGTCCACCTCATTTTTATAAAAATATAATTTGAGTGCTCCAGAGCTCACAAATTTAGACAGATTAGTCACAAATTCAAACAGTCCGTCTTAATCCGATTGGGGACCCTTCTTAAAGAAAATGAATTTAGGGTAAATCAAGACAGACTCACCGATCTTGAAGAGACTTACCTCAGGCTCAGAGAATTTGAGTACTGACAGCAGGGGGAGTCCAATCTCATAGAGCCAGTGTCCTCGGGGAAGCCATCAGTGAAAATTCATCCTGGTGTGTACTTCCTTTTTGGGTCTCATGCTAGGACTAGCATAAAGATGTTGAGATCCACACATCGGTGTTCCATTTTGGAGTGCCAATAATGGAGGGATTAAAATGATCCAACTTACAATAAAAGAGACTGAAGTAGAGCTCTGAGCCAATGACATATTATTAAAGGGTCCATAGTCCCCTCTAATGAAGTAGATCTCAGATCTTCTTCAAGATCTAAGATGCCCCCTTCTTCCAGGACCTTATTTTTATAAGGCTTGATACCAGATTTGATACCTGACCACTCTAAAGGGCTACACAAAATATAGAATCCCGTTAGTTGATAGACCTTGTTTCAAGGGCCAAAAAATGATGCATCAGTTAGAAATGGTGTGTCAGCAAGGGGGTCTCAGGTTGGGCAAAGCATGAGGAATCACCACTAAGTGATCATATGATGGTCACCTGCTCATGTTGGACAAGAGAAAGTGGTCCAGAGGTACAAAAATAAGTTGGGGGACTTTCTGTGTAACTGCATCATCTCAGCCATGCTGGGCTTGGTCAGCATAACAAGGGAAAACAAGGGTGAAGGGCCTCTGGTTAGTTCCCTATGATAAGCAAGTGAACTTAAAATGTACAGTTCACAGCTTTGAGGCCTAATATACAGAACTTATCATCACAACCCCTATGGAATCATAACAAACTGGTTAATACTGATTGGACTAAAGTAGGTGAATTATTTCTCGCAAATATTTGGTATCTTTGTAAACCATAAAGTGCGGCAATAAAATTGAATTATCATCATATCTCCTGCCTCCATCAGTAATTCAGATAATTAAGTATCAATTGTCTAAAAACATTTAAGAAAAGCTAAGTAGATACAGGATGACTGGTGCAGTCCATTGTACAATCCACTGAATTTGTTCTTCTCTCTTTTTTTTATCTCTGTGCACACACATATATACGTGTATATGTATATTATATGGGTGTATCTTGGATAGGCAGGATAAGCATTACAAATGGGCGATGAACTGGTCCCAGGATTATCAGAAAATGAGTTGAATCGTTTTGGGGAAACTGCGTATCACTCTCAATGATCCCAAGATGCTCCCTGAGACAAAAATTCATCTTTTAAAAACATCACTACTCTCTCAAATACTCTAAATGGGAGTGAACCATGAAAGGCCACAGTCTCCAAAAGATTATAATTTCAAGTTACCCATAGGACAATGAAGAGATGAATGGTAAGCATGAATAGGTTATAGTATATTACCAAACATGACTTGCACACAAGGAGAGACATAAAATACATCATTCAGGAGATATATAATGAGAAAAAGAAGTAGTAGGACTGTCCTATTAGCAAGAGTGATGGATGACAAAGGGATAATAACCCACTTCCTCCATCAGCACCACATAATGTTAAAAGATGTATAGGAAGACCCCTGGTGCATTAGGTGGATTCTTTACGGAGTATTTATGGACAGAAGTATAGATGGATTGTGATTTGCACTATTGGAAAGAGTGTCTACATTGATGAGATCTTGGACTTATTGAAGTATTATTATCTGCCTTGACTTGTGACCTCCAAGATGCTCTCCCAGCTTTCTCAATGTCAATGGTACTAGGCTCACTTCCTCTCAGCACCACTCTTTGCAACATTCTCAGTACCTGGATGACCCTTCTAACGCCAAGACTTGAAGTTCCTTAACTTCCTTGATTCCTATGACCTTCATTGTCCACACTACTTCAGCTATCTAATGCTGGGTCCAAAATTGTCCAACCTATAATAAAAGAAACTGAGTCAGAGCTCCAAGTCATAGGACTTTATTAAAGGGTCCATGCCTCTAATGAAGTGGAACTCAGATCTTCCTCACGATCTGAGATGCCCTGTGTCTTTAAGGCCTTAGTTTTATAGTGTCTGATATCCAGGTGATACAGAAGAGGCACCACAAAACTCAAGGCCTCATTGGTTTATAGATCTAGACCTTCCAGAAGGTTCTATACAACATGCAGAATTCCTTTGGTTGGCAAACAAGCTGATAAGCAGACCTTGACAGACCTATCAACCTTTCAGGAGGTCCTACTGAGCTGATGAGCAGACCTATGGGCTGGGCTGATAAACATATACATGGGCCAGTGGACTGTTAGAACGGCATTAGAATGCAGTCACAGACCAACTAGCAGGGTCACTTATTGGTCAAATGCTTATGGCCATCTCCCCATGTAGGACATAGAAAGATAACAAGGGGCAGAGGGACCATAAAGATAGTTGGAGGACTTTTCATGTCATTGAGTCACCTCTGCTGTGCTGGGCTTGGCCACCATAACAAGGTAAAACAAGGGTGGAGTTAATCTAGCTAGTTTACTATGATTAAGCAAGTGAACTTACAATCTGCAATTCACAGCTCTGGGGCCTAATATACAGAACTTATAATTACCATCTCTATGGAATCATATTAAACTGATTAATTCTGATTAGAATAAAATAGGAGTCTAATAAATCATATATCACACTTAAACTTCACTATCCCTTGAAACTACTCAGTCTCCAAGATCTTGAACTCTGAAATTCCTCTGACAACTTGATGAGTGTGAGGTTGTTTTAAACTATATTTCTCTTGTTATTAATGATTTGGGGCATTTTTTCATATCACTTTTATAGTTTGAATTTTTTCTTTTAGGAACTACATTTAGCCATTTATCTATTGGGTAACAGTTGTTGTTCTACTATATAATTATAGGTAAATAGATAGATAGATAGATAAATAGATAGATATATCAAAATTTTATCAGAGAAATTTGCTGTAAAAGAATTTCCCCAGTTCACTATTTCCCTCCTAATTTTAACTACATTGATTTTGTTTGTGCAAAAGCTTCTCAATTTAATGTAATCAAAATTATCCATTGTATTTTCTGTTAGTGATCTTCTGCATCTCTGGTTTGGTCATGAGAATTTTTTTCCCTTAACCATAGTTAGAAAAGTTATCTCCTTCCTTGCTCTGGCTTTTTATGATGTGACCTTTCACGTCTAGGTTATGTATCTTTTTGGCATTTATTTTGGTGTATGGTGTCAGTTTTTTTTTCTACAACTAGGTAGGGCACTATTTTGGAGACTGTGGATGGAAACATGAAATGCTGAAATATTGAATAAGTATTAAATGTGTGCTAGTCTTATTTCTAATCTATAAGATTGTGTCCTCAAGAACTTGCCATTCTCATGTTTCTTCCTCATTTCCTAGCACAGGGCTGGACAGAACCTAAATTCTCCATAAAATACTTTAGGATTTATTAGGAAAAGAAAAGAGTAGGACATGGAAAAGGGTCTCTTCTACTTTAAGACCTGCAACCAGCAGGTTGATTGAACCTAACAAGCTTCATAAGAACCATCTGTGTGACTGCCTGCCCCATGATAAAAGGGGAATGAAGCAGGGGTGAGTATGGAGGCACTGTGACTGAAGGAATGGAGGCAGAAATGCTGGGCAGGATGGAATGACTACGGGATTAAGAGGGATAAGAAGATTGGCACTGCAGGGGTGAGGTAGGAAACTGGAAGCTAAAGCTGCGTCCTGATCTCAGGCTTCTTTTTATCTACAAGTTTCATGAAGCCCCAGGAGAGAGGGATGATGGGTACCTAAGAGAGGAAAGGGTGCCTTCTTTAACACCCCATAGTTTAGAATTCAACTTGGCTTTTATTCACGGATTCATTATGCCATTAGTTCTTCCTAAAACTTAGGTCATTGGTGGAATACAAAAGAAACCTAAGGAGAAGTTAGAGTTTATCTGAGGATAGAAGGTCTACACCCCTAAAAATGGGTATATGACAAAGCAAGACAGATAATTGACTGGAGGGGGATAGACAGAGGGCGCAGCAACTGGAGTTCAGGGGCCAAGAAGATCCCGGTGGGCCAGGATTGTCAGACCAGCCCTTATCTGTCTCCCCTCTTCTCCTTGTAGCCTTAGGTGCCCTTAAAACACCCTCTTCACGAATCATGCCTCTAACCAGTGTCAGAAGCAAGGCTGAAAAGTCGTTGGCCCTGTTCTGGAGTAAGTAGGATGGGATTCTACTTCTAGAAAAGTCAGGGGGTTGGGTGGTGTTCCCAGCTTTGGGGATAAAGAGAACCCTTCTTTCCTTCCTCTTGGGATTGCCCTCATCTCTACTCTGTTCTCAACACTGGAACTAGAAAGCCCTCTGTGGCAAGAATTGTTGATTGATGGCTAGAGCTCCATCTTTGCTGACCTAAAATGCTAAAGAAGAGGGCATGGGAGAGGGCAGAGAAAAGGGGAAAGTATTCTTCAAAGCCACCCTTCCCCAGTCTCTCTTTCTCAGGCTGTGAGTTGAACTGGGATAATCGCTCATACACCTTTGACCCCAAAGAAGAAAGGAACAGTGGCCATAAGTTAATACTGAACACGGTGAGTGAGCCCTTAAGCAGACAACCGAGTCTGACTAGGAAGTGAGAGGACAGGGTTGCCCTTATCCTAGGGAAGAATGGGGAGAAATCCTGAATAGGAAAGAAGTGTTCCTGGGGCCCATACAGGTAAATGCCCAGGGCAAAAGGCAGTTTAAAGGAGGAAGCTTAAATCTGCTCCTATGCTCCCTTGCAGATCTGCCTAGGGCAGAAGACCAATGATGATGTGAACATGGTGGAGATCATACCACCCCCTACTGAGGATGGCAAGGAGAGACGCCCAGTTCCCATTGCCACGCTGAAGTCTTCAGTCCTGCCCACGGTAAGTCACTGCATGGACCATCAACTGAGGGTGAAAGAGGAGTAGGAACAAGTTGCTTTCTCCAAAATTCCACCCTTAGAGATTCATATCTTTAAAATCAAATATTGCCAATCTCTTTAAAATGCAGCTTCTGGGAAAGCTAACACTTCCCATTACTACTACCTTAGTATGAATAAATATCAGTACAGGAAATAAGAGGGACCCTGGGTACTTGAAGAACTAGAGAAGCTGAAGGAAGCAAAGGAAAAGAAAGGAAGAAAGAAATATGATTACGATGACTCCCGAAGTCCCTTTCAGCACAGATACAGGGTCATCTTAGTGCAATTTTAAATTTTAATAGCTTTAAATAATAGATCAGGCTCAAATAATAAGATAAACTATTCAAGCTAACTTTGGGGATACCCGTAGCTTAAGCCTGACCAGCTTCCCCTGCTTTTCTCTCAAGGTTTTCTTAGCAAAACCAGAGTAGTAGGCAGGGGCAGAGAAATTCTGCTTCCCGGTTGCTTTCTTCTTTAGGTCAACATTTCAGGAATGGAGCTCACTCCCCCCATCACTTTCTACCTTCGGTGTGGTGCAGGGCCAGTCTACATCAGTGGCCGTGATCTTACTGGTAAGTCAGAGGGGTAGAGTGTGAGGTTGCCATGCTAGGTCCATGATAGGCAAAGGCAACTGGGCTTCCCCACTGTCCAAGGAACTTTGGCCTGGGATTCAAAGTCCCCCCCCCCCCAATTTGTCTCCAACATGCCTTGCCAATTCTATTTTTGAATTGATCCTGAGTCTCAACCTCCCCAAGTGAACTTATTCAATCCTGCCTTCAAAGTCTTTATTCTGGCCCTTCCTCCTTCTTGAAAAGCCCTCCCCTCTGAGTCTTTCTAAAGACTTTTCCTCCCCTCCCATATGCCCAACATGTACAAATGTGCATGCAAACACACATGCACACTTACATGTGGATACAAGTACATGTATACATACACACATACATGCAGACTTCCACCAGGAAGCTTTCCATGACTTCCCCAGCCTACAATATAAAGTCCTACGGTGCTTGGATCACATTGCTTTTTATTTATTCACATTTCATGTGTATGTGTCTTCCTTTTCAACATCCATTTATCAAGCACCTAGCATGTGCAGAGAACACCATCCTAAAGGTTTTGTGCCCTCTTAGTTCAGTCCCTCCCCTTAAAGTTTTACTGATCTTTGGGTCTTCCTCAGCACCTAGCACAGTCCTCATAAGCATTTTGTTGGTTGATTTTTTTTTTTCTTTTTTATCTTTTACAAAATTTCCCCATGTATCTATTCCTTCTCTCCTCTTGAAAAGTCATTCCACAATAACAAAGAAACTTGGAAAGGAGGAAGGGGTGTGTTTGTATGCGGGGGGTGGGGGTGGGGGAGTGGTTAAAAACCTATTAGTACATTAAAAAAACACAATATATGCAATATTCCACACCCATAGACAACCCCCTTGCCTACACACTCATACTCACTCACACCCCCCCACACACCCACACACATACCCCCACAAAGGTGTGGAGAGAGGTATTTTTTTCATAGCTCTTCTTTGAGTCTGATAGTGTTCTTTGTAATTCTGTAATATTCATTTCCAATTGTTTTGTGTTACGTTGATCACTTCATGTGCCGTTTTCTCAGCCCTGCATCAGTTTATTCAAATCTTTCCGGGCTAATTGGTTGATTTTTAACACTGAGGAAGAAGAAAGGGTTTTGGAAATGCAGGTTCTTGTGCTTCCATTACTGCAGTGACTTTAGACCCATCCTGGGAAGAGGAAGAGAAGAATAAGGACACTGGGGAGGATGCTGGGGAGGACAGTGAGGAAGAAGAGGAAGAAGAAGAAGAAGATGATGATGATGACGACAATGATGATGATGATGATGATGATGATGATGACGACTACGATGATGATTCTAATGAGAGATCCCTGGAGGAGATTTCTCCACCTAAGCCAGCTAAGCGACGGGCCTCTAACATTCAGACTGGTATTGCAAAGGTGAGAGCAGAGTTCCTGGATGGTGTCTGGGATAGGGGGCTTAAAAGAAGAAGGGCAGGGGCTCATCACCTTGGTTCTACCTTATGTACAGCCTGTAGGGCCAATGGTCTCCCTGGATAAGATAATGAGGAAAGAGCTTTGGATTTGGAGCCAGAGGCAAAGTTCAACCCTAGGCTCTTCTGTTTACTTCCTGTGTGACATTGATCAAGTGCGGGGGAAAAATGTAGCATCTACAGATGAGAATGAAGGGATTGCCCTGGAACTTGAAGGTCCTATCATGCTTTAAATCCTTTTCCACCTAAAGGCCTCATCATGTAGTAGACAGAGTTGTTGGACTTGGGGTCAGAAAGATGTAAGTTCCAATACCACCTTTGACCCTGACAAGCTGTGTGACCTGAAGTGGGACCTCTCAGAGCCTCTGTTTCCTCATCTATAAAATGAAAGGGTTGGTCTAGCTGGCATCTAATGTTCCTATAACCCATGCCTAATGGGACCCTTGAGAATCGGGTGTTGCCATCAGATACCCAGAAGCAGAAGTAACAGAGCATCTAGTACATTGTTTTAGAGTAGTCTTGGCTAGAGGCCGTATTGGTCCATCCTAGCTACTGCTCTTTTCTTTAACTGCAGAAAAAGAAGCTGGAGGAAGAGCAGGCAGAGGTGAGTCTAAGAGGTGTCAGAGTCTAGGAGGATGTGTTCTCCCTTACCTCACCCATGCCTCCTCCCTTAACCCCAACTGCCCAAAGTTCAATTCTTCCTGACTTTGGGTTCCAAGACCCCATTCTCTCTTCTTAGAATCCCATCCCTGAGGAGCCCTGAAATGAAGGTAAGAACCGAAGGAAAAGATGGCAGGGGTTATAAGAAGGTGGGGTCCGATGACCTGGAGTGGGGAACACAAAGCCCTTTTTTTCCCCAACAGGCCACAAGCAACAAGGCAAAGACCAGACCCAAGAAATAAAGGCAATCTACAAGACAAGTAGTAAAGGTGAGTGAGGCGTAAAGTCTGACCCTAAGGGAATGAGCAAGATGCCTCGGTTTCCCCTAAGGTCTGATGCTAGACTGAGTTGTGTCCCCAGGGAAGAAGTTTGTGTAAGAACAGAAGAATGTCATATCCTGTTCCTTTTCCCAGCCCCTAAGGAGGCTAAGGTGTGGCTGGGAGGGGGACACCCCTAGAGGCTGAACAGCTGGGGTCCTACTCTTCTCCCATTACCCTTCTCAGCCATAGGCTCTCTTTGCTTTTTACAGGTTCAAGAAAGAGGAAAACGGGAACTGGGAGAAAAAAACTGAAATAAATGTCTTCTGGAACTCTGGCTTCTTGGGCTATTTTCCCCTCTCGGCCGTCGCCCCCCCCCCCCCCCCCCCCCATCACAGCCTTCTCCTTCCTGCCTACAATTGCATGCAGTTGACCTGAACCTCCAGTAGAGGTCAGGTCTGTGCTGCTGAAATCCCTCCCCTGCTCCAAATTCTGAGCAGTACTTTGGGACCCCCTTCCTTCCCTGGAAGCTGCCTCTGATGGAGGCAGAGTAGTCTCTGCAGATGACTCCTAGCCCTTACCTGTCTCCATTTCCCGCTTTCCCAAACTCTCCTCCCTTTCTTCTGGAAGTCCTCCTTTAGAGAGGATGTTTCCTTTTTTGTCTTTTTGAAAAACTCTGCTCCTGTCCCCTACCCTTGTGCCTTCACCAGCCTTGACTCCTTCCCCATTTTCCTGACACCCAGTGAACCCAGATTTATTCTTCCCAAGTCCTCACTAACAGAGAATGATTTATTGGGGGGAAAAAATAGAGGCTAAGTTTTCTCCATGCTTACTTTGGGCAGGCATGATTAATCCAACAGAGAGTGATCTTGTAGATGCCAGGTTCTGTGCCAAATGCCCAAAGATCTGTAAAAGGTGGCTAGCTAGTTTAAGGACCCAGGGCCATGAAATGGGAGTGAAAAGCCAAGGGGGTTGAAATAGGGGAAGCCCACAGATGTCCAAAAGAGAATCAGGTCAGAATGGGGTGGATAACTTAAGAAGATGTGGGAAGGGGAGGATAATTGGGAGAAGTTTGTTTCTGGAGAGGAAGGAGGAGGTATACCTGCTAGTGAATGGAGAGAGATAGGAATATAAAAATTGTGTTAGAAGAAAGAGTATCTCTCACTCACTGGAGGGCTTTATGGGAGAGAATGGGATCTGGCTGGGTTGCCAGGTTAAGTCTTAGGTCTGGCTTTCTTATTAGTCCCTACAAACAGGGACACCTGTAGCCCACACCTAGAGTTCTAGCTGAGGAAGAAACTGAAGCAAAGTGGCTGGAGAAGGTGTCTTTCTCCCCTCCCCCCAATCTAACCACTAACGTATCACATGAACGCACCTCTACCCTAGCCCCTGTACCTACGAATGCAGACACAAGTAGACATCTAAAAGACCGGGCCCCAGCTAAACCAGCCTCCCCCCCCCCCCCCCCCCCCCCCCCGCTCCATTCCAAACCAGAACAGTCCTGAATAGGGGGACACAATAGGGGATTAGGGAGCCATGGGGACCCCATTGTGCACCATTGACCTGGTCTTGGTGCTGGCCAGAGTGAGGATTTGCTGCATGGCCTCATTGCTGGGGAGCAAAGCCGAATACAATAACCAGGCCAGGTGTGTGGGGAGGTGTATGTAGGGGGAAAAATTGGATAAAAACTTCAGGGATGTCCTTAGGTGTACAGAGAAGGGTTGGAACCTAAGTGCTTAACATTCCCTTTCAGTGTGAGAAACCAACAAGGAAAGTCGGTGTGTGTGTGTGTGTGAGGGGAAGGAGGGGGTGACTGGGGAGGAGGATTGCCTTATTACCTGGTATATAATGCTCTATAGTGGTTGAAGCGCTGTTCAGTCTGATTCATATAGCACCTTGAGGGAAGTAGGAAAGGGATAATCAACCTATGTTTTAGTGATGAAGAAACAGGCTCCGAATAGGAAGATGTCCAAGAATCACGTTTTAGCCCGTGACCCTGCTGAGACTGGAACTCGGATATTCTAGCCCTAGTCCAGAGCTCTTTACAGAGGAGAGCACATGTTCTCCGGCTGATCTTTCTGTGGTTGGTGGGATTTGGGTTCGTAGGAGGGGGAAATCAAGAACTGGACACCAAATGGATTGCCAGAGAACTGAGGAG
Source organism: Notamacropus eugenii (assembly GCF_028372415.1). Classification (NCBI taxonomy): domain Eukaryota; kingdom Metazoa; phylum Chordata; class Mammalia; order Diprotodontia; family Macropodidae; genus Notamacropus; species Notamacropus eugenii. The sequence goes on along the minus strand of NC_092872.1, from coordinate 612,696,615 downwards.
TGGCTTCTTTGATTTTTCCCTCCTTTCTTCCCTCAGATATTTTTGGTGGGTCAGAGCAGAGAGTCTTGTATGAGGCAGGGTGAAGACTTTGTGGTTATGGGGGATGGATGTTATGGTGAAGTCTTGTTAGCAAACCTCTCAACTGTGTGTAGGGGGGAGAAGTAGGTGTGAGACCGCTCCTGCTGAGGAGGAGCTGTGTTGAACTTGGCACTAGAGATTAACCAGTACCAAGGTCACTTCTCACTTCTCTCACCTCTTGGCCCCCCTGCAAGTGTAAATGAATCTGCCTGTTCTGCCCACTTCTCCTCCATACAGGGGGCATGAGCATAACCCTAAAATGAGGAAAACTGAGGCAATGGTGACAAAACAGGTAGTCTACTGAGCATTGGTATAGAACTTTATACTTTGTAATAGCACAGAATCAGAGGATGGAGCTGGAAAGAACTTTAAAGTTCATCCAGAATAGCCTCAGCCTTTCACATGAGAAGAAACTGAAGCCTAACAAAGGGGTGACTTACCCAAGATCACAAAGTGAATAGACCCAGAAGTAGAGGCCACATATGCGGAGGTAGCGGGGTGACGTGGTGAAGACCCTGGGCAAGTCAGGTTTCTTCTTCTGTAACATGGGGATGATAATAGCACCTACTTCTCAAGGCTATGGTGAGGATTAAATGAGATCACATTTGTAAAAACCACTTATCGCAATGACTGGCTCCTAGTAAGAGCTATGTAAATGCCTGTTCCCTTCTGCTCCCCTTCCCCTGACTTCAAGTCAAATCTTGTGTACTTTCCACATTGTACAATATTACCTGGGCCATGAGGCCTTTCTTCCCTTCCTCCTGACTTTTGGGTGTGGGAGGGACAGAAGAGGAAGGAGGACAAGCCTGAGGTAGAGATGGGCAGGGAGGACTACGCCCCTTCAAAGATGGACTTATGTAAGAAGATCATGGAGACCCAGGGTTGGCTAGAGGCCTACGCACTGGCTATGAGCACCTCCTTCATGAAGAGGATCTTTGTCCATGGGCTCTCTCCCATTAACTGATTGGTCAATGAGAATGGACCAGAACCAGGCAGGGACTGCTACCCCATCATTTTCTTGATCAGTATCCCCACTTCTCAGTCTTCATCTCTTCTTACCCATTCCTGTTCACTTGGAAGCAAGGTAACTTCTCCCCACCTCAAGGGAAGAGAAAGGGAGCAGGGAAATAAGGAAATGTATAGAAGGAGTATAGTATTACATACTCAAAGAATTCCAGATCTGGAAAAACCACAGACAGCAGTTGACAAAGGATCTCATGGTACCTGTACCCTATGTCCGGTGTTCCCCCACACTGCTGTCAAAAGTCATTGGTGAGCCTTAGAAACGGCACTGAACTCAGACCAGAGTTTTCGTATCTGTTGATAGGCAGCTGTTACAACTGTGACCTTTGCTCCTCTGAGACATAATATGAGGAATTCAGACTGAAAACGCTTTGAGCTGTAAAACTTTTTCTGTGATTTAAAAAAAAAACAAAACAACTCCCTGGGCATTGCAAGCACACGCATATACATCCCATGACAAGGGAAGAATGACTAGAAAGATTCTCCAACCTTCCTCGTTAAGATAGTAAAGCAGGGAATGATGGGGGAAGCGGTGTTACTGACAGCTTTGAGGATTCGCTAGAGTTCAAGGAGATGAGAGAATGCCAAAGGTGAAAGAAAGCTTCCTCCTTCCCAACCTCATATAAATAAATAAATTCATTTCCTCCTCTCTGCCCTTTCTAGCTAAATTTGGAAGAACCCCAGGAGACAGGATGCAAAAATATTCTGAACCTGGGATTCGTGTGAAGGTAACTTCCCGAATACCTGAGGCCTTCCCTCAATTAGACACACACACACACACACACACACACACACACACACACACACACACACACACACACACACACAGTGTCACTCGGATTACTATGCTGAAATTCAACTCCAAGAAGCTGATGATCAACTTTCCCTAGCTCCCATTTTTCAGCATCTAAAAAAATTTTACAAATATCTTCTGAGTTCTATTCTATACTAGGCACAGTATAAAATACAGAGGAAACAATCTATGAAAAGAGCCTTCAATGAGTTCCTAAAAGGAGAAGGCTCAAATCAGATAAAATCAAGCACCTGGGGAAATAATGTGCTGTCACCTTGCAAAGGGACATTGAAGAAGATGGTCATTGGTTTTCACACAACTAGCTTACTAGAAAAGGTTACCAGTCCTATGCCCACCCCCATATCTCAGGCACAACCCCCACACCACTCTTCCTTTTAATTCCACTCCAAGTTGACCTGGGGATCCTAGAGGAGTCCTTGTCCTGAGTCAGCAGTACTGACCCCAGCCACAAAACCCAGAAGGCTTTAAGGACCCTACCCCCAGACCCCCACTTGGAGCACCTGCTGCCACTCAGGCCAGAGTTAACCCCTCCCTCCCCTGTGGGCAGACCTTGGTGAAAATTGGAGAGAGAAGGGGAGGCGGGGACAAGGGAAGTGATGGAAGTGACTGGCTTAGAGCCATGCCCACCCCCCCCACTCCCACCCCCCCCCAAAAGGTAATTCCTTTAAAGGTCTTAAAGGATTCCCCATACACAGGGCAAAAAAGTTGGAGGAAGATGTCCATCCTGTCCCTGACTCAGCCTCAACTTACTGTTGAGGGAGAATGAAATACAACTTGGGGAAAAGGAGGAGCCGACTCTATTCTGGGTCTGTGGGAGAGACAGGAATAATGGAAGCTAAGGGGACCATCCTGTTTTCCAGGAAGGCTCTACTGGTTCCAACCTCTGGATAGCCCATCAGAAAAGAGATAGATAGAGGAGAAAAAGAGAAAGAGAGAAGCCCCCCACCCCTGTTCCTCCTCCCTCTTTTACCCCCACCCCCCAAGTCTGGAGTTTTGCAGTCACACTGAGACTGGAAGGTGGACAGATCACACCTCTGCTCTCCCTGTGACTCCCTCCTCCTCCTCCTCCCCTTCCTCCTCCTCCTTCTCCCTCTCCTCCTCTCCCCCCCTTGAGGACCTGTGTTTCCAAGCTCTTTGGTTGTTCTGGGACTCTACCTCAGGGGCTGTCCACATCTGCTCTGAGTTTTGGGGGGAGAGGGGGCATCCTCCCCAAGAAATCTCTTCAGTGATGGGAGCCTCCTGTCTCCTGGCAAACCTCACTCTGTAAGTCTGTGTGCTGACTTGAGTTTTGTTACCATTTCCAGCCTTGATGGAAGTTTAATCTTACTCGGACTCCAGGGCTGCCCACTCTGACTAGATGGGAGGATGAGGATGAGGATATGTGTGTATGTGTGTGTGCGTGCGCACGTGTGTGTGTGTGTCTGTGTCTGTGTGTCTCTGTGTGTCTGTGTGTGTCTGTGTGTCTGTGTGTAACCAAACCTTGGATTTGTTTTCTCTCTCTTTACAGATGCTTTCAGCTCCTGATCCTCTGCTGCTGCCAAACCCAGGTAGGCTAGAGCTCCCCACTATTTTGTTTTCTTCTTAACCCCAAATCTGGCTGCTTTTGGGGGGATGATGGTAGAGTCCTATGGTATCTGGCCCAAACAGGGACACTGTATGGTTGGATACTATGCAATACGATGGAGTGGACAGAGAGGGTGAGGAGACTGGAGAGACTACGCCTCTTACATTTCCTCTGTCTCCCCCCTTTTCCACTTCTACCTGACCACACTTGCCTCTGTTCTTGCCCTCTTTCTATCTCACTTCTTTATCTAAGTCTTTTGCAAACTTAAAGGGAATCCAAGATAGAAAGGCAAAAGTCCGGGGTGGGGGAGATGAATGTGGCAAGATGCTGCCCTTGCAGCAGCTGTCCAAAGGGACTGATTTAATTTTGCAACCAATTTTGTACCCCCCCACCAACAATGAATGTGAAGAAGGTAGGCCTCAGACCCATATCACCTACGGAATATCTTCCTGCTTATTCTGGAGGGAGGCATCCTTGAAACGTCCAGGGCAGGTTTCAGGGACTCCGAGCCTTCAGGGCAATAAGGGTCAAACCCAAGCACTTTGGTTGGGATTTCATCCAGAATTTGTTTGCTACAAATACTGCCTCCATCACCTCCACCACCACCTCTGCCACCTCTAGCCTGACTACAGGTCTCCTCCTGACTAGTCCACCTCCCCCCACTCCAAGCTTCGGCCCCTTCTCGAGGCTGGATCCTTTCTTGTGATCCTCCATAAAAGTGCAACTATTAAAATGCACTGGTCCAGAACCGTGCCGGAGAGCTGGCCTGCCTAGCGTTCCCAAGGCTGAGGCTGGGGGCTTCCCTTCACATCCAGTTGGGACTTTTTTTGAAGGTAAATGCCTTTTCTCTGGGAGAGGGAAAGGGTCTGCCTTTGAAGCAGTGGGGGGGTGGGAGAGAGAGACAACCCCCCCTTTTTTTCTTCCCCCTTTTGCTCCAACCCCATTCCAGGCCTTTTGCTTCACACATCCAAGGAGAGTGAGAAGAAAGCCTCGGCCTGACTGTAGGGGGGGCTGGGGGTGGGACCCAACCTGTTCTGGAAGGGGAATTAGCACAATGGTGCGGAGGGACTGGGCGTTTATTGCCCGGCCTGAGGCCCCATTCAGTTGGAAGGGAAGGTGGCAAAGCCCTCCTTTTCCCCCTTGAAGTGCCCCCGCTCCCCCTGTGGGGGGAGGTAAGCAGGCCGGACTATAGCCATGCTTGAGGGGCTGCCTGACAAGCAGCTGTCTGAGGCGGGTAGAAGGGGAGGTTCCCCCCACAGCAGGGGCATTAAAGAGCTGGGCAAGGTCCCACGGGGAGAGCGGCTTGTGGGCTGTGGGCCGTGGGGGCGTGGGGCAGCCTTTGTGCAGGGCTGGGGGTGGGGGGGCTGGGGCTGATGGCCCCTCCCTCTGCTTCTGACCTGGAACGGACAGGGAGAATAAGGCTGCCTGCCAAGAAGGGCGGGGGGGACCTGAACCTGAGCCAGGAGGCTTGAGGGGTTCAGGGCCTGCTCCCAGCCAGCCAGCCTCAGTTCTCACAGAACTCCAGGGCTGAGGCCTTTCATTATCCTGCTGGCCTCCCGGGCATTTACCTGGTGGACCTGGCAGAGTGGAGATTGGTGGGAGAGCAACACGAGGAGTTGGGGTTGGCAGAATTAGATTTAAGAAGTAATTGGTGTTAGAAACTAGCCCAGAGGCAGAGGTAAATTGAGGAACAGGAGAGAAGTGACCTGAGCCTCAGGAAATAGCCTCGGCCTCCCCTTGACAAATTCCCAAATAGAAGATAGAAGGGGACCTTCCAAGAGATCGCTCCTCTTGCAGTGACTCGATCCAGATGATTGGGATTAGGGCAAAATGGGGCGGGGTTGGGAAGGGAGCGTAGGGGCTGGAACTGTGACTTCTCTGGTATGGGGAATTCTGGGGAAGAAAACTTCTTTTACCAGTGCAAGGAAGCATCATCTGGACAATTCATAGTCTAGAGAACTGCCTAGACTAAAGTCTGGGGTCGCAGTCAGTATGAGTCAGGGGTGGGGTCTGAATCCAGCTCCAAAGCAAATTCTTGTTCCACTATACTATGCTTCCTCTAGAGGATTAGATAGTCAGGCACCTGAGCAGAGAGGATGTTGGAACATATTTGAGCCAAGCTCCCCAGAACCCAAATCTAGGAGGGGGGAGGGCAGATGGAATTTGGGGAAAAGCTATGTTTGGATACTTTGAAGAGGGAAAGAAAATCCTTTGCCTTGGGACTTTTGATAGATATTTATATATAAAACTTGGGAGTTCATGTCTATATTAATATATAGAAAATGCATATATGTATATATGTACATACAAACATGCATTTAAAACAAGAACCAACAGATAGATGAGCCAAGAGCACAGTGGAACATGACTTATAGAACAGGTAAGAGATAGGAAGACAAGCATTCTTCATATATATAAACATCATTTTCTAAATAAGTAAACGGAGGCCAAAGAGAAGGTACTTGCCCTGCATCATACAAACAGTCCCAAGTAGGAACTGAACTCAAACCTTGCTATGTCCATGCTTTTATCTTTCACCTGCCTGCCTCCTCCTTTCTCCCCCCTACCCCCTCCCAAAACTTCCACATGCCCATGTCCCTATCCTGGGCTCCAGCTGTCCAGAAGAAGCAGGCAGCACCCCTGGCCAGCCTCCAGCTGTGAGACAGCCAAGCAGTGGTAACTTTGTGACCTCAAGTATCTGCATAGGCGTGAGCAGTGAAGGCAGCTGGAGTTGGCAACATTTTTTGGCTGCTGTTGCTTCTCCTTCCAGCCCAACAGGGCACCCAGACCCTTAAATATAAAGCAGTGACAAGACCTCTGTCAAGTCCAGGGGTGGCTAGAGACCAGCAGGTAGGAGGCTAAAGTCAAGTGGACCACCCATGACTCAGAATTCCTGGGTCAGCTCTCTAGAAACCCACCTCCTTCTACTGATGATTGTTTAAAATAGAGGTTCTTAACCGTTTTAGGGGGTATACCCCTGTGACGGTCTGGTGAAGCCTATGGACCCCTTCTCAGAATAATGCTTTCAAATAGTTGAAGAAAATGGTAGACTGCAGTTAGAGGTTACTGAAAATAAAGATGTAATTGCTTTTCCCATCCAAGTTAGTGGACCCTCTATTTACAGACCTTTTGGGAGCCCATGGACCTTAAATTAAGATCCCCTAGTTTAAAATATCCCAATGGCTTAGGAGACAAAGAAACCCTCATAAGACCCACCAAGATTCACTCTGTTGGTTTTTCCTGCTCCTTGCCAGGGATTTCAAAGCATGTAACAGGCTTAATTTCTATTAATGGATGTTATGTGGGAGAGGAGGGAGGAGAGAAGTTTATCTTCATGGTAAATAGGCCTAAGTCTGCTGAGTCTTGGTTCTCAACTCCACCTCCATTCCCCTAGCAGAATTACATATTTTCTCTTTGTCTCCTGTGTTTTTCCATTCTCCATCTCCTTACCTCCACCTGGCTTGGCAGGACCTGCCCAATAGCAGAGACCTGGAGGTGATATTCCCTTTGTAGCCATGGAAAGTAGAACTCAGGAGAGCTCTATTCCCAGTTCTAATGCTAACTCACTATAACTTTAGGCAAATCATTTACCTTCTCTAGGCCCATATTTACTTGTCTAAAAAATGAAGAGATTAGGTTAGATTTTCCCCCTCCAATCCTAGAAAGAATGGAAATGAGAAAAGAGAGAAGCATACAGGTGAGGGTGCAGGGTCAGTCACTGAACATATGGAGCATGGAATCTTCTATCCTTTCCTTTCTCAGGCTTTTGAGCATATGCTTATATGTTCCTCATAACTCCTGCTCCACCCTTTACCTTCTTATCCCCACCAAGACCAACCTCACCCTTTACCCCTTCTCCTTTGGGGTGGGCCAGTAGTGGTGGTGCCCAAAGCAAATTGACACTATTTTTCCCTTGGTAATTGCAAAGGGGGAGAATCACGCGTCTCCTAATTTTAACCAGTATGTGAGGGACCAGGGTGCCATGACTGACCAGCTGAGCCGGCGGCAGATCCGAGAATACCAGCTCTACAGCCGGACCAGCGGCAAGCATGTTCAGGTCACTGGGCGCCGCATCTCCGCCACTGCTGAAGACGGCAACAAGTTTGGTGAGACCCAATCCACTTTTCCCCAGCCCTACCCCTGCCTCCTCAATCTTGACAAGGGATACATAAAATGTCACTTGGGTAACAATGACCCCTTTTGAGGGTGAGCAGGAAGGGATCAAATGCTCACACTGAGAAGGGGTGGGGGTGGTTGGGGAGAGTGAACCTGGCTCTGGGGTTGTGGCTGATCATGTGATGAAAAACAAAGATAAATAAATACCTGCCCAGCTCTAGCTTCCCAAAAAGTAGTTGCTTCCCACCTCCCGGCCCACTGCACTATGAGGGGTGGAGGGCCCAGGCCGGCAGCCCCGACGGACGGCTCTCTCTCTCTCTCCCTCCCTTCTCCTCTGAACCTCCAACCTAAACCCCAACCTCTAAAACAGCCAAGCTCATAGTGGAGACAGATACATTTGGCAGCCGGGTTCGCATCAAGGGGGCTGAGAGTGAAAAATACATCTGCATGAGCAAGAGGGGAAAACTCATTGGGAAGGTGAGGCCTTGGTGGGGAAAGGGGTTCATGGGTGGGAGTGAGAACTGAGTTTTATGACACAGGTGTCTGTGGAGGGTGGGATGGGCAAGGTCGGAGTGGCTCCTCTATGGCATCCCTCCTCCCTCTGCTGGCCACCTGGGGTCAGAACACCTTGGTGGAGCCGCCCTGGGAACAGCAGGAGGTAGGGATCCACAAACACCTGTTCCTCCATCTTTCTCCAATTCCTCCTTCATTTTTGGGCCAGCTCCTTGTTTCCCCTTTGGACCCTTAAATGAGCAACCCCCACCTCTTCCCTGAGTCTTAATGAGTAAAATTTTCTCCCCCATGCATCTGAGGGTGGTCCCAAAGAAACCTCTCTGTTTATAGATTATCTCCCCTAGTATTAATAAATTGTGTTTATGAGCACTTACTCTATGTTTGAGGCCCTGGGCTCTGTGAGGTGGGTGATGAAGATTAAAGAAAGGATATAATGAAGTGTCGGCATTTATAAATTAGGCAAGATTTGGAACTTAGATGCTTTCTGTACCTTCTTTTTAACACCTAGAACTTAAAATGATTATAAAAATGCACAGCTAAATGCTAGCTTATATAGAATTTTCTGGCATTTAAAACATGTGCATTCTTTTTTTTTAACCATATATATTTTTTAAAAATGTCTGTTCATCGCATCCTTTTGAGTGTTGGGCCCAAGGCACCAGCCTGCCCCTGTCCAAAAGCTGCCTTAATATGCCTGAAGAGGACAAACTGTATTGACTAAGTACAGTAAGACTATAGGGAAGGATCTTAAAACTTCAGAAGGATCCTCTGAATCCTCACAACAGCCTCCCCATTAGAGATTAGTGGGTGATAGCTCCCCTCTCCTCCTTACCCCATTCATTGCTAATCGCACTCCTGAAAGGAGTCTGGGAAGCATCGCTAGGGTGTCAGGGCTAAATGCAGACTTTCCCAAGGACTGCACCCAAGGTATCCCTATAGAGATATAATTGACTCCACTGGGACCCCCATCCCAGAACCCCTCTTTTCCTCCTTCCTCAGCCCAGTGGGAAGAGCAAAGACTGCGTGTTTACAGAGATTGTGCTGGAGAATAACTACACAGCCTTCCAGAACGCCCGCCACGAGGGCTGGTTCATGGCTTTTACCCGCCAAGGCCGGCCCAGACAGGCCTCCCGCAGCCGGCAGAACCAGCGGGAGGCCCATTTCATTAAGCGTCTCTACCAGGGCCAGCTGCAGTTCCCCAACCACGGGGAAAGGCAAAAGCAATTTGAGTTTGTGGGATCAGCACCAACCCGCCGGACCAAGCGCACCCGGCGACCTCAACCCCTCACGTAGTCGGGGAGAAGAGTGGGCATCCTGGCCCAGAACCAACCCTCCCACCCCCGTTCCTGTAACAAGGACTGGGGTGAGGGAGGGGAGGTCACCCCCATCAGACTCACAGAGGAGCCCCGTGGACCCCGAGGGACTCAAGAGCTCCTCCTTTTGAAAGGGGACAGGACTGCAGCAGAAAATGGGGGTGTCCTGGGGCTTGGGGAAAACCACCAAGAAGGTGATACCCCCCAGATCACATATGGAATGGAGAGAGGGAGAGGGCGAGGAGGCGGGGGAGGAAAAGAGAGATGATGGGGGGGAGAGGGGGAGCGAGAGAGAGCGAGAGAGAGAGCGAGAGAGCGAGAGCGAGAGACCGAGAGCGAGAGACCGAGAGCGAGAGAGCGAGAGCGAGAGCGAGAGCGAGAGAGCGAGAGCGAGAGCGCTCCAGCTTAGGGCAACTAGGCAGAGACCAAAGTGAGAACTCCAAGTGTCGCTCTGAACACAGACACCTAACTCCATTCTCCAGGGAAATGGAGCGGAAACGGCTCAGAAATGACACACATATGACAGATGGATTCCAGGGTTCGCAGATACTCTTGGACAGCTCTCCTCAGATTTTGCTCCGCGTTCGTCGCTATTGCTCCCCAGTCCCTGTTGGCATGAATCCTTATTGTAGGAACCAGCCTCTCCAGTCCCACTTTTTAATAGAAAGAATGAAAAAAAAAAGGCTGGCCATCCTATGTGTATTTCACCATTCTGCCACTCCTCGAATAAAACCATTTTCCTGCAAAGGGTAGGGGATTTTTTGTTTGAGAGGAGGGCGAAGGGAATCGAGCAATTTCGATAATCTACTAGCAACAAAGTTTCTTCTCCGAGAGGCCGGCGGAGAAGCGCCTTACGCTAAGCGGGATAGACGAGAGGCGCTCTGCCCGGGAGAGCTGGGAGCAGAGTGCGGCGGGATAGGTGCGGAGGGGGCGCCGCCAGGGGCAGCTCTGGAGGCCGAGAGTCGGCAGCCCAGGGAAAGAAAGACTTGGCAAACTTCCTTTTAGTGCGGTGGGGAGGAGGACCTGCACAACCTTGGCCCAGGAAGTTTTGGCTTCTGGGAGGGACTTTATCGGGGGAGTGCGGGGAAGAAGGAGACTTGTCCTAGTTGTGGAGTGGGGGAGGGGAGGAAGACAGTCTGGAAGCCCCCACCCCCAAGAGGGAAGGGACAGTTTTATAATGTGACCTAGCCAAGGGCTTGCGTCTTTCTTGTGGTGTGTGTGTGTGTGTGTGTGTGTGTGTGTGTGTGTGTGTGTGTTACCCGCCACAGTGGCGAAAACTAAACCCACTAGACTAACTTGAACAAGTCTGGGGAGGGGGACCAGAGAAGCGGCGGGGGTGCAGGATGGGTTCGGGCAACAGTCAGGGTCAGCACAAAGAAAGAAGCGAAGTCTCTCCCCCTCCCTACACACACAGGCGCGCACACAGCACACACAAACACTGCCCCCCTCTTTGGCCAGGATGGCGCGGGGCACCCAGACCCCCGGCCTGGCCGTGGCACTGCCCCAGGGCTCCCCAGTGGCCAGACTGCTGAACTGGCCCAATCTCTACAGCCCGCCTCCCAGTGGCGGCCGAGCCGGCCCGCGGAACACCTGAAGCTGCGGAGAGCGAGGGTGGAAAAGATCCCCCGATACCCAGCTTTGCTCCGATCGATCCGGTGAGGCGGGATGGGAACCTGAGAGGTGGTGATTATTCAGAGGGCAGAGTGGGTGTGGTCCGCCGAGGCTGGCCAGGCCGGCCTGCGGACGCGAAGCGGACACACCTGAATGGGAATCTCAGTGCGTGGAATAATAGGGCCTGGTGCGCACGGATGGGGGCGGGGAGAGACCTAAGTGAGGGTACCCCCTCCCCTTCCCCTTCCCTGGGGTCACTCTGAGGGGCACCCTGCCAGAAACCTCTGGGTGGGTGGGTTGGCAGGGGTGTGAAGGTTTGCGTCGTCCCCCAGGAAGGGGAACAGAGCCACCACAAAAAGCGGTCTTCTATTTTCCTCCCTCCGTCCCTTTCCTTTTTTTCTGCCCTGCTTAATCTGGCAAGGTGTGAGGTCAGTTTCCCACCGCCACACTACTCCACCCCCACCCCCAAACCCTTACCCAAGGCGCTATGAGATTTCCTCCCTAGACCTTTCTTCAGGAGGTCGGGCCTCAGCGCAGCACTAGGAGGGAGTTCTAATCCACACATGTAAACACGCGTGTGCGCCTGCTGGCTCTGCCTCAGTTTCCCCATAAGAAGGAGACTTGGACCTTCCCTTTTCCTTCTGAAGGATTTTCATTGGTGTAGTCAGGTTGGCGGCGGAATGAAAGAAAGACACCTCCCTTTCTCTAGAAAGGGAACATTAGAAATTTGAGTGGGGAAGGGGGCAAACTCCTCTTCTAAACTGGCGGGCATCGGGAGGAACTGGGGGACGGCGCCCTCGTCTCTCTGCTAAGAGAGACAAACAGCCACTTTCTCCGCCTCCAACAGACGCCCCTCGGCACTGAACTATTTAGAAGGTGGTAGCTGCAGCCAAGAGGGAGGTCCTTCAGACCCCCATGGCAGGCTCCCCTCCCCCTTCCAACCTGTCATAATTGCTTTTTACCATATTGCATTTCTTTCCCTCCTCCCATCACAAAGAAGCTTAATCCTTGCCAGGAGGCTGTGGAGCTGATGGTGGGTTGGGGGAGGGCGAGGGTTGGGGTGAAGGGCAGCCGCAGCAACTGATAACTTTGGCGTTCAATAGAATTTTCAAAGTAGGGTCAACACCCCCCAGCCTTTCTAGAGGACAATGGTCTGAGGCCCCCCAGGTGTGACAGGCTGGCTTAGGGAGCTGGGAAGGAGGTGTGTGTGCTCTAAGGCTGCCATGTAAGTGGGGGCGGGGGGGGGGCGGGGAGGAGAAAGTCCATGCAATCCCTCTGGTTTCTACTGGAATTTGAGACTTTCTTTAAAACTTTTGACTGGCCTTGCCTCCCCCTACTCCCTCCCTCCGGTTAGAAACAGCTTCAAAGGTGGACCCGGGGCTTTTGTGTTGCCTCTGCTTTCTTCTTTTCCTTTCTCTTGGCCCCTCCCTCCCACCCTCCCTTTCTCCCTCCCTCTCTTTGGCGTCCCCAGCAGAGACAGGCCTCTGGGGGCCAACTGGAGAAAGCTCTCACTGTTTCCTTTCTTGTTTTTTGAGGTGAGACCTGTCTGGGAGGGGCAGGGAATGGGGGGGGGGGAAGGAGGAGGGGAGAAGGGAGGACTGAGGAGGAATGACAGTGTATAGTAAAGGGTGCAGTCAAGGGTGGTATCTCCATACCCCCCTCCCAACCCCACAAGCCTGGGTCCAGGGATTGTCCTGGATAGAATTGGGAAGGACTCGGGTCTGTTTTTGATGGCCCTTATCTCTACTTTCTACGTTCTTTTCTTTCTCCTCATTCTCAGTATCCAGTATCATCATTGTAGTATCTGTCATGCATGGGGGAAAGTGCCTGATAAACATATTTATTAACTTAAAAGATAATGATAATCACATGATATTTAAGGTTTGCCAGGAATATTATATCTCATTTGATAATAACTTCAATAACATTAAGTGTAATTTCATTTGCCCCTCCCAAGAATTTTAAAGGAGACACTCATGAATTCATACACCAAACATTTATAAAGTGCTTACTCTATGCAGGTCACAGTACTAGGTTCTGGGAATACAGATGACAAAGACCCCTGCCTGAAGGGAGCTTACACTGGGGAATGAAGCATGTGCTAAGATAACCATAACACCAGGAAAGTTGTGATAGGGTAAAACTGAGATCTGGACCGAATTTGAGATGGGAGCAGAATCATCCAGGAAGGCTATCCCAGGGAGGACGGGGGGGCCTAAAGGAAGAAAGAAGACAAGAATTTGGAATCTTTGGAGATGAGAAGAGAGCTCATTTTGGGTAGAGGGACCAGCCTGTCCAAATGCAGGTAGTGCCCAGTAACACGAATGAAGGCTGGAAAGGCCGGTTGGAGCCAGACTGCAGAGGTCTTTTAATTCTAGGCTAAGAAATGTATAATTTAATTTGATAGATGAAAGGAGTCATTGAAAGTTTTTTTGAGATGGTGAAATGACATGGTCAGACCTGGACTTGAGGAAGATTATTTTGGTAACTCTGTAAAGACAGACTGGAGAGGGGAAAGAGATTGGCTTGGACAGACTAGTTATGAAGCTATTACAACACTCCAGATTGGAGGTGTAATGAAGGCATGAACTAAGGTGGTGGCAAAGATAAGTGGAGAGAAGGGGACAAGTGGGAGCCATATAAAGGGAGAACGTAATAAATTCAAATCTCTAAAGATGGAATTGCAGTCCCTGTGACCAGTTGTTGGGGCTGGTTTTATTTTTGAAAGAAGGCTGTGGTATGTTCCTAGAATACCTTGACCACTTTTCTAGGTGATTCTGTGTATAGAGAAAAGGTACCCTTACTTGGTGTTGCCTTAAGATGCTAAGCAGATGGCATATTTGTTACAATGGCTTTGTTTTTCTTTCTTTTTCTTCCTAATGGAGAAAGGAAGGTGGTAGGGAGAAAAGAATAGATTTTCACTAATTTTTTAAAACCCCACAGTTAAAAAAAAAGATGCTTGGCAGAGAGAGCCAAGACTAGGGGTGGGCAAGGTCAGCATCTGCAGAAGGCATTATGCATAGTGTAGAGAGGGGAGTGCAAATTTTCAATACAATCTTTTACAAATGAATATTTTTAATGCCAGAAAATCTTACTGTCTGTGGATATTTTGTTGTGATAGATTACAATAGTGATTGTTATTGGCTAATTTTTTTAAAAGTTGATATTTAGCACCTTGAAGTTCACAAAGTGCTTTATCAAATTTGAATTGATTGTGTTATATCTCATATAGATTCTCTGAGGAAGCTACTACAGGTATTACCCTTTAAGAAGACAATAAATGGCGGGGGGCAGTTTTCAAAACTTGGTGAGGATGCACAGAGGTTTTGTTCCAGTCTTGTAAACAGATTTAGAGTTTCAGAGGATACCTTGCCAAGACCAGAATAAAGGACCAAGATCACCCTAAAGAGAAGGCAATATTATGGAAGAAGCAAACAAGAGCCAGCTGACTATATCCAAGTGTTATTATTTACATACTTTCCTACATAATTTCAAGGAAGCAAATTTAGATTTGATGAAAAGGAAAATTTCCCAACAATTACATCTATGCCAAAATGAAAAGGATGATCTTGGGAAGGAGTGGGTTTCCCCTCATTGGAGAATTTCAAGGCAAAGTTGGGTGATGATTTTTTCAGTTCAGTTGTAGCAGGGATGTTTGTTTATGAATTGCACTAGAACTCTAAGGTCCCTTCCAACTTCAAAAATCTATGTCACCTGGAAGAGGAAATAGACATGTTCTGTTTGGCCCCAAGTGGCAGAACAGAAACAATAGGAGTGAGTTTGCAGAGAAGCAGATGTAGGCTTGTGATGTCAGGAAAAACTTTCAACAAATTAGAGCTATCCAGAAATGGAACTGGGTGAGAGCAAGAGGGCCTCTGGCAAAGGTTGAATAACCACTTCTCCGAGGACAAACAGAATGGAAGTCTCATTCTAGTATAGCTAAAGTTAGATGAGCTCTGGGTGTTTGGCTATCTGAGGCTGTGATGCTGTGTTCTAACTGTGGCTAGTAATAATACCACTTTATAATGATGCCTCCACTTGTTTCTTCTAAGGAGTTCTGAAGCACACTGGGAAAGAATATTTTCTGTTCTCCAGATATCCCTTGTAGACAAGGAGAAGTTAAGACAGGTAGATTAAAAAGAAAATTCACTAGAAAAGCACCCAAAAGGAAAGAATTTTCCCAAGGTCTCAGAGCAGCTCAGAGGCAGAGCCACATGTTGGAAGGATGGAGTAGCTAGGTGGCAGAGTGGCTAAAGCACCAGCTCTAGAGTCAGTAGGAACTGAGTTCAAATCTGGCCTCAGACACTTACTAGCTATGTGATCCTGGGCAAGTCAGTTAACCTCAATTGCTTCCAAAATATGAGAGAGAGAGAGAGAGAGAGAGAGAGAGAGAGAGAGAGAGAGAAACCATGTGTTGGAAGCCATATGTAAATTCTAGAGTCACCTTCCACTATTTCTCCATGAAGAATTCTTAGAATTGAACATTGGTAATGGTACCTAAGCACCTAGCCAAGCAACACGTATATTTATTGAATGTCTACTGTGTGCACAAAAGTGGTCTAAGCCACTGTATGAGATACAGCAATGAATAAAACAGTCTGTGCCCTTGAGAAGCTTAGCTTCTGTTGGGGAGAGAAGATTCCCCAGAATTATGGGTATAAGGGAATCCTATATAGGCTCTATTTTTCTTGGGGGAGTTCAGAAGACATCACCATGGACTAAAGCGGTCAAGAAAAGCTTCCTGGTTGTAGGCGACAGGGAAGGGGGGAACTCCAGCTTTTCTTGAGGAATATTTATTAAATGAATGGATTTTCATGGGCACATGAAAAAGGAGAGGGGTAGGGAAAACCTATTGGTGGGAGGAATAGCAGGAGCAAAGGCTTGGGGGCAGAAAAGAATCAAGCTCATTCTGGAGGAAATATACCCCATTGACCACCATAAAGGGTTTATGAAGGTGAGTAGGAAGAGAAAAATAGGCTAGGCCCAATCCTGGAAGATTTTGAGGGCCAGGCTAAGGATTTTGAACCTCTTGGAGACTGTTTCCTCATGTGTAAAATAAGAGGTCCCAGTAGGTCTAAGGACTGTTGCAAAATGTTGAGAGTCTTTTAATCTATGTCTTTATCATGTTGGGCAGTAAGCAAGATTTTTGAGCAGGGGAGTGAGATGATGAAAGCATTTTTTTTTTTTAAGGAAGATGAATCTGCTAATAGTATACACGATAGCTTGGACAAGGAGAGACCATTGTGGCCAGGGTTATGAAGTCATTGAGCTAAGTGACTAGGAGGCAGAGGATGGGTTTGTGGTATGGTTCTCTGGATGGCTTCCAAGAAGTGACATACCTTCCTCTGACCCAGGGCTTCTCATAGCCCAGTGCCTTTACCATGGACTCCATGCTGCCAATAGGGCGTATGGTTATTGTGAGGATAAAGTGAGATACTGGATCTTTAAATGCTCTGCAAAATGTAAAGCACTGCACACATATATTATTAACAATGAAAACAGTGATGGGGTGGGTGAGAATAACTAAAGCCATGAGCCTATCGTTGGACCGTTTTGGAGTTTTAGAGTCATTCTAACAAGCTGTCGACATTTGGCAAACGTTTAAATCCCAATTAGTTTTTGGTCTAGTGGAGAGACAGTGAGGAAAGAGTGCTGGATTTCAGGCCAGAGAATCTGGTTTTGAATTTTAGTTCTACTTCTCCTAACTATGTGATCATGGTCTGCTCATTTCTCCTCCATGGGGCTCAGTTTATCATCTGTGAAATGAGGGTTGAGATAAGTGGTTCTCTAACTTTTTGCTTCCATTACTTTTATACTTTTTTCTTTTACCCCTTTATATTCTTAAAAATTATTGAGGGTTCCTCAAAACTTTTATTTATGTGGGTTATATCAGTATTCTATTAGAAATTAAAATGTCTTAGTATTGTTGTGAAAAAAGAATCTGGAGGCCCCTCTGGTAGTCCCCAGACCACACTTTAAGAACTGCTCTACTACATGATGGCTCTAAATCCTATAACTTAGGTCCCTGCCCCTCCTTTTCTTCTTCATTCCTCGTTGCTCAATATCATGGACACTCAGAACATTTTTTCCTGATTAGATAGCACCCAAGACTTCATAGGCAGAGGCTTAACTACTACAGAGTGAATGGGCTTGGCCAGGGATGGAAAACCTGCAGCCTCAAGGACATATATGGCCTTCTGTGTCCTCAAGTGCAACCCTCTAACTAAAGTGGACAACCCTGGGCTTGGATACAGGGCACCAGTGTTGGTATGCTTTCCTCTAATCGAGTGAGTGAGAATAGTTAAGGCTATGAATGAACATATTGCTGGGCTGTTGGTCTCATCTCAACCACCAGGGCCACACCATCCCCTGAAATCCATCTCCTTCTCAAGGCCATCCTTCCCTCACACTCCATGGGTATAAGGGCCACCATATTCTTTGGGAAGCAGGCTGCCCCCCTTTCCCAACACAACTTGACCTACAGTTGGACTGTCCTCTTCAAAACTGCCTATGGCCACTCCTACCACCTTTTGTTTTTTGCTCCTAGTAAAAAAATATCTCTAACTAGGGCTCTGCCAGCAGACCATAAGGGTCTAACCACAAGCTACAGATGTGTCACTGACTGTTACCAGGCGACATGATAGCAAATGTGGATCAATCGGTGATTGTAATTTTTAATAATCAGGCCATATCCACATAAGTATCTGATGATGTCCCCACAATTGAAAAACTTGAATTCCCTTGACCTATATCATTCTCCCTTTTATTCCTCCTTCCTCTCTGGAGCCCAGCTTGGTCAATGGTTAATATTTAGCCTCTGTTGGGTAAGCTTCCCTCCTTCCAACCTCCCTCAGCAGGGCCTAGGAAGCCTTGAGAGGGGGATGGGAGAGGGGGCAGGAGGAATGTGTGATAGGAAAGGGGAGCACTGGAGTGAGACTGAGTTAGATGGAAAAGCCCCACTGCGCAGGCCTAGACTTTGACTCAGGCCTGAGGCCAAGGTGAGCAGAGGAAGCTGAGAGGGAGCCAAGAAAGAGGTGAGTCTGGACAGCTGGCATGAGTGACCTTCCTCCTGGTTAAAAGAATCAAAGACCGGGTAGGGACATCTCTGAAAGTGGAAGGCTCTTCACAGAACCCTGGATTTGGCCACTTTGAGATGGCAAGTGTCTCTCCGTCTGACCACTGGAAACTAGGCAACCAAAAGCTATGCTGAGTTACCTGTATGTATGTAAGGGAATATATTCTACCAGGAGGTAAAGGAGGTACCTTCATAAAATAACTCCCAGATCCTATTTGGGTGGGATGGGGGTGGTTCAGGGTGGGGAATGTGATCCTGTGGAAGGGCTAATTCTGGCTCCACCCCTCCATGGGAATTTTTGCTTCCCAGAACTACTCTGCCAATCACTCTGGCCTCTATCAGAAGATTTGACCCTGGCAAGACAAGGGGGAAAGGATCAAGTTGTCCTCTTCTTTCAGCCAGCTAGAGTGTTTCCTTCCCATGAGAAAAGGAGGGAGGGAGGGAGTTATTGCCAAAGACAGAAGCAGAAAAAAAGAGGAAGTCCTCCACAGGCCTGGGAGGGCCCATTCATAGCTATGAGGTGGTGGATTCTGGGGGAAAGGGAATGATCAACCATCTTTGCTCAAGAGCCTCTCCCCCTCTACTGCTCCTGGGAGATAAATGCTACTTTTCATTCTGGTAATGACCTTGACAGTGTGCAGCCCACAGCTGTGGTCAGTAGGGGGAGCCCGGACACTCCAGGCCCTTGTGCACTAGAGCTTGGTTTGAAAGACTTATGTATAGTCATTTCTGGCAAGGGGCACATCATCAGGTTCCTAGAGTTTGGGGCAGAATAAATATACTTGCTCCACCATAACTTTATTTGCCCTTTGACTAAGTGGGAATTGAACATGAGAGGGACTATGGGATTGGGAGAGGGTGATCCTTCAGGCCCCCTCCCCACCCCCTCCTGCAGTTGGGAACTAGAGCAGGGAGGGCTGTGATGGGATGGGAGAGGTCAGGTGGTATCCTCAGCTTCATTTGGCATTTCAGTCAGAATCTTGGCCCTGTCCTGGTTCTGGTCATGTTGTCTGTGCCTGTATCTCTCCCAATCTGAGGTCACCTATGGGGAGCATCTATATGATTGCCTCATTAAGTACATATCTTTGTCCAGGCCTGTCATTCCCTATCCTATTCTCCTCACTACTTTTGAACAACTCTACTCCAGGCTTTCTATCTCCTATTCCCCCCTGCCAACAAGGCCAGTCCTCACCTCTCTTTGGTCCTGAAATGAGGGTGTCCCCAGAGATAGCCCACAGAGCCCACCCCTTACCTCAAAGGAGGTTAAAAACACAGAGCAAAACAAAACAAAGGGCAGGAGTGAACAAGGAAGACAGATGGATTCCTTGGAACTGCCCGTTTCTTCCATCCATACCTCCCTATCCCCATCTCTATGATACTATCTCCTCTCTCTCTCTCTCTGTCCCTCTCCTCTCTCTCCCCTCTCTCTTTTTCTCTCTCTCCTCTCTCTCTTTCCCTCTCTCTTCCACTTTCTTCTCTCTCTCTCTCTCTCTCTCTCTCTCTCTCTCTCTCTCTCTCTCTCTCTCTCTCTCTCCCTCCTCTCCCATCCACCCCCCCCATCAGGAAGAAGAAGCAGGAGGAGCTGCCTCCTCCTTGCTGCTGTTGCTACTGCTGCTGCTGATCTGGCCAGGAAGTTGTCGTGGCAACGAGAGGCGGGGAGGAGATGCACCGAGGGATGGAGGTCTGTGTCACCGCTGCTGCTGCTGCACCTCAGCCCCATGCCCAGGGGCCTTGAATTAAAGGTACTGCAAGAATTCCCTCCCCCCCCCCCCACTTCCATCCTTTACCTTCATCTCCTTAGCCCCCGCCCCAGTCCCCAACCCTCGCTTCCCTCCTACTTATGCTTCTATTGAGAGAGAGAGAGATGTACTCCCCCGACCTTCCTCTTTTCCTCCTGCCACCACCCTGGCTCCCAGTTATCCCTCTCACTGCCCTCTGGGTGTCAGCCTCTCCCAGCCCCAGAGGAACCTTCCTGGTTCCATTACAGTGATGGTTTTCAGGAAAGGGAAAGAAGTGGTATGAGGAGGTCCTTGGGGTGGGGTGGCGGAAAGGATTAATCTCAGGCTGCTGATGATAGAAGGCTGCCTGGTTTTTATCCTCACATCTGTGCTAGGGTATGTGCATGTGGATGTTTTTTTCTGGGCTGAGGTAGAAGCAGGAAACTGGGGAAAAGGGAGGTATATTCTCCCAGGCTCCTAGGCAGAAGGCCACCTATTCCTTATAGGCCTCCCACTGTTACTGATGTGAGCTCTGATTCAGGGTGCAGCAAGAGTAGAATTGAGGGGAAAATAAAGATATTGTATTGCCCATTCCCAGGGTCATTTCCACCTTTCCTAAAGGTTATATGCTTCTTCCAAGGGCTTCATCTGTTCTCCTCCTCTTTTTTTTTTTCTGTTTATAAAGATCAGATTTTTCTTCTCTTTCTCCAGGTTTTCTCTATACATTTCCACATGCCCTTCTGCATTCCCTCACCCCAGGATTATATCAGCCTTCATAAGCCACCCAGTTCTGCTCATCTCATTCATCTGACTCTTTCCCCCACCTAACGTCTCCTCCCTCTTATTGTGTATACCCTGTCCCCTAATAATGCCTCTTCTTGCCTTCTCTACCAAACCCTTGAGAAGAGGAAATATTTCCCCTAGATGCCTGGGACTAGATACCCTGATATTTGCCATAAAAATGCCCAAGACCCCTTCCTCAAATCCTGGGTTTCCTGGACAACTGCTGCTACCATCTACTGACTGACTGTGGGTAGCAGTTACTAGGGCAACAGTGGGGAATATTGAGGTATACAAGTGAGGACAGGATGAGAAAGAGGAAGTTTGGAAAAGTGGCATGAGAACTTGAAGATCTGAGCTTCTGGTCTATCCATGACCTGACGGAGCTGCGCCCATATTCACTCCTGGCAGGTGGGAGAAAGGATGGGTACAGAGGATTCTTCAGCTTTGCCTCAGTTTCCCCAGGCTTTTTGTTCCTGTGAGTCTTGGTAGCAACCCATGAATGTTTTATGTTGTCTGACAAGGAGGGAGCAATTCCTGTGGCCTGGCCCTTATAGAAATGTGCCTGGTTTGAGGTTTTCAGGGTTTTAGGGGGAGATCACTTGATCCTCTGTGTATATACAGGGAGGTAAGGAAAGGAAAAAGCAGACCTGATAAATAATAGGGCCTTTTCTACTCATTTTACTTCAGCTCTCAGGTGTGGGTAGGGGGTTTCAATTAGGTGGGTAGGGCAGCCTAGGGCTCCAAAGATCCTGAGACTTTCATTTTCTCTTAACTCCTAACCCCCTTGGTGAGCCACTATAATACCTCTAGCCTTCTCCTCCTTTATCCCGACCACCACTATTGCCCCCAGACCATGCCCTGTGGCATCCCTGAGAGGGCTTTGTCCAGGAGTACTGCCCACCCTGAAGAACTCCCCTGCTGCTTGTAAGGGTGAAGCAGAAGAGAGTTTCTCCAGGTATTTGGAGGCTGAGGTATTCTTAGGATCACAGGACAGGCCTAGGCCAGGGCTGGAGTTGTTCATTTCTTTGTGAGGATACCGTGTGTGTGTGTGTGTGTGTGTGTGTGTGTGTGTGTCTGTCTGTCTGTCTGTCTGTGTGTGTGTGTTTGTTTGTGAGTGTGATAAAAGAAGAAAAATTGACAGTCAGATGGATGGACGGTGGGTCGTGGGAATTCTGCTTTGTCATGATGCTGAGCTAATTCTCCTCTTGTTCTGAAATGGTTAGAGCCAGCAGCAGAGCAGGGGTGGAAGCAAGCTCAGCTCAGGCATTAACTCCAATGGAGAGTATGCATACACACACATACACACACACACACACACACACTCACTCCCTCACTCCCTCCCTTCCTCCCTCCCTCACTGCTCAGGCCCAGACACATGCTATCAGCTAGGGTGGGGAAGCTTGGAGGGTGTGTATGGAGGAAATCAGCCAGCCAACCATCTAGCCAGCTGCCCTGCCTGACAGCCAGATACCGGCTCCCCAGCATCAGGGGACCAATTCAAACCCAGAGATCATCCCGACAGGCTACAAGGAACCAGGGAACATGGGTGAGAGGGGGCTGGGGGCATGGAAAAGACAGAAATTTGCTTAGCCAAGGCTAGCCACCCCCTTTCCTGACTCCTGCCCAAACACCTACCCCCAATCTGGCTTTTTTCCTGTTATTTTTATTTTTATTTTTTCACTCTGGAAAAGCCAGTGCCCATTTGCCAGGAGAGAAGACCATTACCTAGGTGGATGAGTAAAGGAAGGCCAGTGGATTTGTGTTTGATCTCCCCCTACCCCTCTCCTCGATCTACCACCCAGGACACACGGCTATCCAGGGCTCTGGAGCTTCTCAGGAGGTAGGTGGCACATTTCCCTTCTCTCACTCACAGTGGGACATCTCTAGCCAGGCAGCAAGGACCATTCCCCCCACCCCAGATTGACTGAATTGAGATGGGGGAATGGGAGAGTGGTTACCTTGGCAGGATAATTGCCCTTATTTTGGAGGAAGGCCTTCTGGATGGGCCCATTCCTTGAAATAAGCTGAATTGTGTCTGGGTTTGGCCACTTGACTGAGAAAGGGGGACCGCAGTTTGAACAGGAACCTAGGATTGTATGATCTCTGCCCTGGCTACAGAGGATCTGTCCCACGCATCTAGATAGAACTAATCTGCTTGCTCTTGCCTTCTTTCAGGAGTGAATGGGGTCACAGGGGTATGGGAAGTGTTAGCATCTTTGTTGAATAATCTGAAACTTAGCATCCTCCCCTCCCCTGAGGGATTTCCTGAGTTAGGTAGCAACCTAAAGCTTGGTCTTGTTACCATAGGTTTATCATTTCCATTTACAAAGGTGAGTGGACCACATCAGTCCCCATCTTATCCAGGCCTGTTCCAGGCCGCGCACAAAGAGTTAACTCACAATGGTTCTGGGCCAGGGCTGGTTGAGGAATGAGGATGTTAGAAGGGTGAGGCTTCAGGCCCTGACCCTGCTGCTACTTGTTACATAGGAGAGCCTGAAGTACATGAAGCAGATGGGGGCTACACAAAGTCTTAGGCCCAGGAAGGTCCCCAGGGCACCTCAACCCTACCCTGTCCTTTCTCTCACCTCCTTCTTCATACCTCCTCCTTCCCACATTCTGCCCAGTAGGCATGGTACCCATTCCCTGTCTCTTGTCTGTAGTTCACTGTCACCTTGGGAATATCTGGAGAGCTGGGTAAGGGGATCCAGGAGGGATAGAGGAGTACTCTGTTGTGTACTAGAGGGATAGAGGAGCTCAAACAATAAACACTTATTAAGTGCCTACTGTGTACCAGGTACTGGAGAACTCTGTGAGAGAGGAGGTACATGAGAGGGTATGTGTGTGTGGTGTGTGTGTGTGTGTGTGTGTGTGTGTGTGTGTGTGTGTGTGTGGACAAATGTAAGCACATGGCATGGATGGCTGAGTGAGTGGGTGGTGCCAATGGGAGTGGGTGTCATCTGAAGAGTGTGTCAGTAGGGTGCGTGGGTGAATGCCTGTGCTTGTGATATGGTTATGTATCACTATGTTTCCCTGCGTGGTGTGTTATGCAACAGCTTGTAAGTTTTTGCATTGGTGTGCATGAAACAACCATGTTGGCATCTCAGGCAGGCAAGCAGTCAGCAAGCATGTGTGAAAAGCCTACTATGCACCACGCTCTGTGGTGAGTGCTAGAAATACAAAGTATAATAACATCCCCCCTGCCTTCCAGAAGCTCACATTCTGATGGGGTAGAGAGCACAGCAGTAACTGTGAGCGTGGGAGGGATATGAAGAGTAGATGGGGTATGATTTCAGAGGGAAGGCACTAACACACCGGTCATGCTTATTTCATGTGTGTGATGTAGACTACCAACATGTATGTAAAACATGTACATTTGTGTGTGTGTGCGTGTTTGTGTAAAAACTAGGGCCAAAATGGTTTAAAATCCCTTCTTCCTAGCTCCATAGAAGGGATGCCCCCAGGCAGATGAATTTAGGGCATAGGGGGATCATCCCTATAGCATCCTGGGCCCCTCCCTCTCCCACAGTGGTAATCAGTGCAGCTTGGATAAGTGACACTATTACCAGCCAGTAGTGCCAGCTATAAATAGGGGCTGGAGAGAGAACATGGGCACCAGAGGAACTGAGAACCACCTGGAGCAGGGGAGGGGCAGTGAGGACATATTAGAAAGAGGACAGGATAGGGTACCCCTAACTTTGACCATGATACGACTCAAGTGGAAAGGGTATCCCATAGATTCAGAGAGGACAGAGGTCACCTTGGCTGTTTCTTGCATTTCTCTCCCTCCCCCACCTGCCCTCATCCTGCTGGAGAGCTAGTTACTAAAAACCCCAGAGCATCTGGCTGCTAGGTGAAGGTCCAGGCATGGGGTCTGGGCCTGGAAATGCTCGTGTCATCTGGCCACTCCTCTCCTCACAGACTAGAGCTAGAACCGCCTATTGGACATGGTATGTCAGGCCCAGAACAGCCCTAAACACAGCAGACGGAGGTGCATGGGGCTGCTATGGAAAAGAGAGGAAAAGAATGAGGCGAGAGGAAACAGCTGTGTTGCTTTTCCCAAAACAACAAACTCTCAGAGAAAGCCAGAGACTGGGGCTTAATTCTGCATCGGTGGCATTTCTAGTGACAGGCAACAGAGTACATACAGGGCACTGGTCAGCTACTAGTCATCCCTACCCATACAATGACAGTGTCACTTAGACCATGCCCTCCCCCAACCAGCCCAAGGTGCCATTTTGGAAACTTGTGACCTAGCTGGATTCAGTCTTTATTTCAGGCATCCAACTGTTGCCACAGTAACTTGGGGGAGAGAGAGCATGGGAGAGGGTGAAAGGGGAAACCGGGAGAAAAGATGGTGAAAGAAAGGGAAGGAAAAACAGGGAGGGAAAGGGAGAGAAGGGAAAGAAGGAGAGGATGTGTGAGAGAGAGACAGAACAATAAATAAGACCTTGAGAAAACTGGACAGGAATTCCTTGGGGCAGAGCTGCCCCTAACCCCAACACTCACACTCATGTGGACCTAGTTTCCTAATTTTTTGACTGTCAGTGTGGGCTGATTTCATGCCTGCCCTCACCCTGCTGCCACTACAAGGGACTAGGAGGGTGTGGCGTCCATATGTGTATGTATCTCCCCTGAGTTTCTTCCTGGATATGCTGCTCCAATATACCCCACCCCGGGGGAGAAGGTTGGGGAACAGAGGACGTGACAGAAGGTATACCAGTAATTAGAGGCAAGTTAAACTAGATGACAATAGTAGCTATAGTATAATATATATATGATAGTATAGTAATATAATATGTATTTTATATTTATGCATATATGCATATACATACATATACATATATGTATAAATTATATACATGCTTAAATATATCCATACACATATATATAATATTGCACATTCCTCGCAACAGTTGGGGGAAGGGAGAAAAGTTATTTAGTCTGTATCATTATCATCAAAACTATTAACAGAATGAGAAGTTATCAATCATTCAATAACTGTTCAATGCCTATTCTGCTCCAGGCACTGCCTAGGCTGGACATACACATACAAAAGAGGGAGTTGTTGTCCTCAGTGGGCTTACATTCTCCTAGGGAATGGGAGCTCAAGTTACTCAGCAAGGTCACACAGCAAGTTAAGTGTTGGGACCTGGGGTCAGGTCACCTGACTCTAAGACTCCAATTCTTTCCACTATACCTCTCTCTAAGGTCCCTTCCAACCCTAAAATTCTTGAACTTGTGTTCAAATCGGGCTTTTGCCTCTTGTCGTCCCAGAGCCACTGATCTGGGCATGTTCACTCCATGATGATACTTAGACCCCCATCCTACAGTGAGAAGTCTGGCTTGAGTGGCTAGGAGGGAAGAACCTGGGAGGCCCATGTGGGTGGGTCTTATCAAGGCAGTGTGGGGGCCTTGGAGGTTCTGGTTGCCATAGAGATGGGTGGGTGGCTTGAGGTAGCACTTGGCTGGTGTCTCAGATAAGGAGGGAGGAGCAGAAGACGAGAGTGAAGGCTGGAGGAGGAAGACAGAGTGTGTCTGAACTGGAGAGAGAAGCCTGGGACAGGAGAAAGAATGAAGGGTATAGGAGAGGTCCTTTCTGGCCTCTGGCCTCCCTTCCTCCCAGCTTCCCTCCACCACTTCCTTCTATGCCTCTCTTCCTGCCTGAAACTTGCCCTCCAGCTCTCTGAGTCTCTTGGTCTAATTGTCCACTAGTCGTTACTGATTTTTAGAGAGAAAGGGAGTATGAATGGAGGGGATGTGGGCAAAGGAAGCCATGCTGCTGGAGATTATGTTAATTTATGAGATACCGAGTATAAGGGTGAAAATGTTCACATCCGTGTGCAAACAGGGCTGATGCCCAAATCAGGCAAATCAGCTGGAGTGCGACACTTGAATAATCGATCAAATGCTAGACTCATGAGTCTGGCAGATCTGCTTTTGAACCTCACTTCTAACACTAACTGTGTGACCTTGGTCAAGTTACTTAACCCCTGAGCCTTAGCCTTGACTAGAAAATGAGGAATATGAGACCTGTAGTAGCTACGTCACATCTGAAAAGCACTTTATAAACTTTAAATGGGTAACTCGATCACTAAATTTCTTTTTTGAGCTTCAGTTCTTTATCTGTAAAATGGGGATGAGGATACTATCTACATTATCTGCCTTGTGGAGAAAGTTGTAAGGATCCAATTGATAATAGAAAGAGCTTTGCAAATGTCAAAAGTCAGTCAACTATTGTTAATTCATGAGACACTGAAATTATTTGGGGGAAGGATGTGACAGTGCACATGTTCTGTGTATAAACAAAGCTGACCTGATACTGTAATCCCAGCTGTTTACATGATATAGTGTGAGGGACTCTAGGAAGGTCCCCCCTCCAGCATCTCCCTCCTAAATGCCAGGAGTTCTTAAAATCAAGTCATTCCTTTGGGTTAAGATCAGTCATGTTCTCAGTGTGCTGTTCAATGATGACTGGGGGTCTCCAAGAACCTTTCTAGGGGTCCATGAGGTCAAAACGATTTTTATGATAATTCTAATATGTTTTAGTTCTAATATGGTAAATGTCAATAGATATCTCATAAACTAAAGCTTCCTTAGGGGAAAGCTTCTCAATTTTTGAGAATGCAAAGGGGTACTAAAACTAAAAAGTTTGAGAACCAGTGGTCCTGGGTTTTTTGGATAACCATTGGATAATCATTCTTTCCCTCATGTACTCGTGAGGTCTATCTCTCGAACCCAAGTGCAAGGTATGACAGTGGCTCCTTCTACAATTTCAACTTATTAGTGTCAGTCTTTAAGTGTGTTAAGATCTGTTTGTATCCCCTGCATATCCTCCTGAAAGGGTAATTTATTACCCTCTTATCTACCATTAGCACCTTAATTAAGGGGGATAATTAATCCAATTACCTTTTCTACAAAAGGATTTGCTAAAGTTCTTCAAACTAATCACCTGAATTTCTGAGTTGGAAGCGACTTCAGCCAACCTCTAGTTCACCCAACCCCCACCTGAAAAATAACTCTCCCTCTTGAATGGACATTTACATAACACTTTAAGTAGGGTTCCTCTCCATTATCTCATCTGATCTTTACAACTACCCAGTGAGTTATGCATTTGATTGAGGCAAAAACAGAGGATCAGAAAAGTTAGGTGATTTATCCAAGTCACAAAGCTAGTAAACATTAGAAGAAAGATTTAAACAGTAAGTCTTTTCTGGCCCCAAATTTAGCATTCTTTCCACTAAGCCACGCATGGCCTCTACATCAAACTTGATAAATAGTCATCTGGACTTTGGATGGTCCCCCCTAACTGGAGGAACCCACCTTCTTCTGAGGAAGTTCATTCATTTGTGTGATAGTTTCAATCATCAAAGAAAATTTTTCCTTATATTAGGCCTAACTCTGCCTCTTACTAACATCTAGCCATTTCCCCTAATTCTATTCTTTGAGGCCAAATGGAAGAAGTCTAATAATTGTCTCTTCTAATGCCAGCCTGGTAAGTATTTGGAGATGGCTCTCCTATTACCTAACCTAAGTATCTTCCTATTCACCAACCTGAGTATCTTCAGTTCCTTTAACCAATGCCCACATGTCATTGACTCAAAGCTCTTCACCATCCTCATTGCCCTTCTCTACTTATATTTTAAATTTAAATCGAGCCTCAGACACTTACTAGCTGTGTGACCTTAGACAAGTCACTTAACCTATGTTTACCTCAGTTTCCTCAACGGTAAAATTAGGGTCATGATAGCACCTGCCTCCCAGGGTTATTGTGAGGGTCAAGTGTCTTGCACACATATAAATGTTACTGTCATTATTCTCAACTGTAAAATAAGAAGAATGAGAGTGCCTACTTCTCAGGGTTGTGGTAAGGATCAAATGATCAAATGAATTGTAAAGTGCTTAGCGTAGTGCCTGGTACATTGTAGGCACCATATAAAAACCAGGTATTATCATTATTGCCTTAAGCTTGTTAATTTCCTTCCTAAATTGTGGTGCCCCAAATGGAACATCGTATTGCAGATGTGTGGCAGCTAAGTGGCACAGTGGATAGAGGACTGGGCCTGGGATCAAGAAGACCTGAATTCAAATTTGCCTTTAGATACTTCCCAGCTATGTGAGCCTGGGCAAGTCACTTAACCATAATTGCCTCAGTTTCCTCATCTGTCAAATGAGCTGGAGAAGGAAATGGCAAGCCTCTCCAAGTATCTTTGCCAAGAAAACCCCAAATGGGATCATGAAGAGTTGGACACGATTAAAAAAACAACTGAACAACAATAAAACAACATTGCAGATGTGGTCTGATGAGGGCAGAGCACATTGGGACTGATTATCAGCTCCTTGTTCCTGGAAGCTTTATCAAATCAGCTTTTTTTGGGTGGCTACATCACACTGTTTATTCATTATGAGTTTTCAGTTAACTAAAACCCCCAGATCTTTTTCAAACAAACTGTTAAATTAACCATTCTTTCCCTCATGTACTTGTGAAGTCTATCTCTTGAACCCAAGTGCAAGGTATGACAGTGGCTCCTTCTACATTTCATCTTATTAGAGTCAGTCTTTTAGTGTGTTAAGATCCGTTTGTATCCTGCCCCTGTTGTTTAGTGTGTCCACTGTCTCTCCTACCTTTGGGTCACCTTCAGATTTGCTCAGGATGCCATCTATACCTTTGCCTAAGTTACTGAGAAAAATGTTAACTCACACAAGACCAAGCAGAGACTCGTGGGGTACTCCATGGGGAACTCTTCTTGCAAGTTGACAAGGAACCATGAATGAAGAAGCTAACTTATATTTTAATACTCTTTAATATAAATATTTAATGTCTCCTCCTTCATTGAGACTATGGTACACAATTAGACAAGGTAGTATGCTGGAAAGAACAATCATTGTCGTCAGAAGACCTTGGTTCAAATTCTGATTCTGCCACTTTCTACCATAAGAATTTGAGGAAATCACTTTGCTTTTCTAGACCTTAGTTTCCTGATTTACCAAGTGAAGGTGGTTGGGCTAGAGGACCTCTGAGGGCCTACCAGCTCTAAATCTAGGTTCTGATGATGATCCTTTGATCTTGTGGGACCTTTCAGGAATTAGGATACAGCACAGGATTATTTTTATGAGCATAAGGGGGAAGAGATAAATGGGGAGGAGGAATCGAATGGGACCACGTAGAGCACATTGTGGTCATGAGAGAGAGGCTGTGGTAGTTAAGGGGCAGTCCCACACATGATGGATAAGGGAGCAAAAGAGGAAGAGCCATGAAAAAGGAGACAGACATGATCAGAAAGATAGAGATAGAGAGAGGAGAGAGACAGAGAGAGACACATACACACAGAGAAGGACAGTGAGACTGTAGGAAAGACATCTTGCCTATTTCCTAATTTTGCCTTAAATTGAAACTTTATGAGCATGTTTCCATTTGAATATGAGAATGAGAGATTAAATGAAAGAAGAGGTAGGGACCAGTGAAATGATCTAGATGTAGAAGAGGCCACCAAGTCCCAAAGCCCTTCATATTACAGGGGAGAATATTAAGATTCAGGGAGGCTCAGTGATTTGCCTAACATCATGTTGTCAGTAAGGGGCAAAGCTGAGATTTAAACCTAAATCTAGTGTCCTTACTAGCATTCTAGTGTAGACCTCCCATCCCAAACCTCAATTACTCCATTGGAAGCATTTAGCACAGCCTAAAACCTGAGAGTCACAAGAGTCTGAGTCAATTACTTAGGTTTAAGCTAAGTGCCAGAGTGTCCTTAGCACTGGGAGAATCCTTTTCCTGAGGTGGTAATTGATTATAGTCTACTTAGAGGTGGTCTTGGGGTGGAAAGGTGTTGGTGTTTCTAGACTGCCCCACAGAGATGATGCTGGCCAAAGTAAAAATGTACTGTATCAGGAGAACTTAGAAGAGGTCTCATGGTCCACAACCTGAGTCAATCCCTTGATGCAGCTGAAGAATATCTTCGCTGCACTTTTCTACTTCTTATTCTATTTCCCAAGATATCTCCTCCAAACCTTCTCTTTCATCCCCAGCAGGTGACCTGGCTTCCTCCCTCAATGAGACTATCAAGCTACTCATTGTGAGCTTCCTCAGTTTCTCTCCTCCATTTAGCAAACCTTTTCAACATGATCTGTCACCCTCTCTGGATTCCTTTCTTCTACCCCACCACTTTAATGAAAATGTTTTCTCGGAGGTCACCAATGACCTCCAAGACAGTTCTCATCTTTAGGATCCTGGGTGATCACCTCCAGTCACTAAATCCAGCTACTGTTTCTCAGTCTATTTTTCTCCACACTTTTTTGAAATTTTATTACCCCTCTTCCAGCTAGACACTACTTCCTTCTTCAACTTCAGAAATGTCATGTTCTCACCACATTTTCTTGACTTCTCTAGCCTTAGCAAGAGAAGTCCCCACAAGTCCATCTTTGGCCCCCATCTCTTCCCTAGGAGATAATATTTGTAAAATGCTTAGCATAGTGTTTGGCATATAGTAAGCACTTGCTCTCTCGCTCTTTACACAGACTTGCTTTGTGGTCTTTGCTCTCATGGCATTAGCTACCATGGATGCAGATGACTCCCAAATCTCGAACTCCATTTGAGTCTCGAGATCCAGATTTCTAGTCATCTCTGCCCAGCTGTCCACACTGGCATCTCAAACTCAATGTAGATATTTGGGACTGAGCTCTCCACCTCTGACTTGAAACTGCTCCACTTTTGGATTTCACCATGTCTTTCACAGTTCACCATCTCTCTAGTATACCTAGTCTTGGGTTAATGAGGCAACTGGATGACATGGTGACTAGAGTATCAGACTTGAAGCCAGAAAGATCTGAGTTGGAATCTTATCTCGGAAAATTCCCAGATGGATGACCCCTGGCACATCATTTTAACTTCTCAGTCTTAAATCTGCACTAAGATTCTTGGAACACCCTATACATGTATAGCACCTTGCAAACCTTAACGTGCTATGTCAATGCTAGCTGTCGTTAGCTTTAACTCCTCCCTTGATTCTCAGTCATTTCCTAGGTCTTATTGAGGCTAGAGCAGCAACATGTTTCCATCTGTTCCCTTTCTATTCCTTCTGCCGTTACTGTACTGCAGACCTTTATAATTACTCACCTGGGGTAGGACTGGACTCTCAGAATAACCCCCTACCAGGTCATCTTACCTCCCTTTTCTCCTCGTTTCAATCCATCCCAAATACCAGAATAATCTTTCTCATGCTTCGTAGGTTTCTGTTGCCTAGCAGATAAAGCTCAGCCTACTCTGCCTGTCATGCAAAGCATGCTGTGACCTAATGATGCTGCTGCTGATAGTTAAAATTCACGTGGGGGTAGCTAGATGATGCAGTGGATGCAGCACCAGGGGCCTCGAGTCAGGAAGATCTGACTTCAAATCCAGCCTCAGACACTTACTAACTGTGTGACCCTAAGCAAGTCACTTAACCCTGTTTGCCTCAGTTTTTCATCTGTAAAATGAGCTAGAGAAGGAAATGGAAAACTATTCTAGTGTCTTTGCCAAGAAATGCCCAACAAAGAATCAGATACAACTGAACAACAACATTCCTGTAAAGCTTACTATGTACTAGGCACTATACTCTGCCTTCTCCCAACAGCCTGCAAGGGAGGTGCTATTACTATCCCCATTTCACAGATGATGAATTGGGGTAAACAGAGTTTAGGGACTTGCCCAAGGTCATGTAGCTTGTAAATGTCTGTAGCTGAACTTGAACTCAGGTTTTCCTGACTCTAGGTCTAATGCTGAGCTACCCAGCTGCTTCAGTCTTATGCTGCCCTGCCTTTACAGCCTTGTCTCATGTTATTCCTTTCCCTAAACAATTTTACTCTTTTTTATTTCGGTCATCTTTCCCCATCTCTTCACCCATTGAATTCCTTTTCGTTCTTTAAAACCGTATTAGAACCAGGGGTGAGAAACCTGCAGCCTGAAGGCCACATGTGGCCTTCTAGGTCTTTGGTTGCAGCCTTTTGACTGAATTAAAGTTTTAGAGAACAAATCATTTTATTAAGGGCATTTGTTCTGTGAAATTTGAATTCAGTCCAAGAGCCACACTTGAGGACCTAGAGGGCCACATGCACCCTTAAGGTCACAGGTTCCCCACCCCTGAGCTCATTCTCTCTGCTCCCACACCCGGCTCCCCGGTGCTAGGCCCGGGTAGGTAGGTGATAAATGCTTGTTATCTCATGCAAATAAGCTGACCGTGGCTCCCTTTCTTTGCATTAACACTCTCTGTTGTGCTCAGCTTTGACCCTTAGATTGAGAGAGGAGAGAGTTTCAGGTCTGTGTTTCTGCTTTGCTCGACTGGGGCCATGCAGGTAAGCAGGTGGAGAGTCAAGCAGCTGGTGACTGGTCAGTGATGGAGAGAATCTTCAGAGTGGACTGCCGGCTGACTGTCTGACGCTCCTTCTCCTCTAAGGGGAAGGAGGCTGCGGCAGAGGTCTTGACCTCTTGACTCTGGCACAGAGGAAACCAGAGCTCAGAATGCAGTCCTTCCTCCTAGCCATTCTTATCTTGAATCCAGGTCCTCCTTGTGTAAGCCCCCAGAGAAGAGAAACAGTTTCACCAAGGGAAGCCTAACCGAGGTCCAGCCAATTTAGTAGGTATTTATACATGTCTAACCTTCTGAGACCCTTGTGATTGATGATCTGTATCAGAGGATGTATATATAGAAAAGGCTTCATGAGCAGAACTGTGGGTGAGAATGTTTCCTATTTACCCATGCACCTCCCGTAATTCCGAGTCCCCTTTGCTTTCTTTCTTTCTTTTTTTTTTTTTTTACAAATTAACTTATTTATATTTAATTTGCAACATTCACTTCCATAAGTTTTAAATTTTCTCCACCTCCCTCTCTTCTCCTCTCTGCAAGACTGCATGCAATTTGATATAGGCTCTACATGTACATTCTTATTAAATATATTTTCACATTAGTCATGTTGTATAGAAGAATTAGAACATATGGGAAGAGCCATGAGAAAGAGAGACAGCAAATAGTATGCTTTGATCTGCATCCAGACTCCAGAGTTCTTTGTCTGGACGTGGTAGTCTGCTTTCTTTGTCTGGCTT
Source organism: Notamacropus eugenii (assembly GCF_028372415.1). Taxonomy (NCBI): domain Eukaryota; kingdom Metazoa; phylum Chordata; class Mammalia; order Diprotodontia; family Macropodidae; genus Notamacropus; species Notamacropus eugenii. Next base: position 612,662,935 of record NC_092872.1, on the reverse strand, counting down.
TACCCAGATGTGTTGGACAGTGACTGCTCCTTGCACTGCCTTTAACCAAGAGAGTATATATGCAGGAAGCCCATAATCTGGAAAGTGCCCAGAGGAGGACCAGCGGACTCGTCAAAGGCCTTGAGTACATGTCATGTGAATCAGTTGAAGGAACTGGGTACCTTTAGGATAGTCATCATTAAGAATTCTAAATTCTGTCATATGGAGAAAGGATTAGCCTTGTCCTTTTTGGCCCAAGAAGACAGAACCAGTAGGAAGAGTTGGAAATTACAAGGGGACAAATTTAGGAAAACTTTCTAGCAAATAGATTTCTGGAAGGGGTTGTCTTTCCCCTCTTGGAGGTCTTACCACTTATTGAATATGTTATAATGGGGCTTCCTTTAACATATGTGTTGGAACAAATAGCCACTGGGATCCCTTCCAACTCTTATATTCCATGATTCTGAATCTATTCTTGCCCCAGGACTGTGCATCTTACGGGGATGCAAAGATGTCAATAGTTTCTGCCTTCAATGAGCATAACATAATGATAGATAACATCATATAAATATATGTGTTTGTGTGTCCACACATACAGTACTTTATGGTTTGGAAAGCACTTTTTGTGGAATCATGGATGGAAAGCTAGATTTCGGTTTCATAATGATACCTGTATAATAGCACCTATGTAGTAGCGCTTTAAAATTTGCAAAGCACCTTAGCACACTAACTAGCTGTGTGATCATTGGCAAGTCACTTAATTTCTCTGAGCCTCAGTTTTCCTAATCTATAAAATGGAGATAATAGTGCTTGTATTTTCAGGGTTGTTATAAAATTCAAATGAGATGTCCACAAAGGACTTTGCAAACTTTAAAACTGATCACAATCAGCTGTATTGTGATTTCTACACCCCAGTATTGTTTGTGTCATAGGTAGGGCCAATATTCTCATTTCCATTTTACTGATAAGGAAACTGAAGAGTAGCCAAGTGAAGTGATTTATGATAGGATCTTAGGATTTAGAGATGGAAGACACCTTAAAATTCATCTAGTCCAGCCCCAATTTGTTTTATAGGTGAGGAAAACAATTCCCAAGGTCACACAGGTATTAAGTATGTAGTAGAACTAGGATTTAAACCTAGATCTTCTGACTTCTAGGTCCTCTGCTTTTCCCGAGCCATAGCTGCTCGCCTATCTGATTGGAGAGATAAGACTAGCTTTTATGAAGCAATTAAAAAGCCAGGCCAGACAGCATATGATTAAGTGCTAAGTGGTGTGGTATTGCTGATAAGTGCATCTGTAATTCCAGGAAGGGAGATATTGATGTGGGATCATCTGGTTAGGCTTCACTGAGAAGCTGGGAGTTGGGTTGACCCTTGAAGATTTATGAAGTACATACACAGCAAGTAAAGGAGACATATTGGACTCTGTCTTCTTTGGATTCAGGATGATATGAACCCTTTTCCTTCCTTCCTTCCTTCCTTCCTTCCTTCCTTCCTTCCTTCCTTCCTTCCTTCCTTCTTTCCTTCCTTCCTTCCTTCCTTCCTTCCTTCCTTCCTTCCTTCCTTCCTCCCTTCCTTCCTCCCTTCCTTCCTTCCTCCCTTCCTTCCTTCCTTCCTTCCTTCCTTCCTTCCTTCCTTCCTTCCTTCCTCCCTTCCTTCCTCCCTTCCTTCCTTCCTTGCCTCAGTCCTGGTTAAAGAGAAAAAAATGATGACCAGTTCTCTCCTCCTTACATTCGAGTACTTCATAGGATCTCAAAATCTCAGGGCTAAAAGAGAGTGCCCTTGAGAGACTTGTCTGGCTTTCCAATGACTTGTGGTCTCCAAAACCGAGTACTACAGGGCGCATATGGCCTGACCAGGGCCACATATAGTACAATGGGAACACTTCCTCTCTTGCCTGGATATGATGGCTCTCTTAATGGAGTCTAATATCAGATTAATTTTATTGATTGCTATATCACCCTGTTAGCTCCTGTTGAGCCTTTGGTGTCTAAAAATCCCAGGTCTTTTTCAGAGATCTGCTGTCTGGCCACACCTTGCCCATCCTGTGCTGCTAAAGTTGATTCTTGAACTTCCTCCCTTGTCAGGGGTGGGGAACCTGAGACCTCGAGACCACATGTGGCTTTCTAGGTCCTCAAGTGCAGCCCTTTGCCAGGATTCAGTCAAAGGGCCATACTTGAGAACCTAGAGGATCACCACACACGGCCCTGAGGCTACAGGTTCCCTCCCCCTCACACCCCCCTTGCAGAGTATACCTAATTCCTACCTGGATGAGAGTCCTTTGTTTGAACACCTCCAGTGACAGATCACTCACTATCTACTAAGGATGGCCCATTCCACTTTGGGAGAGTCCTGAGGTTTCGATGTTTGCAGCAACCATAAATCTGCCTCTAAATAACTCATTGTTCCCAGTTCTCCCTCTGTGTCCACAAAGAACAAATCAAATGTCTCTTGGGTCCTTCACATATGCTTGCCCTGCCCCCTTCCTCTCTCAAGTGGTCTCTTTTCTAAGCTAAAAATCCCCTCCTTCCACCAGCCCTCAAGTATAATGCCCTTGAGAGACTTGTCTGGCTTTCCAATGACTTGTGGTCTCCAAAACCGAGTACCACAGGGCGCATATGGCCTGACCAGGGCCACATATAGTACAATGGGAACACTTCCTCTCTTGCCTGGATATGATGGCTCTCTTAATGGAGTCTAATATCAGATTAATTTTATTGATTGCTATATCACCCTGTTAGCTCCTGTTGAGCCTTTGGCGTCTAAAAATCCCAGGTCTTTTTCAGAGATCTGCTGTCTGGCCACACCTTCCCCATCCTGTGCTGGTGAAGTTGATTCTTGAACTTCCTCCCTTGTCTGAGTGGCCTCTGTGGGCATTTCTGATGTTCCACTGGGTCATTCCCTTCCCTGGCACTCAGTAGCAATCTGGGAAGTAGGAAGCAAAGCAGGGGAGGGGTTCTTGGCAGACAGGGGGGCTGAGGGTGTTGAGGTTAGCAAGAAGAGAGAGATAAGAGCCAGGATGTCTGAGAGTGAGGGTGCTACAGAGATGCAGCAGGAGGGCACTGGGTTCAGGAGTTGTTGAGGGAGGGGTAGTAAGGGGATCCTAGGTGGGCAATGGGTTAAGGGAGAGTGGGGGCAGGTACCTCAGTGGGAGTAAGATGTTGAGGCAGGAAGCAGGACCTATACTCCTGCAGTCATTTCCTCTCCAACCAGAAAACAATGGCTCAAAACAAGTGTAATACCCCACCCCCTGCTACCATCCTTTCCCACCCCTCCCCCAGTGTACACTTTCTCTTGGGGTGAGCCAATGGAAAGGTTGAATCCATGAAGCCCCTGGCTCTCCTCTGCTGGGGGCTCTGGACCTTCCTTCCCTTGCACTGGAGCCAGTCCCAGACTCACCTAGACTGGGGGGGAGGGCTCTGGCTAGGGGTATCCGGTGCAGTGACAGCCTGCCTCCACCTTCCCTTTTCCTCCCATTCCCATGATTTTGCAGATTCTCCCACAGAGGAGGTCTTACAGACCCCCCTTCCCCACCCCCACCACTGAGGGATGGGGAACTCCTGGCTTTGCTGGTATGTGCTTTCTGCCTCCTGCCTGGCAGAGCTCCATTGAACTCTGAACTCTGGGGCTGTTGGGGCAGAGACAATTGACATTCATTTTATTCTATCCTCCCCTGCCTTGCCCCCCTCTTCACTTCTCCAGGCCTCTGTGAGTGATCCTGTCCCCAAGATTCGGCTGCATGGAACGGCTGCAGAAGGTAGGTAGCAGGCTGGGGACTCCATCATGCCCTGTCCCCACTCCCAGAGAAGGGGAGAGGCAAGTGAGGGAGGGAGTATATGGGGGGGAGGAGGGGAGAGGCCCAGGACCAGGGTTTCACCAGCCTACATGCCTCACCAGCTTGACAATCATGCCACCTGGTGGTTGCTCATGCCATAGTGGCCCAATTCTAACACCATCGCCTACATTTTTTAGAGGATAGAATGGAGGTGGGGAGGGAGTGTTTTGAGTAGAAGGTGACCCTGTCCCGTCCCCAGTACCTACACCTACACCTCCCCTCACCCAAGTCCTTTCCCCAGACCTCTGTTCAACCATGTCTCCCACTTCCCAGCAACCGCTCACCTCCCCTGGGAGCGTGAGCTCCTCCCGAGACTCCAGTGTGCCTGGCTCTCCCTCCAGCATTGTGGTGAGTACCCAGCCCCCAGCCCTGGTCCTCAGCCCCCATTAGGCGTGTGTCTGGGGTGGGGTTGGTCAAGGGGGTGAGAGATAGGTTAGATGAGCTAAGCTGAGCTCTAAGCCTCTCTGGGATCAGGAAGCTAAGGCACAGCTGGTGAAGGCTGCTATGTCTGCCTTGGGGTAAGGGGACCCAGGTATCCTGGGTAACAAGTTTGGTCCTGTCTTGTCTCTGTCTTCAGGCCAAGATGGATAATCAGGTGCTAGGCTACAAGGACCTGGCAGCCATCCCCAAGGACAAGGCCATCCTGGACATTGAACGACCAGATTTGATGATCTATGAACCACACTTTACATACTCCCTCCTGGACCATGTGGAGCTGCCTCGAAGCAGAGAGGTGTGTGTGTGTGTGTGTGTGTGTGTGTGTGTGTGTGTGTGTGTGTGTGTGTGTGTGTGTGTGTGTAAGAGGTGCTCCTTTGGGGGAAAGAAAAAAGTAATAGCTTTTATATACTTTTCAGTCTTGTGTTTTGCATTTATCTCATTAGATCCTACAACAACCTGAGGTACATGTTATTTTTATCCCCATTTTACAGATGAGTAAACTGAGGCTGAAAGGTGAAGTGACTTGCCAAGAGTCATAGCTAATAAGTGTTTGAGGCCAGATTGGAACTCATTTCTGCCCAACTCAAAATCTAGCATTCTATCCACTTTGCCACCTAGCTTAGCTACCTTTCAAAAAAAAGTGATTTAGAAGAAACTTTCATTGTACCTTTTGTCTAGGCAGGAGAGAGAGATTCAAAATGATGAGAAATGGGAAATGTGCCCCGGGAACTTGCATGGGACATGCTGGGTTTGGAATCAGAGAACTCTCACCTCCTCAGCCCCATACTACCTGACCTACCTTGGGCAAAATGCTTTTCCTGCTCTGGGCCTCACCAAGGAAATGAAAGGGTTGAATTAGATTCCCCCTGTCCCCCTGCTGTTACTATTAACTCTGGCTCTATGACTCTGTATGATAACTAGTATTAATTGAGTGCTTAGTAATAGTAGTTCAATATTACTATGAGTTAAATAACACCTTTTAAATTTAAGTTGTACTTCTGTTACCTGTTGTTTAGAATACAGGAGCAAACAGAATGCTGGGGCAGGAAGGAGTCCAACCCACTTTACAGAGGAAACTGAGGCATAGCAAAGAAAGCGATTTGTCCACAGCTACAGAACAAGTTATTTAGAAGAGCTAGGACCAAAACCCTAGCACAGTGGATAGAGTACTTGTGGTCAGAAAGACTTGAGTTCAAATCTGGCCTTAGATACTTACTAACTGGGTGACCCTGGGCAGGTCACAACCTTTGTTTCCCTCAATATTCTCATCTGTAAAATGGGGATAATAACAGTACTGACTTCCCAAGATTGTTATGAGGATCAAATGAGATAAGAGTTGTAAAGTGCTAAACACGGTGCCTGGCACCTCTATCAGTGCTATACAAGTGCTGCTTATTATTAGTTATCTGCTATTATGTCGTGCTCAAGACAGTATCAACGAGATCTAAATGGATAAGAGGCATGAGTTCCTTAGAGTGTAATGTTTGCCTCTAGATGATGTCCCTGAGATAATGTTTGTAAAGCATTTAGCAGAGTGCCTAGCATTTAGTAGGTGATGAACCAATGCTTGTTCCCCTCGATCATCCCTTTGACCTCGTGAGGTAGGTTGGGCAGTTATTCTTATGTGTTTAGTCTTTTTTTTAAGTCGTGTCTGACTCTTCTTGACCTCATTTGGGTTTTCTTGGCAGAGATCCTGGACTGGTTTGCCATTTCTTTCTCCAGCTCATTTTACAGATGAGGAAACTGAGGCAAACAGGGTTAAGTGACTTGTCCAGGGTCACATAGCTAGTAAGTATCTGAGGCCAGATTTGAACTCAGGAAGATGAGTCGTCTGGATTCCAGACTCTGTACTCTATCCACTGTGCTACCTAGCTGCCCACAGTTATTATTACCATTCACCAAATGCAGAAACTGAGGGACAGGAAAGATTATCAGTAAAATTACTAGTAAGTTGCCAGAACTAGGACTAGAACTCAGTTTTATCTGGGCTAGGTGCTTTGGGGAGAGAGGAGTCCCTGTCTTCAGGAAACACCGTCTAGCTGGGGAGATAAGACGCAGATAACTGCAGAGATAACCAAGTATTATTTTAAAAAGACCCCCTGGCTAGGGCAGGGTGACTGACGTTTTGTCCCAGGGCTCCAAATTTAGAAGGAAGTGACAGCACTTTCAGAATCCTTCAGCAGCACAGAAACAACAGCACTTGCCACTTAGTTAGCAAGAACATGGAGTTAAAATAGGAAAGCTACCAGATGGCAGCTGGCGGGAGTTTCTTCCCACCCCACCTCTGCCTTGCTTTGCATTGTAACAGGTGTTGGGGTCTCTGTTCTCCACCACATGGTGGCATCTACCTGCCCCTCCTCAACCAAGGTGATGCTTTTGGTTGTTTTTCCCTGCTAGTTACAGCTGTGGCCAGATGCCCATCTGCCTTAACAACCATAAACATTTATTAAGTGCCTAGTATGTGGGTGGCACCATGCTAAACCCTTCACGATGACTGCTTCCCAGCACCAGGAACAGATCACAAGTATCTCACGTGAAACTCCTTACCTGTGCAAAAATCCTGGCAGCAGCTATAGATGTTATACACATTCTTCTATTTTATTTGGCAAAGTTATTAACTTGCTGGAAAAAAAAACCATAGCAGTCTCCAAGTCAGAGAGGAGAACAAGTCAATTCATAAAGAATCTCTTTACTTATTCCCTTCCCCATAAAGTTTCCTTCACTCATAGTCCTGGTTTCCCAGATTCCTCCTGGGACCTGGGGCTGAAGCTGGGGTTCTAGATTTGTTCAGGGAAAATTCAAGATAAGGAAACCAGGTTGAAGAGGAGAGTTAGCTATTGATCACCGATTTCTTTCCCTGCTATCACTATTGATTCATCCAGCCATGTCCAGCTCTTCATGACCTCAAGGACCACAGCATGCCAGATGCTTCCATCCTTCACTCTCTCCTTAAATCTGCTGAAACTCATGTTCATTGCTTCTCTGATTCTATCTATCCATCTCATCTTCTGCCTTCCCCTTCTCCCTTTGCCTTTAGTCTTTCCCAACATCAGGGTCTTTTCCAATAAGTCCTGCCTTTTTATTATGTGACCAAAGTATTTAAGCTTCAGCTTCAGTATTTGTCCTTCCAATGAGTAATGTGAATTAATTTCTTTAAGTATGGCCTGATTTGATCTCCTTGCTATCTAAGGGACTCTCAGAAGTTTTCTCCAGCACCAGAATTTGAAATCATTGATTCTGCAGTGCTCATCTTTCTTTATAGTCCAATTCTCACAGCCATACATTGCTACTGGAAAAACCATAGCTTTGATTATATGGACCTTTGTTGGCAAGGTGATGTCTCTGCTTTTTAGAATGCTGTCCAGTTTTGCCATAGTTTTCCTTCCAAGAAGCAAGTGTCTTTTAATTTCGTGGTTTCAGTCATTGTCTGCAGTGATCTTTAAGCCAAAGAATATAAAATCTGACACTGCTTCCGTTTCTTGTCCGTCTGTTTGCTAGGAAGTGATGGGACCAGTTGCCAGGGTCTTAGTATTTTATTAACGTCAAGCTTCTCCCTGAGGTCCTCCTTGAGGAACTATAGGAATGGCTATATTCTGGTCATAATAACTGTTCAGTTATAGTGGGTTGGGGTGTCTAGAAAAGACTTCCTGGAGGAGGGAGTCCTGGAAGGAGGGATAGGATTTGGCAGAGAGAAAAAGGAAGGCAATCTGGTAGAAACAAAGGTGTGAATGTGGGAGGAGTACAGTTTTTCAGGGGAAAAGTGAATCCAGGTCAATTGAACCAGAGGCTTCCTATAGGTAAGACAGGAAAATAAATATATCTTTACACATACATTACATATACATATATATGTAAAATAAATACTCTAACAATAAATACAATAACATATAACATATAGTAAAAGCTAAGAAAATAAGTAACTATAGTAGAAGTGTAGGAAGATAAAAGACTAGGGCCAGGTTGTTAAGAGCTTTGAATGCCAATCAAAGGGATTTGAATTTTCTTCCCTTCGGCTTTGGTTGGTCTTATCTTCCCTATTAAATTATAAAGCTCAAAGGCAAAGGACTGCGTCTGCTCTTTAACAGGCCTTAAGGATACTTCTTGAAACCACAGTTAGCCCTTTAAACACTTGTTGCATAAACAATGTAACATGGAAGCCAAACACAGTAGGACCAAGGCAGGCTTAGGCTACGTGGATAGAAGGATGTCTGGGACAAAGTGGGTAATAGTCCCACTACCTTCTTTTCCAGTTGGACCAGTTTCAGACTCTTTACATTTTAATGAATGAATGAATGAAAAAGCATTTGCTAAATGCTTGGTATGTGCCAGGTAGTGTGATGAACACCAGCAATGCAAATATTAAGGTGGAGAAAGCCTTTGCCCTGAAAGGACTTACATTCCTTTTTTTTTTAAAATTTATTTATTTAAGTTTTCAACATTCATTTCCACAAAATTCTGAGTTCCAAATTTTCTCCCCATTTCTCCCCTCCCCCCACCCCAAAACACCGAGCATTCTAATTGCCCCTATCTCCAATCTGCCTTCCCTTCTAACATCCCTCCCTTCTCTTATCCCCATCTTCTTTTTTGTCCTGCAGGGCAAGATAAATTTCTATACCCAATTACCTGTATTTCTTATTTCCTCGTTGTATGCAAGAACAACACTCAAGAGTTGTTCCTAAAACTTTGAGTTCCAACTTCTCTTCCTCCCTCCCTCCCCACCCATCCCCATTGGGAAGGCAAGCAATTCAATATAGGCCATATCTGTGTAGTTTTGCAAATGACTTCCATAATAGTCGTATTGTGTAAGACTAACTATATTTCCCTCCATCCTATCCTGCCCCCCATTTCTTCTGTTCTTTCTTTTGACCCTGTCCCTCCCCAAGAGTGTTGACTTCAAATTGCTCCCTCCTCCCATTGCCCTCCCTTCCATCATCCCCCCCACCCTGCTTATCCCCTTCTCCCCCACTTTCTTGTATTGTAAGATAGGTTTTCATACCAAAATGATTATTCCTCCCTTTAGTCGAATGTGATGAGAGTAAGCTTCATGTCTTTTCTCTCATCTCCCCCCCTTTTCCCTCCACTGAAAAGTCTTTTACTTGCCTCTTTTATGAGAGATAATTTGTCCTATTCCATTTCTCCCTTTCTCCTCCCAATATATTTCTCTCTCATTCCTTGATTTTATTTTTTTTAAGATGTGATCCCATCCTATTCAATTCACCCTGTGCTCTCGGTGTGTGTGTGTGTGTGTGTGTGTGTGTGTGTGTGTGTGTGTGTGTGTGTGTGTGTGTAATCCCACCAACTACCCAGATACTGAAAAAAGTTTCAAGAGTTACAAATATTGTCTTTCCATGTAGGAATGTAAACAGTTCAACTTTAGTAAGTCCTTTATGATTTCTCTTTGCTGTTTACCTTTTCATACTTCTCTTGATTCTTGTGTTTGAAAGTCAAATTTTCTTTTCAGCTCTGGTCTGTTCATCAGGAATGCTTGACAATCCTCTATTTCATTGAAAGACCATTTTTTCCCCTGAAGTATTATACTCAGTTTTGCTGGGTAGGTGATTCTTGGTTTTAGTCCTAGTTCCTTTGAATTCTGGAATATCATATTCCATGCCCTTTGATCCCTTAATGTAGAAGCTGCTAGATCTTGTGTTATCCTAATTGTATTTCCACAAGACTTGAATTGTTTCTTTCTAGCTGCTTGCAATATTTTCTCCTTGACCTGGAAACTCTGGAATTTGGCCACAATGTTCCTAGGAGTTTCTTTTTTTGGATCTCTTTCAGGAGGTGATCAGTGGATTCTTTCAATATTTATTTTGCCACCTGGTTCTAGAATATCAGGACAGTTTTCCTTGATAATTTCATGAAAGATGATGTCTAGGCTCTTTTTTTGATCATGGCTTTCAGGTAGTCCCATAATTTTTAAATTGTCTCTCCTGGATCTGTTTTCCAGGTCAGTTGTTTTTCCAGTGAGGTATTTCACATTATCTTCTTTTCATATTTTTTCATTCTTTTGGTTTTGTTTTGTGATTTCTTGGTTCCTCATAAAGTCATTAGGCTCCATCTGTTCCATTCTAATTTTTAAAGAACTATTTTCTTCAGTGAGCTTTTGAGCCTCCTTTTCCATTTGGCTAATTCTGCTTTTTAAAGCATTCTTCTCCTCATTGGCTTTTTAAACCTCTTTTGCCAATTGAGTTAGCCTGTTTTCAAAAGTGTTATTTTCTTCAGCATTTTTCTGAGTCTTCTTTAGCAAGCTGTTGACTCACTTTTCATGATTTTCTTGCATCTCTCTCTTTTCTCTTCCCAATTTTTCCTCCACCTCTCTTACTTGATTTTTCAAAATCTTTTTTGAGCTCTTCCAGGGCCTGAGCCCATTGAATATTTATTTTGGATGTTTAGGATACCGAAGACTTGACTTTTATGTCTTTCCCTGATGGTAAGTATTGTTCTTCCTCATCTGAAAGGATGGGAGAAGATATCTGTTCACCAAGGAAGTAACCTTTTATAGTCTTATTTTTTTCCCCTTTTTTGGGCACTTTCCCAACCAGTTACTTGACCTTTGGGTCCTTTGTCAAGAGTAGGGTATACTCTGAGGATTTGTAAGATCTCAGTTCCTCCAAGGTGGCACAATCAAGCATGTACACTGGTCTGGGAGCAGGAAGAGATTTTTGTGCCCAGAATCTTAGCAGAGTTTCCTCTTCACAACCACCTCACCTCCAGTTCCGCCAAGCCAGCACTGGGGGGCTGAGATTCAGATAAGCTACAGGGGCAGGGCCACCATTCAGTGTGAGATAAAGATCAGCTGCTCTAAGGACTTACATTTCTAATGGATAAGATATACAGATAGTAGTGGCCAGGGAGGGGTATTTTTGTTTGACAAGTTACAAAGATGGTGAGTGGAGACATAAAGGATTAGATTGTGATACCCTTTCCAGCAGAGATGGCAGCGTTGATAGGATTATGGTTTCAGAACTGGAAGTAGGGAGGAAGCCAAGAGGAGGGCACACTCAAGGTGGCAAGGTCAGAAGGTGTTGGAAAAGAAGATGGCCAGAGAGTAAAGCAAAGCATGACTAGAACCAGCCTACATATGATGGGCCCATCAGGAAGAAGATTGAAGCTATGAGAGCCTGGGCCAGTCAATTCAATTTTTGGTGCCTCCAAGCAACTTATTAACACTATGGAGAAGTTGGTAGAGGGAATCTTTGTACAAGGAGATACCCATGCCAATGAAATCACAAGACCTGATGTCACTCCATCTCTTCCCCCTGCCCCTAAAAAAAAGAAAAACTGAAGTATGTCTAAAGAAAGATGGCCAAAATTATGAGGGAATCTAAACCCATCTTCTGTATATTTCTTGTTTCCCCATTAACATGTTTTCCTTGAGAACAGTGACTATCTTACTTATCTATTCGTATCCCCAGCTAATAAGCACAGTGCTTTGCATGCAGCCCTCACTTAATGAATTAATCTCTGTTAATTAATTAATTGACTGATTAATTCATATGAGGATAGTTTGAAAAACTTGAATGTGTTTAACCTGAAGAAAAGATGGCATCGAGGTGGCTATGATACACTAGCTATCTTCAAGTATCTGAAGGACCCACTTATGGCCCCAAAGGACAGAATGAAGAGAAACTCATGATAAAGAGGCAGGTTTTAGGTTGGATGCAAAGGAAAATGGAATCATTAAAGCTATCCCAAAGTGGAGTGGGTTGCCTTGGGAATGAATGAAAGTGATGAAAGAACTTGACTCTCCATGTATGTGAGGGGGTGGGAGGGTTATTTTTCTTTCTCAATTAGGGGTGAGGGATGGGAAGGAGAAAAGCAGATTTTTGTTGGTTGAAAAAGAAAATGATTGAAAAAGCTTTTATTAAGGAAATACTAAGCGCTCTGATAAGACTGGCAGATACAAGTGGAAAAATGAGACAATCCCTCTACTCAAGGGGCTCTGATTGGGGGAGGGAGGGCATATGGAAGGGTTCATTTAAAGTGCAGATTAGGGAGATAATGGGTCCCTCTCCCCTCACTAGAGGTCTTCAAGGGAAAGCAAGATAAATATGAGCCAGGGAAGTTCTACAAGGGTTAACTGTCCTGGTATAGGTTAGACTAGGTGCCCTCTGAGGTCTCTTTTGACTCCCTGTGTCCCTGAGTTAAGGGATGAATGCCTGCCTGATAGATAGATGGTCATGAGCATGGATGTAGTAATGTATGACAGGAAGACGCAACTAGGTGGCACAGTGGGTAGAGTGTTAGACTTGGAGTTAGGAAGACCTGAATTCAAATCTTGCCTCAGACACTTACCAGTTATATGTCCCTGGACAAAAGTCACTTAGCCTTCATCTGCTTTAGTCTTTTCATCTGTAAAATGGGGATAACAATAGCACCTCCCTCTTGTGGTGGTTGTTAGGATCAAATGAGATATTTTTAAAGTGCTTTCTAAATCTTAAAGTACTATATAAATTCTGGCTATTATTATAATTATTATGAAAATGATCATAGAGGACATCATGTGAAAGGTAGACCATGGGGATCTGAGGATGAGGAAATAAGTACAAAATTTTGTGTAAGGCAGAGGTTCTTAAACTTCTCGGCAGTCTGAGAAGCTTACGCACTCCTCAGAATGATGTTTTTAAATAATTGAAATAAATTATATATTTCAGTTAATGAAAACAAAGATATATTTTCTTTCCCATTCAAGTTCATAAACCCCATGAAATTTATCTGTGAACTCAAGGCTAAGAACCCCTGGTCTAAGGAGACAAGAATGGGTACAATACTTGAAGGAACAGAGATGGGAATTTTGGCAATCTAAGAAGAATGAGTATCAATGTTACCTCTTGAACCAATAATCAGTAATTACTTATTAAGTGTCTCTCATGTGCCAGGCATTTCTAACCCATCTCATTGTATCTTCACAGCGCTCTCTGTCACCCAAATCCACATCTCCCCCACCATCCCCAGAGGTAAGTCCCTTGTCTCTTTCACCTGGACCACAAGCTCAGCTCTTTCCATATCCTATCTATATGCTACCAGGCTGAGGATATTAGTTACATGTTAGCACCTCATTCCCATTCTATATAGTCCATTGGACAGGAGAATCATGGAACTAAGAATCTTTCTTTTACGGGGACACTAGTTAGAGTTCATGGTACCACTGACTAGTTCTCTGTCTGCATAATCCTAGCAATGCATTCATGGCTACTGACCAGTAGCCCTGGTCAGTCTCTCCTGAGATCTCTCTGTTGTCATGGCCTTATATTGAGCTCTGAGAGTGGAGTAGGGTTACCAGGGTGGGGGACTTGGGAGCTTTGAAAGGGTAGAGGCCACAAATAGATACACAATGAGTTATTCTCTCTCTCAGGTGGGATGGCCAGAAAGCAGGACACCAGGGACCATATCTCAGACCCCTGCACCCAGGACTACTGGGACCCCCCGGAGCAGCCTGCCTCATTTCCATCGACCTGGTGGGTTTCACTGTCATCCTCAATGCTTCCTTTCTTCTAGATTTGACTTCTCCTGACACTAGGTACCAAAAACACAATCCACTCCTTGAACCGCAAGATGAGGGAACCTCTGTAGAGCAGACTGGGAAAATTCCCATAATTCTCAGTTCACTAGGTGGTGGTTCCTGAGGCTGGTACGTCAATGTTTTACCTCTACTACCCAGAAAATGCCAGAACTGTAGGTTAACACCATCACCTCTCCCCAAGCCAATGACTGACTCTTCTGTGAAGTTGTCCCATTTGTGCCTTGGACCATATAGCAAGACCCGACCAATTCCGAGCCCAGGCACTTACTTTTCCCTTTCTATATGACTTTCCTCTTTTCTCACCTGTCCTCTCAGCTCATCTTCCTTCCACATGACCTTATTTTCATTCTGTCTTGCTTCTTTTTCACAGAGACCACCCGTGCAGAGTTTAACATTTATAAGAAACCCCCCATCTACAAGCAGAGAGGTAGGATTTCCTCCATATCCCCTTCCCTCATTTATATTTGAGTTGTAGGGGCATGAGCACTATGGGTGGGGGGATGGTAGAGGAATTAGGACAAAGATGGGGTAAAGGGAACTTGGGCAGAGGGTAGGGTGTGTGGTAGTAGTTAGGAAGGGGAAAGTTTGGCTATGCGTTAATTGTATGCATTGCTCTTGGCCTTATAGAGTCTGTGGGAACAAGTCCCCAGAGCAAGCATCCCATTGAGGACCTCATCATCGAGTCATCCAAGTTCCCAGCAGCCCAGCCCCCAGACCCCAACCAACCCGCTAAGATCGAAACTGACTACTGGCCATGTCCGCCATCTCTGGCTGTTGTAGGTATGAGAAGTAAGGGGTAGGGAACTTCAGGAGTCTCACTCACATATTCCTTCTTATTCCCACTTTAAAAAATGCCTTTTGCTTTTATATCACTTCTAAGTATAATTTCCCTTCCCACTCCACCCCTCAATTGAACCATTATTTGTAAAATATTACTGATACTTGGATCACATGTGACATTGTTCAATATCCCATGTTTATGGTCCCCTCCATTCCCCAACTCTATAAGGAGGAAGGACGTGTTTCATAATCTATTCTCCAGGATTTGGGCCTCTATAGTCCTCTTCCCCTCAATCTAATACTTCTTGCCTCTTCCTTTTTAAAATGGTATTTTATTTTTTCCAATTACATGTAAAGACAAATTTTAACATTTTTTAAAAATTTTAATTCCAAATTTCCCTCCCTCTCTCACCTCCTCCCTCCCTAAGACAGTAAGCAATTTGATATAGGTTATGTATGTGCAGTTATGGAAAACATATTTCCATATTAGCCATGTTGTGAAAGAAGAAACAGACCAAAAGAAAAAAAACCACCAAAAAAAAAATAAAGTGAAAATAGTGTGCTTCAATCTGCATTCAGACCCCTGCAGTTCTTTCTCTGAATGTGGATAGCATTTTTCATCACGAATCATTTGGAATTGTCTTGGATCATCGTATTTTATTTGTTTTCAGTGTTCTATGATCACTTCCATGTATCTTAGATTTTCCCCCTCCCTCTCCCTCCTTCCGCCTCCCTCCCCACTCCCTTCTTGAGACAGTTTTATATAGGTTCTACACATACATTCCTATTAAATACATTTTCACCTTAGTCTTGTTGCATAGAAGAATTAAAATGAATGGGAGAGATTATAAAACAAACCAAAACATAATACAAAAGAAAGTGATCTGCTTCATTCTGTGATTGAATTCCATAGTTCTTTCTCCGGATGTGGAAGGCATTTTGCCTTAAGAGACCATTGGGAATTTTTGAAGTCCTTGCACTGCAATGAAGTACTAAGTCTACCAGAAAAATTCCTCTCACACTGTGGTTGTTGTTGTGTATAGAGTTCTCCTGGTTCTACTCCTTTCACTCAGCATCAGTTCATATAAGTCTTTCCAGGCCTCTCTGAAGTCTTCCCGTTCATTATTTCTTATAGCACAATAGTATTCCATTACATTCATATACCACAATTTATTCAGCCATTCCCCAATTGATAGGCATCCCCTTAATTTCCAGTTTTTGGCCACCACAAAGAGAGCTGCTATAAATAATTTTGTACATGTGGGACCCTTTCCCATTTTTATGATCTCTTGGGGATATAGTCCTAGAAGCAATATTGCTGGGTCAAAGGGTATGCATATTTTTGTAGCCCTTTGGACATAGTTCCAAATTGCTCTCCAGAATGGCTGGATCAGCTCATAGCTCCACCAGCAATGAATGAGTGTTCCAACTCTCCCACATCTTCTCCAACATTTATCATCTTCCTGCTTTGTCATGTTAGCCAATCTGATAGGTGTGATTTGGTACCTCAGAGTTGTTTTGATTTGCATCTCTCTAATCAATAGTGATTTAGAGCATTTTTTCATATGACTACAGATAGCTTTAATTTATTCCTCTGAAAATTGCCTGTTCATATCCTTTGACCATTTGTCAATTGGGGAATGATTTGTATTCTAGTACATTTGACTCAGTTCTCTACATATTTTAGAAGTGAGGCCTTTATCACAGACACTAGTTGCAAAAATTCTTTCTCAGTTTTTGGATCACTGTATTGCTGAGAAGAGCTAAGTCAATCAGAGTTGACCATCATACAATGTGGCTGTCACTCCTGATCACCTCTTTTTTAAGACCTGCTCTGACTACCACAGCCTCCGGTGATCTGTTCCTTTCTCTGAGCTCTCATAGACTGTGTCATTCATTAGACTTTTACCATATATTGCTGTGTTCTTAAGTTAGATACTTATTACCCCAAATAGACTCTGAGCTCTCTGAGGGCAGGGACTAGATCATCTGTCTTTTTGCCATCTCCCATAGGTGCTCAGCGCAATAGGTAGCATATAGTAGGTGCTCCAGAAAACTTGGCTGAATGACGAACTAATGCACCTGACTTTTCAGTATTTTCTTTTTTTCAAATAATTGATTGATTGATTTCATTTAAAAGCTTTCTTGATGCCTTGTGTTTCTACACTAGAGTCATTTCATATTTCTCCTGTCTCCCCTACCCCAACCAACCCTTCCTTATAACAAAGAGATAGTAATGAAAGGAAACCAGCCAACATTTTGCCCTATTTTCCAGAGACAGAATGGAGGAAGCGGAAGGCATCTCGGAGAGGAGCAGAAGAGGAGGAGGAGGAGGAGGAAGACGATGACTCAGGGGACGACATCAAGGCTCTAAGGGAGAGGCAGAGAGAGGAACTCAGTAAGGTAGCATCCCACTTGTTCCTGGGCCTCATGTCCATATTTCCCCTTAAACCCTATGGCAGCTCCCATCTGGTCCATCCTGGAAAAGCAGCCCATTTAGAATGTGTGAGGAAGGCTTTTTCCTGCCAAATGTTACATAATGTTCCTGAGGGCAAGGAATGTCCTAAAAATACTGCCTGGACTCGGTACATTTTTTTTCCTACTTGGGACAGAAGCATAGACAAAGTGGGATGAGCAGGGCCAGGCCAACAGCTGCCTGATCCTTTGAAGGGATGAAGGATTGGGCAGAGGGAGGACATAATCAGTATCCAGGTCGGAGTTAGAAGGGGTAGAAGACGCAGACACATAATCTGAGGTTACTCCAGGGGGTTTTGTTGTTGGCATTGAATCATTTCAGTCATATCCAACTTTTTTGTGGCCCCATTTGGGGTTTTCTTGGCAGAGATACTAGAGTGGTTTGCTATTTCCTTCTCCTTAACAGATAGGGAAACTGAGACAAACAAGGTTAAGTGACTTGCCCAGGGTCACACAGCTAGTAAGTATGAGACCAGATTTGAACCCATGAAGATGAGTCTTTCTGATTCCAAACCTGGTGCTCTATCCACTGCACCACCTACCTACAGGGTCACAATCCAATTGAATTTGACAAACATGTACTAAGTACCTGCTGTGTAGAAAGGCATCCTACCAGGTGCTTGGCATAAAAAAAGACCAAAAAAAATGGCCTCTGTCTTCTCGGAGACTGTATTCTTCTGTGTACTGGGGAGCAGGGAGAGGAGATACTGTATGTATATAAATAAATACAGTTTAAAAAGGGAGAAGTAGTAAAAATTGTGGGGTGCAGAACAGACATCAGGAAAAACCTAGTAAGACAGTGGGCACAAAACTGTGTTTTGAAGCCACCTAGGGATTTTACAAGCCTGAAGTGAAGAAGAGGGAACACCTGGGGGACAACTGGGACAAAGACACATAGGTGGGAGATGGGTACAAAGAACTATGCTTCCCTTTTCTGATCCTTGGTTGGGGATAAGGACAGAAAAGATGGCAAAGGTATGAGGTCCTCCTATTAGCCAGGGTAGGTTCTATACCCTGTCCTCACAGAAGTCAAAGCCATGATATAAGAGATCATGGGACAAAAATAAGAAAGTATATAGAGTTTAGGGGCACCCACAAGAATTTCCTGTCTATGCCTGGCATGGCACCTATTGGACCTCTATATCTGTCCCTTCTAGAAATGGTACAGAGGAATCCCACGTATTGGGATCCATTCACAGTCTTCTTCTTCCAGGTTACCTCCAACTTGGGGAAGATGATCCTGAAGGAGGAGATGGAGAAGTCCTTACCCATCCGTAGGAAAACCCGCTCCCTGCCTGACCGAACACCCTTTCATACATGTAAGTTTTATTGAGGGAATCCTGGATCCCAAGTCTCCCACTCAGCGCTGGGGACCAGAATCTATAGGCCAACAAATACTTATGACAGTACTTGTACTAGGGGTCTGGTCTTTTGTACTTCAGCAGTAGGACTCAGTACTATTGAGCACTTAATGCCTAGTGTGTTTAGCTACTGCTGAACATACAAGACCTGAAGAAAATTTGCTATCCCTGCTCTTCAGAAAGTCATCCCACCTTGGGGGAGGGAGATAAGACTGCACATGAAAAATAGTATTGGACAATAAAAGACATGTAACTAAGGGCTAACTCGTGTTCCATAAGCATTGTGTACTGTAGTGTTACAGAAGCAATGGATATGAGAAAGAGCTGGAGTGATCAGGGAACCAATCAATAGATAATACAAATTAGCTAGAATTTATATAGCCTTTAAGGTCTACAAAATACTCAACCTAAAAAGGAGGTAGGTGCTATTATTTCCATTTTATAGATAAGGAAACTAAGGCAAAGAGCTGTTAAGTGACTTACAAGTCCAATGCTCTTTGCTGCCTGAATCAACAAACATTAATGAATGAATTAATTAATTTTGAACTTTTAGATATCTTTTATATTTGGATCACCCTTATTTCTGAATATCCTTCTCTTTCCTTATACCCATTCTCCTCCAGTGAATCATCCCTGGTAATAAAGAATATATGTATATTTTTAAAAAATTGTTCAGTAAAACTAACAGATTAACTGAGACTGGCAGTAGATGTAATGTTCCCTACTTAGTTCCCTATCTCTGCTAGGAAGGAAAAAAGTGCATCTTTTCAACTCTTCTTGTGGTCAAAGTGTTTACTCTGCACATGTATTGTGCTAGGTGCTGGAAAAGATACTAAGAGAGAGAAGATGTAGCTCCAAACAATCCTCCATCTGACTCTAACCCACAAGTCTTTCCGTCTCTCGCTCTGCCTTAACCTCTCCCAAACCTTTGTCCAAATAAGATCTCCAATCTTTCCTTCCCTTAGTATTTCCTCAAGCCATTACCCCTTTTCTGATTTCACTTTCCTCCCTTTCTAGTTGTGATCAGTTCAACTCTACCCTGTCTTATAGCCTCCAAACCTTGCTTCCTCATCTATTCCTTGCCAAACTCCAACCTAGGATTAGTGCTACCATCTCACTCCTCTGATCCTATTTACATACTGATGAGTGGAGCTGGAGGCGATCACAAAACTGAGCTGATAGGATTCATTAGGACTTTATGTTATCTAACCTCAACTGGGCCCTCACTGCAGCATGGCAATCTTTTTACTCCTTATCCTGTCCCACTCCTCACATAGGCTTTCCTAAACCTTTTTTCTCCCTAAGCCTCCCACACTTCTCTCTCCAACACCCTCTCCCCCCAGCTGAGAATATAGGACCCATTTGCTGTGAGCTTTTCCTTCTCTCATCTTCAATTCAAAATCTCTCAACATTGCTTTCCTCCTCTGCTTCAGTCTCTGATAACAATGTAACTCTCTCTGTTGATCAAGGTCAACTCCTCATGGTCTGCCCTTCATCCCATCCCCATCCATATTATTACCCTCTCAGTTATACTCCCTTTTTCTCTCTAATGTTCAGTCTTTCCTAACTACTGGTTCTTTCCCTGCTGCCTACTAATATGCACAAAATTCCCCAATCCTTAAAAAAAAATCTTCAATAGATCCTACTGCAATAGAGTCTACCCTTGTGGGACCATGTCAGAGGATTGGATACCCTCAGATCTTACGACTCCCTTCCCTTTCTTTGCCAAACTCCTAGACAAAGCTGTCTGTACCCTTTGCCTCCACTTTTCTCGGTCACTACTCAGCCTTTTGCAATCTAGTTTCCTATGTCATTACTTAACTGAAATTACTCTCTCCAGAGTTACCAATAATATTTTAATTGTCATACCTTTTTGTTTTTGTTTTTCTCATTCCTCATTCTTCTTAACATTTAGACAGAATTTGACACTGTTGACCAGTGTTAGACCACTGTTGATCTTTCCCCCTGTACATGTCTTCTCTGAGTTTGGGTGGGGTTTTTTGACTATTCTCTCTTGGTTTTTCTTCTTCCATGTCCAAAGACTTCCTCTCAGTCTACTTTGCTGGCTCGTACCTCCCCCCAATTATGGGTATACCCTTGGACTTTGTCCTGGGCCCTCTTTTCTGTCAGTCAACTACCATTTACTATGCTGTATACAATATTTACTATGCGCCAAGCACAGAGAATATAAATACAGTAGAAAAAAAGACAGTCTCTGCTTTCATGGAGCTTATATTCAAATGGGAGGAAGACGAGGCATAAAAGGAGTTTGAAAACCAGAGGGGAGAAGACATGAGTACTCTGCCTTTGGGGCCTGGAGAGGTGTGAGGTGCATGTAGTCTGGGTGCCTTCCCTAAATGAAGGACAAGTCCACTCAGAAGGAGAGTCTGCAAAGGTATAGAATACTGCCAATGTAAGGATTTCATGACTGGAGTGAGGCTTGAGGGTGAAGAACTTGGGAGTCTAGAAGAGGAAGGACAGAGTGCAGTCTGGAGATGACCTTTTCAGATCTCATGAGTTGAATGATCATTTCTATGCAGATGTTTGTACATAAACATATGTGTATATATATATATATACACACATATATACATATGTATATAAACATATATATGCATACATGCATGCATGCATCCATCCCAGTCTCTCTCTTAAAATTCAGAATGGAATCACCAGCTGCTATCAAACATTTTGAACTAGATGCCCCATAAACACCTCAAACTCAGCCTGCCTTATCAAATCCTCCCAACTGTTCTCTCTTCCAAACTTTCCTATTTCTTTGTAAGAGCATCACTATATTCCCAACCTCAGGGTCATCCTCATTTTCTCACTCTTCCTCATTTTATATTTACAATCAGTTGCCAAATATTGCTGTTCTTACCTCTTCAATATCTCTCTCACTCATTCTGTGCTCATCATTCACAAGCCACCATCCTAGTTCAGGCCTTTGTGACCTCTCCCCTGAACTTTTGCAGTAACTTCCTAGTTGATTTCCCTGCCTTAAGTCTCTCCCCATTCCAATGTGTCTACTTCACTGCTGGCATAATTTTCCATAAGCACAGATCTGCTCATGCCACTCCCTTACTCAAATAAATCCTATTGGTTCCCTATTGATTCTAGATTAAAATACAAATTCTATGAAGCTTTTAAAAGCCTTCACAACCTGACCTCAACCTCCCTTTTCAGCTTTATCACACAGTTTTTCTATTCCTATATTCTACATAACTAGGTAGCACAGTGAATAGAGAGCTAGACCTGTCAGGAAGACCTGAGTTCAAAAATGACCTCAGACATTTACTAGCCAACCTCTGTCTGCCCCAGTTCCTCATCTGGGGCTATAATAATAGCACCTACCCATCAGGGTTGTTGTGTGGATAAAATGAGATAACATCCGTAAAGTGCTTTGCAAACTTCAAAGCACTATGTCATTGCTAACTATTATGACAATCTATATAGCCAAGCAGTCCTTCCTCCTCCTCCACACACACTTGATTACATCCTTGGCCTTGGTGTCTTTGCACTGACCCTCCTCCATGACTAGAATCCATTATTCCCTCAATTCTGACTCATGGAAACCATCTCTTCTTTCAAGACTGAGCTCAAGCATCACCTACTGAAGCCCTTCATGTCCTACACACACACACAGCTGCTAGTGACTCCCTCTCCACAGTACTTTTTATCTATTTCGCATTTATTCTTAGCGCACTTATTTATACACATATTATCTTCCCATCAGAATGCAAGTTCTTTCAGGGAAGGGACAATTCCATTTTGAAATTTGCATCTCTAGTTCCTAGAACAGACTGGCACATAGTTGTTTTTTGTTGTTCAGTTATTTTTCAGTCATGTCTGACTCTCTGTAACCCCATTTGGGGTTTTCTTGGCAGAGATACTGGAGTGGTTTGCCATGTCCTTCTCCAGCTCATTTGACAGATGAGGAAACTGAGGTAAACAGGGTTAAGTGACTTGCCCTGGATCACACAGCTAGAAGTGTCTGAAGACAGATTTGAACTCAGGAATATGAGTCTTCCTGACTTCAGGCCTGGCACTCTATCCACTGTGCCACCTACCTGCCCCTGGTACATAGTATATATTTAATAAAATACCTGTTAATTCGTTAATTTAGTGATTCCTTTCTTCAAGGGGTTTATTGTCTTTTTTAAAAATGAAGATCCACCTTCTCTCTTTCTCCTTCCCCTTGTCTTTTCTCCTTCCCCCTCCCATTGAGAAAGCAAGAAAAACAAAATCCCCATGCACAGATATAGTCAAGCAAAACAAATTCCTGTATTGGCCATGTCCCCTCCCACCCAAATGTTTCGGTCTGCACTATGAGTCCATCACTTATCAGCAGATGAGTAGCATATTTCTTTATGAGTCCTCTAGAATTATCGTTGGTCATTGCATTGATCATTGTTCCTAAGTCCTTCATAGTTGTTTGTTTTTAAAATATTCTTGTCATCGTATAAATTATTCTCCTGGTTCTGTTCCCGTTATTTTGCACCAATTCATACAAGTCTTCCTAGGTTTCTTTAAAATCCTTTCTTACAGAACATTAGTATTTCATCCCATTTATATACCATAACTTGTTCAGTCATCCTCCAAATGATGTCTGGGCACTCTTTCAATTTCCACTTCCTTACCACTACAAAAAGAAGTGCCATAAATATTTATATACACAGGGGATCTTTTCTTCTACCTCTGATATCCTGGAGGTACAGACCTAGTAGTGGTATCACTGGGTCCAAGGATATGCACAGTTTAATAGCTTTTAGAACATATTTATAAATTACTTTCTAGAATGACTGAACCAGTTCATATCTCCACCAGTAGTGCATTAATAACCTGTTTTCCCATAGCCCCTCCTGCATTTGTCATTTCTCATTTTTGTCAGCTCTGCCAATCTAATGGGTGTAACATGGAACTTTTAAGAGTTGTTTTAATTTGCATTTCTTTAATTATTCCCATTTTTTTTCATTCTTTCCCTTGAGATTCTTAACCTTTTGCTCCTCCAGATGAATTTGTTATTATTTTTTCTAGTTCTATCAAATAAAACTTTGGTAGTTTAGCTGGTATGGCATGAAATAATAAAATTAATTGAGGAGGTGTTTATTTTTATTATATAGGTTCAGTCTACCCATGAATAATTAAAATTATTAAGATCTGTATTTATTTGTATAAAAATTTTTTTATAGTTGTGTGCATGTAGTTCCTGTGTGTGCTTTAGGAAGTAGACTCCTAAGTATTTTTAATACTTAGCAGTTCTTTTAAATGGAATTTCTCTTTCCATCTCTTTCTGCTGGATTTTGTTGATAAAATATAGAAATATTGGTGATTTTGTGGGTATATTTTATATCCTGCAACTTTGCTGGAGTTGTTAATTATTTCAGTTTTTTTAAAATAACTATTCAGGGTTGTCTAAGTAAGCTATCATGTCATCTTCAAAAAGTGATCATTTTGTTTCCTCTTTGCTTATACTTATACCCTCAATTTCTTTTTCTTGTCTTACTATTATAGCTAGCAATTCTAGCACTATATTGAATAGTAATAATAATAATGAACAGTCTTGCTTTATCCCTGATCTTATTAGAAAGGCCTCTAGTTTGTCTCTACTACAGATAGTACTGATTCTTGCTCTTAGAAACTATTTATTATTATTAAGGAAAGATCCATTTCTTGCTATGCTTCTTAATGTTTTTAATAGGAATGAACGTGGGCTTCTTATCTAATGGGGGACTAAGATGTAAACACAGATAACTATAACATACAATACCACACACAAATGGATTAGCTAGGGGCAAAGCAAAGTGCTATTTACTAATATGGAGGATCAAGGAAGCCTTCTTGGAGGAAGTCCTATTGAGGATTGGCTTTAAAAGATTTATAAGAACAACCACAGTGTGTGAGGAATTTTTCTGGTAAACCTAGTACTTCATTGAAGTGCATGGACTTAAAAAATTTCCAATGGATTCTTGAGGCAAAACACCTTCCACATCCAGAGAAAGAATTATGGAACTGGATCGCAGACAGAAACAGACCATTTTCTTTTGTATTATGTTATGATTTGTTTTGTTTTATGGTTTCCTCCATTCATTTTAATTCTTCTATGCAACATGCATAGAACCTATATGTAGAACCTACGTAAGACTGTATGTAGTCTCAGGAAGGGAGTGGGAAAAAGAGGGAGGGAGTGGAAAAAAATCTAAGATATATGGAAGCGATTGTCGAACACTGAAAACAAATAAAATAATTCAATTGAGAAAAAAAATAAAAGATATATAAGAATGCAATGGGCAAAGATAAGAGAATTCCAGGCAGAGGTAGCAGCCTAAGCAAAGGCAAGAGAATCCAATGTATGTTGGGATAGAAAGAGGGGACTGGTGCTTTCAGCTGAAATGAAGCTTAGGAACAGGGAGTAAAGAGAAATAAGACAGGATAAGGCTGGAGAGATAACATAACATCAGATTGTGTAAGCCCAGGAAATGGACTTTGAATTAAACAAATATTGAACTAGAACTCAGCGTTATAGAGCAAGGTAAGGCAAGCGCATTTATTAAGCTCTTCCTATGAATGTTTGACATGACCAGATGCATAGGGAAGGCTGTAGGGAGAAGATGGGATTTGAGCAGAGTCTAGAGGTTTGGAGAGATAAAAGGAAAACAGGGCAGGCATCCCAGACACTCCTCAAGAATGTTCCTCCTTTCGGTGTGGATGGGAGGAGGGGGGAGAGGAAAGGGGGTGTATATGAGATATAAACCAAAAGGGCTCTCATCCTTCCAGTCCCTATCTCCTAAGTGACAGCTTTATGGTCTCTTTCTGTCTTCCAGCCTTGCACGCAGGAACATCCAAGTCTTCCTCACTCCCAGCCTATGGTCGGACCACTCTCAGCCGGGTAAGGCCCCAGGATGTCAAAGGGAAATAAGTGAGGGATCCCTCATTTGGGGGCAGGGGAAACTCCCTTATTCTAATGAATACAGATGAGAAACACTTCTAGATCCTCCTCTGACCCTATTGTGTTCTTTCCAGCTACAGTCCACAGAGTTCAGTCCATCAGGGAGTGAAGCAGGGAGTCCAGGTGAGCAAAAGAGGACCAGGTCCTGGCCACTGGGGAGGGAGGTACTGGCAGCCTCCTTGCGGTGCCTATGTATTCACTAATTTCCTCTTCAGAAGAAAGTTGTGATGAAATGGAGATGGGCAGTGGAAGTTGGGGGAACTTGGGTCAAGTAAAAGGTCTGGAGGGCCTGCCTGGTCCTGGGGTTCTCTCTGAACAATGGCTATTTTCTTCCACAGGTCTTCAGGTGAGTGATCTCCGGAAGGGAGCAAGATCCCTGCCAGGAACTTGGAGTTCCCAGAATGTCACCTGGGAGGTGGGAGGGAATGAGGGGGCTGAAGAGCTGACTGATGAAGAGGAGAAAAGCCCAGGGTAGGGCTGGGGAAGTCTCCCCTCCCCAGTCTGGCTCATGGCGACTTTGGTCCCCTGCAGAATGGAGAGGGCCAGAGGGGGAGGATGGACCGGGGGAACTCCCTGCCTTGTGTGCTGGAGCAGAAGGTGAGGGGAAGAGCCAGGGAGCTTCTGGGCCTGGAGGGTCGGGGGAATGTCAGTGGGGATTAAAGCAATCAGAAGATGGGGGGAAGGGCTGGACTAATCTTACCTGGAAGGACAACAGGGGACATGGGTGGACAAGAGGGAGAAATGGCATGAGACACAAATGTACCCTGAAAGTTGATAAGAGGTTCTGGCAATTTGGGGACTTTGAGACTAAGAGTCCTAAGAACCCAAGAGTCTCTCTCCCTCACCCCCAACCCTCAGCAGATTTATCCTTATGAGATGCTGGTGGTGACCAATAAGGGACGTTCCAAGCTGCCTCCAGGTGTGGATAGGATGAGGCTTGAGGTACGTAAGACCAGATATACTGGTTGTCATTAGGGGAGGAGGGTTGCACAGGGGACTTGCTGGGCCTGAGCTCTCCTGTCTCAAAGTGCAAGACAGACAGCTGGCTGGCAAAGAGAGAAGGAAAGTCTTGGATAAAGCTGTTTGCACACTGTCTCTTAAGATACGCCCGTATGGTCTCCCCTTACAGAGACACCTATCAGCAGAAGACTTCTCAAGGGTGTTTGCCATGTCTCCTGAGGAATTTGGCAAGCTGGCTCTGTGGAAACGCAATGAGCTCAAGAAGAAGGCCTCCCTCTTCTGATTGCCCTCACCCTCTCTTTGACCCAGCCCCAAACATCTGCTTCAGGGCTTTGGACATAGGAGTTGTGAGATCCCAAAGTACCTTCTTTCCCTGCTGAGTGGGAGCAGCTACCTCTTAGGGAAGTGGAGGGGTGGGGTGAAGAAGAGGTAGACAGGGTACCCTAGGGCAGAGGGGAAGAAGATGGGTAAGGCTAAGACCTCTATAGGTCATGGGCCTAAGAACCAGAGGCTTTCTCTCACCCGTTGATGGTTCTAGGTTGACCTTAACTCCTTTAATCACTCTTACTTTCCCACCACACAAGGCAGACCTAGGCCTGGTACAAAAAGGGTTAATGTTTGCCCTGGTTGAGGGCCCAGACTCCACTCCCACCCCTACAACCAGGTATTAAAGGCTTAATATTTGCTCCAATCAGGTACTAAGAAATGGGCTAAAAGAAGGGAGGGTAAGGGATGTGAGAACAGAGAAGGTGGAAGGCAAACTCCGATAACTCCAGGATTCTTCATGTGGTGTCTACAAG
This sequence comes from Notamacropus eugenii, assembly GCF_028372415.1. Lineage (NCBI taxonomy): Eukaryota > Metazoa > Chordata > Mammalia > Diprotodontia > Macropodidae > Notamacropus > Notamacropus eugenii. The sequence continues at coordinate 612,635,831 of NC_092872.1, read as the reverse complement.
CACTCTCCAGACTCTGTTTCCCTTCCACTGGGACTCCCTTAGAGGCTGCTGGAGTCCTAACCCCAAGCTGGGGAGCTTTCTTCTAGCTCAGTCTGCTCTGTTTCCCACTACCCTAAGCTCTGGAGACCCTTGTTACAGCTTTTTGCCTCCTCCGATGCCCTGGCTTAGCTGGGGATGTTCTGAACACAACCTCTCACTCCATCAACAGCTTCAAGTCAGAGCCTCATAGAATTCTGGTTTCTGGCACTGACCCAGCCACTGGGGACAAGCTGCAGGGAAGCTTCTACATGTTGCTGCTCCCAGGCCTTTTACAGGCACCCACTCATCCCACACTGAGCTCTTAAAAGAATGTAATTTATTGGGGCACTTCCTAGCTGCTCTCCCCACCTAATCCACCACCTCCCCCCATCCTCATGACCACCCTTCACAACACTCCTGCCTTCTCATCTCTACAAATTATATATATGTATATATATTTTTTTCTGCTCGGGCCTGGGCTTTCTTCCTCCCCAGACTGTGGCACCCTTGACCACTTTGTGCGTGATTATGCTGGGGATGGTGGAGGGAGAGAGGGAGAGGGAACTCTGATTGGAATTAAATGACTGGATCAGGCCTTCAGGTCTACTAATTCTTTATGGGACATCCATGTCCAGGGAAAGAAGGGCTGGGAATGTGTGCAGTAGGATAGGGGGTGCATTCCCAACAAGGCCAAGATACAGGTAACCTCATTGCTGTAACTTACATCAGTGTCTACACAATCTCACTGCAGTAGAATGAGCACAAGATTGGGGACTCAAGTTCTATTTAGTTCCAGCTTTGCCCCTAATTCACTGTATAACTTTGAACAAATCATCTCCCTGGGCCTCAGTTTCCTTCACCATCAATGAGGGGATTAAATTATTTGAATAATAGCTCATGTTTAAAAAGCACTTTACAGTGAATAGAACCCTTTCCTCGCAATAACCCAGGGAGATATGTGATGCAAGGACTGCTCCAGTTTGGAGGTGAAGAAACAGAGAGAGGTGCCTCCTTTTGTATTCCCAGCACTTAGCACAGTGGCACATATTAGGCACTTAATAAATGTTTATTGATTGAAGTGACTTGCTCAAGGTCAATAATAATAATATCATTATTATAGCATTCATATATTGTTTTATGGTTTGCAAAGCACTTTATAAATATCTCATTTGGTCCTGACAACAACCTTAGGAAGCAGGTGCCATTGTACAATTTTGCGTTTTATGATTGAGGAAGCTGGGATAGATGGAGATTATGTGACTTGTCCAGAGTCACACAGCTACTCTCTCTGAAGCAGGATCTCAGGTCTTTCTGACCCCACATTCAGCTCTCTCTATCCAATGTGCCACCTAACAGTCTAAGGTCGTATAGCTACTAACCATTGGAAGAAGATACAAACCCAGACAGGTCTTCTACCTCCAAACCCTTTCAACTGCATTATGTTGTACCAGCTGTGTGACTTTGGACTGTGACTTAAGATTTATGAGCCTCAGTTCCTTAAATGAGGGTAATAACACCTACAGTACCTATATCCAGGGTCTGTCTCAAGTGAGATAATGTATGTAACTTATTTTGCAAACCTTAAATCTCCATTAGCTTAGAGCTATTATTATTTTCCAAAGAAAGGTCAAGGTAGGAAGTGGAAGTCTTGGGGTCATGGACGTAGAGCCAGAACAAAGATGGGAAGTCATTTAGTCCAACCCAGATGATTTATCCAAGTTAGACAGAGGTAGGAGGTAAATTCAGGTCTTCTGAATGTAGTTAAGGTATTATGAAGGACAGGCCAAGAAGCTGCTTGAATTAATGGAAAATGCCACCAACAATGAATCCATCAATGCAAATTTTTCACTTGACCTTCCTTTCTGAGTCAATTGTAGAGAAGTAGAGGCTTATTAGAGGTAAGTACTAATAATAATAACTGGCATTTATAAAGCTGGTTGCTATCCTTCATTCTTAAAGAAAACCAAAATGACATTACTATGTTGGGGTCAAGGTACAGCGTGTCCAGCTGTGGCTGATCAGACTAATACAAGCTTGGAAGACTGCCACAGGTTGGGTACGAATAGTCCAAGTGAACATTTGGGATTGAGATGTCTCTAAATCTGCATATCTCACATTTCTTTTGAGCTACTACAGTTCTACTTTGCTCAAAGAGCACAGTTCCTTCTTTGACATGGGCACACCATGCTAAGCAGTCCTGTGCCAGGGTTTCCCATGTCTCACAATCAATTCCAAAGTTCTTCAGAGAAGCCTTGAGTATGCCTTTCTATTGCTTCTCACCTCCATGTAAGCACTTGCCTTGTGTGAGTTCTTTATAAGATCACTTCCTATGTGTCAGGCACTGTGCTAAACAGTTTACAAATATCTCATTTGATCTTCACAACAACCCTGGAAAATAGGTGCCATTTTACAGCTGAGGAAAATAAGGCAAACAGAGATTGACTTGCCCAAGGCTACCCAGTTAGTGTCTGGGCCTTTGTTTACACTCAGGTCTTCCTGACTCTAGGCCCACTCCCCTAACTACTATGCTGTCTAGTTGCCCCAGAAGCTACGTAAAGTTTGTCTAACTAGAATAGAGGATTTGGCTTATTAATGCCTAATTTCTGTAGATAGCCTTCTCTAATTTTCACCCTGTCAGTGTCGTTTTTCAGTTCTGTTCAACTCTCTGTGACCCCATTTGAGATTTTCTTAGCAAAAATAATGGAGTGGTTTGCCACTTCCTCGTCCAGCTCATTTGACAGATGAGGAAACTGAGGCAAACAGGGTTAAGTGGCTTGCCCAAGGTCACACAACTAGTGAGTGTCTGAGGCCAGATTTGAACTCACTCTGGCACTCTATCTGCTGTGCCATCTAGCTTGCTTACCATCTTGTTTGCCATCTTGTTTACAAAGTGCTTTTCTTTATATGTTTCCTTCAAAAGCCCTGGGGTTTAGTGGAGTATTGGTTTTGGAATCAGTAGACCTGGGTTCATATCCTGTCTCTGCCCACTTATTAGTTATGTGGCCTTGGGCAAGTCACTTTTCTGTTCTTCTGTTTCCTCATCTGCAAAATGAGTGTGTTAGACTCAAGGGCATGCTGGAGCCAGCTCTAGTCAGCTTGTGAGAGCTGATTGTGAATTTTTCACCATTTCATAATCACAAATTTTCACAATGTGAGCACTTACCTCAGAAATCAGCAGTCACTACAAATCAGGGCTTGATTTATTGTTCTGTTCACTATCAGACTGAAGAAAGCATTAATTATGTAGATTACAATTAGAAGTGAGTGTTCATAGTTTTCCCCTCTGAGAGCAAAATTGTTAAACATTTACCAGCACCCCATCCCTCCCCCGCCATTAGATTTGATAGTTCTTAGGTTGTCCACAGCATTGAAAGCAGATCCAAATTCTTGAAATAACCCTACAGGGGAGGGCAAGAACTATTACCCTCATTTAAAGACATTGAGGCATAGAATGGGTAGGTGACTCAACTAAAACTAATTAGTGGTAGAGCAAGGAGAAGATTTATGTTTGTTTTTTACTTCCAACTCTGGCCTTCTTCCACTCCCCCTGTATTGTTATCCCCCAAGAGAGGGGTGGGAAGTTGGGGCAGAGAAATGTATAGTTGACTTTAGGATTTCTCCTAGAAAGGGAAATCAGGCTAAAAGAATGGTATGGGGTCTTCTGGTGTTATGGTTACCTATGATCAATCTAAATTGTTGGGGTTCATCTAAAGACAAAGCTTCAGTCTGAACCCTCTGATTCTAAAAACCCTAAGGAGACTATGTGAGGGTCTCAGGCTCATTTAGCTATTGGTTCCTGAAGCCCCAGTTCCAGAGACACCCTTAGGATAGTTGGACCACATTCACATCAATAGCCATATTATGTCCCACTAACAGCACCTTCAGATCCCAAGTCTATAGTTGGGACTCTAGCACCTGGGTGCAGCATGGAGTAGTGAAAAAGAGCAGACCCAGGAAACCTGGGTTCAGGGTCTGACTCTGCCACCAACAGGCTGTGTGACTGGCTAAATCACTTAATTTCTCTGGGCCTTAGTTTTCTCTTCTGGAAAATAAGGAAGCTGCCACTAAAGGATCTCCAAGGTCCCTTGCAGCTCTAACAAAACTCTCTTTTCATTCTGTTCGTCCCAAAGGCTTGAAGTGTTATCAAGTGACTGAAAAGTCAAAGCCCAAAACTAGGACAAGAATTAGAGGAGCCCAGGGCTCCAGGAGTTAGGATGTGCTCTGTTCCACACTCTTCCCCATCTTCATTCGGGTGAAAGAATTCTTTGTTGTAGGTGGTTGATGGAAAACTTGTAACACAAATCCAAGGTGATTCCACTGGCCCTCTCTGAAAGCTAGGCTCAGGCCCTCCTTGTTGTGACCTCATCAGTCACAGGTCACAACAGAGAATAAGCTGAGCCTAGAAGACCAAGTTCCTACATCAGACAGGTAGCTGTGTGACCCTGGGCTAGATTCAGGACCTTTCTCTCCACTTGACAGCATTATATTATACTAGCTATTATTATTCTTATTATTACACTAAAAGGGGACTAAGAAATTTGGGTTCTAATCCCTACTCTACCACTGGGTAGCTCAGACTTTGGGCAAACCACTTTACTCTTGTAAAAGTTGGGAAATACCAGCCTGGAGGCAAACATAAACTGTGCCTACCCTCAAGAAGCTTATATTCTGTTAGAGTTGGGAGAAAAAAGATTTACCATGTACACAAATAAAAATAATATAAGGAAATCAAATTTGACCGTAGATACTTCCTAGTTGAGTGACTCTAGGCAAATCACTTAACCTCTATTTGTCTAAATGCATTGGCAAACCTCTCCAGTATCTTTGCCAAGAAAACCCTGTGGGACAGAATGGTCCATGGGGTCATGAAGAATTGGACATAACTAAACAAAAACAACAATAACAAGGAAATTAGAGGTACACACAATTAATGGGAGAAGATGCAGTCAACTGAATGAAGAATTGAGCCTCAAAAGAAGATGTACTCAGAGGTGGAAGTGAAGAGAGTATAAGAAGGAGGTGGAGAGAGAGTAAATTCCAGGCAAAGAGACTGTTGATGTGAAAGCCTTGAAGTGCACCAAGGGATAGAAAAAGAGTACTAAGGCACTACAATTGGAGATAGAGTGAGAGGAGTTTATGGGCCATCTAGAAGTTATATTGCACTAGAATGCAGAGTTCACAGTGGGAAGAGAGCCCCTTGAAATAAGCCTAGGAAGACAAATAGGAGCCAGATTGTAAAGGGCTTTAAAAATGACAGGCTAAGAAGTCTACATCTACATAAAATAGGAAGCCATCGAAGGATTTGGAGTACAGGACTGACATGATCAGACTTATTTTTTTTTCCTTAAGTACTATTTTACTTTTTCCCAGTTACATGTAAGGGCAATTTTTAACATTAATTTTTTTCAAAATTTTGAGTTCCAAATTTTTTTTCTCCCTTCCTCCTTTTCTTCCTCCCTGAGATGATATGCAATTTGATACAGGTTATACATGTTCAATCATGCAAAACATATCACCATATTAATCATGTTGTGAAAGAAGACACAGACCCAAAGGAAGAAAAAACAAAACAAAAGTACCAAAGTAAAAAAATAGTCTGTTTTGATCTGCATTCTTACTCCATCAGGTCTTTCTCTGGAGGTGGACAGCATTTTTCATCATGAGTCCTTTGGAATTGTCTTGGATTATCATATTGCTGAAAATAGCTAAGTCGTTCACATGTGATCTTTGTATAGTATTGTTGTTACTATGTACACTGTTCTCCTGGTTCTGCTCACTTCACTTTACATGAGTTCATATAAATCTTTCCAGGTTTTTTAAATCAGTCTGCTCATCATTTATTACAGTACAGTAATATTCCATTATAATCACATACTACAACTTGTTCAGCCATCACCCATTTGATAGGCATCCCCTCAATTTCCAATTCTTTGTCACTACAAAAAGAACTGATATATTTTTGTATATGTGGATCCTTTCCCCTTTTTTATGATCTCTTTGGTATATAGACCTAGTAGTGGTATTGCTGGATCAAAGGGTATGCAGAGTTTTATAGCCCTTTGGGCATAGTTCCAAATTGCTCTCCAGAATGGTTGGATCAGTTCACAACTTCACCAACAATGAATTAGTGTTCCAATTTTTCCCACATCTTCTCCAACATTTATCATTGTCCTTTTCTGTCACATTAGCCAGTCTGATAGGTGTGATGTAGTACCTCAGAGTAGTTTTGATTTGCATCTCTCTATCAATAGAAAGGGCCAGTGGAATCACCTTTGGATTTGTATCACTGAGTTGTTTTAATTTGCATTAATCAATAGTGATTTAGAGCATTTTTATATGACTATAGATAGCTTCAATTGTTTTGTCTGAAAACTGCCTGTGCATCCTCTTTGACCATTTATTAATTGGGGACTGAGTTGTAATCTTGTAAATTTGACTCAACTCTCTATATATTTGAGAAATGATACCTTTATCAGAAACACTGTAAAAACTGTTTTCCAGTTTTCTCCTTTCCTTTTAATTTTAGTTGCATTGGTTTTGTTTGTGAAAAAACTTTTTAACTTAATGTAATCAAAATTATCCATTTTGCACTTCATAATGGTCTCTATCTCTTGTTTGGTAATAAATTCTTCCCTTCTCCATAGATCAGACAGGTAAACTATTCCTTGCTCTCTTAATTTGCTTATGGTACCACCTTTTATGTCTAAATCATTTTGATCTTCTCTTGGTATACAGTGTGAGATATTGTCCTATGCCTAGTTTCTGCCACATTATTTTTCTGTTTACCCAACAGCTTTTGTCAAATAATGAGTTCTTATTCCAGAAGCAGGAGTTTTGGGGTTTATCAAATGGTTGATAACTATAGTCATTTAATACCACATCTTAGAACGTACCTTATTCCACTGATTTACCACTCTGTTTCTTAATCAGCACCAAATAGTTCTGATGATTGCCACTTTATAGTATAGTTTTCGATCTGGTACAGGTAGATCACCTTCCCATTAATTCCCTTGATATTCTTTACCTTTTGTTCTTCCAGATGAATTTTATTATTTTTTCTAGCTCTATAAAATATTTTTTTTTGTAATTTGATTGGTGTGGCACTGAAAGGTAAATTAATTAAGATAGAATTATCATTTCTATTATATTAGTTCAGTCTACCCATGAGCAATTGATATTTTTCTAATTGCTTAAATCTGACTTTATTTATGTGAAAAGTGTTTTATAACTGTGTTATATAGTTCCTGAGTTTGTCTCGGCAGGTAGACTCCCAAATATGTTACATTGCCTATAGTTATTTTAAATGGAATTTCTCTATCTCTTGCTTCTGGGCTTTGCTGGTAATATATAGAAATGCTGTTGATTTATGTAGATTTATTTTATATCCTGCAACTTTGCTAAAGTTGTTCATTGTTTCAAGTAGTTTTTAATTGATTCTCTAGAATTCTCTAAGTATACCATCACATCATCCGCAAAGAGTGCAGATTGCCCATTCTAATTCCTTCAATTTTGTTTTCTTCTCTTATTGCTGAAGTTAACATTTCTAACGTTGAATAATAGTAGTGATAACAGGCATCCTTGTTTCACTCCTGATATTATTGGAAAGTCTTTTCTCTTATCTCCATTACAGATAATGCTTGCTGATAGTGTCAAATAGATACTACCTATCATTTTAAGGAAAGCTCCATTGATTTCTATGCTCTGTAGAGTTCTTAATAAATATGGGTGTTGTATTTTATCAAAAGCTTTTTCTGCCTCTGTAGAGAAAATCATATGATATCTGTTAGGTTTTTTTTATTGATATAATAAATTGTGCTGACAGTTTCCCTAACATTGAACTAGTCCTCCATTCCTGCATAAATCCTACCTGATTATAGTATATGAGCCTTGTGATATATTGCTGTAATCTCCTTGCTACTATTTTATTTAAATTTTTTGCAACAATATTCATTAAGGAAATTGGTCTATAGTTTTCTTTCTCTGTTTTAGCTCTTCCTGACTTAGGTATCAGCATAATATTTGTGTCATAAAAGGAATTTGGTAGGACTCCTTCTTTATCTATTTTCCCAGTTTATATACTGTTGGAATTGTTCTTTAAATGTTTGGTAGAATCCACTTGTGAATCCATCTGGCCCTGGGGATTTTTTCTTAAGGAGTTCACTGTTAGTTTGTTCAATTTCTTTTTCTAAAATGGGGCTATTTAAGTATTCTATTTCCTCTTATGTTAATTTGGGCAATTTGTATTTTTGTAAATAGTCATAATTTCACTTAGATTGTCACATTTACTGGCATACAATTGGGCAAAATAGCTCCTACTTATTGCTTTAATTTACTCTTCATGTGTAGTGAATTCATCCTTTTCATTTTTGATAGTGGTAATTTTGTTTTTTTCTGCCTTTTTTTAAAAAACCAGATTAATCAATGGTTTATCTTTTTATTGGGGAGGTTTTTTCACAAATCAGGTCTTCATTTTATTTATTAGTTTAATGGGTTTCATACTTCCAATTTTATTAATCTCTCTTTTCATTTTAGGGATTTCCAATTTGGTATTTAATTGGGGATTACAAATTTATTCTTTTTCTAGATTTTTCTTTAGTTGCATAACTAATTTATTAATCTGTTCTTTCTCTATTTTACTGATGTAAGTATTTAGAGATATAAATTTCCCCCTAAGTCTTGCTTTGGCTACATCCCATAAATTTGGGTATGTTGTCTCATTGTTGTCATTCTCTTTAATTGATTGATTGTTTCTGTAATTACTCCTTATTCTTTAGGATTATATTATTTAGCTTCTAATTAATTTCTTATCTATCTTTCCATAGCTCTTTACTAAATGTAATTTTATTGCATCCTGATCTGAAAAGGATGTATTTTATATTTCTACCTTTCTACATCTGATTGTGAAGCTTTTATGCCCTAATACCTGGTCAACTTTAGTGTAGGTGCCATGTACCACTGAGGAAAAGGGATATTCCTTTCTCTCTCCATTCAATTTTCTCCAGAGGTCTATCATATCTAACTTTTCTAAAATTCTATTCACTTCCTTAACTTTTTTCTTGTTTATTTTGTGGCTAGATTTATCTAGTTCTGAGAGGGGAAAGTTGAGGTCTCCCACTAGTATAGTTTTGCTATCTATTTCCTCCTAACTCATTTAACATTTCCCTTAAAAATTTGTATGCTATACCATTTGATTCATATATGTTTAGTATTGCTATTACCTCATTGTCTATGATAACTTTTAGCAAGATGTAGTTTCCTTCTTTATCTCTTCTAATTAAATCTACTTTTTTCTTTTGTTTTGTCTGAGATCAGGATTGCTACCACTGCTTTTCGTACTTCAGTTGAAGCATAATATATTCTTCTCCAACCTTTTACCTTTACTCTGTGTGTGTCTCTCTGCTTCAGATGTGTTTCTTGTAAACAACATATTGTAGGATTCTGGTTTTTAGTCCAGTCTCCTATCTGCTACTGTTTTATAGGGAAGTTCATCCTACTCATATTCAGTTGTAATGACTGTATATTTCCTTTCATCCTATTTCCCCCATTTATACACTTCTCTCTCTTCTTTCACTCTGCCTCTCCTCACCAGTGTTTTGTTTCTGACCACTGTCTCTCTCAATCTTCCCTTCTATCAGTCTCCTACCTTTTTTTTGTTCCCCATCCCTACTACTTCCCTATATGGCAAGATAAATTTCTACACCCAATAATTCTTAAATTGTGTCTCCTGGATCTATTTTCCAGGTCAACTGTTGATTGATTCTTGATGTTTCATGGAGTCATTAACTTCTACTTACCCATTTCTAATTTTTAAGAAATTTTTTTTCCTCAACTAGCTTTTATACCTGCTTTTCCATTTGACCAATTTGATTTTTAGGGAGTTATTTTCTTTAGTGAATTTTTGTACATCTTTTTTCCATTTTTTGTGCTTCTTTTACCAAGCTGTTCACTCTTTTTTCATGATTCTTTTGCATAATTCTCATTTCTTTTCCCAATTTTCTTCTACCTCTCTTATTTGATTTTTAAAATCATTTTTTTGAGACCTTCCAGGAGTTCTTTTGGAGTCTAAGACCAATTCATATTTCTCCTTGATGCTTTGCATATAGGCATTTTGACACTGCTGTCTTCTGAGTTTGTGTTTTGATCTTCCCTGTCACCATGGCCACTTTCTACAATCAGGTTTTTGGGTTGTTGGTTTTGGTTTTTGCTCATTTTCCAGCCTATTCATGATTTAAAGTTGAGCTCTGCTCCTAGAATACAGGGGGAACTATCCCAAGCTTCTTGCACTGGGGGCTAGAGACACTGGCAACACTTCTGCTCTGGGAATCTCTGGGTCTGGCAGCTTGCCTGACGCACCTGTGACTGGAAACCTCACAGCTAGCTCTCTTTGCTAGGGCCTCAGGACCTCAGTTGCTGACCTGGGCTGGGGTAGGGACCTCCTGCTGGCTTGGCTGGATGCTGCCTGTGTTGGGTCGCACTCTCCTTTTACCCAAATGAGGCAGATGTTGCCTACAATTCTTCTAAGTTGTCTTGGGCTGGAAAATTATTTCACTCCATCCTTTTGTAGGTTCTGCTGCTCTGGAATGTGTTTTGAGGTGTTATTTAAAGTTGTTTGGAGGCAAATTTTGGGAGAGCTCAGGCAAGTTCCTGTCTTGACTTTGCCTCTTCAGATTTTATTCTTTAGGAAGACTATTTTGACAAAGGATGGAAAGGAGAGGGGAGTGTTTTGGAAGTAATGATAATAACAGCTATCATTTATATGGTGCTTTAAGGTTTAAAAGAATTTTATAAATATAATCTCATTTGATCTTCACAATCTTAGGAGTAGGTCCTATTAATAATATCTCCATTTTACAGATGAGATTATCAAATGAGATAATAATTATAAAATACTTAGCACAGTGCTTGGCACATAGTAAGTGTTATGTAAATAGTAGCTATTATAATTATTATTAGATCAGGAAACTGAGGCAGATAGTGGTTAAGTGATTTGCCCTAGGCCAAACACCTCCTTAAGTCTCTGAGTCAGGATTTGAATTCAGGTCTTCCTAACTCCAAATCTAGTACTCTATTCACTGTGTCACTAGTAAAGCAGTCCAAGTAAGAAGTGATGATGGCATAATCTAGGGTGTCAGCCATGTGAGTAGAATGAAAAAGACATATTTGAGAAAGGCAGAGGACGTATGTTTCCAACAGGGACCTCCTCTTGTTCCCCTAATGTCCTGGGGTCTCCCTCCCTCCCTTTCCTATCAATAAGTGCAAAAGAGTATTTTTTAAATATGCATATCATAGTCCCAGCCCTCAATCTCCTAGGATGCTGGGTTATGAGAAAGAAAAGTAATTACTAAAAAGTTCAAATCTTCAGGCCTTTTCCTTTGTTACAGGATTCCATCAGCTTAATTCATAAGGCTTTTTTTCCTATTTAAACAAAATTAGGAATGTACATCAAGATAGTCTAATTGAATTTTATGAAAGCATGAACATTTTACTTTTAAAACTACCAGAATGATAAATAGTAATTATAACCAGCATTTACATACCACATTAAGGTCTGCAAAGCTCTTCTTATATATTTTCTCAGTTTTTCCTTACAATCTGTATGTATCTAGGCAACACAGCATAAAGTGGTATGCTGAAAAAAATAGCTCTTTCTTTTAATTAATTTAATTGTAATTAAATTTTTTCAATTATCAAACATTTTCCCCTCCATCTTTCCCCTATCCAAAAAATTTCCTCATAATAAATATGCATATTCTAACAAAACAACATCCCACACTGGCCATGTCCAAAATATGTCTCATTCTGTATTCCTAGTCTATCACCCTTCCGTCAGGAGGTGGGGAGCATGCTTTATTCTCACGGGTTCTTTTTCAGGAAAATCCCTTGCATTCCCCTTACCAATTCTCCCACATAAGTACATCTGACTTCTTAAAGGAGAGGGATTGTCATTTCTTTGCCATCCAAAAATAACTCCCAATCCTCTTCATTTTGAGAAGAAACTGAATAGATTTCATCATGGACCTAAGTTCAAAACCAGCCTCAAGACACTTACTAGCTGGGTAACACTGGGCAAGTCACATCTATTTGCTTCACTTTCCTCAACTGTAAAATGGGGATAATAATAAGACCTACCTTGAAGGATTATTATGAGGTAATATTTGTAAAATGAGCTTAGCCCAGGGCCCAGCATATAGGTAATATGTAAATGCTTATTCCCTCATCCCATCCCTACCATGAGACCTCTCAGAGGGACCTACTTCCTATGGCAATGAGTTTCTGAATCTATTTCTCTCCTCAGTTACCTTTTCCTCCCCTACTCCCACCTCCAGCTCCTCTTACCTGCCCCATCAGAATCACCATGTGTCCTATCAATTTCCATCCATGTCGCTGGATCCCCCTGCCCTCTGTTTCCGTTCAAGTCAGTCATTCTAACACACCCTTCTTTTCCATCAGATTCTCCTAATTCCAAATTCATTCTTAATATTCCATTCTATTCATAGAGTCAGGGCAAGTAGGTAGCAAAAGTGGATAGAGCAGTGGGCCTGGGGTCAGGAAGATTCATCATCATGAGCTCAAACCTGGCCTCAGACACTTACTAGGTGTGGGACCCTGTGCATATCACTTAACCCTGGTTGTCTCAGTTTCTTCATCTGTAAAATGATCTGGAGAAGGAAATGGCAAACCACTCTGGTATGCTTGCCAAGAAAACCTCAAATAGGGTCACAAAGAGTCAGACATGACTGAAATGACTGAGCAATATTCATAGTTACAGAATTTCAGAATCAGAAGGGATTTCAGACGTCACTTGGCTCAACCCATAACTGAGTAGGAATCCAACTCACAACATCCCTAACAAGTGATTGTCTAGCTATCAAGTCTTCTCCACTCTAGACTAAACACCCCCATTTTCTTCAACAGATCCTTCTGTGGTACAGTTTCCAGTTCTCTCACTACTCAGAATACCATCCTCTGGCTAAGCTCCAGCTTCATCAGTGCCCTTCCTAAAAGATGACCTCCACAAGGGAACACAATTCTTCAGGTGTGACCTTAACAGGCAGACCCTTATTCAGGACACACAGTTCTTCATGAAGCACACCACCAGCGTTTTTGGCTGCCCTGTCATACTGTTGACTCACATTGTGCCCAAAATTCTCTCTGTCATCCTCTTATCCAGAAGCACATTTCCCTTCTTGGATTTTCATGTCCCCAGTGTTCAGTCGATGAGAAATTTATACATTCACATTGGTCTTTTTTAGACAGTTCTCCCTTTTCTTCGTCATAGAAATCATTTGCATTTGTGATCAGTATCTCAATGATAACCTCTATGCAGATGACTCCCAAGTCTGGAATCTCAAATGCTGAGCTCTTCTTTGAGTTTCAGACTCTTATTCCCAACAGCCTGCAGGATATCTCTACTTGGATGCCCCTCTAGCACAACAAAGGCAATATTTCTAAAACTGAATTCACCTCCCCTGAATTTTTTCCAGTCACCTAGGCTTGAAACCTGTCATAAACTCCTAGATCTAGAGCCCCTCATTTTACAGATAAGAAAACTGAGGCCCAGGGAGTTTAAGTGACTTGCACAGTCACACAGGTAGCAAGTATCAGAGGTGGGATTTGAACCAAGGTTTCACATGCTGCCTCCCTCTTCCTCCGCTCCCATATCCTCTGCTAAGTCTTGTTGATTCTAAGACAAGAAATCATCCAATTATCCAAATTATTCCTTCGCTCCATTCATTCCTTTCCAGTGACACTAACACCACTCTATTTCTGATCCTCATGTGTGAGATAGTGACCCTTGTGGAAATTTTGGTTGCTGACAGGAGCAGAAAAACATTTGTGTGTAGAACACTAATAAAATCATCTTGAGAAGAAATATAGCTCATCAGATAAAAGGTGTTGAGAGACACAGACTGTTCTGAGATAATGAGAGAGAATAAATCTTTCTCAGAGGCAAAATCCCTGATGGAAGGTGAGGATGGGTGCAAGGCACTGTCCATCAGTTCACTTACCTGACTGGGTTCAGGGTTTTGAAGGATATAACTGAGAAACTATAAATCAAATAACTATTTAGGTACTATCAGAGTCATACCTGAAAGGTAGATTTTTAAAATTCCATATCAGAGACAAGTCAGAAAACATTAAGGTGCCGTTTTCAAGACATTGGAGGTTGGGGGAGGGGGAGGGCAGATGAAGTCAGAAGACAGAAGTGAAAAAGTCAAGGGGAAAAGGAGACAGAAAAACCTGGAAACAAGATCTAGATCTGTCTTTTATCTATCTCTTTTCCAATTAATCTTTTACACAGCTGCCTGAGAATTCTTCCTAATTTGCTTTTCTGATCACATTACTCCCCTGCTCTAAAGACCTTCACTGGCTCCTTATTGTTTACAAAATGAAGCATAAATTCATGATTCTGGTTTTCAAACCCCACCCCCACCTTATCTCACTACTCCTCCTTACCTATTTCATCTTCCAGCCAAACAAGATTCTCTTCCCCACCCCCATTTCATACTGCTGAAGTAATAATAATAGTTAACACTTATACAGCTTTTATTATGTATCAGGCACCATGCTGAGTGTTTTACAAATATTATCTCATTTGATCCTCACAATCATAGAAGGTAGACGCTATTATTATTCCCATTTTACAGCTTGGAAAACACAGGCAGACAGAGATTAAGTGACTTGCCCAAGAGTCACACAGCTAGTACATGTCTAAGTTCAGATCTGAACTCAAGGTCTGGTACTCTATCCATTGTGCCACTAGCTCCTCAGACTTCACTTCCTTCAAAGTCTAATTCATGTGCCATTTCATGAAGTTTTCTCTGGGTCATCTCCCAGTTGAAAATGATCTTTACACCTCAGATTTCTTCTTTATATGGCATTATCAGGACATCTCCCATGCACTTTCTACTTCTCCTCTGTATCTTGGTTACTTGTGTGTATTTCTTTCCTCCAATCTCTCTCTGAAGAAATGTCTATCATATCTCTCTTTGTATCCCCAATACTTAGTGCAATATATCCAGTGGACTTTCCTTTATCTTCATCTTTCTTGATGTTTCTGTAGCCTTGTTGATTACCTTACCCCTCCCAGTCACCAATGCAGTGAAACAAAGCTCTATGCTCACTTCCATGCTTTTTAGCATGATGTTTTCAGCAATGTGGTCAGATGCTTTCAATGAGGACTGTTAAGTGACAGGAAGTGACTCTGAAACTGACAGGATGAACACAGAAACAAGGTCATCTAACACACTGATGGTAAATTATTTAACTTGAAAAGGCTACAAGCCAAGACTAGAGTGGAGGAAATATTGGTATATGGTTTTTTGTTTGCAGATGATTGCGCACTCGATGCAGCCTCAGAAGCTCAGATGCAACAAAGTATGGATTGATTCTCTGCTGCTTGTGCTAATTTTGGCCTGTAACAATTAACACCAAGAAAACACAGATGCTCCACCAGCCAGTATCACACCATCCATACATGAAACCATCAGTTAGGGCAAATGGAGAGTTTTGAACACCGTGGATAAGTTCAATGACCTTGGCAGTATATTTTCCAAGGATGTACACATTGATTATGAGGTTGAGCCACACATTGCCAAAACTAGCTCAGCATTTGGGAGGCTCTGAAGAAACATTTGGAAGGAAAGAGGTATTAGCCTGACTACCATTCTGAAAGTCTATAGGCCCCTTGTGCTGACCTCATTGTTGTATGCCTGTGAAATCTAGACAGTATACCAGTGCCATGTCAGGAAACTGAATCACTTCCATCTGAATTGTCTTAGGAAGATTCTGAAGATCACCTGACAGGATAAGGTATAGAACACTGAAATCCTTTCTCAAACTAAACTGACAAACATTCAAACTCTATTGCAGAGAGCAGTATGGGCTGGCCATGATGTTCAAATGCCAAATGTACACTTTCCAAAAGACTTTTAAGGAGAACTCACACGGGGCAAATGTTCACATGGTGGTCTGAAGAAGCGAAACAAGGATACTCTCAAGGTCTCTCTGAAGAACTATGGAATTGCTTGCCTGACACAGGAGACGCTGGTACAGGACCACTCAGCATGGAATGCCCACATCAGAGAAGGTGCTGTGCTCTATGAGCAAAGCAGAACTGAAGTAGCTTAAAAGAAATGTAAGATGCACAAATTTAGAGAATCCACCCCAATGTTCACATGGACTATTTGTACCTGACCTGTGGTAAAGCATTCTGAGCTCATATTGGTCTGATCAGTCACAGTCAGATGAACTGTAACTTGACTCTAACATAGTGATGTCATTTTGGTCTTCTTTGGGAAGGAAGAACAACCAAGCAACCCCTCTCCACCATTACTCTCTCCTCTCTGGGTTTTCCTGTTACTCGTCTCTCTCCTCATAACTATCTAATTATTCTTGCTCTGTCATCATCTTTGTCCCATCCCCTAACTGAACTGCAAGTCTCTGTCTTTACCTCTTTTTTTCTTTCTATATTCCCTTTCTGGGTGGCTTCATCCATTCCCATAGGTTCAATGATCAGTTTTCATTGCTATATAGATTACTTCCACATCTACATATCCCACCCTAACCTTTCCAACTGGATGTCCCAAGGACAACTCAAACTCAAGACATCCAAAGCAGAACCCAGCCCTTTTCCTCACTTCCTTGTTTTGGTTGAAGGTACCACCATTCTCCTTGACTTCTTACTCTTCCTCTCTAAGACATAGCCAATTAGTTGCTAAATTTTATCGATTCAATCTCTACGTTCCATGCATATGTCTCTTCTTCACTCCCATGGCCACTACCCCAATTCAGGCCATCATCCTTCACCTGTGCTATAGCAACAGCCTGTCAGTCTGCCTGTCTCAAAATCTCTCCCTTGTTCAACCTGTGCTTTCCACAGTGATCAATCAAATTGATCAACAATTACACACATTTAATAAAGTACCTACTGTGTCCCAGGAACTGTGGAGATTAAAAAAATAAAATGTTTCCTGACCTCAGGGAGTTTTCATTCTAATGAAGAAGACTATATGCATGGATATAGGTACACGCATACAAAACAAAACATACACAGCAGATACAAGGTAATCTTCGGAAGGTTGGAGCAGTTGGGGGAATCAGGAAAGGGCTCATGAAGAAGGTAGCATTTGATCTGAGCTTTGAAGAAACCCGGGATTCCATGAGGCAGAGGTGAGGACAAAGCATTCCACAAATGGGGACAGCCAGGATAAGGGTGGATGATGTGGTACTTGTGAGACATGGCAAGAAAGCTAGTGTGGCTGCACTGTTCAGTTTTCAGAGGGGACTAATGGGTAATATGACCAGAAAAGTACGATGTGGCTAGATTCTGAAGAGCTTTATATCCCCCTAAGTGGATTTTATAATGAATCTTACAGATGACAGGGAACCATTGGAGTTTTTTGAGCTTATTACTGAATTTGTTATTATTATTATTTACTTTGACATTGTCAAACCTTCATTTTAGCGACTGTATGACAAAGAGGTGGAACAGCTAGGTGGCCTAGTGTATAGAGTGCCAGGGCTTCGAGTCAAAAAGACCTGAATTCAAATCCAGCCTCAGGCACTTACTAGCTGTGTGACCCTGGGCAAATCATTTAATGTTTGCCTCAGTTTCCTCATCTATAAAATGAGCTGGAGAAGGAAATGGCAAACCATTCCTCTATCTCTGCCAAGAAAACCCCAGATGAGGTCATGAAGAGTCAGACACAACAGAACAACAAAATGTCAAAAGAGGCATTTAAAGATTTTCACAATTTGCCTTCAGTTTTCATTCCATATTCCTTATACATAATTCCTCTTCAGGCACAATGTTATAATCGAGTCAAACTGACTCTACCTATTTGCTGTTCCTCACATGCTGTAGCATTGTATTTCCTATTTCTAAGATTTTGCACAGTTTATATATACCTCAGGCCTGGAATGTATTCCCTTCCCCCCCTCCATTTCTTAAGATTCCTACCATTCTTTGGAGTGTAACTCAAATGCTACCCCTTATATCAGGCTTCTCCAGATTCTGCCCTGGCTGCTAGTGCTTCCTCCCCTTCCTCCTAATATATTGTTTGTATCTATTTATATATATATCCATATTAATCAATGTATTGTTTGCCTTCTCAAGAGGTGGGGAAGGGACAGGAGGGAAGGAGAGAATTTGGAACTCAAATTTTTTTAAAGTGAATGTTAAAAAATTTTAAAATGTAGTTGGGAAATATTTAATGAAATAAATAAAAATACATTGTATGTATCCATGTTGTTTTCCCCAATTAAATCTAAGTGCCTGGAAAACTGGGATTATTTTCTTTTTGTCTTTTTATCCTCTAGGCTTAGTACAGTGTCAGGCACACAGTAAAGGCTTAATAAATTCTTATTAATAAATATTTGATTACTAATAAATGTTCGTTGTGGAAATAATAGAAAAGTCTCTGAGGTCTAACAGTTATTCCTACTTTTGAACTAATGTTAGAAAGTTCTGCCTTACTATACTTAGCCAAAATCTACATCTTTCTGACTCCATTTACCACCTTTCCTCCTAGCTGCTAGGCAAAGCAAAACATAAAACCAAATGGCAGTCTATAGACTATAGACTATAGACAGGGGGCCCCGGAGTCAGGAGGATCTGAGTTCAAATATGATCTCAGACACTTACTAGTTGTGAGACTTCAGGCAAGTCACTTTGCCTCAGTTTCCTTATATGTAAAACAGGGATAATAGCAGCACTTACCTCTTTGTTTTCCCAATGCCCCGCACACTGTAGGTCCATAATGAATGTTCATTGACTGATTCCGGAGTCTACTTCTTTCATCTTTAAAATAATAGGTAGCATTTATGTACTTTAAGGTTTGCAAAGCACTTTATGTATTATCTCATCTCCCATGCCTGTAAGTTCTCTCTCCACCAAAATAGCTTCTAATTGGCCTGGCTTCTTTAAATCCCAATTAAAACCCTCCCTTCCCCACAACCCCTCTTAATTCCAGCCCTTTCCCTCCTTGATCATTCCTTATTAATCCTGGATAGAGCTTGTTTGTCTGCATTCTGTCTTCCCCATCAGATCGTGAGCTCCTTGACTTTTGCCTCATTTGGGGTCCCCAGGGATTAGCGCTGTGCCTGGCCCATAGTGTATTGGTCCTTCCTTGACATCAGAGAAATAATGACATGACTTGCACTTGACTTTGTTTTGAGTGAGGGAGGGCTGTGCAGGTCACCAGCCTCACTTCTCCTCCAGAGCTATCTGAATCCAGTGACCAGATAGTTATCAGGATGACTGGAGATGACCCAGGTGAGGCAATTGGGGTTAAGTGACTTGCCCAAGGTCACACAGCCAGTGAGTGTCAAGTGTCTGAGGTGAGATTTGAACTCAGGTCCTCCTGACTCTATCCACTGCACCACCGTTCATTGACTGATTTGATTGACACAAAACAACCCCGTGAGATAGACATGTTCGCTCTATTATTATTATAATTATTATTGATATTTCTACTCTTCCAGCCTCCAGAACGAATGACTTAAATAAGGCACGGAGTCCGTTGTATCCCGTAGCGGGAAGGACCCCGTCCTTAACCCGCCCGGGAACTCTCCAGGAGGGGGGAGGGGCTGAGCGGGAGGAGCCTCCAGCTGGGGGCGGGGCCCGCCAGGCGGGGCGTCACGTCACTCCGGAGTGGGCGGAGCCTGGCCGGGGGCGGGGCTCGTCCCACAGCCCCGGAGCCTCCTCCTCCGCCTGGGCCTCGGCCTCTACCTCTGCCGCCGCCGCCGCCTCCGCCACCCGCACAGGGATCCCGCCGCCCCGCCAGGTCCCCTCCCCGGCCCGGGGCCGGGGCCGCCGCCGCCGCTGCGGCCATGCTGAGCCGGCTAGGGGCGCTGCTGCAGGAGGCCGTGGGCGCGGTGAGCCGGGCCGGGGAGGCCGGGGAGGCCGAGCCGCGGGGCAGGCCTGGCCGGGGCCTAGGCCCGAGGAGGCGGGGGCGGGGCAGGGAGGAGCCTCCGGGCCAGGGGTCCCCGGGGAGCCCGCCCCCCGCCACGTTGGGGGAGGGGGAGGAAGGGGCTGCCCCGCCCTCGGGGGCTCCCCGATCCTACAGGCCCGTCCCCTCCCCGTCCCTTCCGCCTCGACCCCTCCCCTCCCGTCTTTTCCCCTGCTTCTTCCCCACCCCCTCCGCTGTGCCCTCAACTTATTTCATTCTCTCAAATCTCTTCTCCCCATCACTCCTAATCAGCCCCCCAGGTCTCCCCCTCCCCCTTTCTCTCCTTCCCCGTGCTTTACCCCGGCTCTCCCCTCCTTAGGCCCTTTTCCCCCATCTGTCTCCTTCCTAGTCTCTCTCTGCCCCCACTTCACCCCCTCCCCAAATCTCTTTTCTCCCCCACTTCTCCCCCTCCCTAAGGGTCTCTTCTCCCCCTCCCCAACTCTCTCCTCTCATGTATCCTTCCTTACTCTCCTCCCAGACTTCTCCCCAAGTCTCTTCCTAGTCTCTTCTTCCCCATCTATCCGTTCTCCAAGTCTTCTCCCCAACTCTCTCCTTCGCCATGCTTTCCCTCTTCATCTGCTCCCTACCTAAGTCTCCCTTCTCAGTTCCCTCCTTCCCCAGTCTCTCCTTCCTCATCCATCACCTCCCCAATTCTCACTCCTCCCGATTCGACCCCTCTTCCCCCTCCTTTTCCCCCAACTTTCGCCTCCCCAGCCCCTCTTTCCTCCATCAATCATCCTCTCCATGTTTCTTTCCTCCCCCTCTCTTTACCTCCTCAAGTCTCCTTTTCCCCTTCTCTAGCCTTTTCCCTCCATCTATCCTCTCCTACCATCTATCCCATTCCCAGATCCTCCCCCATCTCTTCCCACTCCTCTCTCTTCCCCATCTGTCTCCTTCAATTTTCTCTTCTTCCCCATCTGTTCCCTACTTAAGTCTCTCGTCTCCTAAACTCCTCTGCCAATTTTCTCTCCCCGTTTCTCTCCACTGTTCCTACAGATAACCTCCTTTACCATCTTTTCCCCCTCCCCTTGTTCCTCTTTTCCCATCCCACCCCAGTTTATCTCCTCTCCCTGGTCGGGAATCTTTCCCCCAGGTGATAATTCTTTTATAGAAGTGAAAAAAAAAAACCCTTCCTTCAAATTGATCAGTTTTTAAAATTTTTTTCCAAGGGGAACAGAATCTCAAAATCAGAAGGACCCTCAGAAACAATTTAGCCCCATTCATAACTGATCCAGAATCCTCTCTGCAGAATTCCTAACAAGTGGTCATCCCACTTCCAAGTTCTAGTGAGAGAAACCTAATACCTCCTGGAAGGCCTTGTGGAGCTTGGATTGTTAGAATGATTTTTTCCCTTATATTATCTAAACTTTCCTCTTTTCCACTTCTATGTCTGCTCCTAGTTCTGTACCCTGGGGCCAAGTCTTCATGTAGCAGCCCTTCAGATATTCAGAGTTACTCTATCTCCCCTGGGTCTTATTTCCTAACTTCACAACAACCAACCTGTACCCCTCTTTAAAAAAAAAATCCAGCAAAATAAGAAGTCGTCTGAAAAGTCCCTTCTTTTCCACCTTCCCACATCCAGCACAGAGCCTCACGTACAGTAGGCACTTCATAAATGGGAATTTAATTGAATATTACCCCCTGAATAATCTCACTCAAATAATCCCCCCAAAATTATCCTGACTCTACTTTAAAGCATCCATTTTTAACTTATCACAGCTAGCCTTAGAAATTTGGGGGATAGGAACTAGACTAGGAATGATATAGGGAAGTGATGAGAAAATTCCCTCTACCAAGAAGGCAAGATCAGCCAGCACCTTCTCTATAAGTCACTGGCAGAGAGCTGCTGAGAGCAGTGGTATTGAACTCAGAAACAACCACTAAATGTACTTAAGGATCCCTGTAGGTCTGGAGTCAGAAAGACCCAGATTCAAATCTGGTTTCAGATTCTAGTTGGTGTAACCCTGGGCAAGTCCATAGTACCCACCTCCCAGGGATAATAATTGTGAAGTGCTTAGCACAGGACCTGGCAGCTAGGAAGTACTATTTGAATGTTAGCTATAATAATAATTATGGTATCTTTATTTTGCTAAATAGTTCCCAAGTACATCTTAATCTAGTTTGGCAGCACTCAGGTGGGTGGGCAGCCCACCTGCTTTTTGATGCCTCTGGCTGAGAGCACCAAGAGGCTAAATGAGCTTTCTCAGGCTCACTCAGCCAGTATATATCAGAGGCAAGACTTAATCCAAGTCACCTTGTCTTTCCAAAGCTAGCTTTCTATTCATCATTCTACACTACTTCTCACTTTTGTGAGTTGAACTCCTATCTCTGGTTCTTAACTTTAATGGACCTTAGTGTCAATACATTGTCTGAGAGTCCCTGCCTTAATTAGACGGCTCAATGTTTTCCTGAATTTGGTCAACCCTAATATATTCCTGTCACCAAAACCCAATTACATTGGTCTGTATATCCTGCATGGAAGAAGTACAGAGAAGGATGCAAATTTTCATTTAATGACTGCATGTATTCATGTCAATCTGACGAGTTCAATCATAAGCTCAAATCTAATAAATCAGTTTATATTAAGGGATAGTGAATGAGTGATTTAGGCTCTCATTGATATCTCTGCCTTTTCCCATTTAACCAAAGAAATTCATTTCTAACATTGGAATGACAGGCATGGTTTGAAAGGAAAGGCATTTTTAGGTAGTATGCCCCCTCAAAAGTCACACCGTGGCATCAACAGCCTATAAGAAGGCTGGCCCTGTATAATGATACGTAGTGCTGGAAAGAACTCCTTCCTCTCATCCCATTTCCTGTCCAACTCTAAATCTGTGATCCTTTAGCCCTGGCCCTCCTTCCTCCCCTCCCCCAACCCAAGGTAGCAAGATCCCTGGACCTTTTCTTTCCCTAAGTTACTGTCACTTTTTAACTGGTTTTGTAACCTCAGGTCAATTGTTTCACTTTCTTATGCTAGTTACTTCTGTAAAACAGAATGTGGTTTAATTGCTATTTTGTAAAACAAGCATCTATAAACTGAGAGAAACTGGCCTTGCTCTCTAAGTTCCCTTCTAGCTGGAGAGCCCATGATCCTAGGGCTATCTTTTTAAAAAGCCAATGTGAGGAAACTTCATTGGGAAGTATACTAGGAAAATCATCCTAATAATAAACCCTCTTAAACTTCTCAA
Source organism: Notamacropus eugenii (assembly GCF_028372415.1). Lineage (NCBI taxonomy): Eukaryota > Metazoa > Chordata > Mammalia > Diprotodontia > Macropodidae > Notamacropus > Notamacropus eugenii. Next base: position 612,612,673 of record NC_092872.1, on the reverse strand, counting down.
GGTCTGTTGGGTAACTGGTCAATTATCAGAATCGTTCCATTTGACTGAAGACCAGGAAGAGACTTTGGGAGTCTGAAGTTAAATATTGGGTTGGTAGGGACTTGGTCACAGAATACCTAATGTGATCGGGAAGCCCACCAAGAAATAGACTACATCCAGGAAACATATGGAACATTCTGAACAGTTGGAGACGCTTGAGGGGGAAAGGAATAAGTATTTATGTAGTGCCAAGCACTGGGCTAAGTTAAGTGCTTCACAAATATTATTCGATCCTCACAACAACCTGGGGAGGGGAGGGTAAGGTGCTATGATTCCCATTTTGCAGATGAGGAAACTGAAGCAGGCAGAGGTTAAAGTGACTTGTCCAGCATCCTGAGCTACTAAGTGTAGCTTGCTAAGTGAGGTCCGATTTGAATTCTGACCTTCCTGACTCCAGGTCCACCCTGGAGTTCTGTCTAACAACAAAATTTGGGAATTTGGAAGCCCCAAGATGCAATCTTCTATACCCGTGGCTCCCTCCCCCTCCGACTTCTGCAGAAGGGGAGAGGTGCTTTTTCATGGCTCTTCTATGGGGCCAGGCTTGTTCTTTGTAGTTTCGCAACATTCGTTGTTGATTGTTTAGTGGTGTTCTTTCCATTTAGCTGTACTCATTGTGGATGTTGTTTTCCTGGCTCTGCTTACTTCACTTTACATCAGTTCATATATGTCAGCAGTTTCAATAATGGTCTTGTTAGCACCCTAAAATCCCTGGTCACCTTAGCTGAGGACAGATCCCTGGGGGATATCTATGGTTGAGGGGGTGGGAAGAGGAAGAACCAGCAGAGGAACTGGTCAGGTTGGAAGAAAATCAGGATAGTATATAGTCATAGGAGTTAAGGGAGAGAGCTTCATGAAGGTAGATGATAGAGATGTGCATGATCTAATCCCCCACCACATGCCCATGCACACATGTATACTCTATATTTTCAGATGGGAAAAGCGAACCCCAGAGAGGGAAAGTTGTTTAGGTCACACAGAATAGCAAAGTGGAATTAAAATTTGGGCCTTCCAACTCAATATCTAGTGCTCATTCCAGTATTACACAGTCTTCTAGAAATAGTGCCAGGCAAAAGTTTCAGAAAGACATGTCTTTGTCTTCATGAAGACAAAGCAGGAAGTTGGTCAACACCAACTGTGGGGTCATGGAGCAGAATGTTCTGATCCAAATCTTAGAGACCCCCAAAAGATCTGGTATAGAGTTTTTTGTGGACACTGTCCATGCTGGCCGGTAAAAATAGGCATTGCTGAAGAGCTGGGGCATCCACTCTAAGTTGTACCTTTCTCACACTCACTTTCTGTCTTTCTAGCGAGAGCCCAGCATTGATTTGCTAGAAGCCTTTGTGGAGCACTGGAAAGGTATCACTCACTACTACATTGAAACCACAGGTGAGACCTAATTGTCCTGGCTTCCTCTCAGATCTGTCACAGGGGATGAGGTCACATCACTACCTGGATCAGAAATGGGGGGTCTGAAGAGAGCGTAAATAAATAGCCTACCCTGCTAGAATGCAAAGTGAGGGGAGAAGGCAGAAATTGGAACGGCATTTGGAATAGAAGGGCCTATCCTTTGGGCTCCCAGTGTCTCTCCATCTTTACTCAGTTGAGTAGATCATTCCATCTGGGAATAGCATTGGGCATGCTCTTCCCTCTTCAGTGAGCCAAGAAGATGAGTGTTTTACTTTCTTCCAGGCCCTGCAGGATCTAAAAAACATCCCAGATCCCCAAGAGGACATTTTCCAGCTGAGGACTGAGGGAAAACATCTCCTCCTTCCTTACTTGTTAAGAGAACTTATGACAGTAGGCCCCCAGTAGGCCAAGAATCAAACACTTTCACTGTCAGACATGGGCTGATCACTGAGTAATCTCAGACTGCATCCTGTGTGCTCACTTCCCAGGGTTTATATTAGGTCTGACTTAGGGATGGGGAGTTACATCAGTCTTTACTGGGTAGCAAACACTAGACCTGGAGTCAGGAAGACCTGAATTCAAATCCAATCTCAGATGCTTACTTGACTAGCTGACTAGATTATGCAACCATAAAGCCAAAAGAAATGCATAGTTAGGGACTGTTCTTTTGGAGAAGAGACAGAAAGGCAGAAATCAGCCTTTGGCAATACTGGCACCTAACATTTTGGATCCCATCATCTGCTCTAGCCCATGTTCATGAAGGTGTCTATTTCAGGAGAGGCTTGAGAATGGCAGACTGCGGGCACATGATCAGCCTTCTCCACATATTTGAAGAACCAGCATGTGAAAGAAGGATTAGACTTGTTCTGCTTGACTCCAGAGGGCAGAAGTAGGAGTGAAGAATGCATTGAGACTGATCTAGGCTGGAAGGAAGGGAAGACCAATGAGAAGTGCAGGAGTCTGCTTGGAGGTGGGGGTGGGGAGTGTCTCCCTCCACAGAGTGAGAGGTCCTCAACAGGAGGCAAAATGGTCTCCTGTCAAGCTGGTTGGAGCGCAGATTCCTGTTTAGGTACAGGTTGGATGATATAGCTTCTGAATTCCTGTCCAACATTGACTAGTTCTAGCCTGCCCCAGAGATTTAAGTGGTTTGTATTGGTCCTAGAATCACCCAGAGAATTCCTTTGACTGGCAGAATTCTAGAATATCCAGAGCAGTCCTCTCTGCCTCTCTAGAAATAGCATGGTGTATTGAAGAGGACATTGGTCTTGGAATCAAGAAGACCTGAATTCAAATTCTACCTCAGATACTTAATAGCTGTGTGACCTAACCTTTCTATGCATTATCTGAAAAACAAGACAGTTGGGCTCAATAGTCTCTAAGGTTCATTCTAGCTCTAAATCTATGATCCTTTGATCTACTGGGGGATCTCCCTAGAACCACGGGGAATCCTGTGTCTAAAGTAGGATTTGAACTCAGGTCTTCCTGACTTCAGGTCAGGTGCTCTAACCTCTGCTGCTCTGGCTGGCTTGGATCATAAACCCAAGGTTCTTCATGTCATCAGTCTTCATATTAAGCTGGAATGGTCACCCCAATGTGGGTGACTAGCACTCTGGACTCCATGTTCAGCAGAAAAGGTGACAGGCACTCTTAGATCAGCAGGAATGTATTAAATGCCACGTGTCAGGCACCCTGCTAAGTGCGGAGAATTCAAAGAAAGGCAAACGACCCCTGCCTTCAAGGATCTTAAATTCTAATGAGGGAGACAACATGTAAATAAATGGGTACATACAAGATACAGGAAGAGGAAGTGGAAGGGAACCTTAAAAGGGAGAGCTTGAACACACAGTTGGAGACCAAGTCAGTGACCTTGAATGAAGGAATCCCTAAGGTCAACTCAAAATCAACCCAGTCTTGCTCTTGTTCCCCAGAGGTGACCAGAGCAGATAGAGCAGGGAGGAATCAGAGCCCATGGAGATAGTGGATTTGGATTTTTCTCCCATACTAACATGCAGTTATGATTTTCTCATTATGGAAAGAATGACTAAACAGAACTCAAGAAACGATCATCCAATAGGCTTCTTAGATGTCTTCTGAGTCAGACTCTAAGATAAAAGGTGCCCCAAGCTGTCTGTTGTCCAAAGGCCAGTCCTGGACATCTCTAGCCACCCTGCCTCTTGAAGGCGGGAGAATAGTGATGCCACCATCATTTTGATGGGCAATTGTCTAAAGAGCACTTGGCCTTTGGAGCCCCAAGGGACCCAGTTTTTGTCTTATTGAAAGGGAGTCTCATCTGGGAACCCTCATTTCTTTTCGCTTGTTGTTGGGATTGGATTTGACTTCTGGATCTGACTCCACATTGTCTTGCATGGGCTGTCCCCCGTTCCCCTGTAACTTTTCTCTATTCTCCAAAGTATACTTTTTTCCTCCATTTTGGCAAGAGGATTCTAAATAAGAGCTCTTCCTGTATGTGCTTTAGATGAAAACACTCCAGCCAAGAAAACAGACATTCCCTGGAGGCTGAAACAGATGCTAGATATCCTAGTGTATGAAGAAAAGCAGCAGGCAGCAGCTGGAGAGGCAGGGCCCTGCCTCGAGTACCTGCTGCAACACAAGATCCTGGAAACCCTGTGCACCCTGGGGAAGGCTGAGGTAGGGCACAGTATACCCTGACCCCTAAAGGAGCTCCTAGCCCATGCAAACAGAGGAAGTCTCCGAGGACCACCTCAAGAGGAAAAGCAAATGCCATGCAAAGCCTGGCAGGAATCCAGGAATTAGAGTTCCTGGATTCTGTTCTCCTCTCCTGTCCTGTAATCCTAAATCACAGTCCCCTGAAGAGGCCTAACTGGGCTGACCATTTGCATAGACATGATGGAGGGGTGATCTGGGACCAGGAATTACGACTATGGCAATAATAACTCTTCCATATCCCCTAAGCCTACATTTCAGAGTCTGGTTTTACCCATTTCTTGACCAAAGCTCACACCAACATTTTCTCTCTAGGGGATCTGGAATCCCTACACCCACCCACCCACCCACCCCCTGCCATGCAATAAGGGAATTGTTCCCATTGATAGGATGGCAGTCTTCTCATCAATTTCTCTATTCACTGGCCCCTCAGTATCCCCCAGGTATGCGCCAGCAGGTGTTCCTGTTCTTCAGTAGAATCTTGGCCCAAGTACAACACCCTCTTCTACATTACCTCAACGTCCACCGCCCTGTGCAGGTATGGGGCCAGTGACTGGGGTGGGGAAGGGGATGGAAGGTGTAGCTGGATAAGCAAATGTAGCATACTGCCCCCTCCCTCCCTTTTCTTCCCCACCAGGACACCCTACCTTATAGCTACTGTCCCATGCTCTTCTCTGTTCCCAGAAACTCCTTCAGCTTGGTGGGACTGCTGCTGGATCTCCCACAGAAAAAGAGGAGGTACACTTCACCACAGTTCTTTGCACCAAGATCCAGCAGGATCCAGCCCTGCTAACCTACATTCTAGAGGTAGGCATTGGCCCTAAGAAAAGGAGGAGGGAGAGCCTGGGGCCCCCCTGGGGTTACACCTCCAAATCACCCAAGGCAGGCCCAGCTTGGAACCAAAGGCTCAGAGTTCTAAGGCCCATTAGGAAATTTCAGCTTTCTAGGTTCTAGACTAGTGGTTCCATCTCCTTCTGGGAGTGGAGAGCGAAGGAGAAGGTGCCCAAAGATGAGCGTCTAGAAGGTCATGCTAGCTGCTTTCTAGTCTATCTGGGGCTGATTTGAGTCCTGGCATAGAGTAAAGCTAAAAGGGACCTTAGAGGTATCTAGCCAACACCTCTCTCTCACCCCCATTTTACAAATGAGCAAACTGAAGTATAGAGGAAACTCTGTGTGACAAGTCCAAGTCACACAGGTAGTGTTGACACATTCTGCCTTTCCAAGGAGAGCCTGCAGGAATGCTATGACTGAGATTCATTAGGACTTCTTTGCAGGGCAAAAAAGTTGTGGGGAAGAAGGAGACATCTAGCCACCAGGACAAGAGCTCTTCCCTTGAAGAGTCCTCCCGCAGGGTCCCCAAAGTTGATGGGGAATCCTGCGGGGCCCAGGCCACTGGTACCTACTTGCCAGGAAGAACTGAAGAACCTGACAGTGGGCTTGGGGAGAACAATCTACTCACCTCCTTGATTGGGTTGTGCAAAAGCAAGGTGCTGGCCAAGGAGGGGGTAAAAGGAGGCTGGGTGGTGAGTGGGTAGCAGGGGCCAGGAAATGTGGGGAGGTGATTCTGGGGAGGGAATGGATGGGACAGGTGGAAGAGGAGGACCTTGGTTTCTCCAAGTGCTCCTCTCCCTGATATTCTCTGTCCCTATCCCCTAGAAGAGTCGGGTAGCCCTGAAGGCCCAGGAGAACCTGCTGCTCCTGGTAGGTGTTGCCCCCCAGGCAGCAGCCACCTACTTGGTACAAAGGAGCCCTTTGTGCTCTGCAGTGGCAGAACACCTTTGCCAGCTATATCGGGCCATGCCCAGCTTCCTTGACCCTGCTGACATCGCCACCCTAGAGGGCATCAGCTGGAGGTAGGCTTTTGGCTAGAAGCATCCTGCCACTGGCATCAGATGCGGGACATCTTCTTTCTGTGTGCCTCTTCTTGCCACCTTCAACCAGAGCTCATCAGATAACCTAAAGAGCAATCTCTCCCTCAGGGAAATTACCACCTCTGTTCTTTTGGCCTGGCTTAGAACCTTCAAGGAAAGACACTTAGAGGGGCCAGGAGACCCTCGGGGACAGCTCCCCGGAGCCCTCCCTCCCACCCAGACCCTCCCTTCTCTCCTCCCTGCAGGTTACCCAGCGCCCCCTCAGATGAGGCCTCCTTCCCAGGCAGAGAGGCGTTAGCCGCATTCTTGGGCTGGTTTGATTATTGTGACCACCTCATCACAGAGGCACATGAGGTATGGGAGAGCTGGTCTGGGTTCCCAGCCCTCAGCTCTCTGTCCCCTCTACCATGAAGCATCTTTGTAGGAACTGAATGGGTTGGGTATCTCTAATTGTCTCCATCAGTGGTCTGAAGAAACCAGCACACAGGTTGAGTCCCATCTTCCTCACTTTTTCTCATTTAATTAAATTTATATTTATCAAGTATCATCTCCTGGATGCTTGAATACTGTGGATGGGTACCTATTGCTGAACACTTGCTCCTTAATTCAGACGAGGTAAAAGATGTGTTCTTTTGCCCCTAGGTTGTTGCAGGTGCCCTGGCAAAGGCTGTGATTGAGAAACTGTTTGTTGCAACCCTGCAGCCCCAACTCTTGCATGTGTAAGTTGGGGTCATCATCCTCCAGGCATACACGAAGTGTAGGCTCAAACTTAGTGCCTCACCTTCCACCTTCCATCTCCCAGGATCACGGGTATCTCAGGCCAGTCATCTTCAATGAAAGCTACTGACATTTACCCACCAGATATACTGTGCTGAAACTGGACATCCTGAGCCAGTCTTTTCCCTTCATTTTGACTCTTCACACTTCATTAGGGATGGGGAAGGAGATAGTCAACAGGGAAGCTGCTGCTCTCACAGGCCTCTCCCATTCTAAGGTCATCTCCCTTCACAGAGCAGAGCAGAGAATCCTGACCTCCACAGCCCTACTGACAGCCTTGCTGCACCAGCTTTGCTCACCAGCCCTGCTACAGGAAGCTGTGGGTTTCTTCGTGGGCACAGACCAGCAGCCTGAAGCTCCTGAGGACAGCCCCCATTCTCTGTGCTCTCATCTCATTGGACACTGTGACCACCTCTCTGATGAGGTGAGGATGGGAGAGGACCTCCATTCCCTCTTCCCTCCTAGGTCCTGAGCCTTCTCTTTAGCTAGAAGACTGGCAGCTTTCTAGAACCAGGAAGCTCCCTAACATGTTTCATCTTTCCTTGGCTCTTTTCAGGTCCAGAACCTCCAAAATTTAATAGGTAACTAGCAACTTAGCATGCAAATATTTTTTGCATCTAAGTTAAATCTATCTAGGACTTTATAATTTGAAAAGCATTTTACATCTGTGAAGTAGACATGGCAGGTATCATTGACACCATTTTACCAGAGGAAACTAAGATATAGTCAATGGACTTGGCCAGGGTCACACAGCAAATTACCTTCAGATATCCTGACTCCCAGTTCAGGCTTCTTTATTGTTTCTTGTCCTCTCCCCCTATAACCATCTCACTTCTCAGAGTGCAAGCACAGAAGCCTAATCTTCGTGAGCATTGTAGCTGAACAGTCTCCATACCTGTAGACCCTGTCTGACTCCTCCTCCATACCCTCTCCTGTGTCTTCTGTACTTCCCAGATCAGCATAGCCACCCTGCGGCTCTTTGAGGAGCTGCTGCAAAAACCGAATGAGCAGATCATCCACATGCTGGTCCTCCGGAACCTGGAAGGCCGCATGTACGTGGCCCGGGGCTTGCCTGAGCCAGAAAACTATGAGGACAGTCTGTGAGTGAGGACATGGGACTCTGGGCAGGCAGGCCGTGGGAGGAAAGGAATAAAGGAAAAGGAGGAAGGGAGAAAAGGCAATGGGAAGGGAAGGGAAGAGACTGTCTGCAGCACACCCTCACTTTCACCCTTGGCCCTGCAGAGACCTAGAAGAAGACCCTTACTTCACAGATGGGTTCCCAAACTCTGGCTTTCAGCCTGCCTCCAGACTTCCAGCTCCCACCCCCCACCTGGATGGCAAAACGGCAGTGACAGAGATTGTCAACAGGTGAGGAGTCCAAGGCAGGAACTTGGTTTTCCTTGCTCTGGGCGGTGGTCCTTTCAGATGGGAAGGGCATAGAGAACTGATGTTCTATCACACAGGGATCCCAGCCTTTGGCCTCTCAACTGGCAATTAGGTGAGCAGACTGGGAGCCAGAAATGACTGGGGCCTCATCTTCTGTCTCTGGGCCATTGACCACCAGCTATGGGAGATCAAGTAGGGAGAGAGAAAAGATCCCAGAGGTCTAGGACCCAGACTCAGGTGAAATGTCCCTGCTTGAATTCCTTAACACCTGGCTGTCTCCTTACTGTATCTCTCAGTTTCCTCTGCCTAGTGCCAGAAGAAGCCAAGACTGCAGCCTTTCTAGAAGAGACTGGTTATGACACCTATGTCCATGATGCTTATGGGTTGGTGAGTTTTTCTTGCTGGTTCCTTGTCTCCCATCTTCATCCTTCCTGTTGTGGGGATCATTTTCTTGCTGTATCATCATTCACTCTCTAGACATGAGCTCCCGCCATTCAGCATACTTTCATTTCTAAAGACCTGAGAATCCAACTTCCTCTCTAAAGTATATGGGTATAGGAAAAATATCCCTGATTCCCAGTAGGCTCCATGTCTCAGACTGTACCTAAACCCAGTATTTCTGTCCTGTCTCAGTTCCAGGAATGCTGTTCCCGGGTTGCCTCCTGGGGTTGGCCTTTGGCTCCCACCCCACTGGATCCCCACGAGCCCGAGACTCCTTTCTTTGAGGGTCGCTTCCTCCAAGTGCTCTTCAATCGGATGGCACGGATCTTGGATCAGGTAGCAGGATAAGTATAATTCGGCCTGGGTAAGGCATTGAAGAAGCAGCATGAGGAAGTCACCCAGGATGAAGCCAGGCTTGTGCCAGACACAGTGGTGCCACAGCAGGATGACTGATTGTAGGGAGCAGGTTGCCTATCAGGGTCTTGGGTTCTAATACTATGTCCCTTCTTCCTGCCTTTCTCTCTTTCCAAACCCACATACTACGCTAACCTTCCCCAGCTGGGAAGCCCCATCATGCCTTTGCAGTTCCTGCCCCAACATACTCAGCCTTCAGCCCCAGGGAATCCATGTCACAAATATCATGTGCAGTTTGCCTCCCCCACATGTTAACATTGGCCAGGAGCTCTGCTTGAGGGGAAGATGGAGAATGCTCACTGGTCCCCTCATTAACATTGCCTACCATGTTCTCCACAGCCATACAGTCTGAATCTGCAAGTGACTTCCGTCCTGTCCCGCCTAGCCCTATTCCCTCACCCCCATATCCATGAATACCTCTTGGACCCCTACATCAGCCTGGCACCTGGTTGCAGGAGTCTCTTCTCTGTGCTTGTGAGGGTAAGGATACCAAAAAAACAAGAGGCAAGCTGAGATGGAAAGGGCAGTAAAGGGGATCCAGAGGAGGCTCACTGTCCACAACATGTTATCACGGGCAGTGAGGCACTGGTCAGAGTCGGGTGGACGAGGGATAGGCTCCTTCCTTTTCCTTCCCCATTCCCACGGTGACCCACAGCTGGCACCTCCTAAGGAAAGGCCATGAGAGGATCCCATTGCTGTACCCCTTCCCCCTCCCATCCCAGCCTTCTAGTCATTTCTTCGCCTTTATCTAGGTAATTGGAGACTTGATGCAGAGGATCCAGAGGGTGCCCCAGTTCTCAAGCAAGCTACTCCTGATTCGGAAACAGTTGACTGGGCAGGTCCCAGGAGAGCAGTAAGTACCTATTCAGGTGATGCTGATGCTTTGGGAAATGTCCTAGTAGGAGGCTGGAGTGGTGGCAGGGCAGGGGGAGGGGTGGGGGTGGCAGTGGAGGTGGGGGAGGCGGGGGGAGCGCTGCTGGGGAAGGGCTCTGCTGTTTGCCTCTGGCAGGTTTCTCTGCTATGCCCTGTAGGTATCAGGGAAGGTACACCAGGGGAACACCAGTCCCTGAGCAGCTGTGCCCTTTTGCTCTTTTTCTGTAGGATGGACCATCAAACCCTCCTGCAGGGGGTGGTAGTGCTCGAAGAGTTCTGCAAGGAGCTGGCTGCTATTGCCTTTGTTAAATTCCCCCCAAACAGTCCTCACTTGAACCTGCCCTCACCCCCACAGGGACATGTCTGAGCCAGAACCATGGGGGGGGGGGGGGGGGGAACGCCATGTCTACACCTTTGCCTCAAGGCAGCCTCTTCCCCTGGCATGCCTAGCACTGTTCTCCCTGGAGTGGGGGGAGGCCTGACTGCCTCCTCAGATCTCAGCAATGGCGCCTGCTTTTTCAAGGCCATTAGCACTCAACTCCTGGCTTGTAGACCATATCTTCCAAGGTGGGGCTCTTGAAGATTGCCAAGGAAGCTGGGAGAGGAGGCTACAGCTCTTCCTTAGACAAACATTGTTCAAAGAGAGAGAGAAGTGGAGCAGATGCCCAGTACCTACCAACCCTTTGATTTTTTTGTACCCACTACCTCCCTTCTTCCATTCTAATCATCCCTGTTAAGGGATGGGCAGAAGAGAGCAATTGGCTCTAAGGCTCTTCAGTCTTGGGAGGTGGAACCTATTTTCATACTAAGCATCAAAGAGCTGCTGAGACTTAGACCCCATCCGCCCACCCAAGCTTGACCCAAGGGGATGTGAGCAGTGAAGGGAGAGCTCAAGGAGGCCCCCTCTTCCTCCTCTGCCTCTCCTTTAGGCAGTTGCAAAATTCCCAACTGCAGCATGGCAAGCACCCAAGGTATGTTCCGCACCCAGGCGGGGGCAGCTGCTAATGAGAACCTTGATGTGAGTGCAGCCAGGGTGGGAAAGGGCCTGAGGAGAAGAGCAAAGAGCCAGCCTGTGGCTGGTTTCTCTGGCGCCCTCTGAACCCGTCTCGGCAGGTCCCTGACACCTGGGCTGAGGCACTAGGATCCAGGAAGGGCCATGCCCTTAGCAGCCCGCCCAAGTCCCTGGCTCCAAAAGAGCACTCCTCTTGGGAACATCAGGCCTCAGCAGAGTTCTGAATGAACAAGGCTAGTGTTCATTGGCCCACCTGCAGACCCGGCCGGGAAGGGGCTGGAGGAAAAGCAGCCAAAGCCTGTGGCCACTCCTGTGTTCTCTGCTGCTGGGGTTGCCACCCCGCTCACCCTGGATCTGTTTTGACCTGCAGTAGGTGGTGCTAGGCATTACCTCAGAGGACTACAGTTGTTGGCTTCCCTCCCAAGCAGGGAGCAGCAGCAGCCCAAAGCCCCTTTTTCCCTTTTCCTGGCTGCTTTTCTCTGCAGATTGGACTTAAACTGCCAAGGGGGTAACATGCAAGGGGAGGAAACCCACTGACCTCCCTAATCCCTCCATTCCCCACTGCAAGCTGGGAGGACTATCGACTGGCTACTGCTTCTCAGGGTGGGCATATGGAGGCTGATCTCAGCTGCTGGAGAGAACATGGGCTACCTTTATTTCAGCTTTGGGGACATAATGGGAGGTCCGAGAATTGAGCTCTCAACTTCTATGCACTTTGGCCTATGCATGGTGCCCCCCATGAGGCAGCACAGCAATAAAGCGGTGTGGTTGTACAAACATTATGGCTGTACAAACATTATGGCTCCATCCTTTTCAGTGCTTTGCAGCCCTCCAAGTACAAATCACAGAGAAAACTGCCTGCTTGCTATAGCCCTGAGACTGGCCACAAGGGCAGACAGCATCTCACCCTCTCCGGTGATAGCTTACCTCAGAGCTGGCCAAGCTCCTCCTCAGAAGGCACATTCTGTTCATTCATTTGCCCCTTTCATCTTTGAGACATTTCCTCCTCAAGTGGGTGAGACCGAAGTGAGGCCCCACTAAGGGTTACAGCCCCACATCTTCTCTTCCTGTGATCAAGAACCCTGGACCACCCAAGCAGGTCAGTTTATGAAGGCCAGCTCAGTGAAGGAACAAGCTTCTCCCTTTGGGCAGTGCAACTAGAACACTTCTGTTTTTGTTTCACAGTCACCCAGGCAGACCTCAAGGGGAATTTGATCAAACATTTATTAAGCACTTATGTACTAAGTGTTTAGGGATATAAAGGGAAAATCGGCCCCTGCCCTCAAGTTTACATTTTACTGTAGGAATAGACAGTTACAGAGGCATAACACAAAGTAAACAGAGAAAAAGAATTAACTGGGGAGTTAGTGACTGCTTCATGGAAAAGGTAGCACCTAAGCTTATCCATGAAGCAATCAAGGATCCCAAGAACTGGAGATATGGAGGTGCATTCCAAGCACTGAGGAAAACTCATGTAAATACACCAATGGAGGAGATGAGTTCCATAACAGCAAACCAGTAAAGCTGGAATGTGGACTTCATGAAGGGAACAAGTATGTAATAAGGCTAGAAGCATAAGTAGAAGTCAGATTGTCAATGGCCTTAGATGCTGGGTATAGAAGTTTATATTTTATAGAGCTGTTTTTGAACAGGGGACATAGACACCCAGTTGCTCAGGAAGAGGGCACACTGCAGCACTGGAGGAGCTTCCATTTTACCCTTCTACTGGTGTACACAAGCTTCAGCACTGTAGAAGATAAGGATGTTATCACTGGCAAGGTGGCCGCTAGAGATAAGCAGACATGGTTTCCTCTGCAGCCAAGCTATTCTAATAGTCTCAGGCTCTGGGCTGAGTAGGCTTTCAATTTGCCTTAGGTGACCAGTGTTTGGGCTCTGAACTCTCTGCCCAAGTCCAGTCATTGTCCCTCTTGGCAAGCAAAGAGCAGCACTATGGGGTGGAAGAAGCATGGTGACCAGAGAACCAAGAGGCCCCTTTTATCCCCATGAAGATCTCTGCGGGTCCAATTCCTAGGTATCCTAGAAAATTCAAAACCATGGATGTATGGCGTCAGTGTCTACATGTGTGCTCATCTCCCAGTAGCTCAGTTAACTATGGATTGGGACAACAGACACTTGTTGAAGTCTCTTTAGTAGGTGGCTTTGCACATCTTCCTCTTCCACCTGCCACCAGCAGAAGTTGATTCCTTGAATCTCAGGTGGCTTGTTGAGGACACCTGGATTTCTATAAGCCACCGTTACCAGCACATTCAGGCAGATCCCATCAGCCTGGTTCTTGCCCAGGTGCTGAAGCCCCAGGACACCCTGGGCTTTCACTGTCAACTGGGACAGTGTCAAGCACTGTTGTAGGAGTCGAAACACAGACACCATAATGCTGCTATTCTGCTCTGACGGAGTGAGTCCAGAGGCTGTGATGGGCAAATGGAGACCGCCTTCTGTACCCGCCAACACCCATATATTCTTGGCACTGGTAAAGGCAGCTATAAGTCGCTGGCAGATAAGCTTGCATGGAAGCTCTTGGGGTAGAGTAGGAGGATGTCTAGCTTGTTGGTAATAGTGAGAACCCAGTTTTATGAGGGGCACGATGTCATGGGAACGAAGAGGAGTGGGCAAGGAGGTGTGAGGGTACCAGCCAGCTTGCAGGGACTCCTTATCTGCTTCCTTAGAAGTCTTAAGGATCCCACCTGAAAGAAGGCGGACGGGAGAAAAAAGCATCAGCGATAAAAGAAAAAAGATGCCCTCTTTGGCAGAAAGATTTATGCCAGTTGATTATTCTAGGACAGTCAGTCGGGAGAGGGAAGGTTTGAGGAAACAAGAAGGGAATGAGGCACTCCCCATCCACTGCCCACCATGTGGAGAAGTACCTGTGGGGCGGGCAAGGAAAGCAAAGCGGATCCAGCGGGGACCTCGTTCTTCCACTGCCAGCAGTGTCAATGGCTCACACTCCAGGCCTGCCTCCTCCTTCACCTCCCGTCTCAGTGCCTCCAGAATGGTTTCTCCAGGTTCCATTCTCCCAGCAGGTAGATACCAAGACCCATGGCACTCTCTTTTGGCTTCCTGGATCATTAACACTTCACCCTAGAGAAAGAGAGAAGACCTCCCATCCCAGCTGTTGTCCATTGCCCCCCACTTGTCATTTTCAGGCATGACAAATAGCACACTGCCTTATTTTGCATCACAAAGGTCCTTACTAAGACCTCTGAGGGTTTGTCAAGCATGAAGACCTTCTCTCCTCCTATCCAGGACCTTAACAGGTGTCTCAAATACCAGAGTTGGGATGAATGTAGCAGGCAGGGAAACATCAAAGCACTATTTACTGGGTTACCCCTGCTCTTCTATGGTGTCTGAAATATTTTCACTCCCCACCATTTCAACAAGTTCTCTCTGAAAAGCAGACCTACAGGTGCCAGGATTTCAGAGCCTTATCCAGGGTTTTGGGTGTACCAGACACCAGGCCTGTGCCTTATTCCCAGTGTGCGTCTGTTCTCCCCTCCCTGCTAGATTTCAAATTATTAAGAAACATCTCAGACTTGTTTTGATGATCCTACCTCACAGAGCAGTGAAGATCAAATGAGATATGTATGTACAAGTCCACTCTGCCTTCCCTCTGGTGATCACCTCTAATTTATCCTGTCTATGCATATCCTGTCTGTCTGTACATAGTTGTTTGTAGGTTGACTCTCCCAATAGGTATGAGCTCCTTGGGAGTAAGGGACTGATTTTTTGCCTTTTTTTGTATCTCTAATGCTTACTACAGTACTTGGCACATCAGAGGTGCTTAATAAATGCTTGTCAACTGACTTTAAACCTTAGAATGCTATTCAAATGGCCAGCTGTCATCATCCTTGTTACTTTAATTCCTCAGGCCTCACAAATTCTCCCCTGCCTCAGCTCCGATGACCTCTATCACCTCTTTACCACAGCCTCTCACTTAGGTGGTCAAATCTTAGACCTTGCCATTACTTAAAACTATTTCACCTTTGAGATCATAAACTATGAATTTCCTGTCTCTGACATAAATCACTCCCACTTCTCCAGGTCTCCTTTTCATGACCTCTGGTCACCTGATTCTTTCCTCTTTCAGCCACATCCTCTTCTGACTTGTCTCCCTACACAGTCAACCACATGATCACCTCTTTCAAAGTCCCACTCTTCTTTATTCTTGAATACCTTGTCCTTTGACTTTCTG
This sequence comes from Notamacropus eugenii, assembly GCF_028372415.1. Lineage (NCBI taxonomy): Eukaryota > Metazoa > Chordata > Mammalia > Diprotodontia > Macropodidae > Notamacropus > Notamacropus eugenii. Next base: position 612,597,561 of record NC_092872.1, on the reverse strand, counting down.
TCATTCTTGCCCTAATTTAAAATCCTAGATGAGGATGAGCTCCCTTCTCTGCTCCTATTCCTGAACTGCCTTAACAAAGTAGAAGTGATGAAAATCCCCTGATGGGGTGCTAGAAATGTATGCTAATAACCCTCAACTGGGACTTCCCTTGATTCATGGCAATTATTCTATTTATGTCTATTGATTCCAAATCACCTTCCCCTCCCCAGCTACTCCAAAACTCCTTTCTCCTCAAACCCCCCAATTCTAATCTATCCCACTCACTGTCAGTAGTTGGCCCCAATCTTAGGTGGTCATCTGCCTGAAACTTCCCTCAATTTCCCTCTTCCACACCTCAAAGTCTGTGGTAATACCCAGACCCAGGCCCAGTTCCTTTCCTCTGGTCTCTGAGGAAGAGGTGACCTCCCTTTCTGGCCACCTGGGCCCATCTCCTCCCTCCTTCTTCAGGACCTGCATCAAATGTATATTCTCCCATCTTTGGTCTCTTCCTCTTTAGTGACGCCTTTCCTTTACTTACAAACATATCCAGGTTTCTCCTAACTTAAAAACAAACAAACACCCTTCTAAATCAGCTATGCCCTCAAACTATTCTTCTTTCCTCTTTAGAAAGAATAGTTATGCACTTCTAAACTTGCCTTTTGACCATTCACTTTTTAATCTCTCTCTCTGGTGGCTCCTCTTCCAGCTCCTGAAAAACAGGGTGGGTGGAGGGAGGAGGTTCCTCACTTCTCTTTTTCCTCAGTATCTCTCCCATCTCCCAGTAACTGACTCTTCTGTCTCAATATCTATCTCTTAGTATCTGCCTCTCTCTCTCTGTCTCTCTCTCTCTGTCTCTGTCTCTCTCTCTCTCTCTCCCTCTCTCTCTCTTTCTCCTTCCCTCCCTCCCTCTCTCTCTCTCTCTCTGTCCCACCCCCATCACTGTCTCTTTCTCTTCCTTTCTCAACTCTGCCTCTCTCTCTTTCCCTCTCTTAGTATCTGCCCCTCTCTCCTCTCCTGTTTCTCTGTATCTTTCAGGATCTGCCTCTCCCCCCCTCCCCTTTCCACTCTCTGTTTCTCTCAGGATCTGCCTGTCTTTCTATAAAGTTTCCCTTGATGATTTCATCAACTTTCATGGCTCCCATTTTCACCCCAAGGCAGATGACTCCCAAATCTTTATCTCTAGATTTGATCCTCCCATGCATGCCAATCCAAGGCTTCCAATTGCCTGTGGGTACCTCCCATATCAAGATGTCCTGTCAGGACTTCAAAGTCAGTGTGTCCTAAACTGAACTCATCATCCTACCTCCAAAACCTGCCCTTCTTGATTTCTGTATTTCTGTTAATAATACTAACACCCTCCCAGTCACAAAAGACCGTAAACCTCAGTAATCTTTAGTTATTCCTCCTCCCCTTGAGGCAGCTAAGTGGTAATAGATCACTAGGTCTGCAGTCAGGAAGATCTGAGTTCAAATTTGACCTCTGGTATTTACTATGTGCGACCCTAGTCGAGTCACTTAACCTCTATCTACCGAAGTTTCCTCAACAGTAACATGAGGACAATGGTGGTACTTACCTCCCAGGGTTGTTGTGGGGATCAAACAAGACGATATTTGTAAAGTGCTTGGCACACAGCAGTGGTTTAAAAAATACCTGTTCTAATCTCCCCATGTCAGTTCAATAAACATTTATTTACCCCAATAAAATATAAGCCCCTTGAAGGCAGGATGTGTTTTGTCCTTTTATCTTTGGATAACCTCAGCATGTGGTACACAGTAGATGTTTAATAAATGCCTGTTCTCACTCTCCTCCCCCTATATCTATTCAATAAGCATTTATTTCCCCCGAGTAGAATACAAACCCCTGAGGGCAGGGACAGTTTTATCTTTTTATCTCTGTAACCCCAACATGTGGCACATAGTGGGTGCTTACTAAATCCTTCCTGAACAGCTGGACAACTGCTAAGGTTTCCCTCTTTATTCAAGACCCGGCTCATGGAGCCAGTCATGGAGCTTTCTCTAAACGTTTGGTCTGCATCTTTCCTATACGTTTATCACACTCCCACCTGCAAGTGCCGACAGGTGAGCTCCCTGAGGGTAGGGATGGTATCTTGTTTCTCCTCTCGGTCTCCTTAGCTTACGGTGAGCGAGTGTTTAATCAATAAATGGTGACTAGAATTCTCCGTGCTTGCACCCTGTGGCAGCCAGCGCGGTGCGCTGTGCCCAGCAGACACTCAGTCAATGTTTGGGGTGAATGTTAGACTTCTTTGGGTGTCACTCCTGCAGGGCACGTAATACAATGCTGAATGAAAACGGGGTCAGCACCTCGCCAATGAGGGGGGCCTCTCCTCGTCTCTCCTTCCTAAGCCCATGGGTTACATGGGCCCGGGCTCTGGGGTCCTCTATCTTGGGGTGTCTGGGGTCCCAAAGACTTTGGAGTCAGGGTCCTGGCTGCCTCTCACCTGGTCGTTGAAGAAGACAGCCAGCACGATATAGGAGACATTCTTCCTGAGCTGCACGGGCACAGGTGAGACCTTTAGCGGTACAGAGTCATAGTCCAGCACCGGCAGCCCCTGGCCCCCCAGCACGGCCCTCAGGTCCCCTGCCAGGCCTGAGGATGCCATTGGCAAGGGCGGGGGTGGAGGGTGGGGGTGGGGAGGGATGCAGGGGAGAGGCTGAGACCCAGACTGGATCACGTGGGGGGGTGTGGTTGGGGTGGAGCAGGGACTCTGGACTCAGGTGGAGCCCCAGGAACCAAGATGGAAAATTTGGGTTCAAAGGAAACGGATCCCGGGGGACACACGGGACAGACTGGAGCTAGGGGCTAAGGGCGCAGAGAGGGCAAGGTCAAGGTCAGGGTCAAGGCCAGAATCGGCCCTCGGGAAGGCTCAGGCCCAGTCGGACGAGTGGGGGGAGTTAGAGGGGGAGGGGAAATCAGGGCCTGCTCGGGTTCCCTCCTCCGGCCCCACCTCTCCCGGGAGACCCAGGCGTGCCCTCCCCACCCCCGCTGTTATGACGTTAGCCGTCCCGGCCCCTCCATTGGCCATTGGCCTTCCGGAGGTGGAGACTGTTCTTAAAGGAGCCGAGTCTGAGGAGTGACCGCTCAGACTTCCGCTTTCCCTGCTTGCGCTGCCCCCTTCGCTTCTCCCTCCGGCGGCGTGATGACGTCACCGCCCCCTGCGGATAGCAGATGACGTCACCCACAGAGGCGGGTGGGTGAGGCCTAGGACGGCTTCGGAGTGACGTCACAAAAAAGCGGTGACAGCTCCCCCTGACCTTTGCCTACCGCACCCCCGCTGTCTACTTCGCCCTCCCCCCTGCACCCCAGTCCGACGCAGCCACTGCCGCCCTCCTCCCTCGGGCACCCCTAAAGCTGCCCCCTGCATCGCCTGGCGCCCCTCAGAACTGGGTCAGTGCCTTTCCCCAGGTCGGCCCTTCGGACGCTGGGAGCCGGCTCGAGCCCGCAGCTCCGATTCCTTCCCCGCCCCCACCGCGCCCGGTAGTCCTTGGAATTTGGACGCTTGCGAACCGAACGCTTGTCTTTGTCTACCCCCAAGTCGCGGCCGCGGGGTGCCCCTGGCCTCCGAGCTCGGGGCTAGCGCTGGTCTGCCCACGCGCGCCCCCGGGGGCCGCGAGCCTTCTCACGAACAGGCGCCTGACCCCGCCACCCCCCCCGCGCCTCTGCGTGTCTGATCCTGCGAGTGGCTTTACGCGCGTCCGTGCAGCCCTGGACGTGCCGGGCAGCCTGGGGCTCTGCCGGGCCGCGTCACCGCGGAGAGCATCCCGCGGGCCGCGGGCTGGGAGGGGCGGACGGTCGTTACCTGGTCCGTTCGGCTGGTCCAGAGTCTGGCTCCCGCGCTCTCCCGGTGCGGTAGCCAGAGCGCCGGCCCGGGGTCAGGAGACCAGCCTTAAAGTCCCACCTGCTCCGTCCTCGGGACGTGAGGGGAAGAGCGCCCACCTCCCAGCGCCAGGTGAGATGGCATTTATAAAGCACCTGGCGAACTTGGAAGGGTTATTGCGATACCGGAGTGGCCCCGGGCAAGTCACTGAACTGCCTGCCTCAGTTTCCTCATCTGTAAAATGGAGGTAACGTAGCACAGACCTCTCCGGACTGTGAAGATCCAGTGGTGTAATGTTTGTGAAGGACCTTGCAGACCTTGAATTGCAGTATGAATGCTCATTCTCATGACTGCTATTAGCCTTCCGACACATCGGCTAGGGGAACCAGGACCAGTCATTTCACCTCTAGGCGCCCTTGGCAGCTGGGACTATAATAAGCCAAAGCGTTGACTTTCTTTGACATAGGGAGTTTCCTCATATTAGGGTTACTGTATCAGTGAAACCATAGCTCCGGTCCAAATGCCCTGAATAGGCTCCTGGTTCTTGTCACCCAACCACTCTCCCTTCCATCTTTATGTCATCTACAGATCTGATAAGCAAACCAGTTATACCTTCATCCAAGTCATTGATAAAAATCTGAAAACAGCACAGGGCCAAAGTCTGGGCATCCGTCAATGGCATCATCATCCATGAATGTTGGTTATACCAGAATCCCCAAATTCCCCTGTCTGACCCAAACCTCTCCACCCTTCCCCAAGCTTCACCCCTCTTAAAGTGCTCTTCCTCACCTGAGTCTGCAATGCCAGTTCTCCCATTTCCTCAGCCAGTACTGTGGCCCTATTTACCTTCTTTCCCAGTGTTCACATTAGAGTAAAACCAGTTCAACTTTATTCTGTTTTCTGCTCTCCAAATCTCTAACCACCCCCTCCACAAATACCTACATCAAGTCATTAAACTTCTCTGTCATCTGTGATATGGGGATCATAAGTGCACCTACCTCCCCAGGTTTTTGTGATGCCTCTAGGCATCTCAAACTCAACCTTTCCAAAATAGAATTCATTTTCTTTTCCCCAAATCCTCTTCTTCCAGACTTCCCTATGCACTTAGCATAGAGCTTTGTACATAGTAAGGGCTTAATAAATTCACTATTCCTTCAGTCTTAGGTGTGGGAGTGGGGGAGAGACTCACCACCATTCTTCCAGTCACCCAGGCTCTCAAATCTCAGCATATCTCCCCTTCCTCACTTTCCCTCACCCTATATATCCAGTCCATTGCCATGTCTTGTCATTTCTCACTTCTCAATATCTGTCCAGCACATCCCCTTCTTTCTACTCATGCAGCCATCCAGGCCCTCATCACCAGTCTCCTGGTAGTGGTTTCCCTGCCTCAGGTCTCTTTCCAATCCAATCCATCCTTCAATCACTGCCAAATTATTTTCATGAAATACAGGGGGCCATGTCACCCCCTTGATCAGAAAGCTGCAATGCCTCCCTATTACCTCCAGAATCAAATATAAAATCCTATGGTATTGAAAGCCTCTTACAACTTGGCCCATTGCTAACTTTCCAGTCTTCTTATACCCTACTCCCCCTCATGATCCAGAAACAATGGCCTCTTTGAAGTTATTTCCTTGAATAAGACATTCATCTCCCACCTCTGTGCCTTTGCACTGGCTGCCCCCATGCCTGGAATGCTCTTCAACTCAAATTCCACTTTCTCAATGGCCCTTCCCCCTCGCTCCCCCCCCCCCCCCCCCCCCCCCGTCAGATTACTTTCTCTCTCTCTCTCTCTCTCTCTCTCTCTCTCTCTCTCTCTCTCTCTCTCTCTCTCTCTCTCTCGTATGTACCTAGTTATTTACATCTACTCTCTCCCATTAAAATCCCATTAGATTAATCCCATTAATTACATTAATCCCATTAGAATTAGGCCCTTGAGGGAAGGGCTTGTCTCTTTTTTCTTGTCTCTCTTTTTTTTAATCTCCAGCACTTAGTACAGTGCTGGCCACCTTTCTGACCAGCTAAGTGGCACAATAGATAGAGCACTGAGTCTGGAGTCAGGAAGACCTGAGTTCAAATCCAAGTGTGTGAGCCAGCAAGTAATTTAACCTCTCACTGCCTCAGTTTCCTCATCTGTAAAATAGAAATGAAAATAGCACCAACCTTCCAGGGTTGTTGTGAGGATCAAGTAAGATAACAATTGTAAAGCACTTTGCCAACCCTAAAGTGCTATGTACAAATGCTAACTATTATTAAATAATTATTGACTCACTGATTGTGCTTACTGTATATTTTTCACATTTGCTTATCTGTATATATACATATATGTGTGCATATATGTATGTGTATATACATGTGTGCATGTGTGTATACATACACATACACACATATATATGTTCTTTCCCCACAATAAAACATAAGTTCATTAAGGTCAGAGTCTGTTTCATTTTTGTCTTTGTACTTAGCACAAAGTAGAGGCTTAACAAATGTTTTATTTATAATTTATAATAAATGTTTATTGAGTTGAGTTGTGGATATGACAAATCCCTGTAGTCAGTGGAGACAGTTCATACTGACTAGGAAAATGCTACAAACCAGGACTTGACTTCTCATTTTGTAGATTGTCCAGATTTAAGAAAGTTATGGAGAAAATGTTAATAATTCAGATTAAAACCAAAAGTGTATCCAATGTGCTTTTTCTTCTCCAAAGAAGTGTTTGTTAAATGCTAGGACATCCCTGTCTGTGGCCATTAAACTTCAGACATCAGTGCAAGCAAAGTACAGTCATTCAACCAGCTTTGTATCCACTCTACAGCACCTTTCCCATTCTACAAAATTTTTCAGAGATGATCAACCATAGCTAAGCACTCACATTACAAGTTATTTTACTCTGGGAGTAGTTCTTCTGGACCGGTGATAAAAACTCATTGAGGACAGCTCTTTTTCCCTCATTTATTTACTCATTAGCACATTTCCTCATTCACTTGTTCACTCATCTATTTAATCATTTATTCATGACTCATCAATTCTTTGCCATACTTACCCATTCACTCACCATTTGTTTGCTCATTCATTCATTCATTGAAAAAAAATTTAATCTGTTGTTAAGTAGAGCATTGTAAAGAAAGATAAAATAGATATCTGACTTTCCAGAGCTGAGACTTGAAGGATGAAGAGGTTATAAATCTTTGTTTCATTGAATTGAGTTGAATTAAATGATGGCTAAGTGAAGAAGAAGGGGAGGGTACCCAAAGAGCCCCCTAGGGTAAATGCTCAGAGCTGTGGTCCTAGTTCCTAGTCTTCCTCATCTGCGTCCACATTTTGGGGGGAATTCTTTTGGGATTTTTTTATGGGTCCACTCAGTGCCCAGGACAAAGTCTATGCCCACCACATTCTTCCCGTTCTCTTTCTGTGTTCCCCACCCCTTACCCTCAAGCATCTGATCCATCTTACCTGGTCCAGTGACCGCCAAAGGCTGCTTCTGCCTGTAAGGATTCCCATGTTCACACTTGTCTTTCTTCCCTTGGCTCTTTGCCCAGACTCTCCCTGTCTGCACTTGCATTTTGGAGCACGCTCACAACAGAGACCCTCTTCTATTCTTACTGAGGCTATAGGCTTGGGCACACAGTAGGTGTTCTGTGATGGATTCATTAATTAATAAGGGATTGCCCACCATAGAGCTCACCACCTATTCTCCATTCAGATTCTTTCAAGGCTCCCAGGGTCAACCCATTAGCCAAGAACAGGGAGTCCTGGGGCAGTGAGTCAGGACGCCTAAATTCCAGACCTATTCCACACTAATTTGCCTTGTGAGTGTTTGGGCCTCAGGTATTCCTGTCTGTAAAGTGGGGATGATGATCCCAATCTCCTCCCTGCCTCCCAGGGATGTGGTGAGAATGAATGAGATCATGTCTGGGCAGGGCATTGAGTGCCTCTGAGACAGAGGCTAAGATAAACACCTGGTTGGAAAAACCGAATGCAATAAGGAAGACATTTCCTTAGTCCTTACTTGCTTTCTTCCTTCCTTTCTCCTTTCCTTCCTTTCTTCCTTTCTTCCTTTCTCTTTCTCTTTCCCTTTCTTTCCTTCTTTCTCTTCCTTTCTTTGTCTTTCTTTTTTCTCTTTCCCCCTTTCACTTTCTTCTTTTCATCCTTCTTCCTCCTTTCTTTTTTTCTTCCTCTTCCTCTGTTTTTTTCTGTCCTTTTTCTCTTTTTTTGCTTTCTTTCCTCCTCTGTGTTCCTCTCAACTTATGGATTCACACAAACTCCTAGGTTCAAAGTGGGGTAATTTGAGGAATAAGTGTACCTTAACAGGGACTCCATCATAGTTCAACTGGGAACCTCTAAAAATTATTTAAACTCAGTTTGCATCTTACCAGCAGACTGGCCAAGGAGCATGCTTTTCAAAAGTTAAACATTTAGTCAGGACTACAGGAAAACCTATCTCAAATACCATTCTCAAATACCATATCTCAAACCATTCTCAAATAAGTAAAAATTCATTCCCACTTCTTACTTCCTACCAGAACAGCCTGGGAAAATAAATTCTCCAAGACACATGGCCCCAAAATAGGAGAATAGAAAGTGCTTTCTCTCTCTCTCTCTCTCTCTCTCTCTCTCTCTCTCTCTCTCTCTCTCTCTCTCTCTCTCTCTCTCTCCCTCTCTCTCCCCCTACACCCCTCTCTGCCTCTGTCTCTGTTTGTCTCTCCATCCCCTTTCTCCCTCTCTGTCTCTTTCAGTATCAGATTCTCTTTCTCCAAAATTTCACTTGATGAGATCATCAACTTTCATGGCTCAGTTTTTCCCCCAAGGCAGTCTCAGCACCTTCTCACAGCCCAGTTGTCTGCTCATGTTGCTCACTGGGGTCTCAGAAACATGTCAGGACTCCTGAGCTCCTGCACAGTGGTAGTACAGTCTCTCCCCATATGGCTGCACTTTTTCCTTCTACCCAGAGTTCTCTGTCACTCTCCTGAAGGAGGTTTTTTCCCTCTCCACCTCTGTAGCAAAGGCATAGCTTTTCCTGGGAAATGAAGTCCTAGGAATATCAATTAGGCTTGATGTTGAATTGAGGGTCTTATGAAAAATGTAGTCCCTTCAATCATATGTACCCCTATTAAATCCGACCCATGATAAAAATAATTTCACTCCCTACAAATCACACTTGGTGAATATATACAGTTATACTTCATAAAATATCCATTGATTTGTATGAAAAAAATCACAATTATCCCTGAGACATATCATAAGAACATATAATGTTCAGTTAATATCTCATATAGTAGACCAATCACATAAATTCCAAGCACAGAGAAATAATTTGTAGCAAGCAGAGTTGCATATAATAGATAGAATGTATGTTACATGTAAATAATTATTTGATTTCTTGAACTGGTTGTCTTACACTCAACATATTCAGAGCTGAACTTATCTTTCTTCCTAGATATACCCATCTTCCTAACTTATCCATTAGTGTTAAGAGATGAATATCTGGTCACTGGATCCAGATGGCTCTGGAGGAAAAGTGAGGCTGGTGACCTGCACAGCCCTCCCTCACTCAAAACAAAGTCAAGTGCAAGTAATGTTATCATTTCTCTGATGGCATGGTCTTCTTCAGCAGTGAAGGACGAACACACACACACACACACACGCACACAGGCACACACACACAATTATCTTCCAGTAACCCAGGCTTTCCACCTAGATGTTATCTCCAACTCCCTCTCACTACCCATATCCCATCAGGTGCCAAGCCCTATTATTCCTACCTTTATAGCATCTCTCATATGTGCCCTTTCTCTTCTCTGACACTGCTACCACCTGCTACAGGTCTTTATCACCTCCCATATGGACTGCTGCTGGGTCATCCTGCCTCAAGTTATTCCCCATTCTGATACATCTTGCACTTAGCTATCAAAGTGATCTTTCTAAAGCACAAGTCTGACCATGTCACCCTTCAGGATCAAAAATAAAATCCTGTTTGACTTTTAAAGCCCCTCATGACCTGGTCTCCACATTTTCAGTCTTCTTACACCTTGCTCTTTTCCATGTACTCCATGTACTCTGTGATCCAGTTACATTGGCCCCCATGCTGTTTCTTGCACAAGACGCTCCATCTCCCTACTCAGGGCATTTTTACTGGCTGTCCCCCAGGCCTGAAATGCTCTCCTTTCTTGTCTCCAACTCCTGACCTCTTTGGCACGCATCAAGTCTCAGTCAAAATACCACCTTCTGCAATAAAACTTTCCCAGCCTCCTTCAGCGTTAGTGCCTTCCCTCTGAGATTTTTTCCCATCTAATCCCATATATAGCTTTGTACATAGTTATTTATATGTGTCTCCCCCATTAGGTTATGAGCTCCTTGGGAGCAGAGACCATTTGTGCCTTTCTTTATATCCCTGTTGCTTGGCACAGTATCTGGCATATAGTAGACATTTAATAAATACTTGTTGACTTGACTTGCACATGGCATTACATCATATGTTGTGTTTTCATTGCAAAATGCACATTAATGGGCACCTTCTAACAAAATGAGTAGTGTATCTTCTTCTATGACCCTAGGAACATCGTATGCCAGCCAGGTCCCTGGCCAGATAGTTCTTGTACTTCTGCATTGCCATCTTGTTACATCTGCGTCCCTTGTCTCTAGAAGCCCTGTGGGTGAGTCAATGTCCTCAGGCTTATTGGCCTTCAGTCCTAATTCCAGGCCTAATAAATGGTCTCAATTAAAAACCACTGTTTCCAGACCCTGATGAATCAGGCTCTGTAGAAGAGGGAACTCCTACAACTGGTATATGAGCCAAGAAGGGGACAGCTTCTGGATTCAGCCATCCCCCCATCTAAGTAGAGACCCCCTTCAGTCGGAGCAACCTTGACAGGGCTCCTCAACTTTCAAGAAGGTAGCAATATGCAGGGTTGTTTTTTTCTAATCCCTTATCTTGGTCCATATCCTCTTCATACAGGACATCATTTGGTTCCATATTCTAGGGAATCTTACTAAATTCTGTAGGGGAAACAGGTATTGCCCTTGCTGGGTCCCGATCACTCTCTGGCATGATTTAATAGACTAGCAATTTACCTACTTTTTTAAAAATTTAGTGAGGCAACTAGGTGTTAGAGGAGAGAGAATGATGGACTTGAAATCAGGAAAACTCAAGCTCAGGTTCTTCCAGCAGACTCTCTTTAGCTCTGTGACCCTAGGCAGACCATGTAACCTCTCTCAGCTTCAGTTTTCTCATCTGTGAAATGGGCACAGTAATAGTACCCCATCACAGAGTTGTTGTATTGAGCAAATGAGATAAAATGTGAACTGTTTTGTTAACCTCAAAGTGCTATATAAATAAATAAGATATATTATTGATATATGATATATTAATCAATAATAAAAATATATTGAACATATATAGCAATTATTATAATTATTAACTACTTGGTACAGGGTTTTCTGTAGCTTCTTAGTAGCCCCTGGCTGGGGTACTCGACCGTGAACAAGCGCATTAAGGCATCATTTCTCCTTTACCAAACTTTCCTGAGCTGAGGCCTCCTCCAAATAATCTCTCAGTTGAGTGAAGAACTAGTTGGGAGACTCCTCCTGTTTATATCTAGGGCTTCCAGACACAGTTCTCTGCTCCAGACTCTCCACAGTTTCCCATCTGCTCCCAGCCTGGGCACCTTCCCCTACCCATTAGAATGAATGCTCCCTTGAAGGCAGGATCTACCCTTCTCTGTAATAATTGTGTTCTCATGCTTAGCTCAATGTCTGGCACAGGTTAAGTCTTTAATTAATGCTTCTTGACTGACTGACAGATCAATGACAGATCTGCAAGGCTATCACTCCAACATAAAGGGATGAAGAATGAAGCCTGTTTTATTGTCCTGATGGCATTATACACATGTGCTGGATGTATTGACTCCATTGCACTTCCCCTTTAGGCCTCCGAGTCCAGCCTGTTTATCATGGTGTAATTAAAACAGTCTGGCTGTGGGTCTCCTTGAGGATGTAGTTTTAGACTTCTTGATGCATGCCAAGGCTAGCACCAGTTTCAGCAGGATGTGGGTTATGTTCTTCCTGTCCCTTTCTAGAGGCAAGAAGTTTATGAACACCAGCTTCAAAGGCTTGGTGCTTCTGCACATGCTCTTCTGGCAAGCAGTTAAGTCAGTTTATCACCTTTCGTGGAACACACAATGCAGGGCTCACACTTATGGAAATTCCCTGACACCCTGGGTTGATAGAACCTGGCCAGTAAAAGCCTATCTAGAATTTTGTCTGGGCGCAAGAGAGTGCCAGATGTCATCATCATGGAGTGCTTTCTTAGACAGTAGACCTTTGGTGGTACCAATTTCCTTCTTGTACTTCATGCAGGATTGGTCACTCTTCAGGTCAGCACTCCACTGCACAGATTTATCTTTGCCTTTCCACACTGAGCAGGTAGTTTCTGGGGCTCTAAGCTTGTGTCTTCAAGGGTCATGTTCCTTATTCTTGGTCTGGATCACTTTATATAGACATTCCTTCCACATCTACATTCACTACCAATCATCCAAGGATACTTGACATAGGCAAGACTGGCTTAGTGCTACCATATTTACCCTCTCTGCTGGGTTGTCCCAGACTCCGTTGCACTTTCTTGTCTTAACAGCTTTCCCTGCTTCAGGTTACAGACTACTTTTGCTGCCTCCAAAGGGATCACCAGTGTTTCTGAGGGGTAGGCTTTCTGGATAACACACCTGCATTCATATTAGTCTTCCCTGGCTGATAATGAACACTGAACTCATAGTTGGCCAGCACCTGTACCTGTCCCTGGCAGGTGGCATCCAATTTAGCATTTGTCAAAATATTATCCAGCAAATTATTGCCCATCCATACTTAGAATTGAGACACATCATCTTGGCACTTATCGGTGACAGTGACTTCGGAGCCATGAATGTCAATTTGTGGGTAGAATAGCAAATTTCAACATCATTGAGTCATTTACTGGCAAAGTGATAAGTGGTGGCCATAGCTTTCCTGGAATAAACTGTTTCCACGCCCCACAAGGCTTGCCTGGATCTGCAAAAGGCAGCGCTAAAGCAAAATGACCAAGTCCTTAAAAGACTGCTCACTTTTCTTATCCCAACAATCTCTAACCAGTCCCAGAGGACTTAGGGCAAGATTACCCTGTCTTGCCTTTCTCTTCAGCCTGAGATCATTAAGAAGCTTTGAGATAATGGCATATAGAGTTCTTCGCATGTTTCCAATAGTAGCCATCAAAACCTAGGAAAATCTTTGGATACAGTCAGTTAAGTATTTTATCTTTTCAGGGTCACTATTTCCTATGGGACCCACACACTGCTGAACTTGTACTTTTTGATTGACAGATCTAGACAAGTAGCTTCATCTAATACCTTTAGCAGTCTTTTCTTATACTCTCCCAATATCTTTCCAAATATGATGGATGAGATTATCCAGGCACATTAGCTCCTCCAAACAATGATTCATGTCACTAGTGACTTTTTCCATGAATCACTGAGAAGCGGACATAGTTTCAGAAATTTCTTGGGGACACACATTTAGATTAGTAGAACCCCACTGAATGGAAGGCCATCTCTTCCTTTTCTTTCTCTGCCAGAAAGTTCTAATGATACCTTCTATGCAGACCCCAGATTGAAAACCACTGGTTGCCCAGCAGACAGTCCAAGACATCTTAAATTTATGACATAATGTCCTGTTTGTGATTCAAAGAGTGATGGTCTATTCATGTCCTGATTTCCCCAGGCTCATTCTGGAGCTCATTCTCTCAATCTACAGTTGAAAGTGAGGCATACAGACTACAGGACAGTTAGTAAGTCATCTCTGTTATTTTTGGCTAAGCTCTTAAAAAGTTCAGAAGCCACTGAGTTGGATTATGTGTGTTTTCCCTGGGTATGCCCCTTACCCTACCCATGGAGTGAGAATGTAAGGCTGGGTTTCCTCCTCAGATTATCCTTCCATTCCTCAGGCTCTCGAGAGTGTCCAAATCCAGCCTTGAGTTGGAGGTTCCTGGAGGCTTTCTGCCAACCCTGTCTTCTACCTCTCTGTAAGCCTCTGCATAGGAGACCAGCTGTTAGAGTATGACAGAGCTAACCCCTCCACAGTACTCTGCCAGTACTTTGAAGAGTCTGGAGATGGTCCCAATCAGCTTTGAAATTCCAGAGAGGTTTGCCTACTTTGAACTAAACCAGGGTCATGGTGTCCACCTTTGAAGAGGACACTCTGTTCTGGTTCATTAACCCATATTTAGGTTTCCAATGTTACCTGTGGGACATAAGGGAGGGGTGGGAAAGCAAGGAAAGCTTGTTTGTTTTTTAATTCTATTTCCTCCTCCTAGGGCTTTCCACAGAACCCCCATTGACAGACTGAGGTCTGGGAGCAGGGTCTGCTGTTGTATTCCGTGATCTGCACTTAATCTACAAACTCTTGGGGAGCTGCCTGATTATACTGAAGCCTAATCAGCCTGTTCCATTCAGTTCTTGGTAGGCTCAGAACTTTATTAGTCCTTCTACTTACTAAACTTCACCCATCTTCAAGTCCATAAACAGAACTAAGTCCTAGGTGAAGCAAAACTTTGTAAGAGTAATAGTTGACATTTATACAGCATTTTAAGGTTTGCAAACAGCCAACATTTATATGGTATTTTAAGGCTTATGACTCACCCTGAATAATGCCTAGAGGCAGCTAGGTGCCATGGTAGACAGAGCACTGGATCTGGAGTCAGGAACATCTGAGTTCAAATCCAACCTCAGACACTTACCCTTGGCAAGTCAATTAACTGCTTTCTGACTCAGTTTCCTCGCTTGTAAAATAAAGATAATAATAGCACCTACCTCCCAGTTTGTAAGAATCAAATGAAGTAATATCTGTAAAGCACTCAACACATTGCCTGGCTGCATGTGCTCATTCCCTTCCCTTAGCTAGTAATTGTCTGAAGTAGGATTGGAACCCAGGATTTCTTGACTCCAAGTCTAGCACTCTACCCTCTATGTCACCTAACTCATATAATTCTCTTGCCCTTCCAGCTTCTCCCTTCCAACAACCTCCATGAGGGTTGGTCATGAGAGCCGTAAGATGCTTCCTTCACTTTCAACTCTTAGAATCTTTCCTTTAAGATTCACATCAAGATTTGCCTCCTACACAAAATCTTACTGTTACAGTGTTCCCCTACCAATGTGTTTATATTTGTGCTAAATGATAAAATAGATTTAAAACTTTATATCACTCTGTAAATGCTAGTCATCATCATTATTAGCTATTATGATTTATTTATTTGTATCCTCTGGGTGTAACAAACTTAAGAATACAGTAAGATTTTTGAGACACCCTGTCTGCTATTTCCACCCAGTACAATGTAAGTTCCTTCAGCACAGCGACTGTTTTAGTTCTTTCCATCCCATATGCCTAGCATTGTGCCTGGTATATAGTAGGTGCTTAATAAATGCTTGTTGAATGAAAAGTCTCTCCTGCCCAAATACGTCTTTGGGTTTAAATAAATCCAATTTCTAAATAAACAAATTTCTCTTATGTTTTCTTTTTACCTCGTCCCCATATAGCAATACCTATTTCTTACTACCGATGGTCTATGTCCAAGTAAACCAGCAGCAGGCTAAAGGTTAAAACCAGAGGACCATTTGTTAGATCTGTTGTAGAGGGGGTAATCAGGTATGAATCGGATGAGATAGCTTCTGAGGTCCCTTCCAGCTCTGAGATTCTGTGACATATGATGAATTCTGAAAACTATCCATTAGGGATTCAAAAAGTAAAATATTGATGGACCTAGAAGATAATGAGAATGAGAAGTATATTGTTCATGTGACCTTGAAAAACAGTTAGGACCACGAGATGGGCCACCAGGGCACAAGAATAATTGCCAAGAATTCTGCTCATGGGTCAGTGTAAGACATTTGTTCCTACGTCAAAGCTGATGGACTCTTGTAGGCCACCCTCAGCACAGAGTTCCCATGTAACAGGGCTTCTTAACCAGGGATCTGTAAACTTTTTTTAAATTTTATTTTGATAACTGTATTTCAATATAATTGATTTTCTTTGTTAACCTATGTTTATTTATGCACTTAAAAAAACATTACTCTGATAGACTTCAAAGGGGTCTGTAACACCAGAAAGGTCAAAGGCCCCAGAGTAGCTACCCTGACTTCAGCCTACCTCTCTGGGTAGGTGCTGTCAGCTTTGAATGGGTCAGGATTTAAAGACCAAGCATTACACGGGTCAGTGATTTCAAAATAAACAGCTTAACCAGGCCACTATGAAACTGAGTTTTTATAGTTATCCTAGAGGCCATGATTAGTCGTTTTAGACATTACCCTAGACACAGACTATTTTTATTAGGACAATTCAGGTGGGTAAACTCCTAGTGGTAGGGCTAGCTAAACAAGTAGAGGCAAGGGGGCAAGAATGGGAAAGCAGAAGTTGGGGAAAACAAAGGGAAGTATCTGGGAGGAATTTTCTCATTGGCCAAATTGAATATTTGAATGTTATATAAACATTGAACCTATAGAATGAGTATGATACATATCAGTACTGAGAAGTAGCTAGGTAGAACAGTGGATAGAGTGCAGGGCTTGTGGGGTTAGGAAGACCAGAGTTCAAATCCTACCTCTAAAACTATCCAGTTGTATGACTCCAGGCAAGTCACTTAACCTCTGACTGACTTAGTTTCCACATCTGTAAAATGGGGATAATAATAGCACCTACCTTCCAAAACTATTGAGAGAATCAAATGAGGTATTTGTAAAGTGCTAATAGCAGGTACTTAATAAATACACGTTTCCTTCTTGAGCATACAGTAAGCCCTTAGTTTTACCTGTCTCCAATTATTAAGCACCTACTATGTTCCAGCTACTATGCTAAGTCCTTAACAAATATTATCTTATTTGACCTTTGTAAGTGCTATCATTATCCTCATTTTGCAGTTCAGGAAATAGAGACAGACAGAAATTGCCCAGGGTCACACAACTAGGTGAGATCTGAACTTTAGTCTGCAGCCCAGTGGCTCCAGGCCCAAAGATCTATCTACCTCACCACCTACCTGCCTCTAGACCACATAAGAGTAGATCCTCACTCACTACATAAAGGCCAAGCCCCTGTGTGGCTCTAGGAGTTGAGGTTTTAAGTGCTGGTTATAAAATGAGTAGAATATCATTGTCACTTGGGTTCCACTGTCCAGCACTGCAAAACATTCTGCATCTTTGATTTTTATTGTTTCTGGGACCTGTTAAGTTGGAAGGGATACAGAGGAGGATAATGGGGAAAAG
Source organism: Notamacropus eugenii (assembly GCF_028372415.1). Lineage (NCBI taxonomy): Eukaryota > Metazoa > Chordata > Mammalia > Diprotodontia > Macropodidae > Notamacropus > Notamacropus eugenii. The sequence goes on along the minus strand of NC_092872.1, from coordinate 612,580,476 downwards.
ATTAGTTTCTTTGGGGCATTAGAAAGTCTCTATCTTTGAGCTCATCTCTTTTTTTTTCATTGTAGATCCAGTGAATTTCAGCTTCTGGAAAACCAGCTCTGAACTCCTTTGTTGGGGGTACCCAACAGGTTATTTCTCCATCTAGTCTACAATCATAGCAAATTACAGCTTGATTTTTTTTTGGCTGCATTCTATTGACATTATTCCAAAAATAGGCTACCATGACCTCTGGTCCCAGGTGCGTAAATTGATACAGAGTGAAGTAAGTAGAACCAAGAAAACATTGTCTATTGACTAGAACAATGTAAATGGAAAGATTAAAAAAAAAAACCACTAAACTGAACATTGTGTAATTATGATGACCAAAATTGGCTCCAGGAAAGAGTCTAGAGAAATATAACTCCCTCCCTTATTTGCAGAGGTGGAGGAACATGGGTATATTGTGCTTGTATTGTTAGATACAATTGTTATGTTGTCTTGGTTTTGATGAATTTTAAAAATTATTTTTACTTATTTCATTAAATATTTCCCAATTATACATAAAAAAATTTTTAAACAATCATTTAAAAATTTTTTGAGTTCCGAATTCTCTCCTTTCCTCCTATTTATTCCTCCCCCCTCCTTGATCAGGCAATTTGATTTTGATAATGCATGTGAGGTCATGCAAAATATATTTCTATATTAGCCATATTGCAAAAGAAAACTCAAATTTTTTTTTAAAATAAAAAGAAGTATGCTTCAATCTGCTTTTAGAGTGCATCAGTTTTTTCTCTGGAGGTAGATAGCATTTTTCAACTTGGATCCTTTGAAATTCTCTTGGATCATTGTCTTGATCAGAGTAACGAAGTCTTTTGTAGTTGATAATTTTTACAGTGATGCTGTTAACAATGTTCTCCTGGTTTTGCTCATTTCACTTTGCATCAGTTCATATAAGTCTTCCCAGGTTTTTCTGAAATCATCCTGCTCAAGATTTCTTATAGTTGAATAGTATTCCACCACAATCATATGCCACAACTTGGTCAGCCATTACCCAGTCGATGGACATCTGCTCAGTTTTCAATTCTTTGCCACCATAAAAAGTTACTAAAATATTTTTGTACAAATAGCCCCTTAACACTTTTCTTTGATCTCTTTGAGATACAGACGTAGTAATGGTATTGCTGAGTCAAAAAATATGCATGTTTTTACAGCTCTTTCAGTGTAGTTCGAAACTGTTCTCCAAAATGGTCAGACTAGTTCACAACTCCATCAACTTCCCCTCCAGCATTTGTCATTTTCCTTTTCTGTCATGTTAGCTAATCCAACAGATGTGAGGTGGTATCTCAGAGTTGTTTTCATTTGTATTTCTGTAATGAATAGTGATTCAGAGCTATTTAAAAATATGATTATTGGAGGGTGGAGCCAAGATGCTGGAGTAGAAGGATGACCTGTGGGAGCTCTCCCCCCACAGCCCATAAAATACCTGTAAAAAATGACTCTAAACAAATTCTAGAGCAGCAGAAGCCACAAAATGACAGAGTGAAAGAGATTTCCAGCCCAAGGCAGCCTGGAAGGCTGAGAGGAAAAGTTTATCACACCAGGCTCAGAGAGGAGCACAGCCCAGTCTTGGCAGGGACAGGACCAGAGCAGGCTTCAAGATGCCACTGGCAGCAGCTGCGGTTCCCAGATCCTTCAACCCACAAGTGCCAGAGACAGCTTCAAAGGTCAGTGAGAAAACTCTTTCACCTGGGTGAGAAGGGAACAAGGTCCTCCCCTAGCTCTGGTTCTAGGCGGCAGCAGCAGCACAGTACATTTTTGAAGCCCTTGGCCTAAAGGCCTTGGGGAAATTGAGTTGCTGATCTGAATCTCAGCCCTGAGTGGCTGTCCTGGGGTGAGGAGGAGCACTGATTGGTGGAGCTGGTGGAGGCTCTGGAGAGGGAATTCTATTTTCAGATCCTGGACAGAAAAGATTGCAGTAGCTCTCAGACCAAAGCACAGACCAGGAGGGGAGTAAACTCCTCTCACTTGATTGTGCCACCTTGGGAGAACTGAGAACTTACAGGTACTTAGAGTATGCCCTCCACTTGACAAAAATCAAGTAACTGGTTGGAAAAATACCCCAAAAAAGGGAAAAAAATAAGACTAAAGAAGGTTACTTTCTTGGTGAACAGGTATTTTCTTCCATCCTTTTGAATGAGGAAGACATAAAAGTCAAGGCTTCTGCATCCAAAACTGCCAAAATAAATATGCAAATGTCTCAGGTCATGGAAGAGCTCAAAAAGGATTTTGAAAATCAAGTAAGAGAGGTGGAAGAAAAGTTGGGAAGAGAAATGGGAGCAATGCAAGAAAATCATGAAAAGTATGTCAACAACTTGCTAAAGAAGACCCCAAAAAATGCTGAAGAAAATAACACCTTTAAAAATGACTAACTCAAATGGCAAAAGAGGCCCAAAAATCCAATGAGGAGAAGAATGCTTTAAAAAGCAGAATTAGCCAAATGGAAAAGGAGGTTCAAAAGCTCACTGAAGAAAATAGTTTTTTTAAAAAATTAGAATGGAGCAGATGAAAGCTAATGACTTTATGAGAAACCAAGAAATTACAAAACAAAACTAAAAGAATAAAAAAAGGAAGACAATGTGAAATATCTCACTGGAAAAACAACTGACCTGGAAAATAGATCCAGGAGAGACAATTTAAAATTTATGGGACTACCTGAAAGCCATGATCAAAGAGAGCCTAGACATCATCTTTCATGAAATTATCAAGGAAAATTGCCCTGATATTCTAGAACCGGAAGGTAAAATAAATATTGAAAGAATCCACCAATCACCTCCTGAAAGAGATCTGAAAAGAAAAACTCCTAGGAATATTGTAGCCAAATTCTAGAGTTCCCAGGTCAAGGAGAAAATATTGTAAGCAGCTAGAAAGAAACAATTTGAGTATTGTGAAAATACAATCAGGATAACACAAGACCTAGCAGTTTCTACATTAAGGGACTGAAGGGCTCACAATATGATATTCTAGAAGTCAAAGGAACTGGGATTAAAACCAAGAATCACCCATCCAGCAAAACTGAGTATAATACTTCAGGGGAAAAAATGGTCATTCAAGGAAATAGAGGACTTTCAAGCATTCTTGATGAAAAGACGAGAGCTGAATAGAAAATTTGACTTTCAAACACAAGAATCAAGAAAAGCATGAAAAGGTAAACAGGAGTGAGAAATCATAAGGGACTTACTAAAGTTGGACTGTTTACATTCCTAAATGGAAAGATAATGTTTGTAACGCTTGAAATTTTTCTCAGTATTTGGGTATTTGGAGAGAACATACACACACACACACACACACACACACACACACACACACACACACACACACATATAGACAGAGGGCACAGGGTGAGTTGAATAGGAAAGGATGATATCTAAAAAATAAAATTAAGGGATGAGAGAGGAATATATTGGGAGAAGAAAGGGAGAAATGGAATTGGGCAAATTATCTCTCATAAAAGAGACAAGAAAAAGCTTTTTCATTGCAGGGGAAAAGGGGGGAGGTGAGAGGGAAAAAGTGAAGCATACTCTCATCACATTTGGCTTAAGGAGAGAATAACATGCACTCTCAATTTGGCATGAAAATCTACCTTATACTACAGGAAAGTAGGGGAGAAGGGGATAAGTGAGGTGGAGGGGGGATGATAGAAGAGAGGGCAAATGGGAGAAGGGAGTAATTAGAAGTAAACACTTTAGGGTAGGGGCAAAGTCTAAAGAGAGAGTAGAATAAATAGGGGGCAGGATAGGATGGAGGGAAATATAGTTAGTCTTTCACAACATGACTATTTATGGAAGTCTTCAGAAAGACTACACACACACCATACCACACACACACACACACACACACACGCACACACATACACACACACACACATATAGCCTATATTGAATTGTTTGCCTAGTCAGTGGGGATGAGTGGGGAGAAAGGAAGGGAGAGAAGTTTGGAACTCAAAGTTTAAGGAATGAATGTTGAGAATTGTTTTTGCATGCAACTGGGAAATAAGAAATACAGGTAATGGGGTATAGAAATCTATCTTGCTCTACAAGAAAAGAGAGAAGATGGGGATAACAGAAGGGAGGGGTGTGATAGAAAGGAGGGCAGATTGGGGGAAAGGGTAATCAGAATTCGTGATGTTTTGGAGTGGGGGAGGGGAGAGATGAGGAAAAAATTTGGAACTCAAAATCTTGTGGAAATGAATGTTGAAAACTAAAAATAAATAAATTTTTAAAAATTATATTGGTTTTACCTGTTCATAAACAATAAATGTCCTGTATAAATAGTGAAAAAATATGATTATTGATAGTTTTGATTTCTTCTTTTGAAATCTGCCTGTTCATATTCTTTGACCATTTATCAACTAGGGAATGGCTCTTATTTTTATAAATTTGGTTCAATTCCCTATATACTTGAGAAAATATACTCTGTATCTGAGAAATTTGCTGCAAAACTTCCTCCCCACCCCTTTTCCAGTTTTCTTTTTAATTTTGGCTGCATTGATTTTATTTGTGCAAAAGCTTTTTAATTTTATGTAATCAAAATTATCTATTTTACTTTCCATAATCCCCTCTATCTCTTGTTTGGATTTATACTTTTCTCTTATCCATTGATCTGACATGTAATTTTTTCCATGTTCCCCTAATTACTTATTATATTCCCCTTTATGTCTAAATCATTTACCCATTTTTACTTTATCTTAGTATACAATGTGAGATGTTGGTCTACGCCTATTTTCTGCTAAACTGTTTTCCACTTTTCCAAAAATTTTTGTCAAATGTTAAATTCTTACCCCCAAAGCTTGAATCTTGAGATTTATCAAACACTAGACTACTTTTTACTTAAGTCATTTACTTAAGTCTTTCACAGTCATTTGTCTTTATCCTATTGTTATAGTGTAAAGTGTTTTTCTGGTCTTCAGTTAGTAGAAGTCTTCCCAATTTTCTCTGAAACTATCATATTTTTTTTTTTGTAGTACAATGATGTTCTATTACATAAGCATGATTTGTTCAGCCATTCTCTAACTTATGGGGACTCCCTTCATTTTCAGTTCTTTATCACTACAAAGAGTTGCTATAAATATTTTTTGTATATACAGATTCTTTTCCTCTTTCTTTGATCTCTTTGGGATACAGAATAATGGCATTAGTAGGTCAAAGGATATGCACAGTTTAATAATGTTTTGGGCATAGTTCCAAATTGCTTTCTAGAATGGCTAGACAAATTCACAGCTCCACCAACACTGCATCAATGCCCTTGCTTTCTTACAGTCCCCTCCAACAATTGTTCTTTTTCTTTTTTTTTAATGTTGCTAGTCTGATAGCTGTGAGGGAGAACCTCAGAGTTGCTTTAATTTGCATTTCTCTAATTATTAGTGTTTTTGGAGCTTTTTTAATATAGCTATTGATAGTTTGGATTCCTTCCTTTGAAAATTGATTTCGTATCCTCTGACCACTTATCAATCGAGGAATAGTCATATGGGGTCAATTTTCTAAGATACTGAAACACAAAAACCATAAAATGACTTTTTCAAGGTCATACTGGTAATAAGTAGTTGAGACAGAACTTCAGATAAGGTTTTCTGATTCTGAATCCAATTTGCAGATGACATGAAACGGAGAGATCTAGCTATCATTTTGGACGACAGACTCAGAATACAACAAAGTCACTGATATTTTTTAGAAAGAGTTTTACAGCAGGGAGGCACTTGAGATTAATGATGATACATCACAATTTTCCAAATGCAACCCAACCCATCTCTTCCTCCTATTCAATTCTGGGCCCATTGTCCAGCTGCAGTGCCTGTCCGAGATAAAAATGTACTGATGAGTTAGTACAATAGACTGCTCATCTAAGAGTATTTCATAATAAATCAATACTCCTGTGGCTCTGCAGTCTCATCAGTGTAAATTTTTTCCTCCAGTAATGCAGACTGCAACCTACACCAATAATCTCTTTTACTTTTAATTCGATTTTCTTTTATTTTTAGTTCTGAATTCTGTCCTTTCTATCTTTCCTCCCTTCAATGAGAAAGGAAGAAAAAAAATCTATTATAAACATGTAAAGTCAATTGATCAATCAATAAACATTTATTAAGTGCCTGCTATGTGTCAGGCACTATGCTAAATTTTGGGAATACAAAAAGAGGCAAAAGACAGTCTGAAGCAAATCAGATTCCTTCATTAGCCATGTCCAAATATAGCTATCTGTATCCAGAGACGGACAACATGTTTCATTATGTATCCTCTGTTGTTGTTGTTTGTTCTTCTTTTATGAAGAGGACCATGACATCAGGGAGGCGATGCCATGACATGCAAGCAAATTGGACTTAAGTGAGGGAGGGTTGTGCAAAGTCACCAGCCTCACTTTCTCCTTCTGGAATCATCTAGGTCCAGTGGCAGGACATAGATAAGGATGACTGGAGATGGCCCTGGATGCAGTGAGAGACCTTGAACTTTTGAAGCTAAGGTCTTTAACAGGGTTCAGTTTGACTGAGGCAATGCCTATTCAGTGACTAAGACTGGGTAAGAAAAGAGGTAGAGAATGACCTCTTTAATTTAGTAAAAAAAAAAAAATCAGGTTGGGAGGGGAGGATCCCCAGAATTTCTGGCCAAAACAGAAACAATTGCTATTTGCATTCACTCTGAGCCAATCAGAGCCCAAAAATGACCAAGTGGGGCTTGCCCTGGGGCCTGGTTGTTGGCCAATTGAAGAGAACCAGAGTGATTTGGTATTAAGACATGGTCCTTAAGAAAGATATCTAGCAAGATATCTTGTGAGGTTTCAGCAATCCTCTAAAATTGTGGTTGGTTATTGCATTAATCCGAAGTCTTTCATAGTTGTTGGTCTACAATATTGCTGTCATTGTATAAAATGTTCTCCTGCTTCTTTTCCCTTTCCTTTCCATCAGTTCACACAAATATTCCCAAGTTTCTCTCAAACCATCCCTTTAATCAGTTCTTACAGAATTACAGTATTCTATCACATTCCTAAACCATAATTTGGTCAAACATTCCCCAAAGGATGGGCACTCCCTTAATTTTCAATTCTTTGCACCATGGCAAGAGTTTCTACAAATATTTTTGTACATATGGGTCCTTCTATCTTTGATTTCTTTGAGGTATAGACCTAGTAGAGGTATTAATGGGTCAAAGGAGATGAACAGCTTAATAGTTTTAGCCCATATTTCCAAATTGTTTTTCAGAATGGTCAGATCAGTTCACAGTTCTGTGAATAGGATATTAATATGCTTGCTTTCCCATAACCCTTTCAACATTTGTCATTTTCCCTTTTTGGTAAGCTTTGCCAATCTGATGGGTGTGAGGTGGAACTCTAGGGTAGTTTTAATTGGCATTTTTCTGATTATTAGTGATTTACTATATTTTTTCATCTGACTATTGATAGCTTTTCTTCTTCTGAAAACTTGGACCATTTATTAATTGAGAAATAGCTCTTATTCTTATAATTGTAAATCAGTTCCCTATATCACTTAAAAATGAGACTTCCCAAAGGTTATGAACAAGCAGTTTTCAGAGGAAGAAATTAAAGCTATTTATTATAGTCATATGAAAAAATGCTCTAAATTATTATTGTTTAGAGAGATGCAAATCAAAACATCTCTGAGGTACCACATCACACCTATCAGATTGGCCAACATGACAAAACAGGAAAATGATAAATGTTGGAGAAGATGTGGGAGAGTTGGAACACTCATTCATTGTTGGTGGAGCTGTGAGCTGATCCAACCATTATGGAGAGCAATTTGGAAATATGCCGAGGGGCCTACAAAAATGTGCATACCCTTTGACCCAGCAATACTGTTTCTAAGGCTGTATCCCAAAGAGATCATAAAAATGGGAAAGGACCCATATGTATGAAAATATTTATAGTAGCTCTTTTTGTGGTGGCCAAGGATGGGAAATCAAGGGGGTTCCCCAATGCCTCAACAAATTGTGGTATATGAATGTAATGGAATACTATTAAGCTATAAGAAATGATGAACAGCTGAACTTCAGAAAAACCTGGAAAGACTTATATGAACTGGTGCTGAGTAAAATGAGCAGAACCAGGAGAACATTACACATGGTAACAGCCACAATGTGTGATGACTGTTTTTGATAGACTTAGCCTTTCACAGCAATGCAAGGACCTAAAACATTTCCAAAGGACTCATGATGCAAAATGCCATCCACATCCAGAGAAAGAACTATGGAGTCAGGACACAGAATGAAGCAGACTATTTTCTCTTGTGTTATGTTTTGTTTTGGTTTTCCTCATGGTCTCTCCCCTTCATTTTAATTCTTCTATGCAATATGACTAATGTGAAAATCTATTTAATAAGAATGTATGTGTAGAGCCCATTAAGATTGCATGCTGTCTCAGAGAGGGAGGGGGAAAAACTTTAAAACTTATGGAAATGATTGTTGAAAATCGAAAACAAATAAATTAATAAATTTGGGAAGAAAAAAAGAGACCTTCAAAGAAATATTTTGCAAACATTCCCCCCAATTTTCTACTTTTTTCCTAATTTTAGCTGCATTGATTTTGCTTGTGCAAAATACTTTTAAATTTTACATAATTAAAATTGTCCATTTTGTGAACTTCTCTATCTTGTTTGGTCATAAACTCTTCCTCTTTCCATAAATCTGACAGGTAATTTCTTCCATGTTCCTCTAATTTATTTATGATGTCACCCTTTATATTTAAATGATGTACCCATATGGAGCTTGTCTGCGTATACAGTGTGAGATATACATATATATAATAAACACACATGCACATATATATATACACACATATATACACATATATATATACACACACACATACACATGCATTCATACATACATGTATACAAACATAATACAGAAAGAGAGAGAGAGAGAGTTTTTACCAGTCTACTTCCCAGTTTTCCCAACAGTTTTTGTCAAATAGTGAGTTCTTGCCCCAGTGGCTGGGATCAGGATGGTATCAGTCCATCTCTGACCTGGATCTGGGCAGCAAATGACAGACCTGCTAGATGGCACCCATTCCTGTATCCTATGATAATTCAGGGATCCCTGGACCGTTTTCCTGCTTCAATAGTTCCTGCCTCAATGCCCAGTTTCCAACCTCTCAGTCCCTGAGTATTACAATGCTTTGTGCAATCTATACTCTAGGCCAGTCTATGTTCTCAATGTCTAGAGATCTGTCTCTCTAAGCTGACTTAGGCTAGGAAAATGACTTCCTATTTTGTTTTTTTATTTCTAAATTAGAATTTAGTCTGGTGTGTCTTTTATGTCATTTTGGAGGTGGTGCTGAGAGAAAACTAAGTCCTTCCTGTTATTTGGCCACCTTGACTCTTGTCTCCCCCAGTTACCTCTCAGTTGCCTCATCCAATGGCCTTTTCTCAATCCTTGTTCTCCTCAGCCTCTCTGCAGCCTGTCAATCACCTTCTCTTTGTTCCTTTCTTCTCTCCATGCTTTCTGCCATGCTGCTTTCTCATGGTTCTTCTCCTGTCTATCTGTTGGCTCCTTTTCAGTCTCCTTTCTTGAATCTTCATCCAGGTTATGCTCAGTAAGGGTGGGTATTCCCTAGAGCTCCGTCCTAAGCCCATTTTTAATGCACCTACTGTGTACCAGGCACAAGGGGATACAAATAAAAAGGAAAGACCATCCCTGCTCTCAAGGAGTTGAGTCTAATGGGGGGAGAGAACATTCGAAGAACCATATATTCACGTGCCATAATTATGCCTAGTACATAGTAGGATTTAATAAATGCTTATTGACTAACTAATTGACCCAATATTGTCAATTCAAATTCTTTCTGTCCATGTCCTTTCACAAACCCACCAGATAGAGTTTATTTAATGTACCCATGACCTTATTTGAGAATTCTCTGTACTCTGTGACAGTATTGAATTCTGGAATTAACCCCAGAAAAGTATCTGGCAGATATGTTTCGGACTACTTGTTCTACCTATGGTCACTCTGGGAAAGTCTCCTTATAATTATGGAATATCAAAGAATTCCCAGGAGCCTACAAACAGAATTGGAAACAGAAAAATAGCATATCAGTTTCCTCCAACACAGAACTAAACTTTGAGTTGCTACTAGAATACCTCTAACATTCTGAGTTCTTTTTTCCCAGGGAGTCCTACACAGTCCCTCCAAGACTTATAATACTACCCTGTGGTTTAGATTTCTTTCAGAAAGTAAACATACTTGGGTGGGGACAGACTTGGAGAGGGGGCTGCTGAAACACCTACCCCCTTCACATTGAGCCTAGAAGTCCAAGTTACTCATGGGCTTTGCCCTCCAAATAAGATGGAACATAGGACCTATAAATTCAGTTCTCTTCTTTTCCCAAGAAACACACTGGATCAGGAGATCCTTTCTCTCTCTAGGTCTAATCCCTGAATTCTTGAACTTCATTGTTCTATAAATTGGCATTGCCCCACAAGGCAGCTTCTAAAGCTGGTGCTGCAAAGGAGATCTTCCTCTGCTGCCTAGAAGGTTAGATTCTGGGGAATCCAAACTTTACCTTCTTCATGCAAGAACTGGGTTTCATAAATACTGCCCATGCATTACTCTCAGTCAGAATGCAAGCTTATGTCTACCTTTGCTATATACTTCTGCCCCAAGTTCCTGTCTACTATGCCTGGGGTGGGGGTAAGGGGTGGAGAGAAAGAAATTGCACATGGAAGCTGGGCATCCTCATTCCCCAAGAATATAAAGGTACTTCATTGCATGCTGGTCCGTTTTCTGAATGAATCCAAATAAGAAACACAAACAGACAGATAGAATATCTTTATAGACCAGGGAATGATATGATTCCTCCCAGAAGAGCATATCTCCCTGAGTCTCAATCTGACAGTTATCCTAGGAGCCCCAGACAGAAGACAGAAGTTGTCTTCATCCTCTATGTAGGGTATCAGTGGACAACTGATGGGTTACCTAGGGGGAGGTAACTCCCAAACAAAGAACTGCATCCTCTAATCTCATCTGGTTGAAGAGTTTATCAAATTAATCAGGAATTTTCTTGATCATCCCCCTTCTTTGACAATCATATGTTCTTCATCAACTTGTTTTTTTCTTATATTATCCATTTCTTTTGGATGGCCTTCATCTTATTTAAGAGACCCTCTCATGTTCTGGGACTTGATATAGTCAGCACAATGCCATCAGAAGAATGTAAACTTCTACCCATCTCTGAAGGGTACAGATGCCTTTATTTCCTATTTGTCATCCCAGTGCCTAGCACCTACTAAGTGCTTAATACTGCTTACTGACTGACAAATGTATAAACAGGAACGTGCAGAGAATGAACCTCTTCTATTTGGACACTAAGCTGTACATCCTCTGTACAAAATCATTGAGCAAACATCTGTCTCTCTGCTTTAGGGTTAGATAGGTGTTGTTGACAAGAGCATAGTTGAACAAAGTTATCTCTGGGGCTGAAGCTATCGAAGAATCTTGGATAAACTGAACTTATCCATGGGAAATGCCTTATCACTCTCCTCTCTTGGAGACTATAAAACTTGGGTTTTACTCTAGATAACATTTAGAACTGCAAATGGCCCAGGATGCAGTGGGAGCTTTGGCCTTTTCAAAGTTAAGTCTGTAAAAGGTCTGTTTGACTGAGGCAATGCCCATTCAGTGATCCATATCTGGCCATTGGACTCAGATGGCTCTGGAGGAGGGAGTGAGGCCGATGATTTTGCACAGCCCTCTCTCACTTAAATCCAGTTCACTTACATGTCATGGTATCACCTGCCTGATGCCATGGTCCTCTTTGAGAATGAAGGACAAATGGTAAAAACAGCAACCTCTGTGAGTAGAGAAGGAGCTGTCCACTAGGGACCAAACTTCTAGGTAGACAACACAGCTTGCTTTCTTTCTTCCTTCCTTCCTTCCTTCCTTTCTTTCTTTCTTTCTTTCTTTCTTTCTTTCTTTCTCTTTTTCTTTCTTTCTTTCTTCCTTCCTTCCTTCCTTCCTTCCTTCCTTTCTTTCTTTCCTTCCTTCCTTCTTTCTTTTTCTTTCTCCTTCCTTCCTTCCTTCCTTCCTTCCTTCCTTCCTTCCTTCCTTCCTTCCTTCCTTCCTTCCTTCCTTCCTTCCTTCCTTCCATCCTTCCTTCCTTCCTTCCTTCCTTCCTTCCTTCCTTCCTTCCTTCCTTCCTTCCTTCCCTCTCCACATAGCATATCACACCCTTACCTACTAGTGCTCTCCTCAAAGGGAATGTAAATTTTGAGCCCAGAAACTTTTTTGGTTTTGTTTTTTTCCTCTTAAAGATCACCTTTAACCCCAAATCACTCAAGTCCCAGACCAAGCCCTACTAGGTCACTGTTTGGGCCCTGATTGGCTCAGAATGAATATAAATAACAATTGTTTATTTTTTGACCAGAAAGCCTGAGGGTCTTCCTGTCCCAGATCTATGTTTTTTAAAGAGGTCATTCTTTGCCTCATTTTTATTAAGCCTTAATCACTGAATGAGAGCTGTATCAGTCAAAGTGAAACCTAATAAAGACCTTAGCTTGAAAAGGCCAAGGCCCCCCATTGCCTCTGGGGCCATCTCCAGTGTCCTGATCTATATCTGGCCACTGGATCTAGATGTCTCCCTAGGAGAAAGTGAGGCTGGTGACCTTGTACAACCCTCCCTCGCTGAAATCCAATTCACTTGCATGTCATGGTATCACCTCCCTGATGTCATTGTCCTCTTCGAGAATGAAGGACAAACAGCAGCAGAGCTGCAAATAGTGTTAGAGATCATCTAGCTTTCCTTCCCCTCACTTTACAAATGAAGAAAGTGATGCTCAGAAAGGCTATAAGTGATGTGATTTAAGTTGTACAGTTCAGAAGTAGTAGAACAGGGATTTGGACCCAGGCTCAGACTGCAGATCTAGGGCTCTTTCTACATGATCAAACACTTTTTGGGGGGAGGTGGCAATCAGGGTTAAATGAGTGGCCCAGAGTCACAAAGCCAGTATGTATCTGAGGCTGGATTTGAACTCAGGTCCTCCTCACTCCAAGGCTGGTGTTCTATAAACTCTACTACCTAGCTGCTCTACTTTCTTAACTCAATAAACAATAAACATAGTGGAACTGACTTCCTCCCAAAGTTCAGTATGTATGTCTTTTTAAACAGTTTTATTTATTTTTATTTTTCAAGCAACAAATATTTTTATTCATCTATCACACACACAGACACAGACTGAGCAAATTTTAAAGAACACTTTTATTCTCAATATCTTTCAGTCAAATCTATTTTCAAATGTATTTGGCTAACAAGTATGTTTCATTTTGCACCTACTTATTGTCTGCTCCACCCCCTCCCTTCTGGTTTTACATACAAATACTCTTGGGAAGATCTGGCTCATTTGGGTCTCATTCCAAGAAGGTTTGGTTTTTTTTGGTACCTTCATTTTCCCCACAATTCCTTTTTGCTGCCTATTGAGGTGATACTGCTCATATATCTTACCAACATTTTCTATAATGCTTTGCAAGTGATCTTGTTTTCTAAACAGATATTACTCGTATCTGCCATGTTTCTCTATCTGTCAGTTTCCAACATGGGAAAAAGGGTGAATATTGGTGCTATAGAAAGAAACAGTCAAGTCAAAAAGGTTTAGGGGGGAATCGTAAATAACTCAGTTTGGGATGTATTGACTTTAAAGTGACAAAAAAAATCCAGAAAGAAATATTCTGTAACAAGTGGAGAACTCAGAAAAAGAGGTCAGGATTAGTCATATGCATAGAGGCAATGGTTGAACCCACTGGAATTAATAAAGATTGGCAAGGGAGTAGAGGACCAAGAACAAACTGCTGGGGAAGACCCATATTATGGAGCAGAGGAGATGGATCCATCAAAAGAAAAAGAGAATAACAGTTAGAAAAGTAGGAGGCATTACTGTACTGTAAGAAAACACAAAAATGAAGAATATAGAGAAGCATGGAAAGATTTACATGAACTGATGAAAAGTGAAGTAAGCAGAGCCAGGAAACATATATACACAATGACTATGGAGATGAAAAGAATAACCACCAGAAAGTCATAAAAAATTAATATCGCAAAATGACCCCAAAGAAAAGGTAGAAGACATCTCTTCATTTCTGAGCATGCAGGAATCTCTGGGCAGGAAATATTATATACATTCATCAGATTTGTTTTTTATGCATTGACGGGTTTTGCTGATTTTTTCTTCTTTTTAAATTTTTTCTTTAAAAAATTCTTTGTTACATGGTATGACTCTCTGGGAGCGGGGAGAGAAAGAGGGATACAAGAAGAAATTTAGGTGGGGTGAAAAACAAAATACAGCAATAAAATTTGCTTTAAAAAAAAAAGGAAAAAGATAGCTAACCAAGAGAAAAACAAAGAGTATGCCTCTGAAATCAAGGCAGAAGAGTATCCAGCAGGAGGCAGTGGCCAGGTGTATTAAAGGCTGAAGACAGCTAGCATTTACATAGTGCTTTGCTTTCTATGTGTCATCTCATTCGATCTTCACAACAGTCCTCTGAGGTAGCTGTCATTATTATTTCCATTTTACAGATAGGGACAACTGAGGCTGAGGCAATTGGAATGGCTTGCCTAGAGTCATACAGCTAGTAAGAGTCCAAGGCAGGATTTGAACTCTTCTTGACTCCAAATCCAGCATTCCAATCTCCTTTCCACCTAACTGCCTCATAACAAAAGTCATAGAACATGAGTATTGGGGGAAAAAGCCAACTGGATTTGGCATTTAGAAGGTCATTGGTGAGTTTTGAGGGGTGAAGGGTGGTATGAGGGTCCAGTTTACCAGATTGCAAGGGGTTGAGGGGAAAGTATATGTTGAAGACATGGAGATATCAGACATCTTTTCCAGAATTTACCAGTAAAGGGTAGAGAAATGGGATGGTGGCTAGATGAATTAGCAACGACAACAGGAGGCTTTTGTTTAGGTTTAAGAAAACCAAGACATATGCTTAGGCAAGTGGGAAAAGATTGAATCCACTGATGAGAACACTAGAGATTTATGAAAGAGACAGAATGACTTCTCTAGCAAAGTCCTGGATTCTAGGACCTAGAGGAAAGAGGAATGTGATTATAAAGAGTGATTAACCTTAGTTGGGAGTAACCATGCCTTTTCTGTGACTAGAGATGAGGAGAAGAAAGTGGACTATGAGATAGAGTTTTGAGGACTGGAGAAAGCATCTTGCAAGAAGCTCTCACCACATAGCCTCAAACTTTTTCCAGGAAGGAGTAGGGCAAGTCTGTTGCTCTTAGCTTGGGATTGAGTGGTGGGAGGGGAGATGAGTGGTTTGAAACACATTCCAAGGAAGGGATAAGATATGGGGTTGATAAGAATAGAGTTGAAGGTTTGTCAAGCAGCTTCCAAGACCCAGCCAAGGTTACGTAACACAAATTTGTAGTGGATGAAGTCAGTTTGATTTTGCTATTTTTCTATCAAGGCACACCAGCCCTGAAGCAAGAAAGGAGAAACCAGCTGGGAGGGATACTCATTCATAGGTCAGGAAGGACTGCTGGAAGATGAGAAAACTAGGGATTCTAGGGTAGTAACAGGTGAAATGAATTAACGTGGCTCCCACAAACAATATTGTCTGTTAGGGCAAGGCACTGTGTTAGGTCAGGGTAACAAAGAGCTGAGAAAAGCCACAATTCTTGCCTTCAAGGACCTTACTGTCTAGAAATTCAACTAAAGGGCTCAGGAGGGGGGTTTTGGAGGCAAGTGAAGCCAGAGTAAGGAAAATGGGCTGTGAGAATAGGGAGAGTGCACGGAGACCTAAGTCAAAATAAGGCTGAAGAACTTGTTTAAAGTGAATACTGGGCCCCAGTGGATGTTGGGGTAGAGAGAAGAATTTCAAAGTTCTGTATTCCCCACAGAGAATATAAACTCCTTGAGGGGAAGGACTAGCTTTTGTAACCCCAGTGCCTTGTTCTATGTTAATATGAAATTGTTGCTGTTATTGTCATAATTATGAAACTATGTGAAGGATCTGTGATTTCCTCAATGTGGGGAACTGTCCACCAAATGCAAATCTCAACTGGTCTACGATTTATTAGTCAAGTCCCAGGGGTACCTGAGACACTGAGTTATTAAGTAACTTACTTCCATCATACAAGTAGCAAGTTCCAGCAGTGAGGTTTGAACCTAGCGCTTCCCAACTCCAAGTCCAGCACAATCTATCAATCCACTGCATCCATATCATTATTGTCATTGTTATGTTCGATACCAGTTGGCATGTTTTAGGAAAGACCATTGAGAAGCATGAGCACAGAGAAAGGTAGACAGGGTGAGGAAGGAACACATTACCATACCATTGGAACAGGTGAAGTTGCTCAGAACATTTAGTCCTGAATATTTGTTTTGTTTTGGTTTTTCTCATGGCCTATTCCATTCATTTTAATTCTTCTATGCAACATGACTAATGTGAAAATGTGTTCAATAAGAATATATGTATAGAACCTATATAAGATTGCATGCCGTCTGGGGGAGAGGTGGGGGAGGGAAGGAGAGAAAATTTAAGAGTTGTGGAAGTGATTGTTGAAAACTGAAAACAAATAAATTAATTAAAATTTAAAAATTATTGGAGGCAGGAATGGGGAGAGGCGCAGGAGTATTGTCTTTAAACTCTTAAGAGGCTAATTTGTGGAAGAGCAATTAGATTTGTTTTCCTTTGTCCTACTGACTAGAATTAGGAGCAATGGATGTTAGTTATAGGGAGACAGTTTTCAGCTTGATACAAGGACAAGCTTAAAAACAACCAGAAATGTCCCAAAATGGCATAATGGTTTCCTCTCATCAGAGGCCTTGAAATAAAGGTTGAATGACCACTTGTCAAAGAGATTGCAAAAAGGACTCTTGCTCAGAGATAACTTGGGCTGGATGACCTTTGACGTCCCTCTCTACTCTGAGATCCTTTGATTCTGATTAGGGATTGGAAAGACCTCTTGGAGAAGTTGGCACCTAGCTGCATATTGTAGGAAGACAGATTTTAAGAGTCAGAGGTGAGGAAGGGCATTTAAGTCATCAAGGAACTACTGGCAAAGAGTCAAAAAGGACAGCAATAAAATGCTGTCTATGGGGAATGGCAAATTTTCCATTTTAGCTAGAATATAGTATGTATAAGGGAGAATAACATCTAATAAGCCTGAAAAGATAGGTTAGAGTCATATATCTAGGTCTAATTCCTTTATTCAGTGTTGTCAATTACTTACTGGATCTGTCTTTTTTTCCCCTTTAATTATTTTACTTAACAAAACATTTTTTCTCCCTTTCACCTCCCCCCAATTTAAAAGAAAAAAATAAAAACAAAGCCCTTATATCAAGTATACAACCAAGCAACACAAATTCCTACATTAACCATGTCCAAAAATATGTCTCATTCTGCATCTCAAGGCCACCATCTTTGTCAAGAGGAAGGTCCTCTGGAACTGTGGTTGGTCACCATGTTGATCAGAGACTTGCTGGACATGTACACCTGGATTTCTCATACTCAACGTGTCCAAAATGGAACTCATTACGCCCTACCTACTTAATTGAGTGGTAGGAGGGGAGATGAGTGGTTTGAAACACATTCCAAGGAAGGGATAAGATAGGGGGTTGATAAGGATAGATCTACTCCTCCAAACTTTCTTATTTCTGTTGAGGATACCACCATCTTTCTAGTCACCCAGGTCCAACTTAGGAGTCATCCTACCTAGACTCTGCCCTGTCCCACAACTCCCATATTTATCAAGTTTTGTTGACTCAACTATCACTACATTTTCCCCATCCATCCCCTTCTTTCTTTCAATTCACATAGCCACAGCCTTAGTTCAGGCACTCAGAACCTCTCACATGGACTATAATAACTTCCTTGGGTTTATGGGGGCATTCAGGAGTACTAGTACCTTGTCGAGCCCTTTTCAGGGCTGCTCATCCATCTTTGGTATTCACTTGATTTACCTAATTCTTGCCTGTGGCTCCAAGAAGCTGTAGCATTCTCAGTAGCCAAACCCAGGCAAACTGTCTTGGCAGATGGGCTAAACCAGATTGAGGATAACTGACAGGCCTCAAACCTGTCAGTGAGTTGGGGGATGTCTACTCCAAGTGAAGACATTCCCCAGTAGAATGGGTAGATGAGAACAGTTTGTTCCAAGGGCAATGATGATGGCTGAAGCAGGTGCTGTGGAGCTTAGAGCTTGGTTAGACATCAAAGATGTCAAGGTCATCCACTGCATCCTGGGCCATTGCTAGTCTTCTTGATTTCATCCTGCCCTGGACTTTGATGACTCAGGAAGACAGAATGAGGCTGATGACTTTGTGTACCTCTGCCTCATTCTAACTGAATTCATGCACAAGTCAAGATGTCACCAATGATGTCATTGACCTTTTTTGAAAATGAAGGACAAACAATAGCAGATTCCTAACTGTTCTTCCATCTCTAATATCTCCATCCCACAGTCCAGCTGCCAAACAACTGACAAAATAACCTTCCTAAAACAGGGATCTGAGGACATCATACCTCTGTCCAAGATCTTTCAATGAATCCCCATTGCCTACAGGATAAAATAGAAATTTTTTTTAATAGAAATGCTTTATACAGGCATTTAAGGCTCTCTACAATATGGCCCCCATCTACATTTCCTGTCTTATTTCACCTGACTCCCTTTCACAAACTCTTGAGTTCTAGTCAAATTGGACTCTAACACTGCTGAAAACTCAACCTTCCACAGAGGTCCATATCAGCATATAGCAAATGCTTAATAAAAGTGTGTTGAATTGAAAAAAAAGGAAAATGATTATTGTTAGAGGGACTGCAGGAAAATAGGCACATTAATGAAATGTTGATGAGACTGTAAACTGATTCAGTCATTCTGAAAAACAGCTTGGGACTATGTCCCAAGAGTCACTAAATTGTGCACACTTTTAGGTCTAGAGATCAAAGAAAGAAGAAAAGAGCCTATGTGTATACAAACATTTATAGCAATTCTTTCTATGGTGGCAAATAACTGTAAACTGGAGTATTCATCAATTGGAGAATGACTGAACAAATTATGCTATATGAATGCAATGGAATACTATTATGCCATTAGAAATAATGAAAGAAATGATTTCAGAGAAACCTGGGAAGACTTATATGAACTGATGCTGCTGAGTAAAGTAAACAGAACCTGGAGAAAAATGCAAATAATAATAACATTGTAAAGACAAACAAATTGGAAAGATGTAAAGATAGAAATCAAAGCAGTGACCAAAATTGATTCCAGAGAACTAACAGTGAACTATGCTACCTGCCTCCTGACAAAGAGGTGATAGATTGAATATGCAAAGTGAGACAATCATTTCTTGGACAGGGTCAATGCAGAAATTTATTTTGCTTAATCGTGCATATTTTACATGGGTTTCCTTTTTCTTTTCATTTAGGAGGAGTAGGAGAGAGAAAAAATGCTTATTAATTGAAATGTTTTTGTTGTTGAGTCGTTTCAGTTGGACCCAATTCTTTGTGACCCCCTTTGGGGCTTTTCTGTTAAAGATATTGGAGTGGTTTGCCACTTCCTTCTCCAGCTCATTCTATAGATGAGGAACTTAGGTAAAAAGGTCAAGTGACTTGCCCAGGGTTACACAGATAGCAAGTGTCTGAAGACAGATTTGAACTCAGGAAAAAGTCTTCCTGACTTACAAGCCTGACAGTCTACCCACTGTATCACCTAGCTGCCCCATTAATTGAAATATTATTAATTGTAAAAAATAATTTAAGTAGTTTGAACTATATATTTTTTTAATTAAATGAATATGCCTGGGAATGTGCCAGGTAGCTTGGAAGCCCAAGAAAAGCTAAATGGCTCAGGGAAATATTTCCACTGCTCTCCATTACAGGTAAGACATTGTCTTTGCATATAAAGGAAGGTCTCCATGTTTGGAGGCAGTGGAAATAGCATTAGCTCTGGTGATGGGGCCCGGATTCAAATTCTGCCCCTCATACTTTTTACCTATATGACCAAAGTCACCTAATCTCCCTACATCTCAGTTTCCTGATCTGTAAAAGAAGCAACTTGAACTCTGAGATCTTCCTCCAGCTCTCCCCCTGTAGGTCTCTCCACTGGACAGATTTGTAAATTCTGAACTTAAGACATTAGAATTCTATATCAAACATAAGCACCAAATCAGATGGGAATGGATGAGGGGGTAGTTCCTGGGACCTAATCACTTATAAAGAAGAAGGCATTTCAAGAAGTAGGAGGAAGTCTGGAGGCTGTTTAGTTAAACTGTCCTGGAGATAGGAATATCCTTTTTAATATGATACTATCTCTGGATACTATCCCAAGGATAAAGAATAATAACAGAAAGTGTGGGGAGATAACCACGGTGTACACAGTGACAAGACGTATAATGGAGAAGACAGACAAAAGGCGTTAACAGACAGGCACTTCATGCATAGAAGGAGAGACATCCATGGAAGAACAGATCAAGTCCGGTGCCCATGCAGGCTGGGAACATATGGCCTCTTTCCCTTCCCATACCCCAGCTTATCACTGAGTCCAAGGGGGCAGCAAATAGGCAGGGCCTGGCTGGTCTGAAGAGCTGACCAATGACCTCCAAGAATGAACAGGGGTACATATTTTAGAGCATGAGAATTCAGTGAGCATTTATTAAGCACTTACTATTGTGCCAGGTACTGAGCTCAGTGCTGCGGGTATAAAGAAAAAGGGAAAATAGTCTGCCCTCAAGCTGCTTACATTCAAATGGAGGAGAAAATGTGAATATATATGGGTACATGGAAAAAAAGCATACATAGCAGATGCAAAGGAATTATAAAGGGGAAATCTTTAAGAGTGAGGGGAATGAAGAAAGGCCTCCTGTGGACAATGATGCCTCAGCTGAGTCTTGAAGGAAGCCAAAGGTTCTGAGAGGTGGAGGTGAGGAAGCATGGAGAATAGGCAATAATACAAAGGCAAGGTGGTGAGAAATGGAAGGTCATGCAGGAAGAGCAGCAAACAGGCAGAATGGCCGACCTAGAGAGTATGTAGCAGAGAACAATGTATAAGAAAACTGGAAAGAGAAGAAGAAGCTAGATTGTGAAGTGCTTTCACGTGCCAAGCATTTGATACTTGATCCTAGAAGCAATAGGGAGCCACTGGAGTTAACTGAGGCAGGGAGGAGGTGGGACCGAGTAATTTGAGGCAGGGAAGCCAGTTAGGTAGCTTTTGCAATAATCCAGGCAGGAGGTGATGAAGGTCTGAACTAGGGTGTGTGAGTATAGAGAAGGTAACACAAACAAGAGATATTGTAGAGACAGGGGCCAAGATTGGGCCACTGACTAGCCTGAGGAGTTGAGGATGAGACCAAGGTTTCAAACCTAGGTGACTGGAAGGATGGTGGTGTCCTGAACAGTAGAAATTTTGGAAGAGGAGGAGGATTGGAGTGGGGGAAATGGCAAGCTCTTTTGGACAGGTTCAATTTAAGATGCCTATGGGACATTCCATTCACAATGTCAGAAGCATCACTAGGACTGGCTTTATAGATCTGGTGCTTACTTGTTATTACTTGATACTATAACTGTACCTATGACAGCTGATCAGATCAGACACAGAGCTTCTGTGTTTCCTGGTTCCTTCCCACCTCCAGAGGAGTGTACACTCTCTGAGGCTGTTTAGTTAAACTGTCCTGGAGATAGGAATATCCTTTTTAATATGAATGAGCAGATATCTCTGGATACTATCCCAAGGATAAAGAATAATAACAGAAAGTATGGGGCAAAAATGCTCTTACTTTTGCCCTTGTATCCTCAGGGCCTGGCACATAGTAGGTACTTAATAAATACTTGCTGATTGATTGGTTGACCTACTGCTCTGGTTTCCCCAAGGTCACCCCATCCGAATCCTTGATGCTGGTATCAACAATGAAGGCTCCATCTTCTAGTCAGTTCATCTTGGGCATAAAACGTTCAGGTGAGGGACCTGGTCACAGGAATCATTGGAAATAGGGCCATGGAGGTATTTGGAGGTAGAGAGTCATCCCAAGATCTCCATGGCCTTTCTCCCTTCCCCCAACATAATGAAGGAATCCAATACTTCCTTCCTCCCCCATGGTATGTGGATGTTATGTGCAATGCCAACCACACAGAAAGTATTCACAAAACAACACAAACTTTAATGGGTACTCAAACTCGTAAGGAAGAGAGGGGCAGTGCCACCCAGACCATGGTCCCGCCAGCAGACCCTGCAAGCTCTGGAGTCTCCCTCACCTCCATCTAATCCCCTGCCCTCTTAGCTCCCTTACAAGGCAAGTAGAATCAGGAAAATTCCTGTTGCCTCATAGTGCCCATTTGGCAAAGGGTGATGGTGGGAAGGACTTCCCCAGGGAATTCATCTAGGTATGGGAAGACAGGGAAGAGAACTGGGGCAAAAGTGGAGTGCTAAGGGCAAGAAGCTAGTGGCACAGTTTAAGTCAGACTGAAAGTTCACCCGGGTGCCTGGGAAGGACTGTTTTTCTTGTCCTGCGATCACCATGGACATTTGAGACTGTGTACTAGAGGAGGAGGGAGAATACATATCAGAAGAGCTGAGCCCTCATTCAGTGCCAGCCTTAGGTGGATGAGCAGAGTGGTATCAGAGTATACACAAGCATTGGCATAATCTGCGTATTGGTTGTAGAATTCCAGGCAGGCTGCCCTGGGAGATCACACCTTGCTTGTGACCAGAGGGATGCCCATGGGGTTGACTCCCAAGATTTTTAGCATTTTCCCCAATTGATGCCCAGGGATGAGTTGCTGGGGCAAACACCCAGTTGGCATGCTGGTGTTTGCTTTGTCTTATTTGTGCTTCCCTTCCCACCCTGAATGACTGGGTTCCCCCTATTTAGAATCGTGTAAAGTTCCCACAGCCTCCTTCATCGCTTGAAATATGGCCCAGTCCATCTATGAGAGACAGAAAAGAGGAGGATGTATCAAGTGCTACTCTGTTATTGGTTCTGGCATATGACTTCCTCCACCCAGGAATTTCCCTTTAACCCTTACCCACAGCCAAAGACTTCTTTGCCATGGGTCAAAAACCCAAGATGCCATCTTTCCCACAGTTCACAGTCCCGCAATACTAGAAAGCGCTGAGTGGCATCCTAATTGAGACTCTCACCTGGCTATAAACCTGTCGGGCATCAGGGGGCAGGTTGGGTGCCTGGTGGCAGAGCTGGGTAGAGAGGCCAATGGTCTCAGGAGACAGGAAATACTGGGTGACGCTGACTGAGTTCACCAGACCTTGCACCTGTGCGGGGGGAGAAGAGGGACATGAAGGAGAGAGAAGACACAAAAATGATATGCCCTTTGGTCCTCAGGTTCTAGATAAACACTCCTCTGATGTCCCCTCCCACGCTCTGGATTTTGCTCTTATGGGGTAAGAACCATGGTATGGGTCTGAGCATAACTAGGGGTACCTTATGGACAGCTAGTACCATCTTCAGGTAAGGAATGTGGTAGAAAGCACACTGAGTTTATCACGGAAGGTACTTTACAGAGATCATCTATTTCACCCACAAAGGACTTGAGGTCCACACAGGTTAGGCCACACAGGTAGTCATTAGCAGATCCAGGATCTGAACCCAGATCCTCAGGGCTCCAGATCCCATGTTCCTCCCACTCTATTATAAAGACCACTTGCCCTAATAAGTCATGCTGCCTCCCATTTATACAGCATTTGAAGGGTTACACAACGTGAAATTAGATTGCCATCCTTTCTTTCCTAATCACTTGCCATAGTCTTGAGAAAATCACTTAAAGGTTCTTGCCCTCCATTTCCTGAGCTCTAAAATGGGAATACTGTGATCAGCCTGCCTACTACCTAAAGGTGATCCTCAGGATAAAATGAGATACTGGATGTGAAGTATAGAGTTTAGGCAGAGCTCAGGGATTAATTATTACTCTGAGTAGGCCCTTCTCCCCCACAGTCTGGCCAGACCTGGTGAGGAGCCCCTGCGGGCACCAGCACAGCCTCGCCAGGGGCCTGCAGAAGGGTCCAGCCGCTCACACCCCACTCCTCCCGGAGGCGTCGACGCAGTGCGGTGTCCAGGTAGCAGCTGCCTGGGGACCCTGGATCCAGAGTGCCTGCTCCAGCGGGGCACACCTAGCAAAGAGAATCAGAGGCTCTTATAGTTGGAGCAGAAAGGGATCTGGGAGAATCAAGAGGTCACATGGGTGTAGGCCTCCTCCCCTGCCTCCCACTGCCCCCACTCCCTCTGGGAGGATGCTGTAAATGTGGATTTTATCCAAGGCTGGATCCCTTGGTGGACTTAGTCACTTAGGTAATAGTAAGGAGTTCTGAGATTGGGAAGAAGACAGGGACAAACAATACAGTCCTAGGCTGAAGGACACCTGGGTCTGAGACTGCTGAGGGGGATGCAAAGAAAGGCAAAAAGTAGGGAGATGAAGGACTGAGGGCTGCCCACGTTGGCAGGTTCAGAAATGGGAGAGGATGGGACTGAGAAGAAAGGAGGGAGGGGTTAAAGACTCAGAAACTGGGTAACAACAGGTAATGTACTCAATTTAAATCTCTTATTCTCTTTTAGCAAATGGCTGTAAGGCCCTCCTAATAGTAGCACTTATAAAGCACTCTACATATGTTAACTGAGTCAGTCTTCACAACCACCCTGGGAGGTAGGTGCTGTTATTATTCCAATTTTACAGATGGGGAAACTGAGGCAAACAAGTTAAATGACTTGCCCAGGATCACACAGCTAGTAAGTGTCTGAGATCAAGTCTTTCAGGCCCAGTACCCTATCCACTGCACCTACACCTCTTATCCTCCACTTTCCTCTCTGCCTTTACAAATTTTCCCCAACTCTTTCAAACCAATTAGAGTTCACAGGCATCCTTCCTTCTCCTCAGAGCTCTTATGGTAACTGAGGTTAGGGAATATTTACTGCTTTGTATTTTTATTTTACCTCTCTATATATGTGGGTCCTGCCACTTCAACCAGATTGGGTTGCCTTTGAAGATAGTGGGGTCCCCACCATGCAGACCTGCAACCCAAGGTTGCATGATCACTCGTTAGGTATATTAGAGATGGAATGCTGGTTCAGGTGTGGGTTGGAGTAGGTGGCCTTTGAGGTCCCTTACACCTCTGGGAGTCTGTGACTATGCATTCCACGAAGGACAAAGACTGAGTTCTACATCTTTCTTTTCTCCCTCACTAACTCTAGTGTAAGCCTGGGACATGCCAACACCTGTAACACAGTTGCTGAGTTCAGTCAATAGAACCTGAGTTCCATAAGGGTAGAGTCTAGTTCACTTTTGTTGTATATGTATTATATGCTTAATTTGTTGTACATATATTGTATATGCTCAATCAATGCCTGTTGATTGATTGGTTGAGTTGAACTGCATTGCTCTCTTACAGTCAACCAATTAGAATCCTTCATTTAGAAGTTTTTTTCCTTCCTTGCAACTTGTAATAAATTCTTACCTTTGTTTATAGGCAGCTGGGAAATATCTAGGGTTTCAGACAAGCCAAGGAGCCAAGAAGAGCTAGGTTTAAATCCTACCTCTGATACTTACAAGCTGCGTGACCATAAGCAAATCACTTACCTTCCTATACCCGTTTCCTCTTGTAAAATTAGGATAATAATCTCTATATAACCTACTTAAGAAGGCTGTAATGAGGTTTAAATGAGAGGTTACATGAGAAGCTCTTTGCAGACTTCCAGGAGTGCTGGATTTGGAGTCAGAGAATCTAAGTTCAAATCTTGACTCTGGCATTTATCACCTATATGACATTGGGCAGGCACAACCTGACTGGGTCTGAGTTTCCTCATTTGCCAAATTAGTTAGATTAGATGGCTTTGGAGGGTCCTTCCCAACTCTAAAGTAAGGATCCTAATGTTAGAAAATTTTTATTCTTATCATTATTATCTCTAAATTCTCCTATTCCCTGACTGATTCTAGGCAGCTCAAAAGCTAGGTGAAGGCTTCCCTCTCCACCCACTCTCTACAACCTCTCCCCTCTCCTCTCCATTCACACAAAATCTATTTCTGGCTGAGCAACAGCCCATAGTGGGTCTGGTCTTCGATGGACCTGAATGTGCCACGTGGCTCTTATAGTTCAGAGGAGCTCCAGGGAAACTAATATAGTACAAAAGTTTCCAGGAAAACTAATTTGCTTCCACAGCCAATCTAGGGATTTAGGTCCACCCTAGAGTTTGGGTTACAGTCCTAAGTTTACCATAGATCTGCCTTATGATAGATATGGCTCCTAAGGGAGCTCCCTAGTTACACAAAGTTGGGTTGCCCAAAGTTGTCTTAGATCACAGAAAGTCCTACCCTGACCAGACTAGTATCCTGGGGGGAATAACTCCAGAAAGGGTGTGTGTGTGTGTTCATTAATATATATACACACATGTGGATATGTGCATGTGTGTATATGTGTATGTATGTAAGTGTGCACATATATGTAATGCACACAGTATAAAATCTATACATGTACATGCATATATATTAATATACATATATTCATATACACATATATTCATGTACATACATACACACACACACAGAATACATTCAAGGTTTTTTTGGCTTTGAAGGACTTTTGGCCAAGACATTTCTCCAAGACAGCCAGCCACCCCTTTGTTGAGCACTGAAGTAAGCTCCCCTGCTTTCTCAATTCCCCCAAGCACCTTTTTGTTCCCTTAGCTCTCTCCTATACCTGCTTCTACATCTTATTCAATTACTGACACTGACCTTGTGATTGCCCTCCAAATTGTTTCCCATAGTCACCTCATCTAAGAGCATCTCAAAGACCACTTCCTCCAAGCCTATCTCAATTAAGTGGGGAGGTGCCATAATAACTACATTCACCTTACTCCCAAGGTAGGAACCCCATTACCCTCCAGAGGCACCCTCCTTTTGCCCCATTCAAGAATTCATCAAGAGCTCCAAGAGAAGGCTCTTCCATGTTAACAAATTTTCATTCTATAGAAGGCAGCTAGCTAGCTGCCTTGTTCAGAGTACTTAGTGGAATAGTACTTAGCACATTTAGGGTCAGGGTTTTTTTAGAGTTTTTATTTTGCTGGGGACAAAATAAAAATGAAAAAGATCCTTAGAATTGGGGAATGTCCCTTCACAAACTCTTCACTGAACACTCTGGCCCTCAATGATCTTCTTTTCTAAAGGCTGATAGCATCACATCACAGCACCAACTTATACACTACCTTGTATCATTAGCTGTTGCTTGGGAGCTGTACTGTGTTGTTTAGTGCCATGCTGGCCTCAACCTATCTTTTTGGCCTTATTACACCTTACTCCTTTTTAATCACACCATAATTCAAACATATTAGCTTTCTTGCTGTTGCTCATACATTCCATTCCATCTCCTATCTCTGTGCCTTTTGCATTGGGGCTGCCCCATATCTAGAATGCTTTCCATTCTCCTCTCTAGTTTTTCTCAAAACCTAGCTCAAGTTCCCTTTTGTATATAAAGTTTTTCCTGATCCCACCAAATTGCCTTGCATTTATTTTGGATATGTGTACATGTTATCTATCCCCATAGGATGTCAGCTTCTTAAGGGCTGTGTTCCGTCTTTGTATTCCTAGCACCTGGGACAGTGCCTGACACAAAAAAGTTCTTAATAAATGCCTGTTGATATGCATTAATTGTTTGATTATGTACCTTATATTTGTGGACTGAAAAGAAATGGTAAGGCTAAAAAAGAGATTTTAGAAGTTTGAAATGAAACCCAGGAGAGACTTATTGGAGTGGGGTGAAGTAGGAAGGGGCTGCTCAGCTCCTATCCCACCTTCCTCACCATCTGGAGAAAGCGACAAATGCGCTGGGCGTCCTGTGCCCGAAACACATGCCACACAGCGCCCACCTGGCTACCTGGGGACCACAGCCCCTCACCTTCCAGGCATGTCAGGAGTTCTAAGAGGAGAGAAAAGGACGTTGGGGTTGGCAGTAGAGCTGAGCCCACCCTTCACCTCTCTGCTTCCTCCCACCACCTCACTCCACTCTACTCCAGCTCTAGAAATATACCTTTCTGTGCCCGGTGCCAAGTAGGTACTGGCGCTTCTGCATGGACCAGGACACTGATGAGGTCTGTTACTTCCACACACAGATTCTTGGTCCCCAGGTGCCCGTGTTGTGGGCTCACACCTGGCATGGGGAGGGGTGGGCGAAGGTTAAGAGCACAAGGCAATTCCAGGCTGTAGCACCTGACCCAGGGAAACGGGGCTGGAGTTAGACCTTTAACTGTGATGGGTATGGGAACCTGGGCACAGAGAAGTCACAAGTGTGAAAACGGGAATCACTGAGTTTGCCAGAACCCATGTATAGGTTCCAACAGGGCTCAGGACTAAGGTTTAGGGGCACAAGTGCAGATGGTCCTAGAAGGGCATGAAGATCTAGGGCATATGGAAGGGTGAGACCATGGGCAGAGGGAACCCAGGGACTCACCATAGGAAGCACAGAGTTGTGGCTCCAGCCGGCAGAGGGTAGGGATGGGAGGGAGGTAGGAAGCCAGGTTGAGTTTCCCATGGCTGGTACAATATTCTGGGAGTGGCAGGCTGGCAGCCAGGTTCTCTGATCTGCAGAAGGGAGAGAGGAAGGGACTCATTATGCCCACAATTGTTCCCCTAAGCACTCTCCACTAAGAAACCCCATGGAGGCTCCCAGAAAGACAAGTCTGAGAATGAAGGAGAGGCACGAGGAGCCAGGAGGAGAAAGGGACAGACTTGGGCCAGCACACGGGAGGGTGGAGGAGAGACCGAACTGGCTCCTCTGCCAATACACACCTGCTGGACTCTGGCTCGCCTAGAATTCTGTGCAAAAGAAGGAGGGACCCACTGTCTAGCTTTGGACGAGCTAAAAGGAGAGAAAGAGGCTATTAGCCTAGGCAGGTGGGACTCAGTCTAAATAGACTGGCATCTTTTTTTTTTTTTAAAAAAAGGAGGAAAACATGATTTCTTAGCTCTCTTTCACTCTCATACACTGTCTACTCTTCTGTCTCTCACTTTGTCTGCTCTTCTCTTTCTTTCTCACTGCCTACACCTCTGTCTACTCTTTCTCACTGTCTACACCTCTGTCTACTCTTTCTCACTGTCCACACCTCTGTCTACTCTTTCTCACTGTCTTCTTTCTCACTGTTATTCTCTCTCTTTTTCTCACTCTGTCTACTCCTCTCTATTTCTTTCTTTCTCTCTCTTTCTTTCTCTGTCTGTCTCTCCTTCCTGCTCCCTCCCGTTCTGTCTTGTCTTCAAAAAAATCCAACTCTATCTCTTTTCCTATTCCCAGCATCCCTGATAATAGTTCACCTTCTATCATGCTTCATATTAACAAAGCATCTTCCTCACAACATCCCTAAGAGGAAATTCCCTCCATTAACAAAGACTGGAAGCCATTCTGCAACCCTAGCCTTAGAGAGTTGCCCAAGGCACTGAAAAGTTAAGTGACTTGCCCAGGGTCACACAGCCTGTATATGTCAGAGACAGGGAAGGTCTTCTTGATTCTGAAGCCAGCTCTCCATCCATTCTCTCTTAATCTACAGATATTCCTAGGTGGTTTCTCATCCAAGTATTCATCAAGCCCAGTTATTCTTAGCTTTTATGATCAGAGAAACCTGACAGGTTTGGTGTAATTTGTCCTTAGACATCCCATTTGGCATACAAGGATTTGAAGGTTCAGAGAAGTTATATGATTGCCAAAGCCACACATCAAAGAATGTTGACAGGATTCCAACAAGGATCTTTCCTGACAAGTCCAGGGATCTCTCCATTCTACCATATTCTGCCCCTCCCAATCCTCACCCCCTATCTCCAGGGCTATGTCTCCCTTTTCGCCCTCTCCCTTCGGGCAATCCAAGGCTACTCACCCTCTGGCCGGGAGAAACCCTTCCAGAAAGCTGTGCTGCCCAGGTCTGTAGGCCGAGGGGGCCCAAGGAGGCTCAGGGCCTGCACCTTCCCCCCCAGCACCCCAAGGGCTTCTGGCCCCCAAAGGCTGCTCTTCAGAGTCTTCTGTAGTCCAGATACCAGTACGGGCTGTAATGAGCAGAATTAGGGAGAGAGAAACCAAGAAAGGAGAATGGATCCATGAAAGTGTCATAGCCTGAACTTGGGGAAGGAGGCTATATAACTTACTTGTGTGGGACTAAGGAGAAGGACAGATTTGGAACAAGGTCCCCCTTGTCTGTAAGGAGCTAGGCAGGGATTAGGATAAGAAACACTTGGGTGAGCTGGGGGGTGGTAACCAGGAGCAACCCTCACCTGGCCCTGTCTCCAGTGCTCCTGAAAGAGGTGGAAATTGTGTCGGGGTTGGGGTTCCTGAAGCCACAGCAGGGCCCCACGAGAAGGCAGGCCACGTGGAGAAGGAGGGCTGGACAGGCCGAATCCCTTCCGAAGCCCTGGCCCCAGTGCCTTCTCTTGAATCTTTCTCTCCACCACCTGGGCAATGATGCTATCCAGGATGTTGGTGATGCGATCATCCTGCGGACCACAGGATGTGGGTCAACACGTTTCCTCACACTACCCCCTTCTGCCTTGATGTACTGCTAAAAACTTTTATTAAACGTCTACTCAGTACAAAGCACTGTGCTCAGTAGTGGCTAAATTTAAAGAAGACAACTTCTGTCAATATGGAGATTAAATCAAGAAAGTTGAGAGACCTGACTGAGCCCACTGCTAACCCAATGGTCATCCAGGGCTTGAGACCTTCCCCCCAGACACTCACATTGGGCAGGGCTGGGGTCACGGGGGCAAAGGCCATGTGGACACGCTCGTGGCCCAGGCAGAGCTTGACAGCCGTGGAGGCAAGAAGTTCACAGAGGGAGGGGCAGGGCAGGGATCCCCGGCCTACTTGGGTATCTCCTGGAGTTTCAGTGGAGTCTGTGGCCTCTGTGGAAATAAAGACTAGGACTGTAGGGGCCCCAACAAGAATGTCACACCAGTCTATACAAACACACTATTTCCCTGTCCTATAAATTCACTCTACCTATTCCCTAAGGACTTGCCCACATTCATCTGAAAGTGGCTCTATCACACCTGCACCCCTGTTCTATCTCTCCATGGTCCTTGCAGACCTTCTACCTCTGGAGTTCAAGTTAGGGCAAAGTCCTCTCCTCCCCTCCCCGCCCCCACTTCCCCTCCCCAGGTTCTCAAACAGCTCTGGAGATGAAACAAGGAAGGCTCACCTTCTTTGATTTCCTTGGTTCTGTGTGCATCACCATTGCAAGAGGATTGTGGGGCAGGAGGAGTTTTCTCTGTTGGCTCCTTCTGTCAAAGCCACCCCCACCCACCCCCAATCCAATAAAAACTTTAGAAGTAAGCAATGAGGTGATCAGGGAGGTGTGGGGTAAGAGGAAAAATTTCTCCCATGAATCCTTCCTGCCCCCACACAGTGCTCCCAAACCCCCAGCTCAGAACATAGAACCAAAAGCCTGTTTTCACCCAGCTCTTATCACCATTACCAAGTAAAAGTGGTAGCACCATTAGGGTATTCATGCAATATGGTATTAGGTACCAATAAAACTTGTTAAAATGTTTGGAGCTCAGAGACAGGCTGCCCCACCTCTATCCCAAAGTCCCTTGGAACTCTCCCCTGCCATCCTGATTTCCTCTTCTCAGCTCTTACCTTTTGTCCTCTGTCCCCAGGAGCCCACACTCGAGCATCAGCTTGGCAAGGACAATGCCCTCGGATGTCAAACTTGGCTCGGACTTGGTGCATCTTGGTGCTCAGTTGGGCTAGGACTGAGGGAGTGAGAAAAGGGAATAAATCACCTCTTAGGATTGGGAAGAAGGTAGACATTTAGGACTAGCAAAGGAGCTACTCCCTTCCCTATCCCTCCCAGCTCAGACTTGAAAACCAGAAGATGCCAGGGATCAGGGAAGGATTCAGGAGGCAGAAGGAAAGGAGGCCTCCTCCTTCTATCTAGCTGGTGTCCCTCTGATTCCTGCCATAAGTACCCCTGTTGGCTCACCCTGGCTTGAGACAAACTGGGTCAGCGTAAGAGAGTGCGTATCATGCCCAGTGTTGTGGGAACACCCCTCCTGGGGCTGCTCCTGAGGGCCTGTTGAGGTGGAAACAGAGAGGTCAGAAATCAAATGAACAAAAAAAAACCAAAGGTCATAAAAATCAACTCTTAAAAAAGCAAGGATGTGCTGAGGGTTAGGTTTAATTGGGCTTAGTCACAGACACTCCCTGGTAGGGTTGTTTGTCTGTAACTACCTCAGATGATGTTAAATGGAGGCTAGGGCTGGGGAAGGGGCTAAGCTTGGCCTAGACCCTGTCTTCCTTTTCCTCCTTCTTCTGGACTCCCATACAAGCATTCATTCCATACCTGTGGTGTCCCTGGCCCTCCCAAGATGGCCACAGGCCAAACAGAGCCTGTGAGGGCAGTGAGGGCAGCTCCAATGGGTGTTGAAGAGTCCACGGTAGCAGCGGCTACAGGATCTTGTGGCATTGGGGTCCTCCCATGGGAGAAGGGAAGGGGTGGGCTCCCCCACTGCAGAGAAAATAGGCATAAAAACCAAAGAACTTAACAGCTAGCTAAAGAACAGCTAGCCTCAGAGGGGTCAGGGATAGCAATAGGGGTGTTTTAGTCCTAATCTCACCCTTCCCAAAGAATAAGGGTAAACCATAGCCTGGTGGAGGAGCAGGGGAAAGAAGGAGGTAATCAGACCACCTTCCATTCCTAAAGCCCTTCATGACTCCAAGGGATCAGAGGGAGAGAGCTTCTTTCCTGCAAGCTCTATCTTCTGCTTGAAGCATCTCCCAATCCCCACCCATTACCCTCAGCTGTTGGCATCCTCCTCAAAATATACTGTATTTATTTTCTTTATTCCATTTTCATTTGTCTATGTACGTACGTTCTCTCCCCCACTAGAATGGAAACTCCTTCAAAGCAGAGATTGTTCCATGTTTGTCTTGTAACTCCAATGTCTGGCACATAGTAGATACTTAATGAATCCTTGTTGATTAACAATGATAAACACGGTTAAAAGGGCCCCTCTAATCCCTGCAAAGAGTAGCCCATCCTTACCATGCCTAACAAAGTGTCATCTGCATATAATTTTAGAGTCTAGCAAACATTTTATGTGTATAATCTCATTTGATCCCCGGAATAACCCTGTGAAGCTGGCAAATGCATAATATTATCCCATCCTCCTCCATCTCTGTTTTACAGATGAGGGAAATGAAACTCATAGAGATTTAGTGACTTGCCTCAAGGTCACAGATAATTAATTCTCAGAGTCAGGGCTTAATCCAAGGTCAAAAGACTCCAAATCTAGTCTTCTTCCCACTGTGCTAGGGCTGCTTTGCCTAACTGGCCTCTCTAATTGACTGCTGTTGTTGAGTTGTTTCAGTTGTGCCTGACTCTCCGTGATGCTATTTGAGGTTTTCTTGGCAAACCTCATTTCCTTCTGCAGCTCATTTGACAGATGAGGAAACTGAGGCAAACAGGATTAAGTGACTTCCTCAAGGTCACACAGACAGTAAGTGTCTGAGGTCACATTTGAACTCAGGTCCTCCTGACTCCAGGGTTGGCACTTTATCCACTTAGCTACACCTCCAACCAATAAACAGAGTCTAGTTACAAGTACAAGCAAAGGCAGCCCAACATCTCAAAAATTTTGTGTCCACTAACCAATTTGTAATAATTTCCCAGTGACTCCTAGGTCAATCTTTGATATTTACCCCAAACTCAAAAGCTGGTGGAGCACTGCTGGGTTTAGAGCTGACCTCAATAATAACTGACCTTAAATCTCACCTCAAACTACCTATGTGACCTTTTAACCTCTGTTTGCCTCAGTTTCCTCAACTGTAAAATGAGGATAATAAGACCTACCTCCCAAGGGTTGTTGTGAAGAGCAAATGAGATATGTGTAAAGCACTTAGCACAGTGCCTGCACATAGTAGGTATTATAGTAATACTTATTCCCTTCCTTTCCTCCTCCAACATTTTTTTGGTCAGTCATTCATATGTTTACTCCTTCTCTCCTCCCCCTCCCTTTCCTCTATAAGTATTTATTGAGAAACAGCTATGAGTTCAGTTCAGTTCTGCACTAAAGACCTTGAAAAGGCTACAATAAGGAGTATAGATAAGTCTCATTTAAGGTCATCATTGTTATTATTATTTTGTTTAGATCTGTGATTTCATCATTGTAGGGAACTCCCAGTGTGCAAACTCCTTCTACTAATGCCAATGAACAATTGCCCTGCTGGTATTTTAGAGAGTTTCCTGGGGTATTTAGAAGGTAAGTGATTTGTCCAGACTCACTTAGCCAATATGTACTGAAAGAGGGACTTGAACACAGGTTGTCCTGACTCTGAGGCCAACTCTCTGTCAACTCCTCCACGTTGTTCCTCATTGTTGTTGTTCGGTCATGTCCAACTCTTTGTGACCCTATGGACTACATCCAATGCTTCCCATGGGGTTTTCTTGGCAAAGATACTGGAGTGGTTTGCCATTTCCTTCTCCAGTGAACTAAGGTAAACAGAGGTTAAGTGACTTGCCCGGGATCATAGAGCTAGTAAGTATCCAGGTCATACTCAAACCTCATACTTCCTGATTCCAAACCCTGTAACGCTATCCACTGAGCTGCCTCTTCTTAATTAGTTTCCCCAAAACATGCAAAACAATATTAAGAGGCTCCACAGGAGCAATGTTGTGAATGTTACAAGTGAGTGATAAGTGGAAGTAGGGCGAGGAGGTTCACAACTTTATAGAAGAACTTGTTTTGCACACATTAGCAGTGTTATAGTGAAATGAAGTTAATAATTCTGCCCTTCATATGAACAGGCAATTTTCAGAGGAAGAAATTAAAGCTATCTATAATCATATGAAAAAATGCTCTAAATCACTATTGGTTAGAGAGATGCAAATCAAAACAACTCTGAGGTACCACATCACACCTATAAGATTGGCAAACATGACAGAACAAGAAAATGATAAATGCTGGAGAGGATGTGGGAGAGTTGGAACACTAATTCATTGTTGGTGGAGCTGTGAGCGCATCCAACCATTCTGGAGAGCAATTTGGAACTATGCCCAAAGGGCTACAAAAATGTGCATACCCTTTGACCCAGCAATATCGCTACTAGGACTATATCCCCAAGAGATCATAAAAATGGGAAAGGGTCCCACATGTACAAAAATATTTATAGCAGCACTCTATGTAGTTGCCAAAAACTGGAAGTCAGGGGGATGTCCATCAATTGGGGAATGGCTGAATAAATTATGGTATATGAATGTAATGGAGTACTATTGTGCCATAAGAAATGATGAACAAGAAGACTTCAGAGAGGCCTGGAAGGACTTATATGACCTGATGCTGAGTGAAAGGAGCAGAACCAGGAGAACTTTATGCACAGCAACAACCACAGTGTGTGAGAGTTTTTTCTGGTAGACTTAGATTTTTGTAATAACACAAGAACTTCTGAAAAAAAAAAATCCCAATGGTGGACCTCAAGGCAAAATGCCTTCCACACTCAGAGAGAGAAATATGGAAGTCACTCACATAATGTAGCAGATCATGTTTGTGTATGTGTATCTGTTTGTGTATCATGTTCTGATTTGTTATACGGATTCTTTCATTTATCTTAGTCTGACTACATAGCATGACTATAGTGAAAATATACTCAATAGGAAAGTATATGTAGAATCTATACAGAATTGTATGCAGTCGTGGGGAGGGAGGGAGGTAGTGGGGGGTGGGTGGGGAGGGATAAAATCGCAATTGTATGGCAGTGATTGTTAAACATTAAAAAAATAAAAAAAAAATAAAAAAAAATAATTCTGCCCTTCCACATATCCTTCACAAGTGGACAACCAGGATCTCCTTGAAGGCTTCCAGTAAAGCAAAATTTACTATCTCCTGAAGTGTCCCCATACAACTGATTATTAAGAAATATTCCCTTCTATTGTACTAAAATCTGCCTCTCTGTCACTTCCACCCACTGGTCCTAGTTCTCCACACCTTGAGGTAAACGGAATAAATTCAATCCCTCTTCTATGTGAACTTTTAAATACTTGAAGATAATTATCATGTCTTTCCAAAGTATTTTCTTCTCCAGGTTCAACACTCCCTAGTTCCTTCAACTAATCTTCTTGGACATGTTCTCACCACCCTGGTCATCTCTTCTGTATTCACTCTAACCTATCAGTGTCCTTCCCAAAATGCAGTGCCCAGAAGCGAACATGATATTCTAGAAGTGTTCTGAATGGGGTTCAGATACAGTAGGATTGTGACCTTTCTCGTTCTGGACACTGGGCACCTCTCAGTACTTAGGAT
The DNA here is from genome assembly GCF_028372415.1 of Notamacropus eugenii. Taxonomy (NCBI): domain Eukaryota; kingdom Metazoa; phylum Chordata; class Mammalia; order Diprotodontia; family Macropodidae; genus Notamacropus; species Notamacropus eugenii. The sequence continues at coordinate 612,544,228 of NC_092872.1, read as the reverse complement.
TGGGACAGACGCTTCGGCTGCCACGATCACTTAGCTGAATCATGCTGTGCTCCTAGCAATTCACTGAAATCCTCACATCTTTTTCACATCAGTTGCTGACTGGTTGTGTGACTATAGTACGAAATATAAGTAGACAAACTATCTAGGAAAAGAGATAAAGGATTAATAGGCAGAGGCCAACCAAGACCCTGTAAGGCCTCTATTCAAAACAACTCAAATACCAGCTTCTACATAAAGACTTTCCTGATCTCCCCAGTTTATCCAGTGCCTTTCCTCCCCCAGATTACATAGTATTCCTTTAGGCAGCTAAGGGATACAATGGATAGAGCACTGGGTTCGGAGTCAACAAGACCTGACACTTACTAGCTAAGTGACCCTGGGCAAGTTACTTTACTTCTTTTTACCTCAATGGGGATCATGATAGTATCTACCTCCCAAGGTTGTTGTGAGGATCAAATGAGATCACTGTAAAGTGCTTAGCATAGTGCCTGGCACCTAGTAAATGTACATAAATGTTAACCACATATTAAGTACAGGCTTAGATAGATTCGTCAATCAACAAACCTAACCATTTATCAAGTACCTACTATATGCCAGGCACTGTGCTAAGCCTGAGGATACAAAGAAAAAAGTATAAACAGTCCCTGCATGCATTCTAATGGGGGAGACCATATGTACATAAATAGGACTGTTTATATAAAATGTAAGTTCAGAGTAAATGCAAGTATAGATACAAGGTAACCTTGTTTCCCTCTTGTCTACTATGGTACACAGTAAGCAATCAACTTGTAACTCTTGAGTACCTTCCTCCAAAGCCCAGGCAAGCACCTCACGCTCCCTCCTAAGTAGTCTACAGAATCTGTCTCCCAGGCTATTCAGCAGGTATTTGGCGAGATGCACACTGAGTTTGGTGTCTGGACTGGGCCTGAGGCCTCTGCCCTCCTCAATATGGCCAGCTTCACCTTCTGGCATCCTGGCTTCTCTTGAAGGTAACCTGGAGAGCAGGGAGATGCAAAGGACAGGGAATCAACAGGCAAGAGTCTTTGAAGAACTGAAATTTCAGAGCCCGTAAGGAGGGGATTCCCAGAACAGGGAACTCATCCAGGAGAAATTGGAGGAGGGGGGCTTTTGGGCAAAGACTCACTTTCGCACATTCAGAAAATGACAAGCCATCCCTTTATCTTCTCTTTCCCCAAGGGCACAGCTCTGGCAACGGGTCATTGCTGCTGGCAGCGCTGTGCAAGGTACACTCTGCAGCTCAAGTCCATCAAGGCCAGGCCTGCTGCCCAGGAATCCTGAGGGGATAATGCCTCCTGTCAGGACTCTCCTTTGATTTACCTGAAAGAATGCTACTAATCGAAGCCTCCCTTATTACCCTTCAGCTTCTTTCCCAGCACTACAGCCCCAGAGCCCACCCTCCTCCCTAAGCCAGGGTTCTGTGAGCAGTGATTTTCAAACCAACTAAAATGAGTCACAGAAAGACCCAAATGACTGTAAACAGAGGATGGGGGAGGAGGACTGGTGTTTTGGGGGTAGGGATCCAGGACTGGGGTAAGGGTGATCATCCCAGCATAAGACTAGTGATCCAGCCATCAAAGAAGTTGGATGACTCCAATTGGTAGAGATACCATCTCCAGAGTGATGTGAGAGTTCCAAGAGAGCCACCAGTAGGGTAAGATGATAGGACAATCCCAACTCAGGCTACAGTCATGAAAATCCCATAAGATGTTACTAGGCTTTGGGATCTGAGAGATCCAGAGGAGTCTAATCCTGGGTACAGCGATCCAGATGGTGAAGGAGCTGGGACAGGCCTATCTCACATATATAAATCCAAAAAGCAATATAGTTCTACCTGACATGCTGAGATCTAGCAAACCAGGAAAACAGATGAAGAGGACTGTCACTCCAAAATAGCAATTATCTCCCAGGTGAAGTTGGAGAATACCAACATGGCACTGAGATTTCAGTGTCTATGAGACATCAGAGAGCCCAGGCAATGGCATAATGGTCTAATTAGTCAAAAGCACACAGAGTCCCAGCTTGGGGTCCATGATCCAATTTTCCTGGCTTAGAGAGCGTGGGTCAGTAGAGGCTCCTTCAAGGTGGTTTGGAAGGAGCTGCATCAGAGCTGTACTGCCCCCTTTTGTGCTAGGGGTTGGCAGTGCCATGGCAAAGCACTGGACTTGTGTTGAGGTTAAACACCAGTTCCAACACAGTAATGCAGCAGGTAAACCAAAAAAGAATACAGATGTGGGCAGAAGTGTACCCAAAGTGGAGGGACAGCAAAATCCCCAAAGAGTCAGTGGGATTCAGATGGAAAAAGTTGAGATGTTGGGTATAATAAGCAACTGGAAAAAGACCTGCTGAGTGTTGGACAGGGCCAGAATTTCATCCCAAGCCTCACCCTCCAGCCCTTGCCCTGATTCCCAAGTCCCCGTTGCCCCAGCTGTCATTCATGCCCAGCTCACCTCTCCAGCCATCATGTTCTGTTGTCTCAGCCTTGCTCCCAGGTGGTGGTTCCAAAGCTTCCTGCCAACTCCCAGTCCCCTGTCCCTCACTGCTTGGGAAGGAGTCAGCTGGACGCTTGGGGGCTGGACTACCAGCTGCTCCCCCCATCTCAGGACTTCCCTCCCTCTTGAGGGACCCAACCTGAGTGGTTGGGCCCATCTCCTCCCCTGGGCACCCAGCCGAACACCCATATTGCTCAGAATGCCGAGTGAGCCAGGTCTTCTTTAACTTGGTATGGTGGCTTGGGGGGCAGGCCTCTGGCCCAGGATGCTTGCCAACTTCTTCAGTGGACCCAGCTGTCCCAGTAGTACCACCTTCTGTGCCTGCCTGGCACTTTCCACAGTGGCTAAGACTCCCATCTCCAGCAGGTAGATGGGATGTACAGCAGCCCATCTGATTGACAGATTGCCCTGGTGAAGAGCACTCTGACCCAGAGGGTGGCCCTGGCTGGGAGTTTCTGAGGTTCCCATTTCGAGGCACTACCCAGGAACTGCTGAGAGTATGAACCAAGCCTGGGGGATGAGCAGGCCAGACTGTCTGGCTGCTGATTATATCTGGGCACCCCCCAAGAAGTGGACAAAGGTTCTGGTGCCCATTGGCTCCTGACTCCCCATCCTTTTGGTAGGATAGGGACCGATCCATCTCCCCAGCTCTCTGAAGATGCCCACCAGGGGCTACGCCCAACAACCCAGGTTCAGCAGTGGTCAGCATCTCTTTTGCCAGGCGAGGTATGCCTAGATCTTTGTGATAAAAGCCCTAAAGGGAGAAGAAAGGGGTAAGCTGTGCACTGGCTTTGGCTCGTAATAGAGAAGGATGGAACAGGGATGAGTGGACAGGGGGAAATGAAGGAATGGTCTATGGAGGACAGTTAACTTGAAACTGATCCTGGGGTCCCAGGCTAGGTCTTTCAGTTAAAAAACCCAGTCTTTATGTCCTCTAATCTGGTGCTTGGATGGGAAGGTAGGACACTTAATAAAGACTTGTTGAATTGAATGGAATTCTTCTGAAGAGTTTCCACTGAGCCAAGAGAATCAATTGTTTCTTTCCTTCTTTACAGCCTCCCCAGTTTCAGTTCCCTCTGGGTATTCTCAACACTTTCAAGTCCTTACCTTGCTTCCTGAGTTGAAAGCGGGAGGACTCTTGGGCTGGGCCCCCAGGTATGCCCAAGGATAAGGAGCTAGGGGCCAATCAGAAGGCCGATCGTGGGGCTGGCTGGGCACCAAGTAAGGAGGCAGGCAGGTGGGTACCCAGAAAGGGGTCCTCTCTAGGATCTTGGTCTCCAGAAGAAAGGGGCAATGTAAGGGCCGGAAAGCCAATGGATCATTCTTGGGGTGGCTGCCACCTTGCTCTGGGGGCAGGAGGTTATGACGGGGTGGGCATGGCTGCCCACAGAGTGCCAGCTGGTGGGCTAGCATTGCTTCCTTCCATCGCAGCCCCTCTTTGGCCCCCAACCAGCTAGCCTTTCCTTCACCATTACGGGGTCCCTCACCCCCCAAGAATGGAAGTGGGTCATTTGAGCCATGGGGTAAGCCATGTGGAAACCAAGAGTCTGGGGGGCTCAGGGTCCCTCTCCAAAAGGGAGCAGACTCCCCCAGGCACAGTGGCCCATGGTGTGGACCCCGTGGCAAAGTGCCTGGCTCCTGTCTGATGCCATTCTCTGATGCTGGCTTTTCCCAGGTGGGGGCGTCTTGCAGGTAGCTGGGTGTGCTTTCCATGATGCCTCTGCCCTCATGGGGCTCTCACAAAGGGACTCCCTGTGATGAAACCAACAAAGCATGGACTCAGGTGCATTGCCTGGGCATCCCTGCTGCCTGGTACAAAGACAGCCCCACCCTGGCGGCATCGAGGCAGCACAAACCGGTAAGGCAAGTACAAGCCAATGACTGGGCACCAAGTTGCCTGCCCACAGAGTGCCCTAAGTTTCCCACCCTGGACCTGTTGATGCCCCCACTCTAAAGAAGCAACACTATTCCTCCCCATCCTCCCCGACCCTCCCCCTACTCCCTGTCATATTCCACCAAAGCCAGGGAACCTCAGTAGGAATAGGAGTGGAGTTGGAGGATCTTTTTATTATTGTTTTTGTATCTCTTAACATCTTTAAATATTTGTAGCATCAATTTCATTTGACTAGAACATCAGTAAACAGAAATATAATTCATTAATGATATGGGTTATTTTAGCTTGGTTGAAAGACAGCTTGATTTTTATAATATTCAACTGCCTATTCCATATTTATTAGTATGCAGTCATGGTTGGTGGAAAATAGCCTATAAACATAAATATCTTAAACTAATATGTAACATCATACATAAAAAGTTGGCTTATGACCATGTCATTTCCCTCTGCTCAAAGGATCTCCAATGATTTCCTATTGCCTCTAGGATAAAATTCAAAACTCCTCAGCTTAGTCTTTGTAACCATTTCCAGTCTGGTTCCAGCCTACCTTTCCAGGCTTATTTCACGTTACGCCCCTTCATGAACTCTCTGTTCCAGCCAAACTGGTCTACTCGCTGTTCCCCAAACTCAGGATTCCATCTCCGGCCTCCATGACTTTGAACAGGCTGTGCCCCTTCACTGGAATTCACTCCCTCCTCACCTTCTTCTCTTAGAATCCTAAGGTTTATTCAAGACTCATCTTATGTGTTACCTACCATGGGGAGCCTTTCCTGGCCCCCTTCGTCATTGACAATCTCTCCCTCCTCAAATCTCCATTTATGCACTTAGCTGTTAAAGGATAAATGGCAGAACAGTTTCATCTTTATCTTTGTACCCCCATCACTTAACATGGTGCCTTACACCTAATCCACATTTTATAAATGCTTCTTAGATTGAATTGGGATTAGATTGAATTGGGCAAAGCTCTTCAGTCCCACATGATTTAAGAAGGGGTGGAGGACACAAAAGCATAGATCTGAAAGTGGAAAACATCTAATCTGACCACATCATTGTACAGAGGAAGGAACTGAGCTTCAGAGAGGTTTAAATAAATGGCTTGCCCAAGGGAACATGGGTTAGTGAGGAGCAAAGCCTGGATTCAAACCTACCTCGGAAGCCCTTTACTAAATTTAGTGTTATTTTCACTAGACCACCAGGAGATAGAACCTAGGACTTCCTCTCCACCAGCATATTAAAGAAGAGAAAATGAGAACCCGGAAGAAATGTCTGGAAACCTTTGTGGAAAACTATAAGACTGGAAGTCAGAAGATTAGGGTCCAGGCTCTGGAATCTTATTAAATGTGTGACTTTCAATTTCTTTCTCTGGGTTAAGGAAATTTAACAAAATAGTCTATAAGGTCTCATTCACCTTTGAAATCTTGAACTTATGAGTTATGACTACAGCACAATATTAAAAAATGCAAAGAACCTCAGAGGTTACCTCCTCTAACTCCCTCATCTTACAGACTGGAAAACAGAGTTAGCTCTGTTACAATCGTCCCATTCTAGCCTCCCAGGGTGAAAAGAGTATATATCTGGTTAAAAAAAAAAGTTACTAGGGACGAATGCACCCTAAGGCTGAGGGCATTACTTTGGCAACTCTCAAAACTCTGCCTCTTCTTGGTCCTCTAAGATTATCCTATTTAGCTCCCCCAAGGAGCCCAGAACAGCTGGTGGGGTCTGAACTCTCCCCCTGGGCTCAGATGAGTCCTTGCTCCTGGCAAAAGCTGAGACATCTCCATGGAGAGACCCTAAAGTGAATAGGAATTAAGAGGCATCCTTGTTGATTTAGGTGAGGTCTTCCTAACTCCAGGGAGTAATAGTGTCCCTTAGAAGAGAAAGAGCCAGGGAGAGAAGCCCTTAGCCAGAGACAGAGGGGCAGGGAAAAGAGGGAAACTCCCAAGCAGAGCAGGGAACTACCAAGACTGGTGTGACAGGTGTCACTGAAACTAGCATGACAGCGTGACGTGACACAGGGCTGGCACTGTTTCTCAGGGGAATTCTGCGCCATCCAGTCTAGGGGTCCCAGTGCCACAGAAACAAAAAGGAAAGGAGTAAAAAAGAGTTGGAACTTAAGAAACAGGACTCCTTGGTTTTCTAGGGGGCCGATCTAAAGTGGGAATGCTGCCCCAGGGACGAACAACTTTATGCAGATGCACATGGGTCCAAGACAATTTGACCAATCGGTTTAGTACTCTCTCGGATCCCAGATGCCCGTGCTCTCCTCAGTCCCACTGTTAGTACTCACCTGTGCTGCTGGGGCCTGGCGCGAAGGCAGCGGGGGTCCTGGCTAGCGCTGGACGCGCCCTCCCCATGAGCCACCTCTGGGGCCTGCGAGCTCCTCTCACCCCCTCTCTCCCCCGGGCGTCGGGGGCGCTCTAGGGCCGCAGGTTGGAGGGGTCAGACTCCGGGATCTGCAGGATGCGGCACACTGCGCGGATGGGCCGCACCAGCTTCTGGGCTGAGGTTGTGGGCTGCGCCATGGGCCGCCGAGACTCCGTGCTGCGCCTCTGGGTGATCCGGGACGGGTCGGGGTTGGGGAGCGGGTGCCCCGGGGATGGAAGGAGCTGGGCCGGGGGAGCGGACGCCCCCGGAGGGAAAGTGAACTGGGCGGAGACGGGGGAGAGGGCTCCCCGGAGGGAGAATGAGCTGGGCTGGGGGGAACGGGCTCCCCGAGGGGAGAGTAAGCTGGACCGGGGGAAAAAGCGCCCCGGATTGGAAAAGGTAGAGTGGGGGGGACGCGGCCGAGAGGCCAGGGGAAGGGGTCGTTGGGGGGGGGCGATCGGGGTGCCCTGGAAGGTGGCACCAAGTGAGCGCAGCGCTGCGCGTCTAGTGTAGACCAAGCGGCACGGAGAGCGCAGCGGGACCTCCTATCGCCATCGCCGGACGCGCAACTGGGGAGCCGAAAAGCTGCTCCGCTGGTTTACTCCTCCTGCACCCCGGGGGGAACAGGAGCCCGTGATTCCTCAGCCCCGCCCAGGCCTGCCCCCTCCTGGCCCCCCGGGGCTTCCGCCAACGCCCCTGCGATGCCACCGGCTGTGCACCCAGAGAATGAGTCCTTTGTTTCCCCCCTTCCCCCCACATCAGCGGCACCCGGGCGCCTGCTGAGAGAGGCTCCCCTAGGGCAACGTGCCAGCTTCCCAGCGGCCCCACCCTCCCGTGGGCCGGCCCGGAGCCTGGCAGGCGGGCAGCACCCCGCTAGTAGGTGCCAAGCTGGGGAAATAGAGCAAAGGGCGGGAGGGGCTGGGCAGGATTCATGGGGTGGGGCTCCCCCCCTCCAGGGTAGGGCATGAAAGGAAGGGGCAGTGTCATTGCTGGCAGTAGCAGTCAGGTTGTCATGGGGTCAAGGATGGGAAACATCTGCTCTGTGCCATGGAGGGATGGGTCTATCTCACATAGATGTATGTATCCCTTTCCCCTTTTTTCCCTTTGCACCTTTCCATCGTAACCCCCACTCCTTACTCCTTAACACTCTCTCTCTTAGCCAGACCCAGCTATTAACTACTTGAAGCACCACATAACCTCTCCCTGAGTCTGTTTCCTCATCTGTAAAACGATGGAGTTTAGAGTAGATGCTCTCTGAGGTCCTTTCTAGCTCTGGCATCCTATGATTCTATTCTACTACCCAGTTTTCCCAGGGCTTCTAGCACCGATACAGGAAAGCAGTTGATGGGAGTGGCCCAGAGGGAGGGACCCAAGAGTGGGAGAGGAAATGGGAAAGTGAGGTACCCTTCCACCCAAGGAAGCACCAAGGTTCCTCTGTGGGGGTGGTTCAAGAAGCATAACCAGGTTCGCAGACAGCCAGACAGATTTATACACATACACAAGCTCAATAGGTGTTTCCCTTCACCTGGGCATCTATCACCCATCCCTTACTCTCTTAAGTCAGGATCTGGAGAGTGCAGCCCTCTATCTAGTCTGGAACCAACGCAGTGTTAGGACCTATCCCTGATCCACAAAGCTAGCTACTGTCATTAATTCCAGTGAGAGGGAAGAAGAAGAAAGGGAGAATGGTTCCTTCCTTCCCTGGACCCCTGAGACATGCTACCATCAGTGGAGATCCAAGTCAGAAAGAAGATGACCTAATAAGGACTTGTGAGAGACAGGAGAGGGAAAAAGTTGGAGGATTGAGGGATAGAGTGGGGCTTGGGCAGAGAAAAGAGTTCCAGGGGGAACTGGGACCATTCAGAGCCTATGGTTTATTAACATCCAGTTTTATAGCCTCCATGTCTGGTGGTAACTCCCTCTCCTTCCATATTGGCTTGGGCCTGGCCTACCTGGAAGATGGGAGAGATCAGAACCTCTATTCCTGACTCCCACCCCACCCCACTAATATATGTCCTGAGATTAGCTTCAGGGAGTGCAAGAGGGTGGCACTATGTGGCCAGGGGTACTTGGTAGGATTGTAACATCCATCTTCTCTTGGTGTCCCCCAGCCAGCAGCCAGCAGGCTAGAAGAGAGTGCCAGCAGGGAAAACCTATGGCTTAGGCCTTGGGAGACTAAGGACCCTTGGCAAGACTCAAGTCCCAAGCCCCACTTCTCCAAGTCTGGATGTGGGTGAGGTCAGGCCCCCTTGGGTGACAGACCAGGTAGTTTTCCTCAAGGTCTGTGACTCATCTTTACCCTGATTTGGGTAATTGTTCCCAGCATAAGCTCTCAGAGAACCTGGGAAGTGGGGGCAATGTGAGAGTCCCCTCCACAGCCTCACCCACCCCTATCCTGGCTTCCAATCTAGCTTTCCAAGGCCAGCACCAAAGCCCATGGCCTTTCAGTCAGCACCTCTTCGCCGAGAGTGGAGCAACACTGTGGGAATACACACAAAGGCCGCAAATACACACAGGAAAAAGTGATACACAAATGGACACACATACAAAGGCAAGCCGACCAATACCCAAAACATAGGCGTGCCCAGACGCAGACCTGAACCAACCCCCACACAGACAAGCACAAACACAAACAAACATACGGGCATTTGGGAGCTCCACCCACCTTCACCCCTTTCCCCAGAGTCCCTTACCTGGGCAGGCCAGCCAGGCCTCCCTCCACTGGAGCAGCCCCCAGACCGGGGGAGGGCAGCCCCGGACAGCCAGGCCAAGCTGCCACTAATCTGGGCAGGGAAGGGGGGGGCACCCACGTCAGAGCTGGGACTGCCGGGTGGAGGGCATCCGAGGACATCCCCTCCTACACATGCGGCTGTCTGGGCACCTAGCCCTACTTCCCCAGCCCCTCCATCCCACAGATAGCTGGGGCTGGCTGCCTCCCCTGTGGTGGGGAGTGTTGGGGGTTAATACCATCGGAGCCCCTAAGGATCTGGGTGGGGGTGGGGGTGGGGGAGAAGAAATGGGTCATGGGGAGGGAGGGGTTTGTCAGAAGATGAGTTTAATGCTGAAGAAAAGCTCTGTGGCAGACAACTCTCCTCTCTCACCCACTCACCCACCTCCCTAACATGATTTCGCTTCCTCTTCCTAATCATAACCCTCTCCCCACCTAAACAAAAACTCTAACCACCCTCAGATAGTAAGTCATTTAATAAATGTCTGTTGAATTGAGGGAGAGGGAGCTGCCTCCAGGATGCCCTTAATTCAGGGCTGCTTCACCTTATACTAACCAACCACTTTGAGTACCCGAACTCTCTATGAGTCGAGCAAAAGAGCCTCTGGACCAGGCTCCCCCCCCCCCAACCACACCCCTAGCAGTGGGCATCTCTGTGGCTGCACTTTGGGGCCCTGTCATTTGTGGTCAGCTGTTGGAAGCTCTGACCCTAGGGGTTGAGTAGGGGGAAGGGACTGAATTCTCATCTCCTCCCCTTTCCTTCCCCCTCCCCCCCACCCAGGGTGGGGCAGTGCCAGCCAGGACAACCTGGCCCTGGCCAGGGCCAAGACTGTGTTGAAACAAGAGGCTAATTACGTTGCTGAAACTGGCATCTAAAAATACAGCAACAGGGCCATGTGTGTGCTGTGCACATGGAGGGCAGAGACAGAGGGTGGGGGGAGTGGGGAGGAGGGAAACTGAGACTTAAGAAAAAGGGAAGTGGTGATTGAGAGGAAAGGAAAAGACTGACATAAGAAGCTGATAGGAGATGTCGGGGTAGGGGGGGAGGAAGGAGTGATGGAGACAGAGGAGAAGAAATACTGGAAAGGGAGAATGAGAGGTAGAAGGGGAGCAAGAGAGAGAACAGAAGAGACCAAAGTAGGGAGGAAGGTAAGGTGGACTTCCTTGTCAGAAGGGATGGATTGAGAAAAGAAGGTGAGTGGGTGGCTGCATGCTCTTGGGAGGTCTAAAATGGAGCCAGAGGCCCAGCTCTGGTCACTGGGATCCAGGCTGGGTCAGAGATGGACATGACAGAGGAAGGAGTGTAATGCAGAAGAGTGATTAGTTGTGTTTCTGCTTGGCCCCAGAGGGCACAATGAGAAGCAGTGGGGGGAAGTTTTAGAGAGACAGATCTAGGCTTGCTTTAAGGAAAAACTTCCTAACAATTAAGAACTCTCCAAGATCTAGAAGAATGTGCTGCCTTGGGAAGTAGCTGTTTCCTTTTTTGAGGTGTTTTCTGTCAAAGGTGAGATGACCACTTTTAGTGGTTATTGCAGAGATGTTCCTGTATGGGTTCTACTAGATGACCACTGAGTTTTCTTCCAGCTCCAAAAATCTGTAATTCTGTGAGATGGACTGAGTGATCATTAGGAGATAGGGGAGTGTGAAGTGTGGGTGTAGATAAGGCCCTGAGTCCTTTGGACAGTTTGAGTTCCCCCTTGTGTACTTGTCAGTCCCGAAAATCCTGCATGACCCTCTTCATTCCACCCCAGAGGTCAGACAGAACATGACAAGCGGTGGGACAAAAAGTCAAGGTTTGAATAGATAGAATAGATAGAATCTTAGACTCTGAGATCTTTGAGGAACCATCAAGTTATTTAATCCACACTCCCATAGTCCAGAAATCTCCTTTCCTAACAGATACTTCAAGAAGTGACAAAAAAATTGTTATCTTAACGTAGCAAACCCATCCCATTGGGATCCAGCTGGAGAGGGTACCACCTCTGGACAGAGGATTAAGGCTTAATCAATGGTCAGCCTAGAATTATAAACACAGAGAGAAGCCCCCTGTTCTAGGAGGAACAGCCAGACTGGAGTAGCCAATCCTCCAAATCAGTTCCAATTTGACGCACGATCAAAAGGATGCTCCATGGCTTGGAAATTTTGTTTGGTTTTTTCAGTAGTCTGACTCTTTGTGACCCCATTTGGGGTTTTCTTGGCAAAGATACTGGAATGGTTTGCTATTTGCTTCTCCAGCTCACCTTAAAGATGAGGAAACTGAGGCAATCAGGGTTAAGTGACTTGCCTAGGGTCATACAGCTAGTAAGTGTCTGAAGCCAGATTTGAGCTCAGGCTGAGGAATCTTCTGATTCCAGGCCCAGCACTCTATCCACTGAACCATCTAGCTGCCCAAGTTTCCAACACACCTGAGTACAAACAACAAATGTTCATTGAGTACCTACTATGTGCTCAGAAGTGTGCCAGCTATGCTGAAGAATATGAATGGGACCCTTCCCTCAGGGGGTTCACAATCTAGTTGAGGAAAGAATACATAAAAGAGTACATTTATTATATTGGATTCTTAGCTTTAGCGCCGGAGTTTAGTGGTACAATACAAATGATTACCATTAGACTTCAGGGGAAGGAGAGATCACCTGGGACTGGGGTAGCTAGGGAAGACTCCATGAAAAAGTAAATCTTGAACTGGACTTTGCAGAATTCAGGCACAGGGAGAAAGGAAGGAGGACTTTGGAGGAGAAAGCCTTAGTTAGGGCAAAATAGAGAAAATTGAACTTTTTTTTCAGGGAGCAAGAAGTAATGAAAGAATGAATGAATGAAGCATTTAAGTACTTATTATGTGTCAAGCACTGTGTAGGAGATACAGATATTTTAAAAAGAGACAGTCCTTGCCCTCTAGATTACATTCTAATAGGGGAAGATATGATATCCAGAGTAGTGGTGAACAGGGAAGGGAGGGAGGAATAGGGTAGGGATATGTCCATGGCAGTAAGTATATGGTAAGATGATCTGAGTAGATGGCTGGATGAGATGTGAAAGTCAAGAATGGGCTGGGGTCTAAAGCCAGCCAGTAGGTATACTGGGCAGAAGGGCTAGCTTCTATATACCCAGTCACCAATCCACTGGGTTGGGTCCTAGGTTTGGGACTTTAAAGAATGGAACTCCCTATGAGCCCGGTGTTAGGTCTCAGATCCAGTGTGGAGAAGCAGGTTATCAAAGGCAGGCAGAAGGTGGCATGTCCTGAGAGGATAACTGAATGCCATGGGAAGCAAGCATGGTAAAGAGGAAGGCTGGAGGGTTTCTATAGAGGGGTAGGGGAGGGATAAATTAGAGAGGGAGGTTCAGGCCAGGTCTTAAATGACAAGAACAAGGTTTCCCTACCTTCTTCTTGCAGAGAGGTTCAGAGATCTGAGTGACATCAGTCTTATAAATGGTGGCCACTCAATTTCCAGGTTGCTCTCACTTTCTCAGAAGTCTTCCAAACCGCAGTGATGCCCCCTTCTGTCTTTCCAGAGCAATGTCAGGCCCATCCAAATCTGTCTTGTAGCCATGTTTCCATAGCCTCATCTCTTCACCTAAGACTGGGAGCTCCTGGTCAGGAAGAACCGTCTTATGTTTATTCTGGATGTCCCCAAAGTATAGTCAAATGCAGGACTAGACATACAGTTGGGATTCCAATTATTGATGAGCTATTGATGATTGCCTTGGTCCCATACCTAGACATAATCTGAATGCTTAACCACGTAAGAGTCTTAAGAGCTGAGGGACCTCAGAGGTGTAGTTCAACTCTTGAGGAGGAATCTCTATATACTTGTCAAATGGTTATCCAATCACCCGTTGAACACCTCCTGTGAGGGAAAACTGTTAAGCCAGACCAGTCCACTTTTAGACAGCTCTATTTAGTTAAGTTCTTCCTTAAATTGGGCCAAAATATGCCATTCTGTAACATCTACCCATTGGTGCCAGTTCACTCTTTGAGGCAAAGCAGAAAAAAAAAAATCATGTACTTCCGCCCATGAAAGGAAGGGGTGGTTCCAAGGCATTAATTACTGAGAGCAAGGGAGCAGGCAGTAGTTTTGCCTGGAGTCACTACTCTCCCTAGGCCAAGACTTCAGAACTTCGTATTCCCTAGGAAGGTCAAAGGAGGGCAGCCAGGGAGGCCTTTCCAACTCCAAAATGACAGGGCCAGAAGCACCCTAAACCCTGAGCTCAGTGATCACTCCTAAACTTGTCAGAATTAAGCACACCCCAAGCCTGGTCCAGCTCTCTAATCACAAGACACAGTTAATCTTTGAACTGAGCATTAAGCTGGACTCTTCAGCTACACTCTCCCTTCTACTCCCTCCTCCCTTCCTTAACTGGCTTCCTTTTCCTAGTTTGGGATCCTTGGACACAACACTCCACATTCAGGTCCTATTTGTGCCTAGGGCTATAAAGCTGGGTGGGGAAGTACTATGCCTAGGGTCATTAGGGGCTGAAGGTAAGCAGGCAGGAGACTAGAAAAGGGACTGAAGAACAATGCCCAAAATTGGTCCAGCACAGGACAGCAGATCAGGCTACCGGTGGTAGAAAGCAGCCTAGTACTGGGGTTATCAATCAAGATTGGATTAGTGGAGAAGCCCTCCCCAATTTAAGAAGAGAGAATGGAGCAGAGGCAGGCCAAGGCCACGCTGGCCATGCCCACGCTAATGCTGAGCACAGTGGGGATCACTGTTTACAAAAGAGGCTTCCTCCTTTCAGAAAGCATCCATCCGGTGCTAGCTGGACACCAGTAAAAAGAGCCAAACCTCACCTCCACCCCCACCCTGGCATCTTCACTGCCCTGAAATCTCCCCATCAGGCATCAGTTGTTGGGGAGTGGCCACATGTCAGCCTGGGCCCTGGAAAACTGGTTGCTGCGGCTGCCACCCTGTGGCCTCTCTGTGGAGGTGCAAGGCTCTTGGGGTCGGGCTAAATCTTCATTTTCTGAGGTAGGGACAAGATTTCTGCATTGAGCATAAGGCCATTCTGGGCCTTGGATATTTTCTACTCCCTTGGAAAAAGGAGGCTCCATACGCCTGAGGTTCCTCTTTGTTTTAAGATGAAAACACTATTTTGTTAAAGTGTAAAGGAAGACCCAGGAGGGAGATAGGGAAGATCTTTGAAATAAACATTTTTAAAATAACTTGTTGGGGGAAATGAAGAGAAATCAACCTGGAGGCTTTGGGGAGAAAAAAAGATAAAAACAGAAGAGAAAATTCTGTGTATTTATTTATCAAAACCATTACAAACTTGGTCATACACCAACCAACAAAAACACAGACATATATAAACATATACACACGCATACGTAGGACCTCCAGTAGAGGCCTGTCAAGTAACATGGGGAAAGGGATGGAATGATCAAAGCTGGGCCTGGGATGGAAGATAAAAGAGTTGGGGAAGGGGAGTCAAGGCTCCCCTACCTCCTAACCATTAAGGGTTAGGGGTGAAAGATGATGCCAGAAAAAAATATGGGCAATAAATAACCCTCAGGTCGAAGCATGACGGAGGGATTGCTTTGGCATATCAAAAACACAGAAATTGTGCAATGCCAACTGGTAATGCCAACCTTTGGTAACTTGGTCAAGGACACATGACCCCACCCCCATCCTCAAGCCAGGAGGAGGTGCTGGTCAGGGCTGAGTCCAGGGTTTTTCAAGCAAGCTGTCCAAGCTGGCAGGTTAGTGGACTAGGACCTTCTCGAGTCCACCATAGGCACTTTGATGGGCAGAGGATATTAGTGAGGGAAAGGGCAACAGGGCAAGGAGAGATCATATGGAAACAGATGAAAACCATCACAAAAAAGGGGCATTTCTGCCTTTTCCAGTGTCCACAGACCCAACATCCTCTCCTCCAACCTCCCCTCCACATGGGAGGGAAGGGGGGGGGTGGTCAGAGGAGAAGGGGCAAGGTCGCTGGAGGTAGAGCGGAATAGGAACTGGCTGGCACTAGCTGTCCAGGTCTGACGGAGCTGCCTTCTTCCGAGTTCGAGACTTCAGGGAGCGTGAGGTGCCCTATGTGGAGAGGAGAAATGGGTGAGAAATGTGTACTCATCAAAGGCCCATGTCCTCAGTCAGCTCAGTGGGTCTTCACTGGTGGTCTCCCCTCACCTCTCTCACCAGGGGCTTCCTCTTGCCAATCCGTAGACTCTGGCTCCGTACCAAGGGCTTCTTCTCCCTTGGGCGGGGAAGGGTGTGGGCCTTTGTCTGGGAATCAGACCAGCACTCATCTTCAGTGTCACTGTCCTGGAGGCCCCCGGGACGGTACCCTGGAAGGAGAGAGAGAAGGAACGTTGAGGGACCCCCAAGTGGCTGTTTTTTTTCTCTTTTTTCAAGATTTCCCCAACTGAGTGAGGATGCAAGGGACTGATTCTGAGATAAGAGGCATCTCCCTAGGGAAAGGTCTCTTTATCATTCCTTGAAGTCCCAGCAAGACCTGTTCTCCAGACATGTCAACAAAGCAGGCTAACAATAATATAAACAGCTGACTTTCCTATGGTACTTCAAGGTTTACAAAGCATTTTACATCTGTGACCTTACCCAAGCCTCAGAATAATCCCAAGAGAACAACTATAACACAGTATTACTCAACATTTTACAGATAAGGAAATGGAGGGTTGGAGAGATTAAGTGACTTGCCTATGGTCACACATCTATTAAATGCTAAGAGCAGGATCTGAGTCTAGGTCTTCCTGACTCTACTCTAATCCTAGCCACTCATGAGTAATTTTGGCGACTCTATCCATTTAGAAGTCCCTTGTTATCCAGCCATCCCCTCCCTGCTGCCCCTGTCCCCTCATACTGATAGGTGGTCTCCGGTGCAAATCCTGGTCCTCCAGGTAGAGGGGATCCTGATAGGATGGCGCAGGATTGTCAGGGATGGCACGCAGGTCCTGCATGGAGAAACTCCGAAGCCTACCAGCAAGGGCACCCTGACTCTGCAGGGAAGGGAGAAAATGGTCACTGGCACACTGAAGGGGAACATGTTCCTGGCTATGGGGAGAGCCTAGAGAGCCAACGTGAGCCCAGGAGAATCATGGGAAGAGTCAGGAATAGGTCCAGAACTAGTGAGGAGAGATACCTAGCCTGACAGGCATTACATTTACTGGGAATGAGAGCACAGCCTGGGGTATCTGGGGGTATTCAGCTACAAGCTGCCTTGGAGATCTTAGATGTAAATTTACTCGCCCAAGTTCATGCAGCTAGTTACTGAAAGAAAATGGATGAGAACCAGGATCTTCTGGGCCCTAAGAGTATTATACCACAATTATTCTACTTCTAGATTTAGAACTAGAAAGGACCTCAGAGATCATCTAGTCCAAAATCCTCTGGTTACACGTGAGGAAACTGAGACCCAGTGACTTAATGAACGAGTGAGGTAAGGACTGGAACTCAAGTTTTCGACAGTATTCCAGGTCAAACAAGTATCTTCCTCAGAATCCTTTCCTTGCACGTCAGGAAGGTGGGGCACCACCCAGCCCTTGGACCAAGTGCCCAGCATATGAAGGGTGAGCGGCCAGGCTGTCACCTTGGCAGCTGCCTGCACTGCAGCTGTGGCAGCAATGTTGAGACCTCGCTTTCCAAAGCTCAGCACAGTCTCATAGCTCCGCTCCTTCGCCTGCACAATGTATGAGTCGATCTCCTAGGGACAAAGGAAAGTTAAGGGTGAGGAAAGGTGAAGTGTCCAAGAAGTCAATCATCCCATGTTCCAGACACCCATGATACTGAGGCAAAAACAGATCAGGTTCTCTCTTCAGGGAGCAATTTACATTTTTTAGAAAAAAGAAGAAAAAACCTCTTCAGGTCTGTATCTTTACACCAATATACCTGGTATAAGACCCTGGGAGAGAGGGAAACTGGCCTAGCCCCAGACACACTGCACCTCCCTCCTCAGGGTCTGTCTGCTGCCTCAGGACTGTCTAGTCTATGGAGCAAGATACAGGACACAGCCTGCCCTCAAGGAGCATCTATTCTGTGCTCCCTAGGAAAGGTCCTATACGCTATTCCCCTCCCAGCTGCAGCCATGTATAATATTTTAATGTTTTCCACTGGATCCCATTAGATATCATCCTATACTCATTGTAACCTTACAGCAATCTTTCGAGGCAGGGAGGACAGGATAGGGACTCCCATTTTACAGATGAGTAAACAGAGACACAGACATGGATAGTGCCTTGTCCAAGGTCAAACATCAAATCAGTGGCAGAGTCAAGGGTAGGACTCTCTCTCATGGCTCCTAAATCTCAGTTCAGTGCTTTCCTACATCATTCAGTCTCTCTCCTGCCTACCTTCTCCCGGTAGGAAAGGGCTGGATGGATAAACTTCCTATAAAGCAGGCTGGCACCCTTAGTATAAGGAGAGAGGAGCCACACCACAAATGCCATCTTGATCTCATAATAGAAAGGGAACCTGTAAGAGAATGTCAAAGTCAGGAAGGATTCAGGAGGGGGAGGAAGCCAGCCCTGACTAGCCCCAGTCCCTAGCCACCTACTATCCCCATACCAGGAAACGAAGATGTCGGTGAAGGTCTCTACTGTCATAAAGAAGGCGAAGACAATCCAGTACATCATCCATCGGACCTAATTGGGATGGAGGCGGGGATCACCAGGGTCAGGCCTAGGTTGCCCAGCCTCTCCCTAATCCCTCCCCACTCGCCCCAGTCTGGTGGAGACATTCCACTGAGAAGCTGGTCCACCTGCATTCCCTCCACAGAGACTCATCCTCACTAGAATCTAGGGCTGTTTCCTCCACTCCCATTCCACAGACACCATCCTTACCATCTTTCATCTAGAGGGCCTGTCAGTTGTCTATAGAGTCAACATCATTGCCATCCCCTACTACCCACTTGTGATTACAGTTAACATTCATGATTAAAAGGTGCTACAAATTATCCCATGTCACGGGGAGTATCAGAATTATTTTCTTCATGTTATAGATTAGGAAAGTGACGTTAGGCTCGATGAAGCAATGTAAGTAAGAAATGGAGTCAGACTTGGGAGTTCTGACTCCCAAATTCCCACAATGGTAGTCTGCCTCTCTCCTGTCTCCTGCTTCAATCCACTCCCATAAATATGCCAAGCTACCCCCTACCAGACTGCTGTTCCAGACTAGCTATGCCATCTGCCTCCCGTCCTGTCCCCCTCACAAAGAGGTCTACACTCACGTATTCCCGGATATTCTTGGTCTTCACAGCTTTATAGGAGGCGTAGGCAGGGTACAGCATTCCAAATACCAGCCTGGATGAGGGAGAGGAGGAAATCCAAGGGAAAGGCTCAGATGAGGTCCTATATTCTACAGAAGAGGCAGCTGAGGATCTGAGAAGGGCCCACGGTGGAAAAGCGGAGGTTTGCAACGTGGGGACTCCAAATCTATGCTTTTGCCACTATTATGGTCTCTAAGCTTAGACCCTTTGCTCTCGGTCCCCACCTCCACATACTGGCAGTGCCTTTGTTTGTGACTTACATCCAGTGTTTCTGATTCCTGAGTCAGTGCCCTAAAGGCCCTCTCTCTGTCCCACTGCTGGCAAACATCCCCAAGCCTGCCCAGGCCTGCAGTGGCCTCCCACGGGGTGAGGGCACAAGGCAATCTGCCATGCTCAGAGGGTGGAGAGAACGACCCGGGGTGGGGAGCAAAACTGGCAAAGACCTGGGAAGAACACGGGGCACTTGTTCCCAACCTCCCGTGACACCCATGGGGACCCAGTGTGGCCCAGACCTCCACAGGCACGAACAGAGAACCTCCGCTTTCCTGGAGGGTGACTCTTGGGAGAGTGTGCGTGTGTCTCCGTGTGTATGTCCGTGTGTGCGCCTGTGTCTCCGTGTGTGTGCATGTGTGTGTGTCCGTGTGTGCGCGCCTGAGTGTGTCCGTGTGTCTGTGCATCCCAGAGACCTGGGGATGAGTCACGTGCTTACTCAGGCAGGAAGCAGGCACCTAGATTCTCGGCCCAAAACGACCCCTCCTCCCCACTAACCACCACGGGCTAAGGTGCCCCCCACTTCCCATGCCCCTCGCCTACACAAGATCTGCTCCCTCTGGGGGGGGTCGGGCCCGGCTCCACAGCTTCCGTGGGGGAGGGGGGCCGCTCCCGGAGGCCATGGGGCAGGTGTCCAGGGGCGGCTGTCCGAGGGTCCGGGCTGCCCACTCCCCACTCCGGCCCCAGTACTCACACCACCAGTCGGGAGATCACCCAGGACACCATCCTGTCGGTGGGGGGCGGGAAGGCAGCGGTGCCCGGGGGAGGTCGAGGCAGGAAGGGAGGCTTCCAGGGGGTGGAGAGCCGCTGCCCCCCGCCGACCCAGGAGTGGGGGGCCCGGCAGAGGCGGGGTGCTCGGGCCCGGGTGCTCGCCTCCGGTCCGCCGCCCGGCCCGGCCGCCGATGCCGCCTTCGCCCGGTCGGGCCCCGAGGCCGAGTTTCCAACCGACTTGAAAGTTGCACTGACCTAACTTCGGTCCAATCCCCGAGGCCCAGGCCGGCGCAGGCGCAGTGCGCTCCCGCACCCGGAAGGCCGAGGCTGCGCGGAGGCAAGGGGGCGAGGCCTTAAAGGGGCCGTGACCTGGCCGGGCGGCGGGAGGGGGCGGCCCTCGGGAGGGGGCTCGGGGCAGGCGTGGACCACCGAGCTAGAGGTGGGAAGGGCGGGAAAAGCCGGCCTGCCTCGTTTTCCCAATGAGGAAACTGGGCCCCGGGACAGTTGGAGTAGCAGGATTCGAACCCGTGCCCTCCAAACACCCCACTACTCCGCTGCCTCCCCTGTGTCACCTGCGAAAGTATTCCTTCTACTTAGGCTCGGGGTTTTTTTATTTTTAAATTAATTGTAAATTATTTCAAAAATACTGATTGTTAACATTATTTACCATCTAATAAATGTATTGCTCCGATCTTCTTTTTAAACTTTGCGTTCCAAACCCTTTCCCGCCCTTCCGCGCCCGCTGAGGAGGCCCCGAAGTTCTACCCGTGATGATGCGGACCCTGCCACGCGTGTTCGCGTATCTTGGGGGAAGGCAGACAAGCCTGGACCAACGAACTGTGTGCGGGCCTCCCCGCCCTCAGAACACGCACGTGCATCGAACGCTGCCCTTGCCTTCCTGCGCGATGTGGGCTCCTCCACTTGGAGGGGACTGCGGGCTGGGGGCTGCGGGCTGGGGGCTGCGGGCTGCGGGCTGCGGGCTGGGGGCTGCGGGCTGGGGGCTAGGGGCTGGGGGCTGGGGGCTGCGGGCTGCGGGCTGGGGGCTGCGGGCTGCGGGCTGGGGGCTGGGGGCTGCGGGCTGCGGGCTGCGGGCTGGGGGCTGCGGGCTGCGGGCTGGGGGCTGCGGGCTGGGGGCTGCGGGCTGCGGGCTGGGGGCTGCGGGCTGGGCTGGACAGGGGGAGACTGAGGCAGACAGTGCGGACAGTGCGGACAGGCTGCACCGGAGCACTGGCACCGTCCGGTTGTAAGCTCCCTGAGGCAGGCTTCTTGGTTGTTCATCCATGGCCCCTTTGGGGTTTCCTTGGCACAGATACAGGAGGGGTTTGCCATTTCCTTCTCCGGCTCATTTTACAGATGAGGAAACTGAGGCAAACAGGGCGAAGGGTCACACAGCTAGGAAGTGTCTAAGGCTGGCTTTGATCCCATCTTTGCCACCCCAGCACCCAGCAAAATGCTATCCTTACACTTCCGGGGAGGGGAAGGTGGGGTGAGGCTCAGGGTCTGCACCTGAGATTTCCTTAGTGGAGAGAACTCTGGGTGTGGCTGTAGATCTGGCTCTCTTTTTGTAACAGATTGTCCCTGACAGGGTCCAGGAGCTGGCAGAGGTTAGTGGCCTGCCATCTGTCACACAGCTGGCATGTAGCAGACACCATCAATATTTGCTTTCATTATAGTATCTTACATTCCTGGGGATTTTGAGGCCTCTCCTCCATCAGCCTCAAGTTGACAGTTATTAGTCTTGCCCAGTCAAAAACAGGACACAAAATAGATTTGGGGAGGGGGAGAAGGAGAGGACCTTTGACAAGGAAAGTAGCAAGGCACCTAGAACAAACAAACACACCTTTGCAAAAACATGCCCTGGGTCAGAGGACCTGGCATAGACTCATTCCTCAGACAACTCATTTCTCACCTGGTTAGACTGATTTTGATCTTCTTTGGTTTCCCCACCATGCCCTTCACCAGTACCTGGTACCTTCTCTTCCTCCCCTTGCCCCCCACGCCCCATGTTTTTCAGGCTTCTTTTATGAGTCTTCTTCCACTATTAGATTATAAGGGGCACCTAGGTGGCACAGTGGATAGAGTGCTGGGCCTGGAGTCAGCCATTTTAGTCATGTCCAACTTTTCATGTCTACATTTGGGGTTTTCTTGGCAAAGATTCTTGAGTGGTTTGCCATTTCTTTCTCCAGCTTATTTTCCAGATGAGGAAACTGAGGTAAATAGGGTTAAAAGATTTGCTCAGAGTCACACAGCTAGTAAGTGTCTGAGGCTGGATTTGAATTCTGGTGACTCTTGGAGGCAGGTAGGTGGGAAGACTGGAAAGAGAGCTGGGCCTGAAGTCAGAAAGACCTGAGTTCAAATGCAGCCTCAGACACTAACTGTGTGACCCTGGGAAAGTCACTAAGTCAAATTACTCCAGTATCCTTTGCCAAGGAACGCAACCCCCCCCCCCCCCCCCCCCGCCATGGGGTCACAAAGAATTAGATACGAGTGAATATAGCTACAATTCAAGTGTAAGCTTTTGAAGGTGGAGATTGTTTTCTTTCTCTTTCCTTCCTTCCTTCCTTCCTTCCTTCCTTCCTTCCTTCCTTCCTTCCTTCCTTCCTTCCCTCCCTCCCTCCCTCCCTCCCTCCCTCCTTCCTTCCTTCCTTCCTTCCTTCCTTTCTTTCTTTCTTTCTTTCTTTCTTTCTTTCTTTCTTTCTTTCTTCCTTTCTTTCTTTCTTTCTTTCTTTCTTTCTTTCTTTCTTCCTTATATTTGTTTCTCCAGAACAGTGCCTGGCACATAATAATCTCTTAATACCTGCTTGTTGAATAACTGACTCTGAGACCAGGTATAAATTCTCTCCTGTTGCCTCCCTCTCAAAAATGAAGAAAATAGCTAACTCTCCCTTCGCCCACAAAAGGATGAAGTAGGGATGAGTGACATCATGTCTACACAGGACTCCAGAGAGAAAGGGAGGATGATTATAATTTATTAAAAGTAATATTTAACTCCCACTTACCTCCCCTGGGGGAATGGAAGAGTTAATATAAAGTGCGGTGAAAGACTTCTGGGGAAAGGCAAGCTTCTTCGGACAGAAGGACATAAATACATACTGTCTGTCGTCATGCCATTATTAATTATTATAATAAATTTTATAGGTACCACTGGATGTGAGAACTGGTCATGAAAAGTACCAGAGAAAACTTCCTCAAGGGCCTCCCTCCCTTACCCACATGGGTCAGTGTCCATGACAAGAGAAACCGACCATTGCCCAGGATCAGATTACTCCTACTGAAGACTTTGGGTCTAGGGCAGGAGTTCTTAGCCTTTGGATCACGTGAAGGGGCCAGTGGATAGATTATTGGGGGAGTCCATAAACTTGAATAGGAAAAAAGTTTATCTTTATTTCCTGAACCTTTGGTTTCCTTTGTAACCCTACATATTTAATTATATGCATTTAAGAATATTATTCTGAGCAAAACAACATTCTAAGGGGGAAACAAAAAGGTAATAAGCCCCTGCTCTTGGGTTACCTGAAGGTGGTGTGTATTTCCCCAAAGCAAATCACATTATTCTCTCTTACCTTCTTCAACAGAATCTTCCAGGTGAAGAAAGGGTTAAAATGAATGTAAAGCTAATACTCAGAGGGAAAATAAGAGAGCAAAGGGCAACCTCTGAGGTCTGGAAAATGCAGAGAAAGGGAGGGGACACACCCTTGTCTTGGTTAACAGCGTGAGAGTGAGTGTTGACTGGACAATAATTTTAAAAATGTATTGTTTTTGTAGTTTTTTCAGTCATGTCTGAGTCTTTGTGACCCAATTGGAGGTTTTCTTGGCAAAGATACCGGAGTGGTTTGCTATTTCCTTCTCCAGTTTATTTTATGGGTGAGGAAACTGAGACAAATAGGGCCAAGTGACTTGCCCAGGGTCACACAGCTAGGAAGTGTCTAAGGTTGGATTTGAACTCAGGTCTTCCTGACTCCAGACCTGCCATGCCATCCACTGTGCCATCTTGCTGCTCAGAATTTTTTTTTAAATGCTTCTCATCTACATAGTACTTTAACAAACTTTCACATTCATTCCCCATTGATCAGAGGTTTCTGGTTGTTCCCTTTGAGGTGATGTTGCAGGAGGGACATCTATTTATTTAGATGTGGGTTGGACTAGGTGGCCTAGGAGGTCCTTTCAAGACTGAGATTCTGTTGGAAATTGAGGGGATGCCCATCAATTGGGGAACAGCTAAACAATCTGTGGTGTCTGAATTGTAATGGAATACTATTGTGCTGTAAGAAATGATGAACAGGCAGACTTCAGAAAAACCTGGAAAGACTTATTGAACTGATGCTGAGTGAAATAAGCAGAACATAGTACACAGTAACAGGAACATTGTGTGGTGACCAACTTTGATAGACTTAGCTCTTCTCAGCAAATGCAGTGATCCAAGATAATTCCAAAAGACTCCTGATGAAAAATGCTATCCACATCCAGAGAAAGAACTATGGAGTCTGAATGCAGACCAAAGCAGACTATTTTCACTTGTTTTTTTCTTTATTGTGTTTATTTCCTTGTGTTCTGATTCTTCTTTCACAACATGACTAATGGGGAGATATGTTTAACATGATTGTACATGTATAACTTAAATCCTATTGTTTGCTGTCTTGGGGAGGCAAGGAAGGGAGGGAGAATAATTTGAAACTCAAACTCTCACAAAAATGAATGTTGAAAATTATCTTTACATACAATTGAAAAAAATACTATTAAGTACAAAAAAAAAAGATTTTGTGATCTGTTATGATCCTATGATAGTCACAGATTAGGTAGGGGACATATTATTATCCCCATTTTACAGATGAAGAAAGTAAGGGTCAGAGAAATGAAGTGTAGTGAGTCTGTCTTCTTTTTTAACACATGCTGATGGCTCAAATCATTTCTTCTTTACCACCCATTAGTTCATCTTCTCAAGAGTTTAGAGCACTGGAGGAATCCCCCAGACATGACATTCTGCAACTCATACATCATATGAATGGCTTTGTCAAGGACCTTTGTCCTAGGGAGATATCTCACACCAAATCTCCCAGGCTTTGCTGTGAAACATTATTAGTGGATGAAACTTCAGTTATTATCTCCAGGGTTTCAGGGTATCCCTGACTGGAGAAATGGACACCTAGAAATTGTACTTAGCAGGATTCTTAGCCTAGAGTCTCTCTGACAAAGAATATATTTCTTAATTTTCTGAATTAAATTTTTTTAATCTAGTAACATTATAAGACTATAAATTACAAAACTGTTGCTGTCCTGTGCTGGTAGAGAAGGATTTTCCTTGCCAAGTTTTCCCTGTATCAGTGAAATAGTAGATCCAATTTAAAAAAAAAATCAGTGGCCACCCTAGATGGCCTGTAGGT
Source organism: Notamacropus eugenii (assembly GCF_028372415.1). NCBI lineage: Eukaryota > Metazoa > Chordata > Mammalia > Diprotodontia > Macropodidae > Notamacropus > Notamacropus eugenii. The sequence goes on along the minus strand of NC_092872.1, from coordinate 612,519,151 downwards.
CATCATGAGGTCTAGGTTGAGGAGAGAGTGGAGGAAAGGGAGAGGAGCAAGAGGGTAGGCAGGCTTCCAAGCTGTTCTATCTACAATTACCAATGCTCTCTTAACCACTAACTCCTAAGGCCTTTTTTCAGCACTCAATGTACTTGTCCTTGAACTGACTTCCTCTCCCTCTTAGAACTGTCTTCTCCTATCTGAGCTGTTAGTGCTGAGCTCCTATTTTCTTCTCCTATCTATGTGACCCCCTTTCTTCTGTCTTCTTTAATATATCAAAACCCTGCTCCTGCCCACTAAGTGGGGATATCCCTTAAAAGCTCTGTTCTAAGCAGTGGTATGTTCATAAATGTTTAACCACTGGCAATCCTAAAAAAAACCAAAACTACCTACCTATCTATCTATGTCTAATCTGTATTATTAATGTTTTCTCCACTGCTTTTTTAAGTTTAGACAATCAACAAAAAACCAAACCAAGTCCTGATTTGTAGCATTTGCGGATTTGGAAGGTGTAAATAGTCACACTGAAAATTTAACAACCAGCTCTCTGGAGCAGGCTCCAGTACACCCTTGGTTCTAAGCCTTCTTGTGTTTTCTTTCCACCCTCCTTCTTTGGTGTTCTCATCTTGCTCCCTCGCTGTGATGGGGTGTTTGGGTGCTTGGGCTTGGACCCCAGTTTGAAAAATTGCATTTTTCCCTAGCTTCAAAACGCTATCCTTAACACTTTTCTCCTCAGCCCAAGGACACTATGTCTAACAATAACTCATGAGTGAGCCTCAGTAAAACAAGCTATCTTTCCCCATCACAAGGACAAGCTGACCTCTGAAGAAATTCTCTTATAAAAACACGACTATCTTGTAACCACAGAATTATCATGTATTGATTACCAAAGTTATCATATTCAATCCAAGCTATAGATACCAATTCTCAAATCTGTCTTGCTACAGAAGTAACAGATCAAAGATACACACCAGAGAAACCCCTTTCTCTGGTTTCCAGTAGTGAGTGAATGATGCCTGTGACCAAGATTGTAAGTTATCACCTAATTAGCATATCTGCTAGATAATCCACTACTTTCCCTACATAAGCTTTAGCATTATATCATTCCTATTAAGTTGCAAGTTCTTTAAGGAATGTAAGTTCCTTGGGGAGTTCTGCCCACATATTGGTATTACAATAAACCTTTGCCGGCTTGACTTGAAGAATGTTTGAGTCTGTGAATTCACTGCAGGTGACCCTGTCCAGTGCTCTGGTTTTTGGAGGGTCCCTGAACCTCTCAAGCCACATCCTTTCCAGTCTTCAATTTCTAAAATTGCTAGTTGGACACGTCAAACTCAAAATGTCCAAAATGAAACTCATTATTCCCTTCTTCTTAATAGTTTCTTCCTCTAAGCTTCTCTTGTTCTGTTCTAGGAACCACCATCTTTCCAGTAACCCAGGTTCCAAGCATCATAGTCATCCTTGGCCCTCTCAAAAATTCGGATCAGTTGCCAAGCCTTGTCTATTCTACCTTCACATTGGATCACAACTCCTACCCCCTTCTCTCTACTATCTTGGTTTTCTAGCTCATCACCTGTTGTCTGAACTCTGATAATAGCCTCCTAAAGGGTATCCCTTGTCTGCAGGCCTCAACAATGTACAAAGCCATCAACCTGATCCCTTTAAAATAACAGATCTGAACATATCGCTCCCCTACTCAAAAATTTTCCGTTACCCCTGGTCGGCTCTGGGATGACATATGAGATCCTTAGCCTAGCATTTAAATCTTTCTACAATCTACTCCCCTCCTTCCTTTCTGGTCTTATTTCATATTGCTTTTCTTCCTGCACCTTCTGTTCCAATATTGATGCTCCCAGGGCACAATAGAACTGGTCCTTTCTCTGGGATTTTGTGCAAGCTTCTTTCCCATGCCTGGAATGCACTCCCTCCTCACCACTACTCATAGGTACAATACCTACTTTCCTTTAAAGCACAGCTCAGATAACCTAAATAAGTACTTTCTTTATTCTCCTAAAGCAATCAATGCTGTCTCCTTTATTTTGTACTTTGTACATAACTGTGTACCAGATGCATCCCCTAACTGAAAGTACTCTCCTTGATGGGAGGGACTTTTTGATTCTTATCTTTGTATCATCAGCTCCCAGAAAAGTGCCTTGTCCATATTAGGCAAATAATGCATTTTTGTTCATTAAAATGAGTTGTATACAGAAACAAGATCCTTCAGAAACTGAGTCTTAAGCAAGTATCCCACAAAGTTGCCTAAGAGGTATTATGGAGACCAAATTGATAAGACTTGACCAATTGCTTAGATAGGGGAGAAAGGAAGGGAGAGTAAAGAGTTGAGGATGATTCTGAGATGGTGTCCTGCATGGAAACAGGGAAATCAGAAAGAAGGAGAGGTGGGTTTAAGGGGAAACATCAATTCTGTAGGGGCAGAGAAGAGGATTCTGGACCTGGAGTCAGAAAAACTCATTTTCCTGAGTTCAAATCTGGCCTCATACACTTGCTAGCTACGTGACCCTGTACGAGTCACTTCACCCTGGTTGCCTCCATTTCCTCATCTGTCAAATGAACTGGAGAAGGAAATGGCAAACCACTCCAGTATCTTTGCCAAGAAAACCCCAAAAGGAATCATAAAGAGTCAGACAGGACTGAACAGCAGCAGCAGCAGCGACATCGGTTCCATGCCAAGATCTTTGCCTAGGAAGGAACAGTACAAAAATGACAAAATAGTGAGTTGAAACCCAAGATAAGTAGGGAGATAATAAGAGCATTTGTTTGCCCTTGATGAGTTCAAGTCATCTGGCCCAGATGAACTACATTCCAAAGTACTGAATGAGCCAACAGATGTGATTGCTGACCCAGTGTCAATGACCTTTGTAAAGACTGTGAACAATGAGGGAGATGCTGCAGGACTAGGCAAGGCAAGTGTCCCAATTTCAGAAAAAAGCAGAAAATCCAGCCTGCAAACTATCAACCAGTGAGTTCTTCTATTCCTAGAAAAATTCTAGAATAGATTGCAAAAGCGATATCTAGGGAACATTTAGAAAAGGAAATGGTGGAGAGGCAGCCTGGCTCCATCAAGATCAATCCAGAAAAAACTTTGTTTCCTTATTTGATAGAATTACTAGATGGATAGATCAGCAGGATGAGACAGACATAGTTTGCCAAGGTTTTAGAAAAACATTTGACCACAGCTCTCACACAATTCTTGTTCACAAGATGAAGACGTGTGGTGGATTCAGATCTGGTTAAGTGGTCAAATGAAAGAGTGATCATTAAAGTTGGTTCAATGGGCAGCTAAGTGGTGCAGTGGATAGAGCACCAGCCCTGGAATCAGAAGGACCTAAGTTGAAATCAGGCCTCAGATATTGCATGACCCTGGGTAAGAAATTTAATCTAATTGCCTCCAAAAAAAAAAAAAAAGTTGGTTGAATGTCATCTTAACCTTGAACCTTTTTTTTTGCTTTCGAGCATTCAGATTTTATTCTTTTTCCCCCAAAATTTATTAATTTGTTTTCAGTTTTCAACAATCACTTCCATAAGTTCCAAATTTTCTCCCCTTCTCCCTGCCCCCCGCCCCAAGACAACATGCAATTTTATATGGGCTCTACACATACATTCCTATTAAACGCATTTTCACATTAGTCATGTTGCATAGAAGAATTAAAATGAATGAGAGAAACCATGAGAAAAACAAAACAAAACATAACATAACAAAGGAAACAATAGTCTGCTTCATTCTGTGTTCTGACTCCATAGTTCTTTCTCTGGATGTGGATGGCATTTGGCATCATGAGTCCTTTGGGAATGTTTTAGGTCCTTGCATTGCTGTGAAGGGCTAGGTCTACCAGAAACAGTCCTCGAACCCTGTGACTGTCATTGCGTATAATGTTCTCCTGGTTCTGAATCTTGAACCTTTCTTGACAGGAAGCCTGGGAGGGTCTATACTTGACTATGTGCTATTTAATGTTTTTAAAAAATGAATGCCTTAAATAAAGGCATAAATTTTTGTTGTTGTCATCAAGTCATTTCAGTTGTATCCAGCTTCTTCATGACTCCATTTGGGGTTTTCTTGACAGAGATACTGGAGTGGTTTGCCATTCCTTCTCCTGCTCATCTTACAGATGAGGAACTGAGGCTAAGTGACTTGCCTAGGGTCACATAGATGGTAAGTGTCTGAGGCCAGATTTGAACTCAGAAAGATGATTCCAAAGTCAGTGCTCTATTCAGTAAGCCACCTACCAGCTCCAGAGGCATAGATTACTTTTATCAAGTTTGTAGATCACACCAAGAAGAGATAACTAATATGTCAGATGACAATCAGGATCCAAAATTATCTTGTCAGGTTAGAATATGAGCCTAATTTAAGAAGATGAAATTTAATAGAGATTAGTGTAAATTCTCATAATTATGTTCCAAGAAATCAACTTCACTTGGGTAGGGAATGATTAAATAATACTGAGTCAGCAGCTGAAACAGAACAGGAGCCATGAGATTGGAAGATCCCCTCAGATTGTTCTGCTTCCAGCCTAGCCCTCACAATCATTACTAGAGGAAGGAATATCTGTGGAGAAGAAACCAGCCATACCCACCAGCCAATGGCCACCAAGGAGTCAGGCAAGCCAGCTTAACTGAAGTATCAAGGGTCCCTGAGGGGGAGATGGGAGGCAGCATGTGCCAGGCAAGAAAAAGCATTACTACCACCTTAACCACTCTCTCCCTACAGACTCTGATGGAAACAGGCAGGGACCCCGCACTCAAGATCCTTGAGAACAGATCATTGGACCTTTTCATCTGACTTGAACCCTTTCATAACTTCTTGCTTAATGTCATTAGCCATCATACTGTGAAGAAACCCCTTTGGAGATGAAGCCCAGCACCTGCTCCTGCAGGTGTCACAGCCATAGTTACTGAATATTCAGAAAAGAAATTTCTTGCGCTGTCCTTGGCACTGTCAAATGTTCAACATGAGGGACTGATCATTTCATCAGTGGAAATGACATTAGAGAAGAGGCACTGCCATCTGATTTGCCATCAGACCTTTTCTTACAATTTGAAAACTTCCACAGATAGTTGCCTCTTCCTTTAGAATGTGAGCTTTTTATTTTTTTACAAATCAATTTATTTATTTTTAGTTTTCAACATTCACTTCCATAAGTATTAAATTTTCTCTCCCTCCCACCCCTTTACCCCTACCCCCAAAGATTACAATCTAATGTAGACTCTACACATACATAGAATGTGAGCTTTTTGAGAGCAGGGACAGTTTTACTTTTCTATTTGGATATCCGTTGCTTAACAGAATACTTTCTACATAGTAAGTGATTAATAAATGTTTTATTTATTTATTTAAAAAACCTAATTTCTTGGCAGAAAGCTTTGCACATTGTGCTTGATAAATATTTATTCATCCAAAAAAAACTAATTGCCTCAGGCTACATTGAGAGAGGTATAGTAGTGTTCAGAAGGTGACAGTCCCACTGTGCTCTACCCTGATTAGGCTCATTTGGAGTATGGTGTACAGTTCTGGAGGCTATATTTTAAGGAAGAGATTGGAAAGCTAGAGAGTGTCCAGAGGAGTATAACTAGGATGAGGAAGAGCCTTAAAATCAAGCCTTATGAGAAACAGTTGAGGGAACCAGAGATATTTAGTCTAAAGATGTTTTAGTTTGGACTTAAGGAGGATATCACCTCTGTCCTCAAGTTGAAAAGTTGTTGATTGGATGAGTGAATAAATTTGTTCTGCTTGGTCCCAGAGGACAGTAAGATGGAGATTTAGACAGGATATAAGGAAAAAGGAATTTCATAGCAATTTTTGTTGTTTCTGAGTCATGTCTGATTCCTTGTGACCTCATTTGGGGTTTTCTTGGCAAAGATACTGGAGTGATTTGCCATTTCCTTCTCTGGCTCATTTTACAGAGAGAAACTAAGGCAAACAAAGTTAAGTGACTCGCCCAGGATCACACAGCTAATAAGTATCTGAGGCCAGATTAGAACTCATAAAGATGAGTCTTCCTGATTCCAAGCCCAGTGCTTCACCACCTAGCTGCCTTCATAACAATTGGCATTGTTCAAAAGAGGAATGGGTTGTCTCAGGAGGTAATGGTTCTTCCTCACTAAAAAATATCAAGCACATGTTGGATCCCACTTTTTGGGGGTGTTGTAGAGGGGATTTTTGTTTAGATATGGATTAGACTAAATGCCCTGTGATGCCTCGTGCAACTTCAAGATTCTGTGATCCTGTTTTGGAAATCCTGTTGCCAGCCACTATCAACTGACCCATACCATCGTTCCTTACCTGCTTCCTGCCCAATACCCTAGTCCAGGGGTGGGGAACCTATGGCCTCGAGGCCACATGTGGCCTTCTAGGTCCTCAAGTGTGGCCCTTTGACTTGAATTCAGATGAAGGGCCACACTTGAGGGCCTAGATAGCCACATGTGACCTCAAGGAGATAGATTCCCCACCCCTGTCCTAGTCCCATCCCCTCAGTCATCTTTATCTTGTAATATCTTAGACTCTTTATCAAAGTGGACAGAATGGAAGCTGAGTGGGATCAGAGGGAGTCATTTCGCATTGAGGGTGTCTCCTCTGTCCTGACAGCTAGCCCAGGGCTTAGATAGGCAGGGTGAATCCATATAATGAAGGGCTTTAAGTTCTAGACAGAGTCTAGACTTGACATGATGAGCAACGGAACCACCACAGATTCTTGAAGCAGAGTGCCATGAGGGAAGCGAGGATTTGCAGGAAGTTACCATGGCAGTGGCACAGAGGAAGGAGAGGGATCAACCCAGGAACAAACTGAAGGAAGAGAGAGTGCCCAGTAATCCAGGCCTGTGGGGCTATAACGACAATGTCCCGCATTTGTAGAGCAGTTTAAGGTGTGCAAAGAAAGGAAAGAAACAAGCATTTATTAAGCACCTAATAGGAGCCAGGCGTTTGCCAAATGTGTTACAAATATTATTTCACTTGATCCTCCCAGCAGTCGAGGGAGGTAGGTGCTCCTGTCATCATCTCTCTTTTACAGCTGAGGAAACAGGTCAATAGAGGTTAAGTGACTTGTCTGAAGTCACACAGATAGTATGAATCTGAATCTAGATTTGAACTCATGTTTTCCTGATTTCGAGGCCAACCTTCTGCTCAATGGACAATCTAGATGCCTTGGAGGGAGAGGGGAAAGGTATTGGTATATACCTTTTTATTTACAGTATATGCTTCTTCTCCACTAGAATGTAAGCTCCTTTAGGGCTTTTTTTTGCATCAAATATCTTGAATAAAAGAAGATGGAAGGGGAATGAGCATTTATATGGCACCCACTGTATACCAGGCATTTTACAAACATCTCATTTGATTCTCACAACTAAGGTGGTAGGTAAGTAGTATTATTATTCATTTACAGTTGAAGAAAGTGAGGTTAAGTGACTTGCCCCAGGTCGCACTGCTAGTGAACATCTGAGACTAGATTTGAATTCAGGTTCTCTCGACTCCAGACCCAGAACTATACCTACTGCACCACCTAGCTGCCCCAGCAGCAAAATACTTTCCTTACCACAACTCTGAGTGGTAGGTAATAGCGTATTTTTTCTATTTTTACATATGAAGAAACTAAGACCTAGACATCATATAGCTAGTAAGTGGCAGAACTGAGATGGGGCAGGAGAAGAGGACCTCAGCTAGCATAGGGATTATAGAAGTAGAAAAAAGCAATATCTGATAGATATTTTTTCAGTAAAATATCATATATTGCCTGGTGATTGGATATGAAGGAGAGACAGTACAAAATATAATACAGAAAACACTTGGAGTCAGGAAGGTCTGGCTTTGAATCTTTCCTCAGACACTTCTTGACTCTGAGACCCTGGACAAGTCACATCCTCTCTGGGCATCAGTTTCTCCATTTGTAAATGAAGGGAGGGTGGTCTCTGTGGCCTCAAATGATCCCTCCAGGTCTAAATCTATGATTTTTTGAGAAAGGGCCACTGAAGTGTCTAACAGAATCCAGGGGTTCTGGGTTCATGAGTTTTTGGACATGTTGAGTTTGAAATGATGGCACAAAACACATGTAGACACAAGTACCACTTGCTTTGTCTTTGCCGTGGATGTCTTCTCTGTTCTTGCCTTTGTGAAAAGATAGGGTTGACAAGACTGAGTTCCAACGTCCCTTCCTGATGGAATAAGTCTTCCTTCTAATGAGGCCTTCCTAAGAACTCTAAGCTTTGTTCCCAGTTCTAGGATGTCCTCGGACTCACTGGGATTTATTCATAGCCAAACACCTTCCTTAGCTTTCACCCTGATAGCTGGCACTCTGTATGTGCTGTCTCCAGGACAGAAATAACCTTGATTTGTGAGTCAGTCCCAGCCATGTTCATACCCACCCCACACCCCCAACCTCCCCACTTCCGTGACTGGGGTACATGTGAGCTTCTAACTATCAAAACTACTGCTTTCTGGAAGACTCCCATTTGGAAAATCAAAAGGTGGACTAGCCCTTGGTCTGAAAGACTGAGGTTGGAGGAAAGAAGGGGCAAGGAAAGGTTGCCCAGACCACCTGCTAGTGAATGCTTATTGATATGATGGACAGCGCATGCTGGCTCAGGTACTTCCTTGGATGAAGTGTCTTTGAGCCCACAAAAATTAAACAGGAGACATGGGAAAAGGTGAGGGGTTTTATTTGAAGAAAGAGGTGAATCCGAGCTTTACACCTGAGCCATGTGGATTGATAGATATTGTAGGCTCCGTGGGGTCTCAGTGGAGGACAGCCCCTTCGTCTTTTTGCCACAGCCCACCCCTTAGGTCTTCATATACAAAGTCCCCAGAAGGTGGCAGCAGAAGCTTATCGTCTACGTACCCTCACCTTCAGGCTGGTATCACAAGGCTGCTAGTTCACACCTGGCCTTCCCCAAAGGGCACCGGTATATCTGGGAGGCATTCTGAAAGGTTGTGTGTCAATTGGTAGTTAGTGTCAGAGGAGACCCATAGAGCCCCAGGAAAGCCACAAGTTAGCTTGGACCCTCTGGGTGTTAGGGGCTTATAGGCAAATGGATATGAGTGCCCTGTCTGCCCACATTTCTCCCTCCTACCCAAGAAAGACTCAACCTGGGGCAGCTCAGGATAAGCAGATGGGCAGGCTCAAGGGTAAGGACAGATGGGCATTCAGCCAAGATGGAATCAATGTCCTGCTACCAGGCTCTTAGTCATTCTCTGCCCCTAGGCAGGAGGGAAGCCTGTATCTCAGAAAGAGTAGGGGGATGGATCGGCAGCACCAGGGGAAGCCTGGGGTTTGTTATTGCTTTGGTGGGGGTGGGACTGCTCAAGCTCAGACCGAAGGGCTGGCACCATCTTCTTCCTTGCTAACAGTGGGGACAGGCACAGCTGTGTGGGTGAGCAGAGGCAGAATAGGCCATGGTTTCCTAGCACACTGCAACTTCACAGGCCCTTCCTCATGGTGTACCAAGGGAGAGAATTGAGTAGAAGCCCTGTTACATAAAGCGGACCCTATATGTGGGTGTGTTTATATGCGTGGGTTTGGGTAGGTGTGTGTGTGTGTGTGTGTGTGTGTGTGTGTGTGTGTGTGTGTGTGCATGTGTCTATGTACACCCACATGAACAGAAGCAAAGGCCGTGGTGTGTCTCTTTGGGTGTAACTGGTTATTTGAAGGGGGAAGGCCAGAAGAGCTAAGGAAGGGTTTAGCCACCTGAGAGCAGAAATGCTAACTGTATTAAATAAATACTCTGAGGCATCAACAGGAAAGCCTGGAAGAGCCGGAGAAAAGCACAGATAGCCACTTACGGCACAGACGCCTGAGAGAGAGGAGGGCTTACTACGGACTTGTTAATACAAGAGGGGGCAGAGGACACAACAGGGCCTGCGTATGTCTCTTGGGTACGTTTTGTATATGCTCAGGAATGCATATCGATGTTCTGTGTTTGTGTATGTTTAGGTCAGTTCTTACAAATCAGACATGTATGATTACATGTTACCATGTGTTTCTTATGTGTACATGCATGTTTCTGGGGTGTATACATTTATATGCATGTGTGAACACTGGTTACATGTGTCTTCACATGGTTACATACTGACTACAAAGGACCCCTTGGCATCTTCCAAAGAAAAATCTTAGCACACACAGCATCTCCCTAGGCACTAAGATCTACCACAACATGGCGGTACACCAGGGTCTGCCCCTTGAAACTGGGTGCTAACAGCAGCTGCGCATCACCAGCTGGCATGTAGCAGAAGGCCCGAGGGGCTTGGACTGCCAGCTCCTGGAAACGGACAAACTTCTGCCGACCTTCATCCCACTGATAGATCTGGGTGAAGGAGAAGTCGCTCCCTAGGGCCAGGTAACGCCGTTCACCCACAAGGAAGGGCTGCAGTGCCAGAGAACCTCGAGAGGGCAGTGCTTGCACCTCAGAGAATCGAGTGCCTTCCCAGCGCAGGATCTTAGAGTCACCGATGTACCGGCTGAGGCAGAGATAGCTGTCTCGGCCAGCACGGAAATGTTTGACCGCTTGGGCATCAGGTACCTGGGACACCTCGCCTTGCGCCACAAACTGCTTCTGGGCCTTACTCCACTGGTAGATGACGGGAGCCTGGGAGCTGCTGGAAACAATTAACCGAGGCTTGCCCTCGCCATCCACAAACTCCAGGTCGGTGTCACGGTGCCAGGCATGTAGGGCTTGGTGGGAGTAAAACCCATTCTGGTGCCATCGATAGAGGCTGGTGGCTCCTGCCTTGGAGCTGTCGGCTATAGCAAAGAACCAGTCACCTTCAATGCGGAAGGCCTCCAGGTCATTGGGCTTCCGGACCCGCTCTGGGTCAATATCCTGAAGCTTGTTGAAACGAGTAGTATTCGGATCCCAGTGGTAAATGTAGGAGCCACCAAAGAGCTGGGCTGCCACCACATACAGTTGGCCATCCACCACCAATGGCTTGCAGTGCACAGCTGAAGGAGCTGTTCAAAGGAAGAGAAAGCAAGGCGGCGTTATGGACACCATCCCTCTCCACTCATCCCTTCATCCCAGCTGTAAATAGGGCGTCTGTCCATCCTTCCCAGCTATCCCAGCCCACAATCATTTCTCTTCCCTCCCTCAACTCCTAAAGCAGTTACTGCCCTGACCCTCATTATTTTCTCATTGATTCATGGATGTTGATCTTATCCCCCCAGCCTGAAAACTGCATGAAGTCAGGGGCCACATCTTCTAAGTCTCTGGACGTCCAGAAATGCCCAGCATTGGGCAGGGGATGAAGTAAGCACCCCATAACTGTGGGTTGATTGCTTGATAATCAGGAGAAAGTTAACTGGTCTCAGGAGGAAGGAAGGCTCACAGCAACAAAACAGACCCTTTGTATGAATGCCATGAGCAGTAGGAGACAAAGCAACTGTGATTCATTGCATGTCTAGGAACAGCCTCATTAGAATAGAAACTCCTTGAAGGCAAGAATGGCCTTTTTGTATTTGTTATTGTCCAGCACTTTGGACAATGCCTGGTAATTGTTAGGTGCTTGACCAATGTTTCTTCATTCATTTTTTTCACATACAGATAGGCCTATGTTTGGAAACACCTTTAAAACACACACACACACTTATGCAAGCATGAATTTATATGATTATGCAAAGATAAAACCTTATGCACATGAGACAAAAATCAATCTCCATCCTTGCTGTCCTTTGCCAGGGCGGGCAGCTAGGTGGTGCAGTGGATACAGCACCAGGGCAGGAGTCAGGAGGACCTGAGTTCAAATCTCACCTCAGACACTTAACACTCACTAGCTGTGTGACCTTGGGCAAGTCACTTAACCCCAGTTGCCTCATCCTGGGTCATCTCCAGTCATCCTGATGAATATCTGGTCACTGGATTCAGACGGCTCTGGAGGAGAAGTGAGGCTGGTGACCTGCACAGCCCTCCCTCACTCAAAACAAAGTCAAGTGCAAGTCATGTCATTTTCTCTGATGGCACAGTCTTCTTCGGTAATGAAGAACCAATACACACCTTTTACCAGGGACAGGATCTACCACACTCTTAACAGACTGTGTCCCTGCTCTACATGTCCTACTTCCTCAGTACGTTGAACACTCATGATGTTTGTTTGGAGAACTGCCATGGGTTGCTCAAACAGCAATTTTGCCCACAGCCTGAAGCCCTCCTCACTGAACCTCAGGCCTATCCCATGGAGAGTCAAGCACAGAGGGCCATCATATGCTGATTGGCATACTGTTAGGAGGCTGGAGGGAGGCTGGCTGTCCCCATACCTGGAATTCGGTCAAAGTCACGAAGCTGTCGTTCCACATAGTCCCACTTCAGGATGGTACAGGCACTGGCACTGGGCTGGGCCAGGGCTAAGTAGAGATCACTGGCATAAAGAAAGGGTTCAGCTGATACTGCAGGGAAGGGCAGAGTCTGGTACAGCACGAAGTCTGCAAGGAGAAGAAGCAAAGTGGGGCATAGGAGATGTGGGGTGATGCTGAGAGAGGGGCTCATCAGTCCAGGGACAGAGCAGGTAGGATTAAAAGGGGAGGGATGTACTAGAATGAGTTAATGAGAGGAGAGGCAGAGTAAGAGGAAGGGTAGAATAGGGTGAGAGGGAAGGAGGGGTATCTGGTCGTGACCCAATGCTAGAAGGATAACAAATGTGGGGCCTTCATGGTGTGCTCGATAGAATAGGGCCCAACAGATGCCCATAGGTAAGGTAGCAGGAAAGGGGCTGTGGTAATCCACAGGCTGTCTCCTACCAGTTGTGATACAGTCGAACTCTCGGAGTGGGAGGTCCTGCACCTTGTGCTCCTGGAATCTGGGAGGGTTGGAGCAATAGATGGGAGCCACAGTAGTATTGGTGCTCGCCAGCCACTCCACCAACCATTTCACTTTGCAGTCACAGTTCAGTGAGTTGCCCCGGAGATCCCTGGCCAAAGGGAGTGAGGGATTTTGGAGGGGAGGAATGACATTCAGAAGCATGGCTCAAACCTAGACCCTCCCAAGTATAGCTGGTGGACCATTTCTGCCAAGCAAAAGGTCCTCCTCATTCCCCTTCCCTTATTTTGTTCTTAGTGTCGATGCCAAACAAAACAACCCATACCCTCCCCCTCAGCTCCATGGATTATTCCTTGGGTAAGTAATCATGAATTTGGTTGAGCTTTTAACAGGGTTTATTTGGGATTTTCTTAATGGAGACTCAAATCTATAAAGAATGATAGAATTATAGAGCTGGGACAGACATCAGGACAGTCCAGCACAAAGATCCCCCAGCCTAGGGGCTGCCTTGGGCTGTTTTGTCATGCCCAGGGTTTATTCAGAGGAATATGGAGTGGAAGTAACAGGTCTTTGTGAAGAAAAACAAAGACTGAAATAACAATAGCACAAATAGACAAGCAGATAAACTTAAAATGTGTGATTTGAGCCCATGGATCCTAGTTCCACTTCCCCATTTTACAGATGAGGAAACTAATACATGGTACAGTGAAAAAAGGTACAGGTTCTGGGTTCAGATCCCATTTCTGACACCAACTACCTATATGGTCTTTCAAAAGTCATCGATCCTTACCTGTGCCTCTGTTTCCTCATCTATAAAAGGGAGGATTGGCACTCACTGTCCACTGAGGTCCCTTTCAGCTCTAGGACTATGATCTCATGAAATTTAGAGAGTTTAGGGAACTTGTTCAAGTTCATAAGAGGAATCGTGAGTAGCTGGCATTTTCAGGGTGCTTTCCACTGAGCTGATGGCAGGCTTGGGACTGGAATCCAAACCTCCCAATCTAGTCCCCTTCTACCTACATCACATGCCATCATCGCCTTCCTCTCCTCCATGAAAGAGCCACAGGGAAGTTAATGTATCTGTTTCTTGATGACTCCGTGTTGTTTTATAAACATCAATTGTATCATGTACTGGGCTGTTATGCAATGCCGTCCTCAGGGACCTACTGGGGCACAAAAGCCCCAATGACAATAGCTGACATTTGGGGTTTGCCAAATGCTTTACATATGTTGCATTATTCTTGTCCTAACGCAATCTGGGGAGGTGGGAGTGACAGGCATTTATCAACATTTTACAGATGAGGAAGTGAAAGCTCAGAAAGGTTAGATTTGCCCAAGTTCTCACAAACCAAGCAGTGTCAGAGGCACAATTCAGACCTATGTCCCCCTGACCCTTTGGTTATAGCTGACTGCAGGGACTAGAGGATGTAGAGGACCGCAGGTTCTCCACCCCTGGTCTACAGTCTTCTTTCTGATCCTCCCCAGGACATTCGATCCCCTATCTGCTTACCTTTGCACTAGCCATTTCCCATGCCTGAGATGACCTGTGCCTCAGAGAATCCTTCTCTTCTGTTAGCAGGTAGCTCAGACACCAGTTTTTCCATGAAGCCTTTTCCAACTGAGCTCCTACCCTCCCTCCAAAATTCCTTTGTATTTATCTACTCTGGATACATTTGTGTTTATTGGCTATATATGCCTTCTGTATGTGTGTGTGTGTGTGTGTGTGTATGTGTGTGTGTGTGTGTGCGTGTGTGTGCATGTGTGTGTATGTGTGTGTGTATGTGTATGTGTGTATGTATGTGTGTGTGTGTGTATGTGTATGTGTGTGTGTATGTGTGTGTATGTGTGTGTGTATGTGTGTGTGTATGTGTGTGTGTGTGTGTATGCCTTCTGTATATATGTATATATTTATATTTATATGTACTCATCTCCCCTGTTAGAATGGGGGAGCCAGCTCCCTCTGAGAAGGGGTTGGTTCATTCTTCATACTTGGATCTCTAGTGCCTACCACAATACCTGGAAATGTTCAGTCGTGTCCAACTCTGTGAGATCACTGGATACAAAAATCACTGAGTGGGCCCTGCCTCAGTCAGACTGAGACCTGGCAAAGAACTTAGCTTAAAAAGGGCAAGGACCTCCATGCATCTAGGGCCATCTCCAGTTCTGATTTCTATCTGGCCCCTGGACCCAGAAGGCTCTGGAGGAGAAAGTGAGGCTGATGCCTTTGCATAACCGTGCCTCACTTAAATCCAATTCTGTTGAATGTCATAGCATCTCCTCCTTGATGTCATGGTCCTCTTCAAGGACAAAGGACAAGCAACAACTACAGGAGTGGTTTGCCATTTCCTTCTCCAACTCAGTTTACACATGAAGAAAGGGAGGCAAATAAGGTTAAGTGACTTGCCCAGGGTCACACAGCTAATAAGTGTCTGAGGCTGGATTTGAACTCAGGTCTTCCTGACTTCAGGCCCAGAGTTCTTATCCACTTCACCACCTAGCTTAATAAACATTTATTCCCTTCCCTTTTCCTGCCCCTGAAGTGGAAAATGAAGTTTATTCACCCACATTCTTCCCCCCATCATACATTTTAGTCAAACCCATTAATGACTTAGGGTATCCTTTGAGAACTTCGAGTCACTATTTTAAATTCTCCTCTTTTAATTCTGTCCCCCAGACCCAAGCAGCCACACTTGTCCCCTTCCCCATCCCCTAATACTTCCCTTAAAGCAATCCTTAACCTTTTCGTGCCATAGACCTCTTTGGTAGTCTGGTGAAGCCTGTAGACCCCTTCTCTGAAAATGTTTTTAAATGTATACAATAAGATACATAGGATTACAAAGGAAACTAATTATATTAAATTAGTTACCTGTATGTATGTATATAGATATTATGTAGATGCTTTTGTTATTTACCTATGCTTATATCTGCACATATACATATATTTGTGTATGTATACATGCATAGATAACATACATATAAACACATACAAATATATACATGCCTGTATGTGTATATACATTTATATATACATACATACACATACACATGTGTAGAGAGACATATATCTCTTCTCTTTGTCTCTCTCATCTCTCTTTCTTTCTCTCTCTCTGTATCTCTCTGTCTCTCCCCCTCTCATTCACAGACCCCAAGTTAAGAACCTCTTCCAAAAGGGGAATCTCCCTTCCCAGCCAAAAGATCCAAGGCAAGATCATAAGAACAGATGGGAAAAGAGTCTTACAAGTCACTCAAGATGTCCAAGGGTCGGAAGACATCTCTAGGCAATGTCTGAAGATTATTATTGGCCAACGAGCTGCAAGGCAAAAACAAACAAACAAATCTGAGTCAGAGTCAAAGTCACCTAGAAGAGAGAGAGTCCCCCTAGGTTTTGGGATCATTTGATCAAACTCAACTATTCCACCTTTTCCTCGCCCTGGAGAGGGAGCTGTTTGTAGGGACCACCAGGCAGGGGTGCACCTGTAACTTGTGGTGGGTTATACTTACAGGTGTGTCAAAGACTTGAGTCCCCGGAAAGTGAACCTAGAGAGGGCCCAGATGTCGTTGTTCTCAATGAAGCTACAAAAAATAAGAATTTGGCTCAGCCTGGCATCCTGAATTCGATTCCACTCTTTCTTCTAGCCCGTAATCTTAACCCTTGCCAAACTGCAGTCCAGAGACTCCAAAAAAGTCTACCAATGAGAGTGCATGGGATCCTCTGACCCAGGAAATCTTTTAAAAAAGGAGTGGTAGCTAGGATGTTCTTCTCAAAACATTTTTTTTTTTTTTGCTTACAGCACAATATTCTTTGCCACGAAGAATCAAGGCACATTGAACATTTTAAGTTGGCAACAAAGAATAGTTCCTTGGCAGTCAGTGCTCTAGACCCATTAGGCAGGCTTCCTCTGCCTCTCTTTACCCTCTCTTCACCTCCCCAGGGCTCTCAGCAAGGGTGGCAACCCCTCATCTCTCTTCCTCTTCCACAGAGTGGCTATTATGACCTTCCCAGAGCACAGGCAAACAAATGCAGCTGGGGGGGGGGGGGGCGCGGGATTTTAAAGCACACCTAAATGGGAAATCTTGAGGTGATACACCCTTTAAGAAACACTGGTTTCACTGTAGTCATGCACATGATAGGGAAATAGATGAAATGATCTCTTGAGGATTTTTCCAGACCTGGGTTTCATTGACTTTCACCCTCTGACCTTCCATTCCCAACCTTCCCCATCCAACTTCCACTCCACCCCACCCAGATCCCAGCTTCCTCCTCCTCCTCCTTTTGTTCCACCCTTTCTCCTTTCTTCTCCCACGCACAGGTACTGCAGATGGGATAGTCCCATGAAGGCATTGTCTCCGATCAGAGTGAACTTGTTGGAATTGAGTAACCTAGAAAAGGAGGTAAAGGAGAAATTAGGACTCCCAGGGGTGTGCCCACTACTCCAATGCCCCTCCTTAAGTACTCCGCCTTTCCTCTAAGGCCCTTCCCTGTGCTTTAGCCACCACTACTCCCCAAATCACCCAGAGTATCAGTCCAAAGCCCCAGTGGAGTTGCTAATAGGTGACCCATCAGGTCAGTGGGTATTAAAGGCAGTAAGGTACAACTGTGACAAAATGTATTGTACCAATTGATGCTTGGATTTTCTCCTCCCTACCACTACCAAAGGGTAAAAATAATGGAGAGAGGGTTGAGCTTTTTCCTGTCAAAGATGGATGCCTCTGGGTCCTGGGTTTCCCCAATTTTCCTTTCCCCAGCAACTTTCCTTTCCTCTTCCCATGTGCTACAATCTAGCACACAATTGAATGATACTTTAGTAGTTAATTCTGCAAAGGTTTAAAGTGGGAGGGTCTTATCCTTTTCTATATCATGGACCCATTTTCAGGGTTTTTAAATAATTGAAGGAAATACGAATATAAGCCAGAGGTTCCTGAAAATAAAGATATAATTATTTTCCCCAAACAAGTCTACAGAGCCCCTGAAAGCTATCTCTGGATGCCCTGGGGGGTCTGTGGTTGTTCAGTCATGTGCCACTCTACCTGGGGGTCTGTGGTTGTTCAGTTGCATCCAACTCTACGTGATCCCATGGACGCTGTTTATAGGATTTTCTTAGCAAAGACACCGGTTTGCCATTTCTTTTTTCAGTGTATCCCCATTTTACAGATGAGGAACTGAGGCAAATAAGGGCTAAGGGACTTGTTCAAGGTCACACAACTAGCAAGAGGTCACATTTGAACTCTGATCTTCCTGACCCTCGGCCTGGTTCTCTGTCTTACTACCTAGCTACAAGGTTAATAACTCCTGAACTACACAGTCCCTTCTAAGTTCTCCTTCTTGGGATAAAAAAGTATTCTACCCCATATCCATATCCCTGCTCCTTTGGATACAAGTCATTCCTCTAGCCAATATGTATGGTTTATTTTACTTTCTACCTTCTCTCTTCTAAGTGACACTTCTTGCTTCTGAGGCAGCTACCTAGTGCTTGGACTGAGTCTGGAAGACTGAGTTCACATCTATGCTCAGATACTTAGTATCTGTATGACCTTGAACAAGTCACTCAACCACTGTTTGCTTCAATTTCTTCAACTGTAAAAGTGGGATAACAATAGTACCTACTTCCCAAGGTTGTTGTATAGATCAAGTGAGATAATATGTATAAAGTGTCTGACCTTAATAAGGGCTTGTTTCCTTCCTTCTGTTCATCTGAATTGATTCATCTGAATTGAATATCTGTCTGTCTTGTGGGAAATGAGAGCTATTCACACACACCTTTCTCCCCACCATGCATTTTGGACAAACCCACTGATGACTTGAGCAAACCTTTGTAAACTTGAACCTCTCTAGGGTCTGTGACCTTTTCTTTTTTTAAAATATATCTTGATAATTATATTTCAACATAATTGTTTCACTTTGTAATCCTTTGTATTTTATTTTGTGCATTTAACCACACAATTCTGAAATAGGATCCACCAGCTTCAAAAGATGGTCTAAGGTGTCCATAACACAAAAAAAGATTGAGAACTTCTGCTCTGGGTCCTGACCTCCAGCACTGTCAGTCTCCGTACCATTCCATCTTTCCTTCTCTTTCCAGACCCACACTAAGCTGCTGCCTCTATCGAAGGCCATGTCCTTGTCTAGGTCTTTGGTCCACCCTGCTATTGGTTTCTGGTTTAAAATGCTCTTCTCACAGCCACCCCCCTCACCAACTCTGACCCTAGAGATCCCCTCTCTCTCTGCCTCTCCACCTCAGTTACTGCTTCCAAGTGGATTCCCCCTTGTGCTTTTGTGACGGCAACCACCAGAGAACCAAAACTACAGCCTCTCCTTGAGATCCCCCAAACCCTAAGGTTTCCTGAGGATAGATAGAACTGGTTCGTACAAGAATTGAAGGAGTGGCAGATGAGAGAAAGCTCCATCGTGGATCTCCGAGAAGGCTGCATTCACCAGTGTCCTGTGGGGAGGCAGTTGGGTCAGGGAGAGAATGAGCAACAGGAATTATGCTGGGGGATGGGGGGTAAAGAGAAGGGGAGTGGGAAGATTTAGCTTGGTCCTTTACTCCAGTGATCAGTTTTTATGTTTTCCTCAGCCAAGTCCTTTTTTTCCCCTGATACCACTTTGGGATTTCAGTGTATTCATTGACACCTCCCAAAATTACCCTTTTCTCCCAGACCTCAAACCCTAGCTTTCCTTTCTTGATACCTACACCCTTTCCTAAGGCCACTTAGATGCAATCCCTCACCTCCGCTCCCTTGTGACATTCCTTGGGAAGTTCCTCAGCCCCTCCCTGTAGACTCACCTATGCTCTCCCCCATCTTTCCTTGCATGTTCACCCTCTTCTCCCTGCCTCCAAAAATCCTGTGCTCTTCTTACCACCCACACCCATCAGGAAGAAGCTGTTGCATCATCATGAACAAACATTTTCATGCCTACTATTTACAAGGTCCTACAAGTCCTGTGCTAAGCCCTGGAGATATTAAAAATAATAGTTGACATTTATATATGTGTGTGTGCATATATATATATATAGGCAGAAGTGGTGCAGTGGATAGAGCAATGGATCTGCCATCAAAACAATCTGAATTCAGATGTGACCTCAGACACTTTATTGTTCTTATCCAGTCATGTCCGATTCTTCATGACCCCATTTGGGGTTTTCCACTAAAAGATACTCTGGAGTGGTTTGCATTTCCTTCTCCCCTTCATTTTACAGTTGAGGAAACTGAGGCAAACAGGGTTAAACGACCTACCTAGGGACACATAGCTAGTGTTTGAATCAGGAAGATTTCTTGACTTTAGGCCTAGCACTTTATCTAGTATGCCACCTAGCTGCCCCTAAATGCATACTAGCTATAAGACCCTGAGGAAGTCATTTAACCTCTGTCTGCCTCAGTTTCTTCCACTGTAAAATGAGGATAATAATAGTACTTATCTCTTAAGGTTGGAAGATGTTTGTAAAGTATTTTACAAAGCCTTAAAGTGATATATAAATGCCAGTTATCATTATCATAGCACTTTAAAGCTGAAAAAACATTTTTCTATTATATGATCTCATTTGATCCTCACAACAGGTTATTACTGTGCTCATTTTACAGATGAAGAGACCAAGACAACTGGAGAAAATGTTGTCTGAGACTCAGACGTCCTCTCTCTTCTCAAGGAGCTTATACTCTAGACATCCTAGTAGCCAAGGGGTTAATGGTGGCCCCAGGATTCCAGCTGTAATGCTGGACAGAGAATGGCTGGTATGTCAGGTTGCACTGACCAGCAGCAATGTCAAGGTACAGAGCCGGGCAAAATGTGGCTGCAATTTCCCTCCCTAGATGCATCACTGTGGGTTTGATCCCAAGGGTGGGCATGCAGGATAAGCATACACACATATATATTCACCAAAGGAATACAGATGCTTGTGTGGACACATACTCCTGACTCGGAGGGCCTTGCACATTTGCTCATGTTTGGTGACAATATATATATATTAGATACATACTCTTGACTTTTTCCCCCAGTCATGCTTGCTGGTCCCCTTATATTCATTCACCCAACTTTCAGCAAGCGCTGGAAGGCACTATACTGTTTCCTAGAGATATAAAGATTTTTAAAATGTCACAGCCCCTACCCTCTAAGAGCTGCTTCCTTGGTTTCTGAGGTATTGGAATGACAAGGCATCATCATGCCTGTCCCCCTCTGATACCAAGTATCTCCTTGGGAAACTCCTGATCCCCTCCCAACCTTATCTATGCTGCTGCCTTCACCCCACACCCTTCACCTGCCCCCATAAATATGCACTTTGTAGAACCCCAAGCCTGTGCCTTTTGTTCCCCCATCATCTCTGGTCTTTCCCTCCATTCCCCTCCCCCGTGGCTGGAGCACTCACAGGGAGATGACTTCAGTGGGAAGGTTCTTGGGCACAGCCTTGGAGTCAACGCAGAAGGCAGTGTCCCGAGTACAGGAACAGCTGGGTGGGCATGGGGGAGTCTTGGGGGGCCTCTTGGCATCTCCCAGTAAGACTAGGCAGAAGCCCAGCAAGGACAGCCCCAGAAGCCGATGCCCAGATCCCTGCGGCAATGCCCACAGTCCCAACATGGCTGCAGCTAGAGATTGCCCCCTCTCACCCTTAGCTCCTCACCCACGGGCAATGCCACCCCGGAGGCTCCAAAGGCCCCCAAAGGATGCCAGCGTCCCAGGCTAGCACCTCCCCCTGCAACTCGGATCCCTGCCGGGTGGCCCAGGCAGCTGGATCCTCCCTCTCTTCCTCCCTCCCTCCCTCAGCCCCCCGCAGCCCAGCAGCCGAGGCTGCTCCTCCTTCCCTCCCCCTTCCCCTTCCCCCCTCCCCCTGCCCCAAGCTGCGCTTTCCAGATTTCCAGCCTCTCCTTTCTGACAGCGGCTCTGCGCTGCCACGCTGCAGTCCCCTTTCCCCTAGCCG
This sequence comes from Notamacropus eugenii, assembly GCF_028372415.1. Taxonomy (NCBI): domain Eukaryota; kingdom Metazoa; phylum Chordata; class Mammalia; order Diprotodontia; family Macropodidae; genus Notamacropus; species Notamacropus eugenii. The sequence continues at coordinate 612,497,495 of NC_092872.1, read as the reverse complement.
GGGAGAAACGAGAGCGGAGTGCTCTGCACTTGGGGAGCAGCCCGGCCAGGGGTGGGGTTCCAAGGGACTGCGGCGGGGACAGGGCCTGGAAGAAGGGCTCTCAGAGTTAGAGAGACAGGGCGGAGAGGGGAGGGGAGGGGACTGGGAAGGGATCTTGCGGCAGTGTGTGGGAAAGCAGGTGTCTCTGGACTGCGTGTGTGTGTGCCTTTGTCCATCTTCTCAAGAGTTTATGCCCTTGAGTGTGTGTACACGTTTATATTCCCTCTGTGCATACATGTGTACAAGCGTGTACTCTCGTCTGTGCATGTGGGCTTTGTGCATACATGTGCATGTGCACCTGTGCATATGTTCGAACATGTCTCTGGGTGAGCATGAACACACAGGCGACTGTGTGCTCGTGTGTCTGTGTGCACTTACCTGTCATCTAAATGGGTTATAAGAATGACTGACATTTCTATAGCCCCTTTCTTTATAAACGCTTTCCTTTGCAAACACAATGCAATGAGACAGGCAGTACAAATACTCATTGCTCCACTTTATAGGAGGGAAGGAGACTCAGAGAAATTAGGTGACTTGTCCAGGGTCACACAACTAGTAAGTGCAGGAATCAATCAATCAACAAGTATTTGCCGTTGTTGTTCAGTGTCAGCCAACTCTTCCGTGACCTTGGGGAGCATAGCACACTACTGTTCTCCATGAGGTTTTCTTGGCAAAGATAATGGAGTGGTTTTTGATTTCCTTTTCCAGTGGAGTAAGGTAAACGGAGGTTCAGTGACTTGCCCACAGTCACAAAACTAGTAAGTGTCGGAGGCCGGATCTGAACTCAAGTCTTTCGGATTCCAAGCCCCACATTCTACCTACTCAGTCACCTAACTGCCTCCAACTCTATTCCCCTACACCTCCAGTTTCTACACTCTACAGAGTGCTCATAATGGCTTGTGTGTATGGTTTGCTTTAAGAATGTATGTAACTGTGGCTGAGATAACTGGGGGGGGGGGGGCACATGTATCTTCATGTGTGAATTGCTGAATAAAATATGCCTTTGTTCAATGGACATGATGAGTGGGTGAGAGGACAGAGTCCTTGCTGTTCAGTACATGTGGAATCTGGAATATTTCTGACTCCCCATCTTCCCCCCCTCAAAAGCCAGCTAGTGGTTTTACTAAAGCCAAGGGTTCTCATAGCTGGGCACCAGCTTGCTTGAGTAAACAATTATTTCCTCCCTCTTCTGGAACCCTCCAGGATGAGAATACTCTGACCAAAGCAAAGACTCTTTACTCAGGAACAGGTGACTTTCTTTTCTCTTAAGTCTTCTCTAGTCCAGTTTCTCCATGTTATACCTGTGCCCAATCAGTATTTTCCTTCATACAACTCCTCTCTGCCTTACAAACACACAGGCTAAGCATTTGCCTTTCACAAGATGGGGTTGCCCCATGTCATCATTGCCAACCCATCTGCTTGTACCCTACTCACTTTGCTCTTGCCTACTTGTGTGACAGGGAATAGTGGGAGGAGGGCTGGGAGTTGGGGCAGCTGGGCTTCCCACCCGTCCCTGGCACAGCCCTGCCCAGCATACAAAGGGCAGAGTGAGAGCTGTCCCGCCCCCTAGTGATGAGAGAATGAGGGAGGGGGTAAAAGGGGTAGGCTCCCTGGTGTCATCCCAGAGAGAACATAATGAGGGTCATCTCAGAGAGAGGCAAGAGATTCTTAAATCCCAGGGAAACAGGATTCCTGGGTTCTTTTCTCAACTGGCAGAAAGGGGCAATGATGGACCAGAGCAGAGCCCAACGCAATCTAAGACTTCAATGGAAGAAAATGAAAAGGAAGTTATGCCTCTTTCTTCTGAGGGCATAATTCATTATGTTAGTATTGAACTTAAAAAAAAAAAAACCCTTTCTGCAAGCATCCACTATCTGTCCTTCCCACTGCCCACTTCATTGCACAGTTTTCCGAAACTAAAAATATAATCCTTATTACAATATGTATAATTATCCAAGCAAACAAATTCCAATTACAACATTGACCAAACCCTCCAGAAAAGCATTTCTCATTCTCAACCTTGAGTTTATCACTTACCTCTCTGTCAGGCAGTTGGTAACATGCTTCATCTTCTCTCTGGAACTGTAGCTGGTCATTTCATTGATCAGGGTTTTTAAGTCTTTCAAAGCTGTTTTTTTCTATAATATTGTCATTGTATAAATTATTCTCCAAGTTCCTGCTCACTTCACTCTGCATCAGTTCATAGAGATCTTCCCAAGTTCCTCTGAAACAGTTCATTTGTTTACTTCTTATGGCACAATAATATTCCATTGCAGTTATATATCACAATTTGTTTAACCATTCCCAGTAGGAGGGCACCCCACTAGTTTCTAGTATGGGGTTTTGTTTTGTTTTGTTTTTTGATTTATAAGTTATTTTCCTTTTCCTTTGATCTCTTTGGGATATAAGTCTAATATGGTATATCAAGGGGTATGCACAGTTTGGTAACTTTGGGGGCATAGTTCCAAATTGCTTTTCAGAATTCACAGACCAATTCATAGCTTCACGTCTGACAGTAAGCTGGTCTGCCTATTTTCCTGAAGCCCCTGCCCCCCAACATTTGTATTGAATTTACAATCTTCAAAACACTTTCTTCACTTTCATTTGATCTTCACACCCACTCTCCAAGGAAGAGAAGGCAGATAGTATTAATCATAGTTTAAAGACATAGGAAACCAGCTCAGAGATGTGATATGACTTGCCCAGGTTTATACAGCTAGTAAATGGTATAGCCAAAACTAGAACTCAAGCATCTCGATGCTTCAGCATTCTTCTCACTATACTACCTGTATGCTGCCTCTGACTCCCTCTACCCAAATGAAAGTGGGGACCTTGACTCTTTCCATCCCAGAGAGAACATAGAGAATGTCACTATAAAGATAGGCAAAAGATTCAATTCTAGAGAAAGAGATGAATCACTTTGGGTCATGGTTCTCTATGGAAATCTGGTGGAGCCTGTGAACCCATTCTCAGAATAATGTCTTAAAATGTATTAAATAAAACATATAAGATTACAAAGGAACCCAAAAGTTAGCAAAAATAAAGATGTAATAGTCTTCCTCCCATCTGAGTTCACAGACCCCCTGAACTCTATTCAAGCATTCTTTGGGGATCTGTGGACACTAGGTTAAGAACTCTTCATGTAGAGTAATGGTACTCCTTGGGACCTAGATCTGAAATAATAGACTATCAACACTATTACAGAAATAACGTCTGAGATTCAGGTTGTCCCCTTTCAATCAGTTGTTTCAATCAGTTGTCAATCTATCAAACATTCATCTATTGAGGGAGTGTTTGTAAACACCCATCATATGCAAGGGAGTATACTATAGCTTGATGAACAAGTCAAAGATTGTCCTACTCTCTAGGAGGTCATTGGTCTAACTAGAGAGCCAAGATTAACATACATGGAAAGATAACTGAAAATACAAAGCAGTAAACAGTGCCACCATCAATGGTACATGAATACTAGTAGTTCATTCCTGTGGTTTGGAATTGATTGGAAAGGCTTTTCTGGGAAGGGGAGTTTTTTACTCAGGTCTTGAAGGATGGGTCGGATTCAAGATATGATGAAGAGAATAAAAGATGGCTGAAGAATGAAGTTCATAATAGGGGATAAAGATAGGCTGGGTGAAGATTATATAGAACCATGAATGTTAGCAGGGAATTCTTTTCATCAGTCCCCCAGAAATCTTCAAACCCATTAACATGTTGGTGGCTATTCTCAGAGAAAGAGGAAAATAGTCTTTCCATCTGTTTTCTATTCTAGCCAAAGGAAAATTTTCCATCACCTTCTCCCCATAACTACCCCTAAAAGGTAGTGGATTTGAGAGTTTGTGATACCTCCTGTTCATCTGAAGCCTTGAGAGGAAGAAGGTAGGATTTAGAGGAAGAAGTAATCTTATAGTTTATTTAGTCTAAAACTCTGCATCCTATAGATGAAAATACAAGAGCTCAGAAAGGTCGAATGAATTACTTGCCCAAGGTCCCAGGGATAGTAAATGCAGAGCCAGGATTCCATGAGAAGGAGAATAATGACCCGGATGGGGCAGAGACTTGCCCAGAGTCCTCCAGCAATGTGAAAGATTCAGGACAATAAATTCACAGTCTAATAATTTATGCTACAAACTCCCTCCCCCCACACCTTGAGATCTGACTAGATCTCCTGAGAACAAGCTTCTGCACAATTGCAAAGTTCAAGACACTCCCTAGTTCAAGACACTCCCTAGGTCAAGGCCCTCCAGCCCCTAGAGATGCCCACAGGGTCCCCGAGATGCCTTTGGTTCTCCTTGGCTTTCCAGTTGGCCCAGTGCCCCACCTGGCTCCAGCCCAGTGCCCGTGAGTCAGCTGATCAATTCCGATGTTGCCAGGACAACTAGGGGAAGAGGCCCCAGGGAGCTGGCAAGGGTGGGCACTGCAGGCAGGCAGGCTCCCAGTCTCTTGCACCTGGACGTGGCTGAAGCAGCATTATTGGGAAGGCAGGGAGTATGAGGCTAGGATTTCTTTTTTCTTCCTCCATTTTTTCTCCCTTCTAACTCCCCCTCCTCCTGCCCTCAACCTTCTCCTGAGACATTTTTCTAACTAGAGACTTGGGCAAATATTTAAAGGGGCAGTTGGAGGGTTGGGGGTAAGGAGCAAACAATCTCTCCCTCTTCTTCTTCCTCTCCTTTGAAACCTTTCTGAAACCTCTTAGGCCCTCTCAGGGGCCAGGAATCCAATTAGTTGCACAATTTCTAGGGCCTGAGTATACTCTAGTTGTGGGTCATAGGTAGGGGAGACATGTGCATGTGAAGCCAAGGGAACAAGGTGTCAATTTTTAAATTTAAAAAGAATCCAGTAATAGTTGGATTAGGGAAGATAAGGGATAGGAATTGGGGAAAAGGCCTGGCATTTGGAAAATTGGATAGCTGGGAAGCAGTTGAAGATATCAGAAAAAAAGAGGTGAGGGGGGAGTTGGGAGGGACAAGTTTAGAATTAGGGAAAATATGCAGAGGAATCTAGGGGGAGAATGGAGATGGAGTGACAGGAGACTAGTCACCCCGGAAAAGGAAGGCTAGGTGGTGACTTAGAAGAGAGGATCATACCAGTCAATCAGTCTCCTGTGCTAGGTGTTCTTGGGGGATACGGAAACATAAAAATAATTGCTCACATTAATATAGTGCTCTAAGGTTTGCAAAGTACTTGTCACTTTTGTGCCTCATAATAACCCCATGAGGTGGGTGCTGTTATGATCTTCATTTCACAAATGAAGAAATTGACACTCAGGGTAAGTAATTTGCTCATGATAAAGCAGCTGGTAAGCAGAATTAGAATCGAGGGCTTTCTGATTCCCTTAGCTTCACCACAAACCTGTGCCAGAGGCTAGAACAACCCACTGCGAACCCTGGCCTGGGCAGCCAGAGGGGTGGGGAGACAGGTGTCCTGTAGGTTAATGGAGGGCTCTCCCCACTAGTTTGACTCCTAGCCATCCTTCAAGGCCCACCTCCTTCACGGAGACAGCCCTGATGACTATCCCCTGACGATTTCACCCTCCTCCCAACTCCTTTACGGCTTACTGACTGGGGTAATCAGACAATCGTTGATGCTGTTGCATGTTGAGAGTTATCTCTGTGTGTGTGTGTGTGTGTGTGTGTGTGTGTGTGTTGTGTGTTCCCTCCAAGCTGGGCTCCTGGAGGGCAGAGATTCTGTCTTTTCCCTCCTTCATACCCTCTTAAGCACATAGCATAACAGACATGGGATAAGTTGTGCCCCTCTAACATTAGATGTATGAGATGGGATCTGAGAAAGAGAGCCTGAGATGGTAGAAGCAGTGGCAGACTTAAAGTCAGAAGACATGAGTGTGAGTCCTGGCTCTGATATTTACTAATTGGGTGTCAGGCGGCTCAGTGGATAGAGCGCTGGGCACAGAATCTGCTTCAGACATTTACTAGCTGTGTGATCCTGGGCAAGTCACTTAGCTGCTGTCTGCCTCCATTTCCTCCTCTAAAAATGGGGGTAATAATTGTACCTGCTTCTCAGGATTGCTGGGAAGATAAAATGAAACAATGTTTATGCTATGAAGATAAAATGAAACATGTACTTTGCAAACCTTAAAGTGTTGTATAAATGCTAGCTATTGACACTGTTGCTGTCACAACTGCTTCTTCTGCTACTGCTACCACTACGGCTTCTACCACCACCACTACTATTATTACAGCCACTGCCACTACTACTATCACTACAACTGCTACTGATGCTACTGCTACTACTATCACCACTTGCTGTTGTTGCTACTACTACTTCTACTACTGCTGCTGCTACTACCACTGCTATTGCTACTACTACCACCATCACTACTGATACTGCTACTTCTACTACCACAGCACCCATTTGAGCCTTAGTTTCCTCTTTTGCAAAATGAGGATAATTTTAACTGTGTTGTAGCTCATAGGGCTTGGAGGAGAGCCCTTTACATAATCTTTTCTTCAAGGGATTGTTTAGATGGCTCGTAGTCTAGTTGGGGAACCAAGAGTAACATATGACAAATGGTAAAAGATGGTGTATCAGTCAGTTCTCTACTCAAAGGGAATTTGAAGTCTTAAAGAGTAGGAAGGAACATTTGGATTCCAAGGATGATAGGATTCAGACCTTAGATTGCATCCAGTCTTAGCACTGAGGCCCAGAGAAGGGAAGTCACTGGCCCAAGGTCACACTGGAAGTAAGTAGCAAAGGAAGGTTTCAAACCCAGATCTTGCAACTCCAAATTCAGGGCTCTTTCTATTACATGTGGGTGCCTTCATTACTATAGGAAAAGCTCAGTGCTGAATGACTCAGTAAAGTCAAGGGAGGGGAAACAGGGAGTAGGTATGGTGGAGGGGGAGAACCGAACCTATGTGGGGAATTCGTCTTTTGGCTGAAACCTTTGCAATCAGCCTAAGGCCACAGTAACACCCCTGCACCCAGTAGCAATTGTGAGTGCTGCTTCCCTTAGGGCAGGGGTGGGGAACCTGCAGCCTCGAGGCCACATGTGGCCTTCTAGGTCCTTGCATGTGGCCTTTTGACTGAGTCCAAGTTTCACAGAACAAATCCTTTTATTAAAGGGATTTGTTCTGTGAAGTTTGGTTCAGTTAAATAAAGGGCCACACTTGAGGACTCATATGTGGCCTTGAGGCTGCAAGTTCCCCACACCTGCCTTAAGGACTCTGTTTCTGGAGCAAAGCCCTTGCAAGTTCATATAGGAGAAGAACAAATAGAGGAAATTATAGGAATCCAACTGTGCCAGGGACCCTGTTGCCCAAGTCTCTGTAAAAAAAGAATAGGGCAATGCCCCAAAGGCTGAAGAACAGGGGCAGTTTCCAACAGGAAGGGTAGAAACAATAAAAGAGACACTCATGGCAGGTGAAGCACATTACTTAAGGCTCCTTTTACTCAGCTTGAACTTGGAGATGGTTTGCAATGCCCACGAGGGTTTTTGTGTCCCAGGATGAGAGCTCTTAGGCACTCAAACTCTAAATTATCAGAGGCTTTGATTCTGGAGGGTTAGGAACAAACAGGATTCAAAGCTAAGGGCCTGCCACACCACCTCCATTGTGTGCTGTAATATATAAGGTCCGGGGACTAGAAGGCTGGAGGTGTGAGGAAGGCAAAGAGCCCAAAGCAACATGGATATGAGCACCAAAGAGGCTCTGATGGAGAGTGCACTGCCACCACCGGTAAGAGGATGAGAAAGGGCCCCCAGCCAGGAAGCCATGGTATAATGGGACTGAGGGCTCTCCACCAACACCCACTAACCCATACCCTAGGCTAAGTGTTTCATGTACATTTGTCCCCAGAAGCCTGGCACAGGTGTTAGCCTGGGGCAGCCAGGGGTGGAGACACAGGGAATATATGTCTAGGTGTAGGGCTCTTCTCACCTGTCTGACTCCTACCTGGCCTTCACGGCCCAAGTCAAGTCCTATCTCCTCCTTGAAACCCCTCCCTGATTACTCTCCCTTAACTTTTTTCATTCTCTCAATTCCTTTACCGCTTTCTAACTGGGACAATCTCTGGTCACTGAATGTTTATAGTTATCTGTGTGTGTGTGTGTGTGTGTGTGTGTGTGTGTGTGTGGGGTGTATATGTGTATGTTCTCAGCTGGATTACTTGACTACAGAGATTCTGTTTTCTGCCTCCTTTTTATACTTTTCAGGACCTAGAAGTATAGCACATAACAGGAAAGTGATAAATTCTTGGTAATTGGTTAATTGACACTAGGAGATATCTTTAGGAGTTTGTTTATGCAGGGTAAAAGAGTGGGCAACCTCAGGGATAGGATAGCAAAAAATCAAAAAGAAAGAAAAGAATAGAAAAAGAAAGAAAAGAAAAAAAGAGAGACATTAAAAGATCTTTTGTAAAAATACAGATTAAAGAACAGAAGGGAAAACAGAAAGAAGCACAGACAAGCAGGACAGCTTTGAAATATATGAGTTGAATTGATCACATACTTTAAAAAAAAGCAAGCTGTGTATAATGGCAATCTGTAGTTTTGTGTGCAATCTTGTTTTTTGTTCTACTGTATGTATGGAAATGTCTATTTTTATCTGGTGTTTTTAAAATTCAGAATAAAGATAATTTTTTTTTTAAAGAAAAAAAAGAATGGGCACCCTTGCTGATGGACAAGAGTGGCCAAGTGGCAGTGGGGGTGGGATAAGGAGTCATCCAGCCATGACCCCCAGCTTTGACAGTGATTTCCCTGGCCCCTTTTCCCATAACAGGACTACTCCGTCACCCCTCAAGGCCGATTTAGAATACCCTGCTGCCCTCTCCACCTCAAGCGGTTGCTCATCATTGTGGTGGTGGTGGTTTTGGTGGTGGTGGTGGTGCTAGGGGCCCTGCTCATGGGGCTGCACATGAGTCAGAAGCACACAGAGATGGTGAGGGGGTGCTGGAGGGACTGGCAGCTTGGGAGTGGGCTGGCAGGATGGGCAGGGAGGGAAGTTTGGTTTGGGATGATGGGGCACTGTGAGCAGAAGATCATGGGGCTATGGAGAGGGTTGATCATGGAAGGCATGGGGTTTGGAAAGGCTGAGAGAATGGGCACAAAGCAGGGCACAGAAAGAACAGACCCAATTCGACCTGATTAAAGAATATCAGAGTTGGTACCCTCCAACCCTCTCCACACCGGCCCAGGTGCTCTACTCAGTTCATTCTGTCTGGGTAGCAAGAATGGGGTGGGCACTGCCCATAGACCAGCTGGAGGCTGCACTTGGGAAAAGTTCTTGGAATTGGGTAAGGACACTGAAAGGATAAAAGAGGAATAAGCCCACCTGAAATGAGAGGAGGTCTTGGCGGAACTGACAGAGGGCATCCAATTCTCTAGGTTCTGGAGATGAGCATTGGGGGGCCAGATGCCCAGCAGCGCCTGGCCCTCAGCAGGCAAGAGGGAACTGTCTCTACCTTCTCCGTTGGCTCCTCTGGCACTGTGGTCTATGATTACTATCGGGTATGCAAGAGATGCCGCAGGGCTGGTGTTAGGTGTGGGGGGGTGAGGGTGGGGTAAGTCAATCACCAGATTGAGTGGAAGGTGGGGTTCCCATATCTCTTGAGCATGTTTGGGATTTAGCTTAGGTACAAACATGCCTGAACACCAGCCTCTACCTTTGTGCACTCCTCCACACTTCATCCTGTGGTGGTCACCTGACCTTCCTTGAGCTCTTAGCTCCCAAAAGATCAGCAGACTCCAAATGCTGTTTCTCACAATCCACTAGATGGAGACTGAAGCTCTGAACCCTCAAAACCCAGATCTGGATTGAGGGTGAGGTTGTGTGTAGGAAGAAACTTTCTTCAATTTTTTCCCTTCCATGCTCAGCTCTTAATTGCATACAAGCCTGCCCTGGGTGCCACCTGTTACATCACTCAAATGACTCCAGAGGATATCCCCAGTCTAGATGTCATCACCCGAAAATTTCAGAGTCACCTGGTGAGTGGTGCTCCACATTTTCATTACACACTCTAGGTATTTGTATCTGATATCAATCATTCTCCACCCTTGCGGGAATGTCTATTTTTTTTTTTTGTTTTTGTTTTTGTTTTTTAGGCTAAACCTTCTTTGCCTACTGCTAAACTGGATCATGAGGAGGACTCCCATGCCAGCTCAGAGTCCCAGGTGGACCCAGCCTTCCTGGGCACTACTATGAATGTCCTTTGTGGCGAGGTTCCTCCGTACTACATTTAGGGACCATCTGGTGAGCAAGGGAATAGAGGCAACGTTCTTGGAGGGTACTGCTAAGTTGAACCAAGGGAACTGTGGAAAGGATGACATTATGTCTGTGTCTGCCAAGGGGCACTGAACTCAGATGAACCATACTGGGGAGAACTGGAGGGGGTGGAGGAGGTGGATCTTACTCAGGAAAGCTCCGAAGTGGGGGTGGGCAGGAGAGTTGAGAGTCTCATCCACTCTCCTTCCTCTGGAAAGGAATCTTAGAAGTCATTAAGTCTAACTCCCTCATTTTACAGATGAGGAAACTGAGACACAGAGAGGTTCAATAACTTGCTGAGAGTGACATGGCTAGTAAATACCTGAACCTAGGTCCAAGTCCAGAGCTCTATATGCTGGCTCTCAGGGTAACCTCCTCCCTTGGTAACCAGTGTCTTTGCTTTCTAGGTTTTGAGCTGCCAAGGGGACAGAAGAGATCCTGCGTGGTCCCCGAGTTTGAAAAAGGTTATAGCTTGCAAAGAGAGAAAAGAAGGGGGAAGGAAGGTGGGGAGGGAGGTTAGGGGAAGATGTATGTTTGGTGGGTGCGGGTGCTTCTGCTACAAAAAATAATAAAATTACTTTATGAGCTTTTCAAAAACTCTTAGGAAAATCCTGAGTGAGTTCCTTCCTGCCGGTCAGTCCACTACATCCCCCTGGACCACGGCCGTGGGCACTTAGCGAGGAAGGAATAGCGTTCTAAGGTGGGACTGGGAAAGACGGTTGGCAGATAGCGGAGAACAGAGAGCTGCCCCCTCCGCTCCGTGGAACGTGACTCCTTGTCCCAGACACGAGTGGGGGGCGTAGCTGAGACTCGGGGAACGATCAGCGAGGCTGTAGCGCCCTCCAATGGCTATTCCAGGAACGGCCTTTCTCTGTGAAAAGAGGACTAATTTAGGAGAGACAGAGAAAGAGAAAGAAACCAAGAGGGATCGAAGAGAGAAAAAGAAAGAGACACGGACAGAGAGACAGATACATAGAAAGGAAGTGAGAGGGAAAGACAGGGAGACAGGGAACACACACACACACACACACACACACACACACACACACAGAAAGACAGACAGGAGAGATAAGAAGGGAAGGAGGCAGAAAGAAGGGAGAGGGGGAGAAGGAGAGTCTCTGCAGAGGCTGTGGCTGGAGGGAGAGGCGGGGGGCCCTTCTTTTCCTGGGACAGTCTTGGGACACCCCATAGAGAACTCAGCCACTAGGAGGCACCCCCGGAGCTTCCACCCCACAAGTGAGCTCCATCCCGGAGCCCCACTGCGCTGCCAAATCCACCTTCCGCGCCCCACGCTTGCCCCTCGGGGCCCGGGGCTCCCTGGTCTCCCAGGCCTGCGTGGGTGGAGCCAGCAGTAGCAGCAACTGCAGCCGTGGTGGCAGCGGCGGCGGCGGCGGCCTGAACCCCCACCCCCCACGCGTGGAGAGGGCCCCCCTCCCGCTCCCCGGCGGGAGGGACCGCGACCGCCCGCGGGCCGGCTAGCTGCTTCCCCGCCTCCGGCTGGCCCCATTCCCGGGGCTGAGCACAGTCCGAGCCCCGAGGGGGGCCGAGCTCCGAGCGAAAACACGCCCTCCGGCGAGCTCATTTCCCTAAAAGAAAAAAAAGAGGAAAAAAAAGAGGGGGGGAGAGGAAGAGAGGGAGAGAAAAGCAAGGGCCGGAGAGGGAGAGAGAAGGGGGAGAGAAATTGAGAAAGGGGGTGGACGGGAAGAGAGGGAGGAGGAGAGGAGGGGAAGAGATAGGAGAGGAGGGAGAGAGGGAGGGCTGGAGAGAGCCGGAGAAAGGGAGGGAGAAAGAGAGAGAGAAGGAAAAAAGATCCCTCCCTTCTCCTTCCATTCCTCCTCTTCCCCTCCTTCCTTCTCTGCTCGCTCGGGCTCGGCCCCGGCCCCGGAGCCGCATCCCCGCCAGCATGCCCGGCTCAGCCGCTCGCCCGCCCCTGCTGCTGCCGCTGCTGCTGCCGCTGTCCCTGCTGCTGCTGCTGCTGCTGCTGCCCCCGCGCCCAGCCCGGGCGCTGGACTTGGCCGACTACACCTATGACCTGGGGGACGAGGAGGACCCCGAGCCCCTCAACTACAAAGACCCCTGCAAAGCCGGTGAGTGTCCCCCACCGCCACCACCAGGGCATGGGGGGGGGGCAGGCAGGCCTGGAGCTGGGGGGGGGGGGTGTCGCGGACAGTGAAGGTTGGGGGGGTGGGGGTGGTACGCGAGAGGAAGCGAGAGGATCCCTGCCACGCCACGGGGTCTATTCGGGGTTCGGGTTGGGGGAGGACGGTCCTGGGTGGGAAGCCGAGCCTGCCTGGTTGGCAATGCAGCGGGGAACAAAAGAGAGAGGGAGAGAGGGAGGGGGAAGTTTGGGGGACTTGTAGGACAGAAGTTTTGCTGCTGCCACCGCTGCCTGTTGCTGCTGCTATTTCTCGGATTCCAGGAGAGGAGGATTCCGAGGAAAGCTCCCTGGATGTAGGGAGGGCAGCCGCCAGGCAGTTCATTTTTCTACCCACTGGAAATTTTTTTGGCCACACTTGTGTATGTGTCTTCGCCCCTGTGCAGTTTTTCCTTTCTCTCCACTTCCCCCGCACTCCCATCTCCTCCTCTGGAGCGTGTTAGAAGTTTTCCAGTTTATCTCCATGGTCCTTGGGGCTGCCTGGCTGCTAGTGGGAAAGAGGAGAGGTGGGGAAATCCCTAAGGGCCTAATCGGGACAGGCCCCTGACCTAAGTAGGAGAGAGGAATTTTTTAAATGAATGGTGAGATTGCCCGGGATTCTTTGGGTGGTCGCAAGCTCCCACAGTGCTGGGGGAGACTGGTTAATCAGCTGTCAAAATCAATGAACACAACGTGAGAGGGAATTAACCTTTCCCCCACAGGCCAGGGGCAGGCTCCCAGTACCCCCCAACCCTAAGACCAAGTTGGTGGTAAGGAAAGGGAAGGCACAAAGAGAAGTGGAATCTTAAATATCCACTTTCCTACCCCACCGGGGCAAGAGGTTAATTAGCAGAGGTCAGGGTCCCAGGTTTGTGTATGGAGGTGTGTATATAGGGGGTGTGTGATTCCATTGTGGCTCATTGGAGAGTTTGTTTTAACCCTACCATCTAAAGGGTCCTGCCCTAGGAAGATCCAGATGGTCATTTATGTCAAAGGAAGTCCTGGGACAGGGTCACCTGGGGACAAAGAGCTACCCAGAGGACAGTAATAGCTGGGCTTTAAGATTCAGGATCCAGATCTCTCCAGAGGAGTCTGAGATGGGGATAGGGGATAAGAGGATGGAGTGGAGTAATGGAAGAATTCTTGGGGCTGGGCCAGCTAAGTGGTGCACTGGACAGAGCACTGGTCTTGGAGTCAGGAAGGCCTGAGTTCAAATACAACCTTAGACACTTACTAGCTGTGCCACCCTGGGCAAGTCACTTAATTGCCACAAAAATAAAACAAGAATTCTCAAGGCTTGTGGGGGAGCCTTGCTGTTATAGGGAAAATGGCCTCCTTCCAATGACTTTTCTCTATCTCTCCAGTTCACTGATGTGGCTGCCCTGGCAGGCTTCTTGGTGGAGGTGGACCACTGCAGGGACAGAAGGTCCCTAAGACAGAAAAAGGAGCCAGGTCTTTCCCCCACTCATCAGTATCCACATCTGCCTTCAGCTCTAAGCCAGAGTCTTTTATTGACTTCAGTTCAACAATTCAAGAAACATTTAATAAATGCTTTCTAAGTACAAGGCATTGTGCTCAGTGGTGGGGGATACAGAGTATTTGTTTATTTGGATGGATGGCTGGTTTGGTTTTTTTAAATGGCATAGTCTGACTTTTCAAGAAGTTTATAGCCTGGTAAGAGAGAATGAGACCTGTACATGTAATTCATAATATAAATAAATAGGAGAGGCCCAAATAGTGGCTTCCAGAGTATTCTTGCTGATTTCCATACTCAGTATGTTACTCTTACTCAAAAAACCTTCAGTAGCTTCCCATTGTCTACTAAAAAAAGTATAAAATCCTAATCCTGGAATTCCAGGGCTCCAGCCTACCTTTTTCTCTAGCACCCTTAATCCTCTTCCCTTACTCTATCCCATAGTCAGACTAGAAGTCTCCTAGTCCTCATTCCCCTTCTGTTCTCCTTGACCATTAGAATTGAAGTTTATCACTAGTGGGGATTTTTTTCATTCTTTGTACTTGTATCCCCATGGCCTCAAATGGTATCAGGCATTTAGGAGGTGTTTAATAACTGCTTGTTGATTGATTTGCTCACACTATAGCCTGCATCTGGAATGGATTTCCTACTTTTCCAGTTTCAATTAACTGACATCACCCCCACCCCAGCTCCCACTCCTGCCTCAACAGCCAATTTAAGCGCTTCCTCCAGGAAGCCTTCCCTGATCTCTCCTTCTTCTTTGATTTCCTCTCCCCCGCCTCCCATTGAGTAAAATTGCTCAGATTTCTCTTTGTGTGGACTTCTCCTTTGCCCAACATTCTTTGTGCTCATGTTTTCTTCATCTATCTCACCGTAAGCTCCTTGAGAGCAGGGCTTGTGTCTTAGCTATCTTGGTAACCAACCAGTGCCTGGTGCACAGGAGGTGACAAATATTAATAATGTTTGTTGAATAACAGAGCAATTTGAAAAGGACGAGATTGCTTGTAGTGCTTACACTTCATGTCCTTATACTTGGGTCCCTTCCCTTCTAAACTTGCTGGGAGGAGGGTGGAGACAGTTGCCTGGTAAAGAGGAGTCCTTGTCCCCACTGTCAGGGTCCACGTCTCCCCAGAGGAGTTTGTGTCCCCTTTCTTTGAATAAATGGATATTTCTTAAGCATCTACTAAGCATAGGGCTGATGGAATCACAAGCTCTGACAATTTAAAAAGTGTAACATGGGGTTTCCTAATATTGTAGAACTCACTGTAGAAGGGAGACAAGACACCTATGTATAAAACATAATTACTAATATACCTAGCCTGTAAGTGCCAAATAAGTGGCACCAGCCAGATGACAGAAAGATTACGGTGGGCTGGGGGAATATAGGACCTTTACAAAGTCACTGAGTTTTCCTGAACCTCAGTTTCCTTATCTGTAAAATGAGGGGGTTGGAATAAATTATTTCTAAAGCCCTTTCCACCTCTAAATGTGAGGGGAGGGAAAGAAGAAGCATTTATTAAGCACCTACTAGGAGTCAGACACTTTATGAATATTATCTAATTTGCCTATTTCTACTATTTTCTTTCTCCTTGGCTCTTCCACTGGAGGAGTTGCAGTGAGTCTAGACTTAGGTCCCCAAGCTCCAGGGATAAGGGTTTGAGTAGGATGGTGGTGAAAGAAATGGGCACTTGAAGTGACTGCTTGCTCAGGAGAAAGCCCAGGGTGAGGCTGAGGGGACAGCCCCCAGGCCACAGAGATGGTCTGACTATAGAGAATAGCCATCCCAGCACAATAACAAGCCAAGCCAAGCTGCAAGTCAGAATGGGCATCTTCTTCTTACCCTCCTATGTGGTCATTTCCAATCCCATCTCTCCACCCACCCTCACAAAAAATTATAATAATAATCCCTCCAGACTTTTCTTTCTCTTGGTGGTTTTAGCAGTCACCCAGGGTCACATGTTGTCAAGAACTTTGACTATCCTCTCTCCTTTACCTCTCATATAAAATCAGGTACCAAGTTTTGTCAATTCTACCTTCATAATATCTCTTGCATCTGTCTGTTTGTCTCTATTTCCATTGCCATCCACTTGAGACAGGTCGTTATGACCACTGACCTGACCATCTTCACTATCTTTTGTTGTCAGAGTAATCTTTTTTTCTGTATAGAGCTGGTTATGACATTTTTCTGCTCAGAATCTTTCATGGACTTCTCACTGCCCCTAGAAAAGAGCATTGGATTTGTCAGAGGACCTGGGTTCACATTCTGGCTCAGTTATGTGTGTCTGGAGATTCTGTGAATCCATTTCTTGATTCCTCTGACCATATATGATCCCTACCACTTTTGAACACCCAATACTATGCCCACAGCATGTATTCATTTGGTTTGCATTAGACTTTTTAAGTGTGTGTGTATATATATATACATATATACACACATATGTGTATATGAATACATACATACATGTGTGTGTGTGTTTTCAGGAATCAAGTTTTAACTAAACTTTGTATCTTCCTCAATGCCCAGCAAAGTGTTCTGCACATTTTGTTGTAGTTCAGTCAGGAGTTTTCTTGGCAAAGATACTGGAATTTCCTTCTCCAGCTCATTTTACAGGTTAGGAAACTGAGAAAAACAGGGTTAAATGACTTGCCCAGGGTTAAACAATAACTGAGGCCAGATTTGAACCCAGGAAGATGAGTTTTCTTGACTGTAGACCCAGTACTGTATCCTCTGTGCTACCTAACTGCCCATTCTATACGTTAATAGGTGCTTAATAAATGTTTGTTGAATTGAACTCATGACTGATCAGCATGGCCAGTGCCTACTATCCAGTGAAAGATCTAGTATAGAATGTTAGCACTCAAATCATCCAGAAGTCCATCTAGGACTTCTGTCTATCAGTTCACACCTAGATGTGCTCAGGTGATACTATATTCTCTGATACCATATGTTCCCTCCCCTCCCCCCACTTCTTTTGCTTTTCCTTCATTCCGCCCCGCACCCCTTCCTCCATCCCTGCTGTCTCTATACCCCAAGGGTCAAGGACTGCTTGCATACTCAATGTCTAGCTACCTTTTCTGTCTGGCTCTGTCTTCCAGTGCTGTGCCATTTCTCCAACAAAGGCAAAAGTCTTGACTTTGAAATTGATGGAGGGGGTGGTGGTAGCAACATGCCTTTGCCTCCTAGAGACAGAACTTGCTTCCCTGTTCAACTCTACACCCTCCTCCCTCTTTGTACATAGCGTAGACAAGCTTGCAGTCTCAGAGAGCTGACAGCCCTATCAATAAGATGGAAACATCCTTGTGACTGGGTTGTCCTGGGGATAGTCAGATCCTATAGCCCCACCCCCACCATCACTACTCTTGCCATCAAGACAGCTTTGAGAGAGATCCCCTAAATGGAATCCAGGGCATTTTTCCTCCCTTGGGGAGGATTCTGGGATAGTTTGAAGGATGGTTAGATCATCAATTGAGAGCTGGAAAGAATCTTAGAAGTCATCTACTGAGTCCAACACCTTCATTTTTTACTGTTGTTTTTAATACATTTTTTTAACGTCTTCTGCATTATGTATATCACCTACATTTCCTCCGTATCTGTTCCTCTCTTCCCTTCCCGTTCTTTATAACAAAGAATTTTTAAAATGAGAAAAAAGAGGGAAAGAATCAGAAAAAAAAGATACCAAAAATGTCTGAGGTGACGTGATGTTCGACTCCTTCGGAGCCTCCTTTCTTCAAAAGAGCAGGGTGAGGTATTCTTTTCTATATCTGGGGGGGGTTCCAACCTTGTTCATTATAGTTTTGTAATATGAAGTTTCGTTTGTTTGGGGGTTGTTCTTTCTTCCATTTATCTTGTTGTAATTATTGCGTATGTGTCATTTTCCTGGATTACTTCTCTTTGTATCACTTTATCCGTCTTTCCATGCTCCTCTGTACTCATCAGTTCATTGTTTCTTAGATTCTAGAGCACAGGAATCTTCCATTGCAGTCATACGCCACAGTTTGTTTATGCTTCCCAGATGGGCATTTACGGGCATCTACTTAATTTCTAGAGCTGCTATAAATATTTTGGTGTATATGAGACCTTTCTTTTTATCTGTGACCTTCTTGGGATATAAACCATCAGTGTAATCTCTCAAAGTGTATAGACTTTTGAATCACTTTATTTATATAATTTCAAATTGCTTTCCAGAATGGTAGTATCCATTCACATATCCTGTGCCTGTTTTTCCACAACCCTTCCAACATTAACTATTCCCAATTTTTGTATCTTTGTCATCTTTGCTAATTTTCTACCACCCTGCCCCCCCGCCTTCCACTTTAGAGATAAGGAAACTTAGGTCCACACCAAGGTGAAGGCTCTTGTGTAACATCGCAGCTGCAGCAGCAGCAGCAGCAGCAGCAGCAGTAGTAGAAGTAGGTGTCAGAGACACAAGTAAAACCCAGGTTTTCTGACTCCAAATCTAGCATGCTTTCCACTCAGCCATACTGCCTTCCCTGTTTTATATTTTGTTTATAGTCTAATTATTTTCTTTTCCCCTTACTCTTTCCCCAAGTAGATTTTAGGAAAGCAGTAGGATGAAGTCTTGCCTCCATGCCCCACATTTCCTAGGGGTTCCAAAGCCTGGCTTCATTGCCTGGGATGATACAGGAAACTGGGGGCAATGGGGAAGGGGAAGGTATGAACCTAAGAGGATGGAATGCTAACTAGGCATCCTACCTCTATGCCTGCCCGTCTCTAGAAGCTTTATTTTAGAAGTTGGGCTGAGGACATCCTACACATAGACTCTGGAGAAAGATCTCCAGGAGAAAATGAGCAAAAGAGAAAGGATGATGGGAGAAGTTTTGAGCCAGTTGATTCACTTCCTAGAGAAGCCATATCTGCCTCTCATCTCCTGCACCTCAGCTCAGTTGTCTGGCAGCTCTACTGCCACAGTTGTCACCTTGGAGGGCCTGAGAGGAGGTGGGGGTATTGCTTGAGGAAGGTGAGGTGTATACCATCAATGAGAATCATAACTTTCCTCTCTCCATCCTTATCCCTTTGGGGTTTCTCAAAGTTTATAATAGCGTTATAAACTCATGGCATGTTAGGTCTAGAATGGACTTTATAGAACAGACTTGGACTCAGTTTACAAATGGGGAAACCAAAGTTCAGAGTGGAGAAATGACCAGAATCTGGCTCTCCCTATGGTCAGTCTGGGGCTTATGTGTTTTTTATGCCTTTTCCATTATGTCCACTTTAATTAGTAAATCAAGGCATGTTTAGTCCTCAGGAAATTGTGGAGGGAGGTGATTTACTGGGCCCTGCAGGCTTTACTCCCAGACACATTAAATGACTCACCTCCCACCCACTCACCACTCACTCCTTTGTTCAGTTCTTTTTCTTTGGGGCCCCAAGGGAGAAAGAAAAAGACTGCTCTACATCTGATATAGGAAGAGGTGGACACAGTTGATGTCTGACGGGTAGTTTTGGGGCCAGGGCAGGTATGCTTTGTGGGGAGGGATCATAAAGCCCATCATCTCAATACTGAGTAACCCAAAATTGTACCTCCAGTCCCATCCCTCCTGGCCCCACCAGGGATAGGAAGCAGGCCATAAGCTTGTCCCCCTACAAGTGGTACCCAGCAAGGCCAGCCCTTTCCTGGAGAGAACATGCAGCCCTAATCCCACACTTCTAGTCTCATCCCCAATCCTGGGTTTTAAATACCTGACTTGAAAGGTAAAATAAACGTGGCTTCTCATCAGGCCCTTCACTTTTGCTGGGGTGTTTCCACTCCTCCCCTCCTCACCCCAATCAATCCATTAATCAACAAGCATTTATTAAACTCCTCTTATGTGGCAGACCCACTACCAGGTACTGGAAATACAAAGACAGAAAGAGAACAGTCATAGTCCCTGTTCTCAAGAATCTTACATTCTATGGGGGAGAATGACAATTTGTAGACATAGCAGCATAGGTATAGCTAGATGGCTCAGTGAATAGAGCTTGGGACCTGGGGTTATGAAGATCCGAGTTCAAATGTGGCTTTAGACACTCACTAGCTGTGTGACCCTGGGCAAGTCACTTAACCTCTCTTGGCCTAATCTACTGGTAAGGAAATGGCAAACCACTCCAGTATCTTTGCCAAGAAAACCTTGTACAAGGTCGCTAAGAATCAGACACAACTGAACAACAACCTGTAATTTCCCTGGTATAGAGAACTTCCTTTACAACACAGGTTGGTACCTTCTCTGCAAATTATCATCTTAAAGAGTTGCCTGAAACATTGAGAGGTTGTGACCTGCCCAGGGTCACTCCAGCAGTGTATGTCAGAGGTAGGTCTTGAATCTGGGTCCTCTTGGCTTCAAGGATGGTTCTCAGTCATTTTTGTCATGTTATATTTTTTAAAGGAATTTTTGGGAGGGAAGGAGAGAGCACTGGCACATAAGGCAATCAAGAAAGGAAAGGGTTCCTGTAGAAAATGGCACTGGAGCTGAGTTTAGAAGGAAATAAATAATTCTAAAAAGACAGAAGTAAAGAATAAAGTATTTTCCAAGCATAGGGGTATAATCGGTGAAAAGGTACAGAGAGGAGAGATTTGGGGCCTCATGGGTTTAGAGCTAGGCTAGAGTATTATGTATGATGGAATGCAAGAAGGCCTATCTGGCTGTCCTGGAGAGGGCAGGGCCCCATAGCAAAGGGTAATGAGTCTGGCCAGGTAAGTGGGGGTCAGATTGTGAAGGGCTTTAAAAGCCAAACAGAGGAGCTTGTTTGTATTTGGTCCTAAAAGCTACTGGAGTTTATTGAACAGAGGAGACAAACATGATCAGACCCAGGTTTGGGGAAAATCACTTTAGCAGCTGTCCAGAGGATGGCTTGTAGGAAAAGAGTATGTCCACAGGTGGGTGTGTTTTTGAGATCAGAGTGATGTTTTAGACACTGAACTGATCAAATGTTTGAGTGAGCTCAGGTGTTTTCCCGGACAAGATGAAATATTTATATGATTATGTTTCCATATATATGAATATGTTATCAATAATGAATTCAGACATACATATGCAGGGATGGATGGTTTCTTAGGTTTGCTTGTATATGAAATCTTGTGTGGTTCAAAAGAAATGCCCACATTTGGGCATCACTGGGATATGGATATGCCTGTGTTATAACCCTGAGTGTGTATCCTCAGGCACACTCAAACCTCCACTGACACTCAGTAAGTGCTTGGTGAGGGGATGACTGGAGACACCAAGGAGAAGGCCTAACCCTCAGTTTGCAGCTTCAAGGACCCCCAGGCTCCAAAGCTTCAGCCTTACCTTTTCCCTGCAGCTCGTCCAGTGTTTGCTCTAAATACTCATCACCCCAGGCTACTTTACAAGCAGAAAATAAAAACAAAAACTTTTGATCCCAAGTTGAAAACAACTGACCCTGACCCCAGAATTTCCTTCCGGACTGAGGAGGGAAGGCATTGGTTCTGAAGAAGCCAGCTTTTCCAGCCTTTGGCTGGGAAGGAATTCCCTAATGGGTGTGATTTTCCTGGTTCCTTCACCAGAAACTCCTCCTCCTCTCCATCCCGGGGCTCTCCCACATCCCTAGCTCTCCCTTTTTCTTCTTTCTTGCCTCCCTCCCCCCAAGTCTATTCCCACACATTCTTCAGCCATGACATCCCATTCCATCCCATGGGGCTCCCTGATCCAGGCCTGCCTTGCTCTGAGATTCTCTGGGTAAATTAGTAAGGGCCATCAACACACAATTTCCTTGCAGGCTCTGACCTGTTCCACCTTCTTAAACTACCTCCCACCCCACAGATTCGATTGTCCCCCAGGTGGGCCTTCTCTATTTAGATTCCTTGTACCTGTCAGTGGTTCGGATGCTTAGAATTTAAGGTTCCAGGTTAGAATCATTTCAGTCCCCCCAAGGGTTCCTCTGGGCTGAGAGCTGACTAAGCATGTTTGGCAGGGAGGGACTGTAAAGTCACACACTTTTGCAACTCCCTCCTTGGAAAGTGCACTTGTGTGTTTAAGGAGATGAACAGATGATTGAGTACTCTGGAAAGCGTAAAGTTCTGTACAAATGTTTAGGATTATTATTACTGTTGTATGTGCAAATGTGTTTACATGTTTGCAGGTGGGTGCCTGTGAAGCTGCCCTGGCAAATGAATGTTTATGCATGTGCCTATACAGCAGTGTGCAGGTGAGAGTGTACACTTGAGGGATCATGGGATTTAGGGTTGGAAAGAGATCAGCTTAGATAGCGTCTAGTTAAATCCCTCATTTTGTAGGTGAGGAAAAGAGAGGTCCAAAGAATTAAATGATTGCCCAAAGACCAGACAACAGAGCCATCATTCCCTCCCAGGGCTCTTTCCGCAACCGTCCTCTGTCTCTGGAATGGGATCCACCGTTCCCAGCCCGGGCTTACTCCCTTCTCCTTGTCCAGCTTCTTTGTAGTCTTAGTTGTAGGTAATCCAATAAGGTAACCATCTCTTTGTTTCCCATGGACTAGGATAGTTGAATACAGTTTTTAGAGGGGATGAATTGTGGCTTCTGTATCTGAGTATGATGAGCTAGTCATTCTGATGGGGCTAGATAGAAAAGCCCAGGACTCAGTGAGGCAACGGGGCAGCAAAGTGACTCAATGGATAAAGTGTTGGACCTAAAGTTAGGAACGCTCATCTTCCTGAGTTCAAATCTGGTCTGAGATACTTAATAGCTGTTTGACCCTGGGCAAGTCACTTCACCCTGTTTACCTCAGTTTGTTCATCTGTAAAATGAGCTGGAAAAGAAAATGGCAGTATCTTTGTCACAAAAAGTCAGACACAACGAAACAATAAAATATTTGAGGGAACATGAGTATATGTATGAATGTGAATTTGTGGTTTATAAGGATATGTGGAGGTCCCATGGCCTGATGGAAAGAGTATTGGGTTTAGAATCAGAAGACCTGGGTTCAGATCCTCTCTCTGCCACTTACTAGCTGTGTGACTGATTATATCAGTAGCCATGATCAGGAAGACCTGAATTCAAATTCAGCCTCAGACATTTCCTAGCTATATGACCCTGGGGAAGTCACTTAACCCAGTTTTCTCAACTATAAAATGCTGATAGTAATAGTACCTACCTCTTAGGGTTGTTATGAAAACCAAATGAGATAATGTTGATAAAGTGCTTAGCATAGTACCTGACACATAGTAGGCACTAATAAATTCTTATTCTCATTAGGTGTTTGTAAATCCCACCATCTACAGAAAGCTTTCCTCAATCCTTTTTAATTCTAGTTCCTTCCCAATGTTGATTATCCACAATTTATCACATATATATGTATATATATACACACACACACACACATATATGTATATCTTCTTTGTACATAGCTGTTTGCTAGTTACCTCCCTCATTAGACTAAAAGTTCCTTGAGATCTGGGATTGTTTTACGTCTTTCTGTGTGTCTCCAGTGGTTAACACAGTGCTTGGCACATAATAGCTTCTTAATATACGTTTATTGACCAAATCCTTATATCTTGCGTCAGTGCATTCTTCTTAGTGCACCTGCCCTTGTGTGTGTGTGTGTGTGTGTGTGTGTGGTGTGGGTGGTGTGGGTGGTGTGGGTGTGGAGTAGTAGTAGTAGTAGTAGTGGTAGTGGTAGTGGTAGGAGTAGTGGTGGTGGTAGTTGTAGTAGTAGTAGTAGTAGCAGTAGCAGCAGCTGCAGCAGCAGCAGCAGCCCCACATCTAGATTGTCAGCATGACACAGTGGGAAGAATTTCTTTGTTTCTTTAAGACTGTCAGGGACCACAGGTGGGCCTTTGTGTACCTGTGTGTGTTTGAGTAAACGAATGTGTGTTTCCACAGAGCAGGCCATTTGGGGCAGAGAAATCTGTGTCAAGACCCAAGGTTAAAACAATTTGTGTAATTCGGACAGCCAAGCCTCAGCTGAACTGTGGGATGGGAAGCAGATGTCTCCATGGGCGGAGCTGCTGGGAAACGACTTCCAGCTCCTAGCTCCACCTCCCCTGTCCAGCCTCCTTGCACCCCCACCCCACTTCCAACTCACTCCTATTTCCCTGAGACAATTCTCTTTCCAGTCTCTGCCTCCTTGTTTGCTTCCCCAGAAGGAAATGGACTCTCAGTCCAGATGCTCAAGCAATTCACCTGAACCTTTCTCAGGGCCTCAATTTCTTCATCTGTTAAAATGGCCATAATTTTACTTGTAGTACCCACCTCACAGGGTTCTTGTGAGCTGTATAAACCTTTTAGCACTATCCAAGTGAGAGCCACTGTTATTACAGACTCAAACTTTAGTCTCTTCTGCTCTCCTCCCCCTACCTCCCTGCTGTTCTGTGTGAATGTTTTCCTAATCTCTCAGTTGACTCAAGTCCTTGGAGAGGTTCCCCCTCAAAACTAGGTGGCTAGACTTTGCTCTTACAGGGCAGCTCATTGAGGGAAAAGCCTTTTGAAGCTCCTGAAGAACCCCAATATCCATATTCCTCTCTTCTCTCCCTGTTTTTTCTCTCTGCTGTGGATACTTAACAACTTGTGGTGGTGAGATTTGGTGAAAGGTAGGGTTGGGGACCAGAAGGAGAGTGGGCACCAGGCACAATTCCTTGGTAGAATAGAGGCCAGAAAGGCTTTGGTTTGAGCTCCCCTGGTGGGCTAACCCAGGCCCTCTGCTGCCTGGCTCCACAGTCCAGGGAAGGGAGTGGGCAGTCAGAGACCACGCCAGCTGCGAGGAGGACAGCTGACTGACTTTTTCTCATGCCTCTCTCTAGCTGCTTTTCTTGGGGACATTGCTCTAGATGAAGAGGACTTGAAGAGCTTCCAGGTGGAACAGATTGTGGAACTCAGGCAGCGGGCCATCCACAGGGCGACTGGCAAAGCCTCAGGTATCACCAGTGCTGGACCATCGCTGCTCCTAAGGGACTGTGAGCTCATCAAGGCAGGGTGGAGACTGCCTACTTCCCAGCGGCCTCCAAAGCCTCAGGCCTTTCCTGTTCCACAGACAGAGGCCACATAGGGGCCAGGGCACAGCCCTGATGCCCATCCCTCTTGTCTTGGGTCAACTTAGTCCATGAAAAAGCACATAGGGTGGAGAAGTGTCATGGGTCTCCTGGGCTGTCCTGGGTTCAGGGACCCAGAACTCACTAGTATTCCTCATATGGTCCTTGATTTAGAGGAATCAGAGCTGTCTGCTAGGCCTATCCAAGCCCCTAACTTGCCTCAGCTTTCTGCTGGAGATTTTCTTTATGCCCTGGCAGGGGACTGTGGGTGATATGGACAAGAATAGGGACAAAGCTAACGCTCTGGGAGCACATTCCCCCGGGGCCAAGGGGATTTCTTCAGCCCCTAGCACTCATCAATGCCTGTGTCCACAGCAGATAAAGTGCCTTCCTTTCCTTCTCCGCTGAGACATCATGGGCAGATGCTTTGAATCTGGGAGCTGGGGGCAGGTTAGCCTTCACAGGAGGGTCGGAAAGTGGTCAAGATGTGGAGAATAAGTATCATTCTACTCTTCTGCCCCTCAGACCTTAGGTTTCCTATTGAAATAGTACCTTGAGAGCCCCAGGTCAAGCTCTTTCAAGTCTCCCCCCTGCTCCAAACTGGGGAGTGGATAATTCCTGAGCCTTTCCAGGGATGACACCTGAGGAATAGTCTTGTTCCTACATAGCTTCCCTGTTGACAAGAGCTCTAAGGACTCTGACTCCCAACCCACACTGAATAAGCCCTGCTAGCGCCAGGCAGTGTTTGGTCAGCCTAGTAAAGAGAGGGGCTGGACTGCCCCAGAGAGCCATAGTTCTGAGGTCAGAGAACTTGGCTTCAAATCCTACCTCTAACACTTATTTACCTGTGTGATCCTGGGCCAGTAATTGAACATCTCTGCACCTCACTTTCCCCATCTGTAAAATAAGGGAAATGGACTAGATGGTTTCTGAGATCCCTCCCAGCTCTAAACCTATGATCCTTTGAGAAGTTCAAATAAGGCGCTCTATAGAAATATATATAAGACCCTCAAGGAGCTTATTATCTAGGATGCATCAATGAAGGAACTAAGGAATAGTTAGCCTTGAGCATGGAAGATTCAGAGGGGTCCTGAGAGCGTTCTCTGAGTATTTAAAGTATCTAAATTCAGATTAGAATAGTTCCCCTTGGCCCCAGAGAGGAGGACTGAAGCAAAGAGGAAGAACTAGAAAGAAAAATTTAGGTTTGATGTTGGGGAAAGCTTCCTAACAGTTCTTGTTTGTCCTTTGTTCTTGAAGAGGATCAGTGATACCAGGAGGGGTGACGTCTTGACTGACAAGTGAAGTGAATTTAAGTGAGGCAGGGCTGTGCAGAGTCATCAGCCTCATGCTGTCCTCCAGAGTTATTGGAGACCAGGGACAAAACATAGGTCAAGACAACTGGTAATAGCCCCTTCCTAACAATTGGAGCCATCCAAAAATAGAATAGGCTGTCTTTAGCTGGCAGATCTTCACACTGAGGCTGGATAACCCCTGACCAGGAATTTTACAGAGGAGTCTGCTTATTCAGGACTCACTGGGACACTGACTTCTGTGGTCCATCCTCCTACCTCTGAGATTCTATGATCCGGGCAAGGCAGCTTGATATAGTTGGAAGCTCATGGATCAAGGAGATTCCTGTATAGATAGTAGCCTTGCACTGCAATTGTACAGAACTTTGTAGTCTCCAAAGGCCCATAATTGTCAGCCATTACAATATCACATATGTGGATGCAGTTTGTAAAACTCGCATCCTTTACAAATGTTAAATTGTTAAAAGAAGACAAGCTTGTCCTTAGATGGCTTCAGGTTCCCAATACATCTCGAGAAAAAAGTGAATAAGCTTTCTCTCACCTAGAACTCCATTCTTCTTCCCTTTTCCTTTCAGGAAATAGTTCCACCCCCACAAACCATGCTCCAGGAAGGCCTCAAAGAAAGGCCCGAGAGAAGCTGGGTGGCCGGAGCCGGGGCCGGTCCCGTAGCAGGAGGGCAGCAACATCCCGGCCAGAACGGGTATGGGCTGACGGCATCATCCCCTTTGTCATTGGAGGGAACTTCACTGGTGAGTGGAGGAGTCATGGTGAAGGCTCAGTGAGAGTAGGGGTGGAGAATGGGTGGACAAGGTCAGGTGAATTGACTTAACTTATTTAGGAAGTTGGCACCAGGAGGTTTCTGGAACCTAGTACTGACCTTCAGTAATGAAACACAAAGAGGGAGTTTATCTCCCTCTCTCTACTTATCAGCCCCTCTCCCTATTGACTCTTCTCTCTGAATTCACTGTGCTCCTCAGAGGACATAGACTCCTTTCCCTTCACAATAAAAATGGAACTGAGCAACAGAGACTGGGAACGGGAACTCTGGGCTCCCTGCTTGACTATCTTTGTTCAAGGCCACCCCTTTCCTGCTCTAAAACTCTTGTTTCACAGCTGTAGAATGGGGAGAATAAGTTTGATTACGGTCATTCTCCTCATTTCCCCTGTTATCCCAGCTGCCAAACCCCTAATACTGCATAGTAATGAAGGAAAAAGATCAAATGGCAAAGTGCTTTTAGCTGTTTAGGAGAGAAGCTGGTCTCTCTGGGCTCCTAGCTGATGTCTGACTCCTACTTAGCCCGATCAAACCCTTTTCTTATATAGGCAGCCAACGTGCTGTCTTCCGGCAGGCCATGAGACACTGGGAGAAGCACACATGTGTCACTTTTCTGGAGCGCACAGATGAGGACAGCTATATTGTATTCACCTACCGACCTTGCGGGTGAGTGGGAAACCCTAGGACATAACCTCCCTTCAGATACCACCCCTAACAGAAACACTGTCCTGGGCTTGCCCTTACTTATATGGGCAATGCTGCCCACAGGCGTGGCTCTCCTCATCCTAAAATGTCCATCTCTCTGGTCACTAGCCCCTGGGACAGATCTACCTGATTTTGTTCAGGCTCTTAGTCTTGGGTCCAGGTCCCTAAGACCTCTCCTCCCTTTATTCCCTACTCCTTTTACCCAGCTCTTGTCCTTCCCCTCAGCCTGGACTAGGAGTCTAGGCAGGTTCCTCCCCCTGAGTCAGCTGCACTCCCCCAGCTCGGGCCCTGCCCCCCTGAGCTGGCCCTGCCCCCCAGGTGCTGCTCTTATGTGGGTCGCCGGGGCGGGGGACCCCAGGCCATATCCATTGGGAAGAACTGTGACAAGTTTGGCATCGTTGTCCATGAACTGGGCCACGTCATCGGCTTTTGGCACGAGCACACACGACCTGACCGTGACAACCATGTTGCCATTGTGAGGGAGAATATCCAGCCAGGTAATCTCATCTACCTTTCTCCACTTACTCTCCCTGGTCCTATGCCTGTGACCCTAGCATTCTAGACTGATGCCTGGCACCTCTCTATTACCCAAAATTGCAGAGAAAAGGGAGAGTAGTCCATAGGCTCCCCTAACTTTAGCCTAGTTCAGATCTATCTCTGAGCAGTCCCATGGGTTCTACTCTAGGCTGCAGGGAACCAAGGAGCCTTTGATCATCCTTAGGTCAAAGAACCTTGAATAGAACAGGCCAGTTATGGAATCACTTTAGGAGTAACAACCAGTCCCACATCCCTGGACTTAACAGGACCCTTAGGTTATCCCAGAATCCAACTATCTCTGGGATGAAAAGAGGGGGACAGGGGCAAGGAGAGCTATTTTCCCAACCATTCACTTCTCTGCTGTCTCTCATCTCCTCACCCTTTTTCTTCCCCTGCCCTCTATGATCTCCATCTCCCCTTCTCCCTCTCCCTCTCTGTCTCAGTCTCTCCCTGTTTTTCTCCATCTCATCTGTCTCTATCTCAGCATTTCCTTTTCACCACCAAGGCCCCACTCCTGTCCACTTCCTCTTGCCCTTTCCCTCCTTGCTCTCTCCCCGTCCACTCTTGGAGCTTCCTCGGAGACATTTGGCCAGAGCTAGCCTGTTAGCAGGACCCTCTGTCCTTCTCCTGGCTGCCCACTACTGTGGGGACCCCAGCTGCATCAGTGCCTTATCTTTACCAAGAATCCTCCCCTTCCTGGTGTGCTAGCCCCAAGAGAGGTGTTCTGACACTGTCTTGGTGCCCCAGAGCTGGGCAGTTCCCCTCTCCTTTCCCCCTCCTCCTGCCCCCCGCATCCTTTTCCCCATCTCCACAGGACAGGAGTATAACTTTCTGAAGATGGAACTCGAGGAAGTGGAATCTCTAGGGGAGACTTACGACTTTGACAGTATCATGCACTATGCTCGAAACACTTTCTCCAGGTAAGAACTAGAGCCTCAGCCTCCAGTAGCTGTTCCCATTCTCACCTTGCTCATCACTCAATAGCATGCTGTGTTTCTTCAGGACTGACATGGGCTCTGATGGGAGAGGTAGATGGTAGTGTACGAGGATCCTATGTAAATGATCTTAGTTTTATGGAGCTAAGTGACCTTTTCCTCTAACCCCTTCATTTAACAGATGAGGAAACTGAAGCTCTGAGATGTTAAGGACTTGCCCAGCATTGCACAACTAGTTAGGGTCTGAGGTGGGATTTGAATCCAAGTCTTCTGGACTCCACGTCCTGGGCTCTAGTAACTTACTCCATGCTGCATCTCCCTAGCTAGGAGCAAAGGTGTCTTCTGGGCATATGTAACCCTAATGCCTAGAGAAATGCTCTAAGCATGTACATCCATCCTTCCTCACTTGGTATATACTCTGTCTAGAACATGTGGTTCTGTAGTAGATCTGTCCTCCCTTTCTCATAATCTACCACTATTAGATTTGTATTGCCTGCCACTACTACATTAAGTTCCAGAGAAGAACCACAAGCCCTACCTCCTACAAAAACTTGGGGAGGTGATTTGGAGATGACCAGACCCCTTCAAGTCAGTATATCAGTTCCTTTCTCATGGGAAATAGGACTTGATCTCATGCAGCTCCTAACTCAGCCTGCTCTTTCTATTTTCTTTCCTTGTCTTTTTCTCTGTCCTTGAATTTGTCCTTCTGCCCCTTGCCCTCACCCCACCCCCAGCCAAATCTCAATCTTTCTCTTTCTCTTTCAGTTCCACTCTCTCCCTCTTCCTGCCTTCTGGCTCTTTCTCAATCCAAGGCTGTTCCCAGACCCTTGAAGCCACATCAGAGACCAAAGAAAAGTGATGAGGTCATTACACCCCCCACCCCCACAAACCCATATCCCACCCCACCCTACCTTCATTCTCACTCGTCCAGCTGGATGTGAGTCAGGGACTCTGGGGAGGTAGAATCCTGCCCAATCTCTCATTCACCTCATGGAAACCTCCAGTATTTCAGCATTTCCCATTGAGAAGGGAAGGAAATAACTAGGGCCATCTGGCTCTCAAGATCTTTAGGTTATCCCCAAGGACTTAGTTGGCTAGCAAACCTTAAACCATCCAGAGCAGCTAGTTCCAGCAAGGTAGACTGCTAGGAATTGGGGAATCAGAACAGGCATGAATCAACTTGAGCAGTGGGGTTAGAAGAGGTGGAGAGAAGAAAAGAGATAAGATAAAGGCTTGGAGGCTCAAAATCTACCTGTGTTTTTTTAATAAGACTGTAGAATAAGTAGGAGAAATACCAGTAGGACCTTAGATACCCTCATCCCACCCCTTATTTTTACCTCCTTCCCAAATGTTGAGTTCCTTTGTGGCTTCTCCAGTCTCGTGGTGGGTCCAGCTGCCATGGGGTGGGGTTGCTGTCTATGGCACACTAATGACAGGGTACTTTGTCTCCACCCTTTCCTGACCCTGCTGCAGAATGTCTGAACCCAGGCAGGGTTGTGACCTGTGGAACAGACACTGAGCCTCTGCGGGGCTCCATTCACTGGTGGCACTGTATGCCCTGAGTGGGTCCCTGCTACACTTATTTCCTCCCAACATCACCATTCTGATTTTGGTTTCCCTACCCAGGGGTATCTTTCTGGACACCATTGTTCCCAAGTATGATGTCAATGGGGTAAAGCCTCCTATTGGCCAGAGGACTCGCCTGAGTAAGGGAGACATTGCCCAGGCCCGCAAACTCTACAAATGCCCAGGTGAGAGGGAAGATTTATAGTTAAGGATCAGAGCTAGAGCTCAGAGAGGAATCAGAGACATCTGTTTAGGGGTTTGCTTCAATAGTGCCACTGAGAGTCAAAGGCATGGCACAAAGAACAGAGAAGTTTCTTTAAATAATTTAACTATAGTTAAATAAACAAGTATTTATTTTCTTTGCCTCTCCTCTAATTGAATAATAACATTAAAAAATAAAATATTTGTAACCATGTACATAGTCAAACAAAACAAATTCCCCCATTGGCCATGTCCAAAAGTGTGTATCTCATTCTGCGTTTTGGGTCCATGCCCTCTCTGCCAGGAGCTGGGAAGCATGCTTCATCTTTGTTCCTCTGGGATTATGGTTTTTCTTGCATTAATCACAGTGCAGCAAGCAGAGTTGTGAAAGATGATGGGGGAGGGTGCTACCATGCAAATCTTGAGGGAAGAAGGAGGCTATTGGAGCCAAATGATGAGTCTTCAAATTGTACAAGGTGGGAAGGATCGAGCATGATGGGGGGAAACTGCCTTTCAAGGTCTGGGCAGGGAGTAAGGAAAAAGAAGAAGTGTTGGGAGAATGCAAATTAAAGCAGTACATTGAAGGACAGGCCCAAGACAGTGACTAGAAAGTTTGAAGAGAGTTGCCTAGAGGAGCAAGTAATAAGGTTGGATCTAGAGATAAGCACTTAAGGGTAAGACCTTGTGAGGGGATCACAAGATGAAAATCTGAGGGTAGAAGGGTTCATGGGAAGTAACTGCAAGATAACAGACCACAGCTAAACGCTAGTGTTGAGTATGCTTAGGTATCAGATGGTCTTTGTAAGAAAGATCTATAGGAAGGGGCCAGAAGACTGTCTTGTCCCCTGCCCTCTGTCCCCCACCCCAACCCACCAGCTGGGCTAGGAATTGAGGCCCACTACAGGGGAAGAGATTTAGACCAGAGTTTGACCTCAAATGCAGGAACCCTTAGTTGCTATGATAACGCCCATGGTACGGCTGGTTGTCCTGGCAGCAAGAGGCAGGGAGAAGTGGAATGGTGTGTATGTGTGTGTGTGTGTGTGTGTGTGTGTGTGTGTGTGTGTGTGTGTGTGTATGAGTATATGTCTGTGTATAGGGAGAGGAATTTAAAGGGACCGAGCTGCTTCCTAGAGATTCTTCCTTGCCTCCTATTCCCATCCTTACCCCTACCCTTAAAGGGATACCAGGGATAAAGCTCAGATTTGAGGAAGGATGGGATGCAAGTTGGAAGGACTGGGTCACTGCAGCTAATGAATGGTACTGGCATTTGTTGTTTGCCCAACAGCCTGTGGAGAGACTCTTCAGGACAGCACTGGAAACTTCTCCTCTCCTGAATACCCCAATGGCTATTCTGCCCACATGCACTGTGTTTGGCGCATCTCAGTCACACCTGGAGAAAAGGTACCACCAAGCCTCTGACCTATATGTGTCTCCTTCCCTACCCAGCACTCTCCTTACCCTGTATCCCTAAAGCTATTACTTTACCCTGAAATGAAATGTAGTGTTGAGAATAAGGGAATGTACCTCTCTACAGATTTTCATTCATTCAGTCAGTGTTTAAGTATGTCATGGCAGGCAATATCAGGGATATAGTGAATCTATAATCTAGTTGGGGAGGCCAGATATGCACACAAGCAGCTCTGTATTGGAGGTGACAAGACCTAGCATCCAGTCCTAGCCAGGTGACTCTTTACAAGTCACCTCTCTCTGAACTTTGCACTTTTCATGTGCAAATTGAGAGAATTAGGTTAAGGGACTGCTAAAGTCCCTTCTGGTGCTAATAATCTATGATTTTGGGCAAGTCATTGAATTTTTCTGTGCCTCAGTTTCCACAGGTATAAAATGAGGGAGTCGGGCTAGGTAACCTCTAAGGTCCTTTCCAGGACTAGATAGATCTGTGATCCTTAGATTTTGTCATAATCTTTGCACCATAGACATCTGAGATACAAAGGGCTTGAGTTATTTTCTGTGGGTTTACTATTCTTTCTGGGCTCCCACCCTAACAAAGAAATCTGGGAGATATATCTCCCAGGGGCACTGATGATCATACTCACAAGCAAGCACTCATTCATTGTTCAAGTTACCAAGTAATAAGAATCCTTGCAATGCCTCATGTACCAATGGCCCACCTCCTGCCCCTCTCCATAGCCCCAACAGGTCTCAGGCTGGAACCCACTCCTGGCAGTTTTGTTTTTTGCTGTTCTACGTGTCACCACATTTCACAATCTTTCTTGAGATCAAGGGAGGTTGCTTTGACGCTATTGCCTTCCTCTGATGTGAGTCACTCTAACTGTACTGTCTCTGACTGAGAAAAGTCTGTGGTTCTTCCCAGACACACTGAGAAAGAACCTGGGAGTTCCTCTTTTTAAAAATCATTCTTTAATTTTTCAATTAAATTTTATTTTTTCTCAATCATTTTTTAAAATTACAAAATAGAAACCACCAGTAAACATGAACATTTTCATACACAAAGAAGGCCAGATAATGAGAATTGTACATGAGACATGCAGCCTGTTCCTTTTAATATACGTTAAATTTAATGTGGTAATACCAACATTGCCCTGCTCCACTGTGTCTCCCTTTGAATTCCCCTCTACTTCCCTCTGAGTATTTTTAAATGTTTCATTGGCACTCTTTCCTTTCTTTTTTTGCATGATTATCATTATTCTCTACCTCCCTTCTCCCAACTTCTCTCCTCCCAGATAAAATCTTGTAACAAAAAAGCAAAACCAATTTATGTTATAGTGGTTATATCTGCATATGTCTCACTTTGCATGTATAGTATATCATCTGTCCAGCAAGAGGTGGGAAACATGATTCATCAGTCTTATGGAATCAGGAATGATCATTATGTTGATCAGTGTTCTTAAGTGTTTTCTTGGAGTCAATGAATATAAATTGTTCTCTCAATTCTGCTAACTTCGCTCAGCATTGGCTCATCCAAGTCTTCATCAGTTTCTCTGAACCATTCCCCTATATCATTTCTTATGGCTCAATAATATTCCATTAGATTTGTATATCATAATTTGTTCAGAGACTTCCAAATGAATGGATTCCCATTTTGTTTCCAGTTCTTTGCTACAACAAAAAGTACTGCTAATAAATATTTTTTGTGGACATATAGATCCTTTCCCTCTGTCTTTGATCAACTTGGGGACTGTGCCTAATAGAGTGTCACTGCACTGAAGAAAATGCACAGTTAAATGTCTTTTTTTGAGTAGAGTTCCTACTTGTTTTCCAAAGTATTCAGACCAATTCACAGCAGCTCCATTAATGCATTAAGCATATTTGTCCTTTACCAGACCTTTCAAAAATTGTCACTGTATTTATCATCTTTGTCAATTTTATGGATAGAACCTCAGAGTTGTTTCAATTTGCATTTCTCTTATTCATAGTGATTTGGAACATTTTTTTTTTCATATGATTAGAGGCAGCTTGGATTTCTTCCCTTGAGAAGTGCCTGTTCGTATCTCTTGACCATGTATCTCTTGGGGAAAGACTTTTGTTATTACATACTTGTATCAATTCCTATGTTTCTTGGATATTAGACCTTTATCAGATAAATTTGCTTTAAAATCTTTTTCTAGTAAACCATTTCCTTTCTGCTTTGCATTTGTCTGGGCAAAACCTTTTCAGTTTTATGTAATCAAAATTATTCATTTTATCATTTGTGAGTTCCTTTCTCCCTTCTTTGGTCAAGAACTCTTCCCCCTTTCCATTGTTGTAACATATGATGATTGGACACTTCCCACATTCTTTTCATGGCTGTCTCAGCTGCCCTTTCTGATGCCCTCAGTGCTCCTCTTTTTACATTGACTTTTGGAGCCCTTCATAGCCTGACTCCCCTTCCTACCTTTCCAATCTTCTCATACTTTGTCCCTTGGAGCAGCTAGGTGGTGCAGTGGATAGAACACCAGTGCAGGAGTCAGGAGGACCTGAATTCAAATCTCACCTCAGACACTTGACACTCACTAGCTGTGTGACCTTGGGCAAGTCACTTAACCCCAATTGCCTCATCCTGGGTCATCTCCAGTCATCCTGATGAATATCTGGTCACTGAATTCAAATGGCTCTGGAGGAGAAGTGAGGCTGATGACCTTGCACAGCCCTCCCTCACTCAAAACAAAGTCAAGTGCAAGTCATGTCATCATTTCTCTAATGTCATAGTCTTCTTCAAAACCAAAGGACAAACACAGAAAGACAGATTTCACTGTTCAACTTTCTTCTTTATTTGTGTTATATGACTAGAGATTGTCTTTCTTTAACTATTATAAAATAATGCTAATGACATTGAAAATGTTTGCCTTATTCTTGATCATATTTAAATGCCCTCTACTATTTGTTTCTCTGTTATAGATGATGTTTGTTCTTGGTTTTATATGGATACTGTTTACCATAGTAAAGAAAGGTTAGGTTTGTGATATTTTAAAATAAAAGGGTATTACATTTTGTCAAAAGCTTTTTCTGTATCTATTGGTATAACTATGTGATTTTTATTTTTTGTTAATATGGGCTATTATATTTATAGTTTTCCAAATATTGAACTATCTATGCATTCCTGGTACAAATCTAAATTGCTTATAGTAATCTTTTAAATATGTTGCTTTAGCCTCTTTGTGGATATATTTCATTCAATAACTTTGCATCAATATTCTTTCTAGATATTGATCTGTAGTTTTCATTCTCTGGGTTCTCGCTCCATGATTTAGGTAGGTATCAGGACCATATTTGTCTCATAGAAGGAGTTTGATAGTATGCTATCTTTATTTTTGCAAGCAATTTATGTAAAATTGGAGTTAATTGTTCCTTGGCTGCTTGATAGAATTTACTAATAAATCCATCTGGTCTTGGTGTTTTTCCCCCTTTGGTAGTTCATAAATAGCTGTTTGAGTTTCTTTTTCTAAGACTGGATTATTTAAATTCTCTGTGTCTTGTTCTGATAATCTGAGAATTTTATATTTTTGTAAATATTTATTCATTCCATGTGTTTTTATTTTCTGTCATCGAACTAGGTAAAATAGTTTCTAATGTTTTCCTTTAGTTATTTTTCATTTGTGGTCAATTCTCCTTTTTCATTTTTGATATTAGCAATTCAATTTTCCTCTATTTTATCAGATTAGCTAATGATTTACATATTTTATTTGTTTTTTTAAAAGACCTATTTTTATCATTTCAATAATTTCTTATTTTAAATTTTATTCATCTCCTTTTTGATTTTCAGAATTTTTATGTTTTGTGCTTAGCTGAGATTTTTTTAATTTGGTATTTTTCTTAATTGTATGCGCATTTCATTGATCTCTTCTTTCTCTCTTTTGTTAGTAAAAGTGTTTAGAGATATTAATTTTCCCCTAAGGACTGCTTTGGCTGTCTCCCAAAAGTTTTGATATGTTGTATCATTGCTGTAATTTTTCTTTGGTGAAATTTTCTATTGTTTCTGTGAGCTGTTCTTTGACCCATCAATCTTCAGGATTAAATTATTTAATCTCCATCTAAGTTTTAATCCTTTCTTCAGAGATCCTTTATTGATTATAATGTCTATTCATTATGTACAGCAAAAAATTTGTTTAATATTTTTATTTTTCTGCATTTGTTTATGAAATTTATATGACCTAGAACAGCAGTTTTTAACATGGAGTCTCTGAACTGGAAAAGTATGTTTTGATAATTGTATTTCAATATAATTGGTTTCCTTTGTCATTCAATATTTATTTTGTAAATTTAAATTCTTCTGAGAATGGGGCCATAGGCTTAATCACACTTCCAGAGAGATCCATGACACAAAATAGATTAAGAACTCCTATCCTAAAATATAGGTAATTTTTGGACAATGATAAATATGTATATTTCTTTCTATTCCCATTCAGTAATCACCAGAGATCTATCAAACCTTACTTTTCTAAAACTCTATTCATCTCCTTATCTTCTTTTTTATTCATCTTTAAAAAAATTTGTCTAGGTCTGACCTGGGAGTTTGCATTTGGTCAAACCAGTACTATCCTGCTCAGCTAGTGTTCAGACAATTCACGAAGTTATGTTGTTCATAGTCACCTAGATGTCACTTTGTCACTATCCATTTAAGAAACAGTTCCAGCACATCTGGGGGCACAGATGGTCATAAGCGCTAAAATCACAGATTCCAAATATTCTGTCCCGCAAATTATATGACAGGGAAAAAATATTCTTTTGTCAGACTATATATCCTTATTTCTTAACCTGAAAAAAATAATGGCTACAGAAAGCAGGGTTTTGATTATATTCATAAGGAGGTTGGGATTATCAGGACTTTTTGGTGCCAAATTTTAGAAGGTGATGACAGCATTAATATCTCTTCAGCAGCAGAGAAACAAGTGAGCTTAGCTCCTCCATAATGAGACTAATTAGTTAAAATAGGAAGCAACTAGATGGCAGCACCTGCTTCTTTGTTGTAGGTACTATAGGTACTGTTGTAGGTACTCCAAGTAAAGAGTTTTCAACTAAGCAGAATTTTAGGGTCTGAATGTTCCTAAACCACCCCACCCCACCCCCAACTAAATTTCTCTTGAAAGTTGATTTGAGGGCATATTTTCTGCTGCTTGCCCCAAATGTGAAAAATACCTTCTATAGTTTTGTCTGTGACATTTTCCTTAAAGAATATGTTCTTTTTCTCTGTAGAATATGTTTTGTCTTGTTTCTGATCGAGATAGAGGCAGGGGTAGGAGAGACTACAAATATTTACTCAGAGTGACCTATACCTCCTTTCCACCCACTTATCTTTCTAACTCTGCTTGGGAAAAAAGTGGAGTGTTGTTCCCCAAAGGACTGTATTCCAGCTCTTCAGGGTCTGCCAAAACTTTCTAGTGGTCATCAGTTAAACATAGAGGCATATTATTCAAATTAAAAACATACATACAAAGAACCTTCTAACGGCCATTGTTTAACATTATTAACGGTTGGATAGTAAAGCAATTAGGTGGCTGAGTAGATACAGCACTGGGACTGGAGTCATGAAGGCTTGAGTTCAAATCCAGCCTCAGACACTAGCTGACACCAGGACAAGTCAATTAACCTCTGTTTGCCTTAATCCACTGGAGAAGGAAATGGCAAACCACTCCAGTAAATTGCCAAAAAAAACCCATGCTCAGTGGGGTCATGAGGACCATGGCCAGCACAACTAAACAAGGAAAGCAACACTTTCACATTTCCCTCTCTCCTGCTTTTCTCTTTGAATGGAGTAGGCACTTTCTAAACATATGTAGGTTATCATATCCTGACCTTACCTTTCTCCCTTCCCTTTTTCCTTTTCCTCCCTTTCATCTGCCAAGTCAGTTCTTTCCCAGAGAGGCATTTCAGCTTTTGATTTCTCCTTCCTTCTTGTGAGTCAGCTCCTTCTTCAGTCCCATCCCTCCATTAGCTTTTTTGTTTGGAGTGATCATGATTAAGGCCAGCCTTAGCCAAATGTGTGCAACCTGTCTCTTCATCCTCCCAAAACCTCGTCAGAACCCTGCCTCTTCTTTGAAACTGTCCCTGAACATTCTATACCCCTAGTGTTCTCAGTGGTACCAGTCTCATAGAATTCTAGGATCTTAGCATGGAAAAGGAACCTTAGAAGTCATCAGATACATCTCCT
The DNA here is from genome assembly GCF_028372415.1 of Notamacropus eugenii. Classification (NCBI taxonomy): domain Eukaryota; kingdom Metazoa; phylum Chordata; class Mammalia; order Diprotodontia; family Macropodidae; genus Notamacropus; species Notamacropus eugenii. Next base: position 612,459,038 of record NC_092872.1, on the reverse strand, counting down.
CCTCTGCATGCAAGAATCCTAATTATGACATCCCTGATAGTGGCATCCAGTGTCTTCTTAAACACAGATAGGAAGTTCATTACTGCTTTGTGGCAACCTTCTTCATTGTTGAATGCTCTTAATTTGTTAGAAAGTTCTTCTTTCTATTCAAACAGGATCAATGTTTCCTTATAACTTTCAACCCATCTGCTGGTCTGCCTTCTGCCCCATGGAGTAGCAGAGAACACATTCATGTCTCTTTCCTGAAGATCATGTCTCGTCCCTGAAGATATTTGGAATCAGCTATCATGTGCTAGCAACCATATGATCATATATATCCTTTTAACTTTCTCTTCCTCAGGATAAAAGGTCCCAATTCCTTCAATTCTTCCTCATATGACATGATTTCCAGGCCTTTTGATTTTCTAGCTGCCTTTTTCTTGACATCTTCCATTTAATAAAATGTTTTACCAATGCCTTTTTAAAAAATTATTGTCCTTTCCAAATAACCCGAAGGCACACATGCTCATGCACACATACACAGTAGAACTTTCCCTTGTATCAAAATGGGATATGTATGGCAACATAAGCCTCATTAAATACTTTGCATCCATCACCCTTCTATCCAGAGGAGGAGGGATTGAATTTTATTTACATCTATTTTTTACATTATTCCTATCATGAACTCTACATTCCATCCAAACTTGCTATTCCCTGAACTCGGTGGTCCATCTCCAACCTCTATGTCTTTTGCATAAGCTGTCTGTAGTTGCTGAAATACATTCCCTTCTTGGTCACACCTCTTGGAATCCTTAACTTCCTTCAAGGCTTAGCACCGATGCTGCTGGACTCTCTTTCACCTGGGACAGAAATAGTTGAAGGTAGAGGTGGTGGTTTCAATGCCTGGGGCACTCAAGAGAGTGAGGTAGTGAAGTTGTGGTCCATGGAGGGTGGGAAGAGAGGAAGAGAGGAAGAGGTGTGGAACTGAAGGTCAGACTGTCTTTCCAGAAGCCCTTCTGACTTCTGTCACAGCTCTCTTTGGGGCACAGGCCAGATCCTTTGGGGGAATGATCACTTTCACTGTGCTCAAGTGAATTTTCATAGGTGCCAGGATTCCTTGTTATGGTCCTGTAAATGATTGCTTAATGACTCTGTAAATGATTGTTGATGTGAACTGAATATATCTTAACTCTAATCCTTGGCCAAAATGTTAGTGAAGGACAGATCCAAGAACAGAGAGCTATTATGGCACATGACTGGGGACTTCCCTTCGGGGTGCCATCAGCTTAGATCATTGTTGTTTGGTTGTTCAGACAGTTTACCTAAGTGCACTGTCACCCAATTCATTATAAAATATAATAATAATAACATTAACTTGCATTTATATTGTGCTTTGCCATTTATTCCTTCTTTCATTCAACAACCTTTTATTAAGTGAATTCTCTTAGTAGTAGTGGTAGTAGGAGTGGTGGTGGTAGTAGTAGCCGCAGCAGCAGTAGTAGCAGTAGTAGTAATAGTAGTTGTAGTGGTAGTAGTAGTGGGGGTGGTGGTAGTAGCAGCAGCAGCAGTAGTAGCAGTAGTAGTAGTAAGCTTTTATTTATACAGTGCTTTAAGGTTTGCAAAGTGCTTTACAACTGTTATCTCATTTGATCCTTACAACAATCCTGGGAAGTTGGTGCTATTATTATCCCTATTTTACAGATGAGGAAACTGAGGTAGACAGATTTTAAGTAACTTGTCTAGAATTGAACAGCTAGTGTCTGAAGTAGAATCTGAACCCAAGTCTTCCTGATTCCTTTCCTGCTCTCTACCTACGTTGCCCTCAAGGGCAAGAGATTATTTTTTGTTTTTGTGTTTTGGGTATCTCCAGGATCTAGCACAGTGCCTTGTACGTAGCATGCACTAAACAATTTGTGTGTGCTCAATGTAAGTCACAGTGCTAGACCCTGAGTATACAAAGACAAAAACATAAAAGCAGTCATTGCCTTCTAGAAGTTTGCATTTATTAAGCAGCAGCCTAATAATTGATCTGAGTCAAAATGAAGTACCTTCTATGTTCAAAACACTGTATTTGGTTCTAAAAGAGATGCAAATGTAAGTAAGATGTTGTCCTTACTCTCATGGGATTTAACACAATCCTGTGAGATGGGCAGCACAGAGAGTATTTGCAAGTCAGAGATAAGGATGCTGAGGGTCAGGTATATTAAATGACTTGGCCAGGGTAACATAAGCTATGTATTGGCAAAGCCAGGACTTGAACCCTAGTCTTCCAACTCCACATCTAATGAACTCACTACTACCTTCCACTGCTTCTATAACATAAAGGATTTTTTCAAAGGCTTTGATAAAATCCAGATATGTTATATATATGGCGTCTCCTGGTGCACAAGTCTAGAAAATGAATCAGAAAGAAAATGGCATTAGTTTGACACGACTTATTCTTGATGAACTCATGTTGGCTACTAATGATCATTACTTCCTTTTCTAAGTGCATATAAAACATCCGTTTAGTAATCATCCTAGAATTTTGTCAGAGCTCAGTGTCAAAAATCACTGACTTTTACTTTAAAAGCTCTACCTTTCCCCACATTTTGAAAATTGGAACAGCATTTACCCATCTGATTTTCTGGCCCCTTTCCCATCCACCATGATTTCTCAGATATCACTAGTAGTGATTCTGTGTTCTCACATCTGCAAGTCTTTTCAGTACTATGGGATATTATTTCTTTAGGCCTGAAGCCTTGAACTTGTTGAAAGTAATGAGATGTGCTCTTAACATCTTCATCTTATCTCAGGTTTCAGCTGCCTCTTAATCATGTTTGCCTTAACCTTATGGATCTGATTGGAGAACTCATTCTCCTTGGTAGAGAACATGGACAGAAAATCCAGCTTGAGCAGTATCAGCTGTTAACTTTCCACTGTTTTCCCCAGGCCCAGATCCATTGCTTTTTTGTTCTTTTTTGTATTCTAAACATATTTTTAAAGTCCTTTTTGTTTGTTTTCCTTAGCAATTTTAGAAATAAAGTTCATTCTAGGTTTTAGCATTTCTTACATGATTATCACAATTCAAGGGAATCGTGTGAACATACCTCAGAAGGTGGTTGTGAAAAAAGGACTTTGACAAGTATAAAGCACCATACTTGTTATTAGTATATGGTTATAGGTCATTGTCATATTTTGCATTCATTCTTGATTGCATGTGCCTCCTTCATCTTTTATACATGTGCATTAAAAATGTAAATTCATCCAAGAGTTTCCTTGCAGTGATGTTGGTTCCTTCAGCTGCCTGACTCATTTTTCATTGGGAATATTTAAACTGAATAGTCACAATTGCAGTTGGTAAACTTTTCATTCCTCTTGAGGCATCTTTCCTTTTAGAGCCTTTGGATCTGTTCTCTGAGCTTAAAAAAAAAATAACTGACTTTCCTAAAATCAAGGGTCCATATCTTGCTGTTTCTAGTACTTCCTTCACAAAGTCATGGGCACATCAAAAACTAATTTTCCTCCTTGGTTAAAATTAAATCTAGAGTAGCTAGTCGTTTTATAGCTCCCTCTACCTTCTAAGTGGAGAAATTACCAGTAAGGTACAGATATATCAGATAGTGTCTTTGACAGCTTCTCTGTGAGTATTTCCAAAGCAAAAGTATAAGACAAATTAATTTGCCTTGCAATGCAGGAAGTGTGAGAAACAAGGGACTTGACCAAGTGACCCAAAGTTTTTTGTCTTCTTTCCTGAGATGCTAGCCCAATTTCTAAATGTATGCTAATCCTTCAACTAGAGGTGAAGTCATTCTATTTGAAGTTGTTTATTGCTACCATGTTGGTTTTTTCTTTGTATCAGTTTTGTAAACTATAATAGGCTAATGGTTCTGTAGCTTGTTCTATGAACAATGTAAACCTTCTTTTCCGCTTCTGGGATCCTGACCTGTATGCCCTCTATCATGTTTCCCCTCTGAACCTCATGGATTTCTATACCTTTGTGGTATGTATACTACTCGCTTCTGTTCAAACAAATACGGCAGTCCCACCATCGCCTTATTCCAGTCCAAAGGCCCATTAGATCATCTCAGTTATAACTATGAAATTGTAACAACCTGTTCCTATTACAATTTCAAATTCACTTTGTTTATTGACCGTACACTATTCACTAACTGTGACCGAGACAGTTAAATATGTTATTATTCTAAAGTTAACTGTCTTCCTTATAGTTTTTCACTCCATCTCTGCAGAGAATTACTGGGCACTTCTTCTGTTAGGAGTCTTCTATATCACACCGGTTGTTCTCTATACCATTTGTTATTATAATTTTATCTGGGCCTTTTTTTCCCTCTCCCTCAGTTTTTGGTTGAAAGCCCTACTGATTAGGTCAGTAAATTCTTGGTCTTTATGAGATACACACCCTCCCTTTCCTGTTATCTTTTTATCATTTCTATTATCTTAGCTCATCATTCAGAAAACCAAATCCCTTGGCTCCAGAGCTATTAGTGAAATATTCCAGTTTCTTGTTTGTTGGTTGGTTCTCTGAACAACTCATTTGTCCCCATGTAAGTCAGCAAGAAAGGTTCAAATGGTAAGTTTAAAGTATATTCGTTTAGGTTTAAAGATATCTACCAGCCTGTTAGTTTCATCTTAGATATCTAAGTAGACTAAGCACCTCAGATCTGAGTAGGGAGTCCCAGACCACCATAATGCATCTCTTTCTTCTCAGAAAGGGGAACAGATTTTTCTAATTTGCTGGTGTCTTTGTGTTCTAGTCAGTACTGGATGCTTCTTCAGAAGGTCTGGATTCTGTGGACAGTCTTGAGGGGGCAGACTTACTGCCTCCTTCTTCTCTTTGTCCCATGCATTACATTCTTACATTCACCAAACACTATTTTTGATTCCCCCACTGGAATAGTTTGCTTTTTGTGTACTTGCAGAGTTATTTCTTTCTTCTTATCTAGGAACCCTTTATCCCTTCTAATAAGATGGAGTAGAGAGTTATTTCTCAAATTCTTTCCCCTCACCACTAGCTGAAGGATTAGTTTACGTTTAAAGCCCTAACAATTGGGCTATCATCTCAGGAAAGAAGAAATATACAGCAAAAAAAATTATGGATTCTTGAGTCAAGGCCCTTACTACTCATTCTTCCTGAATCACAAAACAAATTAATCTAGAAACACTCAACTAGAAGGTGCCAAAGAAATTGTTCCTCCTACCTGTAGAAGTGTAGCTTTTATGCTTACTCAAGCCTAGGTCCCCACCTGCTAACCTGACATGAATTCAGTCCATCTATCAGCCAACAAGCATTTATTAGGTGCTACTTGTGCTAGTGACTAGTAAGGATTCTATGATAAACTCATAGAAAAGTAGTTGCTTATCCTGTTGCCCTGCCTCTAGCGTGATGAGAAGTTTACCAACTGCAATTGTGACTATTCAGTTGTAAATATTCCCAATGAAAAATGAGTCAGTTATATTTTCATGTGCATTTCTCTTATACGCCCCCAACGCCTTAATGGAGTCACACATACCCTCATCTCGTCTATAGCGTCTAGTATAGTTCCCTTCATGGAGTAAGTGCTTAATAATGAAGTTTGTGGAGAGGAAAGTAATTGTGGAATGACTGTCAGCATCCCACCATCCTACTCTTCCTTCTATCTAGGACTTTTCCTCTCTCAGACACCCAGTACTCTCATGTTATTCTGGATCACTCTTGTCACCAAGGAATACTTTCTGATCAGCTAATTCACACTAAAGTATTAGTAGTTGTATCAGCTGTACATTGGAAAGAAGCCCTTAAGGAGAGGGCACCTCTGTGCTGCTATTGAATAGAGGTGTCAGACATGCATCATGTAGTCTGCATTGCCCTAATGCAAGCCAAATGATTCCTAAAACAGATTAAAATGTACGTGGGAAATATTTAACAAAAAAAATACAATGTGACATATGTAATATTAATTTGTAGTTTTCTAGGTTAATATGTGGGCAGCTAGGTGATGCAGTGGATAGAGTGCCAGGCCTGGAGTTCAAATCTGGCCTCAGACCCTTACTGCTGTGTGACTCTGAGCAAGTCATTTAGCCCTGTTTGCCTCAGTTTCCTTATCTGTGAAATGAACTGGAGAAGAAATGGTAAACTACTCCAGTACCTCTGCCAAGAAAATCCTAAGTGGGGTCATGAAGAGTCAAACACGACTGAAATGGTTAAGCAAGTCAGTATGTGACTTGCAGGGATCCTTATGTATTGTTTTCTGTTTGAGCTTGGCACCACTGCTCTAGAATATATGTTTGGCATGTTGGGAGCTTTAGAGCAGGAGGTCTTTTCTTGAGTCCTACAAGACCACTACAGGCTGCTCAGCTGGTGGGTGGAGCATGCTACGGTGAAGAAGCTGGATAAGGGAAATAGTGGGGGTGGAGAACCTGTGGCCTCAAGGCCACATGAGGCCTTCTAGGTCCTTGGGTGCAACCTTTTGACTGAGTCCAAGTTTTACAGAACAAATCCTTTTATTAAAGTGATTTGTTCAGTGAAGTTTGGATTCAGTCAAAGGGCCACACTGGAGGACCTAAAGGGCCACATGTGAACTCGAGGCTGCAAGTTCCCTGCCCATGATAGGGGATGGCACTAAAAGAGCCATGGCCTTTCACTTTCCTCTTTTTCCCTGACAGATCCTTCTGAATTTTACTTCCCTGGATTTATACCGCAGTCGGCTGTGCTGGTACGACTACGTAGAGGTTAGAGACGGGTTTTGGAGAAAAGCTCCCCTCCGAGGTAACTGTGTCCTACCCTGCTCTAGGCGTCATGGTCAAATGAGATAACCAATGTAAAGCACTTTGAAAACACTAAAGTGCTATATAAATTCTGGTGGTTATTACTATGCCTTCTACCCTCCTTTCTGAGAATACTACTTCTTTCCTTATAACTTCCCTTAAGCCTTTCTACACACAGAGTTCCAAGCATTCTTATCAATATGCTATAAGAGAATGAACCCTGGACTCAGAGGCATAAGCCTTGGATTCTAATCCCGGTTCTGCTTTATGACCTTAAGGAGATCAGTTAACCTTTGTAGGCATCAGTTCCCTCATCTGCAAAGCAGGAGGGGGGGTGGTAATCATGTCTACCTGGCCTGCCTGTCAGTGTAGTGGAGTAGAGATAAGATAAGAAGGGAAAAGCCTAGTAGGTTGTTTGTTGTTGTATCTGTGAATCTTGATGTGATTGCCCGAGGTCCAGGGTCTGGTTCACATTTTTGCAGTTTGTGGAAGGGAAAGAAATTTGGAATGATCATATGTGGCTATGTACATGATCCAGTGAGGGAAAGAGCCTGTAAAGAAGTGGGACCAAGTAGACGTAGGGTCAGGACTAAGGTAGGGATGGAACCTGGGGTATCTGGCTGCCCTTGGCAAGGCTTGAAAGTTGTATCTCAGTTGGCTCAGTGGATAGAGTGTTGGCCTTAGAGTCAGGAAGATCTGAGTTCAAATTTGACCTCAGACCCTTACTAGCTACATGACCCTGGGCAAGTCAGTTAACCTCTGCCTTTAAAAAAAAAGAAAAAAAGAAAATAACTTGGTCTCTTGCAATCTACAGGAGGCATTAAGCTTTCCCTGTGACACATGGGACATGATAGCATAAAATAGATGTATCCAGGCTATGGCCAGTGGGATTTTCTGATGCTGTAAATATGCGGACTTCCAAAGTCCTACTAAAGAGTCCCTCGTTGTACCCTCCTCTGCCCTGCTACCTTAGCTACACCTGGTTTCTAGATGGATTCATCTGTGCTATTCTCACGCCTCTCCCTACCTTTTCACTGCCTACAGGAAGGTTCTGTGGGAACAAACTCCCTGAACCCATCGTCTCCACTGACAGCCGCCTCTGGGTGGAATTCCGAAGCAGCAGCAATTGGGTTGGGAAAGGTTTCTTTGCTGTTTATGAAGGTATTCCTGGGGAATGTGCTGTGGGGTCAATAAGACCTGGGTGTAAAGAGAATGCCTTGTCCTTGCCCTCTTAAATTGACCTTGCTCAATAAGCATTTACCAAGCACTTCCTGCATGCTAAGCACTGGTTATATGGGGCAGCCAGTTGGTGAAGTGGATAGATGGAACACTGGGGCTTGGAGTCAGGAAGACCTGAGTTCAAATTTGGCCTCAGACAGTAGTTATGTGACCCTGGGCAAGTCACTTCACCCTATTTGCCTCAGTTTTCTTGTCTATAAAATGAACTGGAGAAGGAAACGGCAAACCACTCCAGTATCCTTGCCAAGAAAACTCCCCAAAAGTGGGGTCGCAAAGAGTCAGACATGACTGAAACGACTCAGCAACAACTTATATGGGGAGGGGGGGTGGAGAAAGGGCAAAAACAAGGTCCTGGCCTTCACAGAGCTTACATGCTAATGAGACACAATGTAAAAAATTGTCCATACAAAGTGTAAATAGCAGGTAATCTCAGAGGGAAGGTTCTAACTGGGGTAGGGGACTAGGGGAACTGGGAAAAACCTCCTGTAGAAAGTAGGATTTGAACTGCATCTGGAAGAAAGTAAAAGAAAAAAGGAGACAGAGTTAAGGAAGGAGAGTGTTCCAGGCATGGGGAAGAGCCAATACAAAGACACAGAACTTGTAGATAGAGTTTGTTGTGAGAGGAACCAAAGGAAGGCCAGTGTTGCTGGATCCTAGAGTACCTGGAAGGGAGAAAAGTGGGAGAAGATAGGAAAAGTAGGAAGGAGCAGGATTGTACAGTGCTTTAAAAGCCAAATAGAGATCCTTATTAACAGGGAGTATTAAAGAGCCACTTTGCCATAGGGAAAAGGCCAATGCAATAGGCAGAACCCAAGAGAAAACAGATGGAGAAATGGAAAAAACAGGTGGAGAAATGGAATTAGACAGAGGTGGAAGAAAAGTTGGAGTGGATGCAAAGTTAAAGGAAGGTAGAAGAGGAATATGTGGAAGGAAGATAATAGGATTATGAAGAAGGGAATCCGGGAGACATCAGAACTCTACAAATGTCAGGAATTTGGGAATGAGGGAAACCAGAAAGGGGAGGAGACCAGTAGAGTAGACAATTACTATGAATTCTGAGAACCCAGGAAGGTGAGGAAGGTCAAACACCCCACCAGACAGAACAAGGCCCTCTCCACTATAATCCTGACTTCCCCGCCCATACTGTTTGCAGCTATCTGTGGGGGTGATGTAAAGAAGGACAATGGCCACATTCAGTCACCCAATTACCCAGATGACTACCGACCCAGCAAAGTTTGTATTTGGCGGATCCAGGTGTCTGAGGGCTTCCACGTGGGGCTTACTTTCCAGTCTTTTGAGGTATGGTGCTGGGTCTCTGAATATGAGACCATCCTGATTGGAGGAAATGATGACCCTCTAAACCTATGTATCGCTGCCTCCTCTCTCTCTCTCTCTCTCTCTCTCTCTCTCTCTCTCTCTCTCTCTCTCTCTCTCCAGTCAGCCAATGCTCAACTACTCTCCCCCAGTTCTTTTAACCACCCCTCTCCTTGCCCTCTTCATATTTTCAAGTCTACCTCTTCTACCTCTCCAGGGACCTAGCTGAGGTAAAATCCTATGGCAGCTGGAAACTCTTTCTCCCAACCTGGCTTCTGCCCTTCATCTCCTCTCCAGATTGAACGCCATGACAGCTGTGCCTATGACTATTTGGAGGTACGGGATGGACACAGTGAGACCAGCACCCTCATTGGACGATACTGTGGCTATGAGAAACCAGATGACATCAAAAGTACATCCAGCCGTCTCTGGCTCAAGTTTGTCTCCGATGGATCCATCAACAAAGCCGGCTTTGCTGTCAACTTTTTCAAAGGTACCTCCTTCCTTTCTTCTGCAGTACCCATTTCTAGAGTGCTTACTACCTTCCTGGGTTGTTGTAAGAAGCAAATGAGATAACAGTGAACCACTGCAGAAATTTGAGTTATAATTACTCCTTCCCTACTGAACTTCCCCAATCCTCTGTGTCCGTTCTCTGCAATACTTATGTATCTACCTCTGTCATTTAGTCTTTTGTTCATTCATTCATTCTATGAATATTTATTGAATAACAACAATGCATCCACTACTGTGATAGGCATTGGGGCTGAAGGTGGGGAGCGGAATCTCTCTGATAATCTGTTAGATCTCTCTTAAGCACTTAACCATTTTTAACATTCCACAGCTCTCTGTGTTGACATGTCACCCCCACTCCCAGATTATAAGCTCCTTGAAGGCAGAAACTGTGTTGCTTTTCATCACTGTATTTCCAGAACCTGACTGACACAGGGCATTGCATGTAGTAGTTCCTAAATGAATCTTTGCTAAATAAATCAACACATGAGAAATATAGACACACAGTCCACACCTCAAGAAATTCACTCTCTAGTTGGGGAGACATACGCACAGTGAAAAGTTAACCAATAATACAAATCACAAATGTTATAAGACATAATAAAAATAGTAGTCTTAGTACAGTAAGCATCAACAGCTTACTTAAGCTGTAATAGCTTAAAACCAGAGGAAGTGAGCACCTATTAAAGCTTGAACTTCACTAAGACTTTTGGGACACCCTGCATATATGTCTTTGAGGTTTACCAAGGGCTTTACACATAAACATTTATTCCACTTGACAGTCTCAGGAGGTTGGTACTGAAGGTACGCTTATCCCCACTACATAGTTAAGGCACTCAGAGAGGGCTCGTAACTTGTCCGTGGATATATAACAGATGACTGTCAGGATTAGGATTTCACCTTGGGGTCCCCTGACTCCAAGCCCAGCCCCCTTTCCACTCTGCCATTCCTCCTCTCAGAGCAGGATATGTTCAGTGCCAACTGACTGGTACACTCAGTGTTCTAGCTCAGAGGAAGGAGAGGCCATTATGGTTAGGATGGTTAGAGAAAGCTTTCTGAATGGTTCAGTGCCCCTAAATTAGACACACACACATACACACATACACACATAATACATACACAAGGCATACCTAATATACACATACACACAAACATACATGTGCATGCACATGTGTACACACATGTAATTCATCTTTTACTTTCTGGTACCCACTACTCTCATCACTATGCCTTTAAGTAACAGGAGTTCATGAGCTTAAATGGGAACCATCTTTATTGTCACTCACCTTTGGTTTTCTTCGTAATGTTATGTACTTGATTTTATGCATTTAAAAACATCATTGTAAGAAGGGGTCCCTGGTTCACATAAAGGGTAAGAACTTTGGGTCTTAAGGGATTCCTGTGTTTTCCATTGCGGGGGAGCTGCAGGGCCCCAACTCTCCATTTCTGTCCACTCACCTCCTATTAGATGTAGTTCTTGGGCATGTATGACAAGCCAGTGGTCCCTACTGTGTCCCCAGTGTCTCCCCTCCCAAGCACAGAAAAGTATGGCGGAGAAGCAAGGAATGAGCTTGACTCACAGAATGGAACAATGAGCTTAGATTTGGAAGGATCTGGAAGAAAACTGGTTCAGAAAGCTTCTCCACAGCCTCACTGGTGGGGGTCCCAGTCCCAAGCTTTAACCCTCGGCTCTCTGTTCTCTCCCAACCAGAGGTGGATGAGTGCTCCCGACCCAACCGAGGTGGTTGTGAGCAGCGTTGTCTCAACACACTGGGCAGTTACAAATGCAGCTGTGACCCAGGCTATGAGCTAGCCCCAGACAAACGCCGCTGTGAAGGTGAGCAGCATTCATTACCACCTTCCTTGCCATGCTCTACTCCCTCTGATGCCCAGAAATTGGCTCCTTATTGGTGGTCATTCCTGACACCCCTTGGATAAGCAGGTTCTTCCCTTGAAGACATGGGAGCTTTGATCTATCCCTCTATGCAGAAGCTCCTGAAGTTTCTGGAGGCTTCCACCTTGCCCCTGACCCCACCACCTTCACCTCCACCACTACCCTGTCCTCATCAAGTCCTATCTACCTGAGCTTGTGGAGCCATCGGGCATTTCCCTTTACATCTATTCTTTAGGCAACTAGCTTCTCAATCACTCCCAGGCTGGGGCTTCCCTCTCTCATGTTCTTTCCCCACTCCCAGACCAGGAGCCCTTGGCATATGATATCCTCTCTAACCCCACTGTCCCCTATTTCCGACCCCACAGCTGCCTGCGGTGGTTTCCTTACCAAGCTCAATGGCTCTATCACCAGCCCAGGCTGGCCCAAAGAGTACCCTCCCAACAAGAACTGTATCTGGCAGCTTGTGGCACCTACCCAGTACCGAATCTCCCTGCAGTTTGACTTCTTCGAGACAGAGGGAAATGATGTAAGTATCAGCTCCAGTGCTCAGGCTTGGGGAGGGCAAAGAAGTCATGCCCATTCTTCTATTCCCTTATACTTCTTATATTCCATCTACTACTCTTCTCCCCTTTACCTCTTACATGGGTCTGGAGGGGGTGAGGGAAGGAGGTCTTATTTATCTATGTAGCCTAAGAGAGGGAACATTGCCTAGTGAATAGGGAGCTAGACTCAGAGTCAGGAGGTCCTGGGTTCGAATCTTACCACCTCTGACTCTGGTTGTATGACCCTGAACAAGTCACAACCTCTCTGTGTTCTAGTCAACTCTCTAGGATTATTATAAGTTGCAGAAATAATGCCAACCCACTTTGGCAAAGGGAGTGTTCTTGAGCTCCCTATACTGGTGAAATCATGGGTGCGTTTTCTATCCTCCTGTCTTTCGTAGGCTCAGACACAGTACTCTGTGCTTAATAAACCTTTGTAGCTGATAAATCAGAACTTTAGGGATCGACTCTCAAAAACAAGGTCATCAAACCCTGGGGATCCCCATTATAGTCAGGGAGCTAGTCTTTGTGTCTAACTTTTAAAAATTATTTTAATGAGGGTCTAAGCAGGGCTATGCTAGAGCCCACTTGGACCAACTAGCAAGAACTGATTGTTAAGTTTTCCTTGTGAGCATTTACACCTTGGAAATCAGCGAACTGCACATCAGAGCTTATTTGTTGTTTTGTTGATCTCTAGACTTTTAAAAATGATGGAGAAAATATTAATAATAATCCAGATCAAACTTAAAAGTGTCTACCATGTACATTTCCTTCCCTCCTCCTTGAGAGCCAGTTGTTAAACATATACCAGCACACTACTACATCTACAAAGTTTGTGACCTAAGTCTTACATTTTAACACTTCTGATAATGTAGCTCAGTATCTCAATTGTGATTTTTTTTAAAAAATTGATTTGTGGTCAGTTCTGGTTGACTGTGACTCTTGAGTCTTCTGCTCATAAGTGGGTCTCTTAGTCTTGTCTTATAGGATTGACATTCACTTCAGTATCCCGTGTGTTATAAGGCTTTATTCCATTAAGGAGGGTTATGTCCCCATTTGCTTAGGATTTTTGGAAAACTCTTCTAACTACCTCCCTTCAGTCACTGACAGATTTCATATAACATTCATGCATAGTTCACACATATTAAGGCAGCTAGGTGGCAAAGTGGACAGAGCAGACCTGAGTTCAAATCAAACAATTCCTAACTATGTGATGGTGGGCAAGTCACTTAAACCTCTTCCTTGTCATTTTCCTCATTTATAAAAGGGCATGTAAAATTGTAGCACAAATAAATATTGGAGACAAGATTTGAACTCAGATCTTTTGACCTCCAGAGTCAGGGGAAAGAGCCCAACTTTGAAATCCAATGATTTTGTTTGGAAAGGCCAGAATTAGCACTCATGAAATGCCTTTTAAATAAGACAGTAATTTTAGTCCTTGTTTGGGGTACAGATACCTTTCAGCACTCTAGGGTAGGGACTTTTCACTTTTTTTCATGTCACAGACCTCTGTGGCAGTCTGATAAAGCCTATAGACCCCTTTTTCAAAATCATGTTTTTAAATATTTGAAGGAAATGCTAAATTTCAATTAAAGGTTAGTAAAAATAAAAGATGCAATTGTTTTTCCCATCTGAGTTCATGGACCCCCCTGGACTCCTTGGAGTCTGTGGACCTTAAATTAAGAACCAGTCCTCGTGGCTTAGAGCATGAATAGTTCAGTGAGAGTTGGATAAGCTAGGGAAGGGTGGCTTCCTTGGAAGTGGGGCCTGAGCTGTACCCATCGGGGCAGGTATGCAAGTATGACTTTGTGGAGGTGAGGAGTGGACTGACAGCGGATTCCAAACTTCACGGCAAGTTCTGCGGTGCCGAGAAACCTGAGGTTATAACCTCCCAGTACAACAACATGCGTGTGGAGTTCAAGTCGGACAACACCGTCTCAAAGAAAGGTTTCAAGGCTCACTTCTTCTCAGGTAACACCAGCATCCCCTGCCCCAGGTTCCAACATGGTGCACTCCCCATCATGCTTAGAGGGTACAGCTCTCCCCTGGGCCCTGACCTTGGGCAGAGATAACAATCTGTCTCTGAGTTCTCGAAGTCAAGGGCCTAGCGGGTTGACTTTTCTGCCCCCCACCCCTCCAGGGGCAGAGTCAGCCCTTTTACCCCCATGTTCCTTGTAGAGTTGATGTTCTCTAGAGGCTTTGGGCAATAGGTCAACACCTTGGCTGGTGGTCAGGCTGTTTGCCAGACTCCATACAGGTGGAGCTGGTTCATTACAAGGACTTATGAAAGAATAGTGAGGCAGTGTGGTAGAGTAGCCAGAGGATTGGTCCTGGAGTCAGGAAGACTGGGGGCAAGCCCAACCTCTGCCACATACGGCTGTGGGACATTTAACCTCTCACTGTTCCAGTGACTTATAGCCTTTAAGGCTATAAGTTATGGATGAGCTGGGAGTTTGCAGTATTGGAAGGTTACTCTACTAGAATTCCCTGCACTGATGAAATCACAAGCCCTGAACAGGGAGAAAAAAAAAGCAATAATTAGGCATCTCCACCCTAACATAAAACATTCCCTGTCCTCATTCTACCCACAATGGAGGGAAAGCCAGATTAAGTCAAGTCACAACAGCAAGTATTCATTAAATACTTATAACATACATAAACATAACAACATACTGTCCCAGTCCCTTTCATATTCTTCTGTTTCAGGTCTGTCTATAGGATGTGTCCCCTTGCTAGGAGATATGACTGCTTGCCCCCCAACCCCCCATCCAGCTTTTCAGTTAATAAGTATTTGTTAAGTCACTACTGTATGCTCCATCCTGAGATAACTGCCTTTTGGAGCTGGTATAGCAGAAGTGTAAGACAGGATTCTGGTCCCAGAGAGCTGGCAGACTCACAAGGAGACCTGACAGACATATAGAAAACAGAAAACAGTAGAAAATGCCATATGATAATCCAGGGCTAAATTGTATAGAATATCCTAAAGGTGCTCCAGGGTAGGGAGGATCATGTGACTTAGAGCCACTGGACTCAGGCCCACAAGCAGTTTTCATCTTTCCTCCATATCCATCCTTTCCCACCTCCCACTCCCTGCCTAAATAAGGGGACTCAGAAATCCAGGCCAGTAACTACCCTGTGCAGTGCCTTGTGTGAAAAGGGAGAGGTGAGGGCAGGTGTCCAGATGGACATTGTCTGCCCCTCCTACCCCACCCCTACACTAGCCGTATTCCCTTTGTCCATCCCCACCCTGATCCTGTGCCTCCCTATCTTCTCACCTTAAGCCCCAGTGCACTGCATTCTTCAACAGCCCCAGTTTACTTCTCCCTATTCCTGGAGTTTCCCCTCCCTTGCCTGCCCCACCTGGCCACCATGCACTTGCTTCTTCCATCCTGTCCTGCTTGGCATTGCCAGTTCCACTGCTCTGCTTGAAGTACTCTCAATTTCCCATCCCCCGCCCCTTTCCTATTGCTTGCCGAGATGCCCGTTAATGCAACATGGACCAGACTGTTTTTCAATTCAAACCACATGTCCCTGTACTGGTGCGTGATGCCTAATGGAAGTGGCCAGAAGTGACATTGCACCCACTCAAGGGATGACATGGCCCTTGGGAAAAACCATTACCTGCTTACTCTTGTCTCTCTCTGCATTTCTATTACTGTGGTCTTATGAAATGGGGAAAAGGGTGTTCTTAAAACCCAAATCCATGAGGCCTGGATGCCAGGGTTGACCAACCCACAGATGGCTTCCTTCAGCTCAGTGATGTCCCACCCTGCCCATGGGTGCAAGAGACTTGCTGAAGAGCCTTGGCTGGAGGGCTCTTCTTTTGGTGTTGGGGGCATGGGGTATCTGGCTTTGGAACCCCAGGACTGGGGCTCTTTGAACCATTCGGACACTCACGAGGAGACCCTAGGCTGAGAAGCAGAAGACCCTGGAAGAATTTCAGTTCAATCTCAGTCAAGCAAGATGCCAAGGGGCTTGCAGGCACTGCAGGGTGAGTGGTGTCTCCTCCTTCAGGCACATGTCCATCCTCCCTTTGCCCTTGACACTCCCACCATTTTCCTTTCCTGGCTCAGAGGTGAGGCTCCCTCTCCTCCCTACACCCCAGGACAGAGTCCCAACACATGCTAAATCTCACAGACCCATGGGACCCGGCTTTCCTGACTGCCCTCCAAATCAGTTTGAGAATAGAGAATAAAAAGAGTCGAGTCCCTTAAAAGTACATTTTCCTTCCTCCTCTTTGAGCCTGGAAACCTGAAACTAGCCCAGAGGTTTCTATAAATTTCTTCCTATATCAGAGCCTCAGGGATCCCCCACTCTTGATACTACATTTGTCTTCTGAAGTTCCTTCTATAAGTCATCAGGTACTCTGCCCAGGAATTCTCCTATTGTTACTTATCCTGAGCAAGAGTACCCAGGAGATAGAAGCTGAGCCCACCGTCAGAGCTGAATGTTCATATAAAAGCTACCCCTTTGCAGTGGTGGTGGTGGTGGAGGGTTCTCTGTCCTGTTAACTCTGGTGGGCATCCCCTTTTCACTCTCTTGTCTCTGAGCACAAGTGCCTTTTGGAGGCTAGAGTTGCTTCCTGATAACTTCCCTTCCTGTCTGCTTCAGCCATCAGGCATTCCTCTTAACTTTAAGAGAGGATTGGTACCCCAGGGTCTCCAAATTCATGGCCTGAGAGCCTGCTGACCCTTTCCAGCCAAAGAATTGCAAGTGAATCCTCACTTGGCAACCTGGTTACTAAGAGGCAGTTTGACACTCCTTGGTTCTTCCCTTTGTTTTTTGTCTTGGGATCTGGAGAGAGGGAGAGGAAGGGAGGGAGAGGAAGGGAGGGAGGAAGGGGGAGAGAGAGAGAGACAGAGAGAGAGAGAGAGAGAGAGAGAGAGAGAGAGAGAGAGAGAGAGAGAGAGAGAGACAGAGAGAGAGAGAGACAGAGAGAGAGAGAGAGAGAGAGAGAGAAGAGGAGATTGAGAGAAAGAGGGAGAGAGGGAGAGAGGAGAGGTAGATTGAGATAGAAGAGGAGAAGGATATTGAGAGAGGAGAATGGAGAGAGAAAGAAGAAGAGAGAGAGGGAGAGAGAGGGAGAGGGGGAGAGAGAGAGGGAGAGGGAGACAGAGAAAAAAGAGGAGAGGGATATTGAGAGAGGGGGAAGAGAGGAAGAGAGAGACAAAGACAGCGAAGGAAAGGTAGATTGAGATAGAAAAGGAGAAGGAAACTGAAAGAGAAGAAAGGAGAGAGAAGGAGAGAGAGAGAAAGAGAAAGAGAGGGAAGAGAGGAAGAGAGAGACAAAGAGAGACAGAGAGGGAGAGAGAACACACCTACGTGCCTGCTTCTCTCTGGATGTGTTTACGTTTCTCTCTGTGCTCCCATCGGAATGTGGGTCTGTGTCTATTTGCCTCTCCATGACCATGTGTCAGTCATAGTGCATCAGTGAAGCTGTGGGTGTGTGAGTATCTGTGCCTCCTGGTGAGCATGTATCTGTATGTCCAAGATGCTCTATAGACCCAGCAAGTGGACTACAAGAACAAACTAGGTTCTCACAGAGGAGCTGTCTCTCCTCCCTTCCTTCTTCCCTTCTTCCCAGAATCAGTTTCTCCGCCTCACCTGCCTCCTGCCCTAGACTCCCTGGATCTCAGGCACAGCAGGCCCTCCCCAGGGCTTCTCCTTAGGGCTGGGTGGGTGGCACACATCTCCCTGCCCTCCCTGCCAGGAGCTCTCCTCCTCTGCCATGGTTGCTGCCCTCCTTGCTTCCCTTCTGTGACCTGGCTGCTCCTGGATATGGCTGTCCTGCATGCCCCTGACACTGGCCATTCCCTCTTTGTGACCCCCCCCCTGTCCTTGGCCCTGTTTAATGTGCTTCTGAGATCCTGGATGTGGTTTTCACCTGCTCTTCTTTCCTGACCCCCGATCTCTCCCTCCCTGCCCCCTCGGTCCCCTTTTCTCCTTCTCTTTCTCATTTCAGAAAAAAGACCATCACTGCAGCCACCTCGGGGACGCCCCCAGCCGCTCAAAAACCGAATGCAGAAAAGAAACCGGACCCCTCAGTGAGGCCAGTGTGGCCTCTCCAGCCTGTTTGTTACTCAGGAACTCCACCTCGGACGAAAGGGGGGGCCATGCGTCCCACCAAACCACACCTCCCCTCCATTGTTCCCTCCATTCCGGCCTGTGTCTCCTTGTCCCCCTGCCCTGGCCGGACAGAACTGGTGCTCTCCTCTTCTCCCCTTCCCTGCCCCCTCCCCGGGGGCTTCCCCACCCCAACCCCTCCCATTTTGATGGTGTCTGTGACATTTCCTGTTGTGAAGTAAAAGAGGGACCCCTGTGTCCTGCTCCTTTCTCTTGCAGTCTGCTTGTCCATGTGTCTGTTTTTCCACTTGTCCGTCTGTCCAGTAAGCAGGTAATGGTAGGGGGTCCCCACGTCGGCCATTTGCATTTCCCTCCTCCCCCCCATCCCACTTTCTGCCTCCTACCTCTTCTGCCCACATCGTGGATCATTCCCAGGCTGCACAGCTAGGCCTCCCACATCTGGTTACTGCTTCATGCTCTGACCTCTGGATCCCATAGCCTCATCTTGCCCTGGCCCTCAGGGAGAGGAAAACCCAGCCTCTCCTCCCCCAGGCAGGACTCTGGCCCTCTGCTTGCCCTGCCCTGGCCCTGCCATGCCTGCCCCCAGCCCACAGAGAGGGCTTTGTGTTGTGTTTGCTCTCTCTCCTGCACAGACAAGGACGAGTGTTCCAAGGACAATGGCGGCTGTCAGCAGGACTGTGTCAACACCTTCGGCAGCTACGAGTGCCAGTGCCGCAGTGGCTTTGTCCTACATGACAACAAGCATGACTGCAAGGAAGGTGAGGCCCAGCCCGGGAGATGCTGAGGCACCAGCCGGTCCTGGTCCCCCGGGGAACAGGCAGGGCTGGAGTTGGTTCTGGCTGGGGGTACTGAGCCTAGAGCCTGGAGTACCTGCAGCCTACCAGAGTTCAGAGCCAGCTTCAGGGACTTACTAGATGTGCAACCCTGGGCAAGTTGCTTCACCTCTGTCTGCCTCAGTTTTACCATCTGCAAAATGAAGAGGACCTAACTCTCAGGCTTGTTGTGAGGGTCAGAATAATATTTGTAAAGCATTTGGCAAAGTGCCTGGAACACAGTAGGCACTTAATGCTTGTTCCTTCCCCTTGCTTCCTGGGACAATAAATAGGAAAGCTTCATTCGTTTGGACTTGACTAATTCTATTTTATAGCTGGAACCTTAGCAGTCCAACATGGTCTGAGTCAAAGTTTACCTTCCGTGTACCTGTGTTATGTGGGAAGAGAAGCTTTGCTAAACCAGTTAATAGCATCAGCAAACTACTTACAAAGACCAGTCATTTTCTTATGCACTTTGGAAATACCCATTTACTTTCTATCAATTGATAGATTAATTGAAAATCAATTAAGCATCAACAAGAATTTATTAAAATGTGATTCCTGTCCTTGAGAATCCTAAAATCCATCTGGGTATATGACTAATATGTGTAAACATGTGTAAACTAACATGTAAACCAGTGTAAACTACAAGTAAACCAGTGTAAACTAACATGTAAACAACATGTAAACCAGTGTAAACCAACATGTAAACCTGTGTAAGCTAACATGTAAACCCATGTAAACTAACATGTAAACCAGTGTAAACTAACATGTGTGGGCTAACATGTGTAAACACATGCAAAGCAGCCCTACAATGACAGTATCTAAGTCCTAGAAGTGTGATACCTCATCCTGGCATGGCAGTGAGCCTCACCTTTGTCCTTACTCGTGAGGTCATCAAACTGCCATTTGTCATTGGAGAAGTTGATGGTAATGACAGCCAGCATTTATACAGTGTTTTAGGGTTTGTAAAGCATTTTACACATATTACCTCATTTAATCCTCGCAACAACCCTATGACGTAGAGACTGTTATTAATCCCCATTTTACATGTGAAAGATTGAGTTGGACAGAGATGAAGTGACTTGTCCAGGCTCACAGATCGTAAGTGAATGAGGCAGGATTTTGAACTCCCATCCACCTGTCCTTTTTTCTCTCTCTGGTCTAGTAGCGCCTTTTGTTTCTTGGGGAGACCTGTCCCACTGGGTATGGCATTTGTCATTCTTTTGTAGGTTTGAATTTGCCACACACACCCTTCAGAATATACTCAGGTCCTCTTGTTTGCTCAACCTGTAGTTCAGGTAACTACCACCCCATGGTTATATGCCTGGCTAATGGCAAGGAGGATCAAACAGCTAGATTTTCCCCTGGATAGATGGATGACAGGGAATAGAGCCCACAAAACCCTATTTTCAGACAGAAATAAAGGAGTTCTTGCCCAGGGAAAATGGAGTTTCTGTCCATGCTGATCCCTTCCCCCACTTCTCCACAGCTGGTTGTGACCACAAGGTAACATCCACCAGTGGCACCATCACCAGCCCCAACTGGCCTGATAAATACCCGAGCAAAAAAGAGTGTACCTGGTCTATCTCTAGCACTGCTGGGCACCGTGTCAAACTGGTAAGATGCCACCATGTACATGTGTTCTCCTTCTTCTGACCTCCTTTGGCCAAGATCCCCCATTGCTCCACCTTCTGGAATAAGTCACAGGGTGGACTGGCACCTGGGCTACTGAGTCAAGTGGGTATAGCCATAGAGAGTGACACTGCCCAGCCCTAGGTGTACAGCTGAACCTGACCCAAATATAGGGCATGAGCACTTTCACCCCTGAGAATGTGAACTTTCTATCTCCTCTGCCCCAAGTCCTGTGGCTTTCACTGTTTCTGTCACTCTTTCTGACCTCCCCCTCTAGTACACCATTCCACTACATCAGTGTATGGGTGTCTCCTGCAGGATGGCTTTATTTTGGAGGCCTATGCTCCTCCTGTCCCTAACTCCTTGAGTTTATATCCTCTTCCTCCTTTCCCCCTCTCCAGACCTTCTCAGAGTTAGACATTGAGTCACAGCCAGAATGTACCTATGACCACCTGGAGGTGTATGATGGGCGTGATGCCAAAGCCCCTGTCCTGGGCCGCTTCTGCGGGAGCAAGAAGCCTGAACCTGTCCTGGCCACTGGAAATCGCATGTTCCTGCGCTTCTACTCTGACAACTCTGTCCAGAGAAAGGGTTTTCAGGCTTCTCATTCCACAGGTGAGACCTAGAACTGGGTTTGGAAAGGGTGGGTTTTGGGCTCAGCATCCTCATTCATTTATTCCATCCATTTGTTTTTTCATTTAATCACTGCCTATAGGGCACCGTAAATATTATGAGAGATGCAAAAAATATAAGACACAGGCTCTGACTTGAAGTGACTCACAATCTAATTAGGGGGCCATGATGTATCTCCACACATAAAAAAGCAACTAATGTACCAAGTACCAAATTAGTGCTAGATTCAGTACATTTCTCTAGCGTTTCTGACAAGGAAGGGATCACTAGGTTGGAATGATCCTGGGAGGAAGTCAGGTGCTATTGGTCAAGGCCTTGAAGGATCATATGATTTGGGGAGAAAGCACAGTAGGCCCTTGTACATAAAAAGGTGAGGAATTTCCATGAGCCTTGCTGGAGTCAATTCAATCTAAATAGTGAGGTTAGAAATAGTTAGCCTTCTGAGAATTTGGAAGGGAAGTGGATGATCTTTGTGGGCTAGGATGTCAAGTAAGGCTTCTTGGAGGATAGCATTCTCCCAGCGAAGGGGGCCAGAAGGGCATTGAGGCCTATCAGTCTGGTGGGGACAGGGCTGAGCATGACGTCTGCTGAGAGATCTGAGTACAGGTACGCTGTATTTACTGGTTGTTCAAAGTTGGCCTTTTACAGAGGCCTAAACTGGCTGCTTAATGTTTGTTGATTGATTCGCACACACCCAGCTTTCCCCCTCTTCCCTTTGCAGTTTTGGCCACTCTCGTCTCCCTTCCTGTGGCTTTGCTATGTCCCTGTTCTCACCCCTTCACCCCCTCCACATCAGCAGTTTCTGGGTTCCTGGGTGTGCACAAGGGGAAACCTGCAACAAGCCATAAAGAGTGTGTGTGTGTGTGTGTGTGTGTATGTGTGTGTGTGTGTGTGACAGAGACAGAGAGAAAAGAGGAGGAAGAGAGAGAGAGACAGAGACCAAGAGAGAAGAGAAAGGAAAGACAGAGACAGACAGCGGAGAGAGAGAAACGAGAGAGAGAGAGAGAGAGAGAGAGAGAGAGAGAGAGAGAGAGAGAGGAAGAGGAGGGAGGGAGGAAGGAGGAGGAAAACGGAGGTGTTATCAGTAGCTACTTCACTCAATTTCCTGCTTACCTTTCCCACCACACCATGGGCATGTCTCCTCCTCCCGGGTACAGAGTGTGGGGGCCACGTGCGGGCAGAAGTGAAGACCAAGGACCTCTACTCCCATGCCCAGTTTGGGGACAACAACTACCCTGGGGGATCAGACTGTGAGTGGGTCATCGTGGCAGAGGAGGGCTACGGCGTGGAGCTGGTATTCCAGACCTTCGAGGTGGAAGAAGAGGCTGACTGTGGCTATGACTACATGGAGCTCTTTGATGGCTATGACAGTGCAGCCCCCAGGCTTGGGCGCTACTGTGGCTCTGGGGTGAGTTCTTCTCCATCACCTACTCCACCAGATAGACAGTACTGGGTGTTTGTCTCTGGTCCCTTGAAATGGGATTCATGGGTCTGGAAAGGGAAGGCCCTAACTGGGTTGAGAATCTGCTGATGATTTAGTTATTTGGTGAGGTATTTGACTTGGCTACCTGAATATCTCTGAAGATCCTAAAGAAATAGGTCAATTTGGGACCAAAGCATGAGGTTCGCATCTACTCCAGGTTGAAGTCCTTGTTTGCATTGGGCCTACCCTGAGAAGATCTAAAATCATCTGGCCTTAAGGGAAGGAGTTCTGTTTGCCCTAAGGAGTCAGTCCCACGTATCTGCTGCCAAGTAGGCTTAGGGGACCTTGCAGCCAGGAGCAAGATGCCTGTATCAATTCATCAGGTGGGGAGGGCATGGAATCTAGTAACAACTCACCCCATATTCCATGTCCCTTTTGCCCATATACAAAAACTCCTCACCTTGTGTGGAGTTCATAGCTCCAAGCTACTTCCACAGCACTTTAGGAGTCTCCCCACCCCCACTCATAGGAGACCCCTAAAAAGATATGTCCCAGAGAGAAGATCAAAACCTAACAGTCCAACATAAGTTTGATGTTTTCTTTTTTCTTCTCCCCTTTAAAAAAAATTCTTTTCTATATAATCTCTCATCCTTCTTTCCTCCAGTGAAATTATTTCAACACTTTTCTCCTAAGGTACCACCCCCTTACATACATACATACACACACACACACACACACTCCCCGCCAAACCTCTCTTCACCTCCCTGCTCTCCTGCTATTCAGGACCACTTTGGGGGGGCAGCCTGAATGTCTTGGGACAAGTTAAATACCAATTACCCTGTGACAGCTTCTAGCTTACTAGCTTTGGTTAGACCTTTATGGAAGCAGAGATTTATTCAGCCTTTGTGTAAATGGCAAGGGGTTGGGGAAAGGGGAGCAGGGAGAGGAAGGTGGGGGTGGGTGGAGTTGGGAGGAATTCTTTTACCCAATTCATTCCTATCCCACCCCTCTCAGACCTCTGGTATCCCCTGACCCCTAAGCATTACTTCCCATCTCCCTATGTCCCCTAACTTATCCCCATCTATGCCCTCCACCGTACCCCAGCCCTGGCCAAGAAGACTAAGAAATTTGAGTTCTAATTCTTTTCCATAGAAGTCATCTGCCCCAAGTAGCCTTCTGCTTTCCCATTTCCCTCCCCACCTTGGACAGTAAAAGATGTGGAATGAGGGAAATGAAGGTAGACAGTTTCAGGGTCTTCCAGATCCAGCAGTCTGATCATTTGCCAGAAGCCTTCATTTTTTCCCCCACTCTCCAAGCCTTGTACACAGTCAGTACTCAGTCTTGACTTGGTGAGAAAAGTCCTCAGCATGTGCCACCATTCAGATGTACAACCTGGACATGGACAATCTGGGATTGAAGTGGAATATCTGGTGTTCTGTGGGGTCACAGGTCCCTCAATGGGAGGAAAGGGAAACCTGGATGTCCACTGAGCAGCAGCCTGGCCAACATCAAGGCTGTTTTATGTATAGCATCCCACCCTAACTATAGGAAGTAAAGATTACCATCATCAATCAATCGATAAGTGTTTATTAAGCACCAACTGTGTGCCAGGTACTCTGCTAAGTGCTGGGAAAACAAAGGCCAAAACAAAATTGTAAAAGCAGCGCCTGCATTCAAGGAGTTTCCATATTAATGCGGGATTCAGCATGAAAACAAATATGTGCATAGAAGACACAGAGCAGAAGGTAGGTGACTTGGTAGGGAAAGGTGGAGGGACTGAGGGAAATGGAGAGATGGCATCTGAGTGGAGTCTAGAAAGAAATGAGGGGTGTGAAGAGGCAGAGGGGAGAAGGGAGAGCATTCCTGGCATGGGAGACACCCAATGCAAAGACCTGGAGACAAAAGAGGGAGTATCACATGCAAGGAACAGGCAAGAAGGCCTACTTTCCTGGGCTTGGAAGAGAGCAAAGGATGAGGAGACTAGAAAGGGAGGAAATGAGCAGGTTAAATGCCAGACACAAGACTGTATATTTGATCCTGGAGGTAATAGAGAAACACCAGAGTTTATTGAGTAAGGGCCAGACCTGGTCAGAACTGCTTTTAGGAAAATCACTTTGGCAGTTTTGTAGAGGATGATTGGAGTGGCAGGACAGGCCAATTAGAAGCAATGGTCCAGATGGGAAGTAATGAGGGCTTGAACAAAATTAGTGGTTGTTTGAGTGGAGAGAAGGGAAATATATCAAGAGATGTTGTGAAGGAAGGAATCACAGTATTTAGCAGTAGATTGGATATATTGGGTGAGTGCGGATGAGGACCCAAAAGAATGCCCCTATGTTGTGAACCTGGGAGGACGATAGTGCCCTCAGCAGTAGCAGGGAAATGATGATGATGGACAGCCTTGCTTTACCCCAAACAGAAAAACAACTAGTAACTAGGATATCCCAAAGAAGGGAGGTTTTGATAGGGAGAGAGAAGTTCTGTTTTGGATATGTTGTGTCTGAGATTTTTGATTTTGGAAATTTTGGAGATGTGGGATGGAACTTCAGAAGAGAGACTATGGCTAGATATATAGATCTGAGAAAAATCTGCATAGAGATGATAACTGAAGCCATGGGAGCTGATGAGATCATCAAAGGAGAAAAGAGCTGGGAATATCCCTTCCTCTTTCAGAGTGATGGACTAAATCATCAGGTAGTATAATGGTCAAATTCTTAGGTCTGGGGGAGACTTTCCTTCCATATTCTGTTTTTCTCTAGCTTCATCCCCATCACCGAAATCATCCCAGAGAGAACACTGTCCTGTTCAACCTTTTCTAAGGCACAACTGGATGAAAAACATTAACATTTTAAAAAAAAACAACCACATAGTTATAAGGTGAGAAGCATTGTAGTACAATTAGGGTGCTAGCTATATAACCCTAGTAAAGGGCACTCACAGACACCAGGCATCTCTCTAAGACAACGTTGCTGATCTACATTGGTAGTGGTGATGGTGAGTTTCTTTTTAGTAATTCACTATAAAAATGAAATCTCAAATTTGAAAAAGAATGCCTTTTTTTGTGGAATAACGTAACATTTTGAATCTATGATCTCATTTCCTTTTTTACAAGCAGTCTGGAGGGGTAAGGAAGGCAGTTATTAATTATTACTCCTGTTTACCAGTGAGGAAACCAAAGGAAGGGATACTTGTCCAAGAAGTTCACAGAGCTCGTGATTGGCTGAACTAGACCCTGACTTGAGAGCCCAGGGTCATCCTCCTAAGTCAACCTGTGTTCCCAGCTGGTCTTCTTCAAATTCTTGTTACACAAATGTCTTCTGCATTGAAGGGGCCAAGGAATTTAGGGAAAATGTTTGTGTGTGTGTGTGTGTGTGTGTGTGTGAGAGAGAGAGAGAGAGAGAGAGTAAGCAATCCAGAAATAATACACACAGAATGTTAAAGCTGGAAGCATTCTTTGACATTAGTCCTGCTCCTTTAGTTTACAGATGAGGAAAACAAGTACTAGAGAGAAGTGATACAATTGTTCAAAGTCACACAGCAAAGTACCAGACTATAACTCAGGCCTCTCTATAGACTAGGAAGCCAGTGTTTTTTTGCTTGTCCCGTGCCCTCCTGTTAGGCTTGGAGTGAGCTAGGGACTCCAGGCAGGGAGTAAAGTGGAAAGAGCACTGGAGTTGTCAAAAGCCCTGTGTTCACCTCCTTCGGTGGCTAGCTGTGAGATATGGGGCAAGTTGCTTGATTTCTCTCTGTGCCTCATTTTTCCTTATCCATAAAATGAGGGGCTGGATTTGAGTCAGGAAGACCTGGGTTTGAATCCTGCCCCAGACCCTTAGTTACTGCATGCCCCTGAACAAGGTACTCTTAGACTCTAGGACCTCTCTAGGACCTGTAAAATGAGAGGGTCAAACTCAGTAACCTTAAAGGTTCAGCTCAAAATCTATGATCCTATGATTATACTGTGTTAGAGGGAGGGTTCTTCATCTGCACGTGCTGAGGTCTCTAAAGGGACACAGGATATCCCTTTAGAGGAGACCTGAGAAAAGACAGTATCCCCAGCGCTCACCCTTGGCCCCTGTTTCCCAATAGCCCCCAGAGGAGGTGTACTCAGCTGGAGATTCAGTCCTGGTGAGATTCCACTCTGATGACACCATCAACAAAAAAGGTTTCCATCTTCGCTACACCAGCACCAAGTTCCAGGACACCCTTCACAGCAGGAAATGAGCAGGAAGTGACCTCTCCCTTCATCCCCAGAGGGAAGAGGAAGACTTTCTCCCTTCGGACACCAACTTCTCCCCTCCCCTATAGTTTGTCTTACACAGTTGGACAAGGGGACAGAGGGAAGTCATTCTCTTTCCCCTCTCGAGCCACAGCCTCCAGCTTGAATACCAGTTGAGTCTCTGGGAATAGGGGAACCAGACTTCTTTCTAAATGCTTCCCCCCTCCCACCCCTGCTGCACTTCTCGTCTCTTATACCTGCCCTGTGACTGAGAGGGGTGAAGGTCAAGGAGATGAAGGTTTCATAGAGATATCTGAAGACACCAGTGTTTTCCAAGCGGCACCCCCTCCCCACAACCTCCCCTCCACCATGATCTGGGAGAGGTTTGCTTGGAGAGGAAGACTTCCCCCATCTTTCTTGTCCCTCTCACTCCAAATTATATTCTGTATAGTCAGTGGCAAAAACCTCATTGTAATGCACCAGCAAACCCAATCCTCCTCCTTTGCCCTTCCCCCACTTCATTTTGGTGTTATTCTTAAACTCTGGTTTCAGAGCGTGCCTGTCCAATGGGCAGTGGTGAGGGAGGTAATGGGGGCAGGGATGGGGGAATGGGGAGATGGGGCAGTGTAGGGGCCTCTCTTTTCCCTGGGGCAGTGAGGTCAGCCATCTGGGAATACCCCAGCCAATAAACCGAAAGTGTTACAACCAATGTACTCACTAACCTTGCCAGATGGGCCTCCACGGCACACGCATGCCTGGGGGGGGCTGCGTCGATTCCAGATGTGTGGGCTTGCTGTGCGTCTGGTGCTGTATGGGAGGGAGCCAGGACACCTGGTTTCTCTGGCCAGCACTCTGTCTTTGCTCTCCAGTCCCCTGGGGCTGTTATTTCAGTCATGGTGGCAAAAGAGTACACACCCGTTGTCACAACACACAGACATAGCACATACAATATGCATTGGCATGCAAAAATACATGCCCACCAGGGCACACAGAACCTGCATCCACAGGCACCCTTCCTCCCCCACTCTGTTGAGCCACAGGCAAGAAGAATGAGAATATATCCCTAGGGAGATCGTGTTCTGAGAGTTGAGGGGGTGTTGTAAAGGACGGGGGAAGTAAGTTTCCTTGTCAATCTGGATTTTTCCATCCTTGAGTGTGTGTGTGTGTGTGTGTGTGTGTGTGTGTGTGTGTGTGTGTGTGTGTGTGAGAGAGAGAGAGAGAAGTGGGGGGAGGAATGCGTGTTACCTTTCTAATCTTGAGAATCAAACCAAATCCAGGCAAGGAGCCTGAATTGAGCTGGAAAGACTAACTTTAGGATTGTTACACAACCCCCCTTCCCCCAAAAAACCCCAGCAACCTCTTTTTCCAGTGTTTTCCCATCAGCCCCCAGGCTCTGAGTCTCTAGAGGTACTGTCAAGTCTCAGTCTCCTTGTGAGAGACAAAGTCAGACAGCTTTTAGCTGCTGAACAAACATTCCAGCTCTAGGCCCCTTTCCCTAAACTCCTGGGAATCTAAGTGTGTGTGTATGCCTTGGGGTATGGGGAAAGGAGGAGAGTGTTGCAGCATTGACCTCATCCCCTACATTCGTAGGGGATAGAGATCAAAAAGTCACATACGTGCCTACAAATGTTGTGCTCTTTCTCACCTCTCCTTAAATCCCAAGGGAAGGAGGTGTATGGCTGGGAGAGGGGACTACTGATTCTCTCACACTTTACCCCATTTTTGGCACATTCCAGTTGGACAGTACCATGGCCCCAGGTGGCGCACTCTGGAGAGGAAATGGGATAGCTAACTCTACCTAACTCTCCAGCTCCTAGTTGGATAGCTTAATCCTGAGCTGATAGCTGGTTTATCAAGCTTTTTATTATCCTACCTTTTCCCATTTCAGATGAAGGAACTGAGGCTTGGCAGGGTGGGCATAGTCCTAGGGGATGTTCCAGCATGACTTTGTACTTTCTCAAGGGAAAGGTGGGAGAAGGAGCAGCTCTGACAACCCGTAAGGCCCTGGTATCCTGGGAATTGTTCCCAGGCTGCTGTGAAGGAAGGTATACTATTCTCTCCGCCACCATTCCCACCCCCAGCCTCCACAGATCCCTTTCCCCACAGTAAGAACTTGACATGTTCTGTCCTCTGTGGGAGAGACCTCTGTCTCTTAGTTGAGCTTGGAAATCATTGGAGGCATTACCCAACAAGTACACTTATTACAGTCATGGGGAAAGTGTTTGTGACCTCACCAGAGCCAGTGATGCCACGGCAACCTCCACCCCTCTTCCTACCCTCCCCAAGGCTGGGATGAAGGTCGCCATGGGGCAGGCTGGGGGGCCAGGAGCAGAATGGAAGGGCTCCCCAGCAAATGGAGCAAACTGGGACTTTCAGCCAGACAGTTTGCCAGACGGATTGGGGTCACTTATTCCATGGCAGAGTTTGTAGTCTATGGTCACCAGCACCCTCCCTGTCAATCCAAAGCTTCCAAGAGCAAGACCGTGAAGGATCACAAGGACATTGTACAAGTCACATCCCTGAAGTCAGCCTATTCAGTGCCCGGCAAGGTGCGTTCCTCCCAAAGATACCGTCAGGCCATGACCAGGAGCAGGGCTGGTTTGAAGAGATACAGACAAACTCAATCCAGGATCAAGCTCTCTAAACATGGTCAGGCCAGGAAAAAGTCCAATATTGCCATTATGTGCAAAGACAAACACTCCACCTCTACTTGTGAGGCCAAACATGACAAGGTCCTCAAGTCCCCAAGTTATACCAAATCCAGTACCAAACCCAAATTCAAGAAATGGTCAATTACCAATATGCCACCCAGAGGGAAATCACCTCGCTCCAGAAGGAGGTATGTCAGAAATCATACTCGTAATCCAATGGCTTGGAAGCGGTGGTGCAAGAATGTGTCCAAAAAAATCAAGGGTGGTAGGGTCCCCCTCCAGAATATACAAGCCCAGAGGCAGCGAAAGTCCAAGACCAGGAAAGTACACTCAGCTGTCCAGGTTCCCTCCATCATGATTAGAGAGGATTCGACATTACCATTACCTATAGAGTGCTTGGAGTTTTCCCAGGAGCAGGATGAAAGCAATACCCTGTTGCCTGGAACCCAAAACAGGATGACCCAGCTGACAGCAACCAAATACAACAAGGAAACAGAGGCCAGTGACAAAGACTTCCAGGAGACAGAAGAAAAGAAACCAGCAGAAGATGAGGAGTGGATGGAAGGGGAAGAGGAAGAGGAGGAGGAAGAGGAAGAGGATGAGGAGGAAGAAACCGTTTCCTATGGATGGTGGGAACTGTTCAGGAGCTGGTTGCTGTCCCTGGAGACGTATTTCAGAATTTAATAAATTACTAAGTTCTCCAGGAATATGCCTCCATCCTCGATTCTTACCCCACCGCACCAACTCCTCCAATTCTGGAGTGGTAGTACTCCCTGTCCTGTGCTCTTATAGGAGCCAATAACCTCCAGGCACCATCCCTACAGCTCATTTAATCCCCAAAATGCCACCCTAAGATCTCCACATTCCTACTTTCTACCCCCACCTCTCTTTCCCTGGGGCTTAGCATGGTGTTTTGAACCCCTGAATACCTAGGGCATATGGTCAGGTGAACAAATTGATCTCCCTCAGACCTTGTTCCTAACCTAACCATCTCCACAACTAAATACCCTCATTACCCCTGAGACCCAGGCATGTCTTCCACATTGTACAGGATTCACCCAGTCAAGCACCAGGCATCATGATGTGGCAGAATGAACACCATACTGGAAGGCAGGAAATCTCTTGTCCTGGATTAGTTCCGTAATACCTGTATGACTTTAGGTGAGTCACGTAACTTCTCTGAGTCTTGATATCCTCATCTATAAAAGGAGGTTGAAATGGATGCCATTGCTAGCTCTGACAGAATTCTAAGGGGAAAGCAATTCCTGCATAATTCTAGGATCAGACTGGGTCATATAACGTCCAGAGAAGTGACAATAGGATGTTTAAAATCAAGGGCTGTTAAGAATGGTCCTTACCTATGGTTCCCCACCCATAGGTTCCCCACCCCTGGTCTAGACAGTACCAGAGACATCTTCCAGATTCCCTTCCAAAGTTATTGAGGAGCCTTTTTGGGGGGTAATGGTAGGAGGCATGTGGCAATTGAGTGGTCCCCAGGCCAGTGAAGTGGATTTTGTTCAATTGTTGATTTTTCTCTTTTTTTTTGTCCTTTTCTCTTTTATTATCCACTGCTATTACAGCTATCCCAGGGTCTCTATGGAACACTGGACCCCACTCCAATCTGATAAACTAGTCCCCACAAAGTCATTATTCCATCTAGGTGTATGTGGATCTTAAAATACAATCTAAGGAGTAGGCAATGTTTAACCTAAAGCAATGAATTACTAATGGCTGAACATAAAAATTCAAAGTTAAGGTGGATGACGTGCTTGGAAGCACAGGCACCCTTTAAATCACATGATGTAGTAACTGCCTACTCCATCATGGTGGCATAAACACAGGATTTATGCCAGGTAGGAAAACTAGAGTCTAGCCGAAGTGGGAGTGGGAGAGGGGGTTAGCCTGAACCCAAGCCATCATTCTAAATAAATGTTACGGGCCTCTTGCCCCATCCCTCCTACTGGCTGCCTGATCAAGTGAGGGCTGCTGTTTCTCTTGCTTCATCACCACCTCTCCCCACCCCCACCTCCTTTTCCCCACTACATCTGGTTCTAATATATTCCAGATGTAATGGCCTAGCTTTTTTATGGCCAGTTGCTTTCGGAGGCCTCAGCTTTGCTTCCTGAGGGCCCCCTACCTCAGGGGATGGTCTCTGGTCCCTTGTGGTCCCCTCCTCAGAGGCTGAGAAGGGTAGGTGACAGGAGCCAGGAGGAACTATGTGGAATCCTTGTGGTAGGCAGTATTGTGGCCGCCCACTGTGTGGGCTTGTCCACTAAGCTGCAGCACAAGGAAAAATAATGTTCAACACCTTGGAAAAGGAGGAAAGGATAGTAGGAGAGGTTCTAGCCAAGGTGGGGAGGGGTAGACAGACAGGGGTAGGAGGAAAGGTGTGAATGTATATATGAGCTTGTCTCAGTCCATGCCCAAATGTGAACAAAGGAGTATATCCAAATATCATCAGAAGTGTGTGTGAGTGTGAATTTGTGTGAGGGATGTGTACAAAATGTAGGTGGTTATGTGAATGCCTGAGATTTTAAGCCCAAGAATCCCTAAGATTCTTCTCTGTGGCTCTCATCCCCACTGCCTCTCTGCTCATTCTGCCTGCCCTACCCTGGGAGGGAAGGCAGGAGCTTCAGCCACAATGCTGGATGGGAAGAGATGGTCAGGGGCAACATGAGGTTCCAAGTTATTATCTTCAGTCCTCTTAGCTGAAAGAGTAACAGTATTGTATGTGCCTTTTCACCCATATTTAATGTCTCTGTCTACCAACTGGGTCAGACCAGAGGAAAAATGGGGTTCTGAAAGTTGGCTGAAAAAGACCCTTGGGGCAAATTCTCCCTTCCCGCCCCAGTTGATCATGGTGGCTACTCAAGAACATAGGAAGAAGTCACCAGTTAAAATTGGGAATGGAAAATCATCTCTTAAGCTCTTCAACCCTTCCATGGCATCCCTTCCCCTCCCCACTCCCTCCCCCAATAAAGAGAGCAGGGAGTAGAATACCAAGACTCCAAGGGATAATCTTTCTTTCTCAGGTGGTGATGGGGACCTGGGAGACCTAACAGTAAGCCAAGAATTTCCCAAGAAATTATTCTTAGGGTTACCAGGGGAAGCTGTGGAATTTGCTCCCTTTAGACTTCTAAAAAAAAGCAAGATTCTCATTTGTCTGGGACAGAGTTTCGTGCAGGCCTACTTGGAGGAAGGAGGGTGACCTGGGTGACCTTTTGCCATCCCTTCTAATCTCTCTGCCCTACTCACCCTTCTCATTTAATCTTTTTTTTTTTTTTTTTTTGATATGACATAGCTTTATGACTCCATAGCTCCCCCTGGTGCTAAACTAGACTAGAATTCCCATCTTGACAAGCTGGGGCAGGGAAGGCAGGAGAGCACCAGGGAATGTTATTCACAGTCCCAAAAAAGGGCTACTTGAGGTCCTGTCTTTAATAATCATTATCATTCAGATAGCATTTTAATATATGGAAAGCACTTACAGTTACGATCTCATTGAATCCTTACAACTACTGTTGGAGGTAGGTACTATCATCATTATCCCTATTTTACAAATGAGGAAACTGAGGCAAGTGGCTGTTGTGACTTACCCAGAGTCGCTCTGTCAGGAAGGGTCTGAGCTCACATTTGAATTCATCTTCCTGACTCCAGGTCCAGTACTCTGTCTAATGGGCCCCCTAGCTGCCCTTGACCTGTCTGTGACCTGCCACTGGGCAAACACTTCATCCCAGGCCAGTGGGTTGCTTTGGACCTTTTCCTGGGGGAGGACTTTCACCAGCCTCCTGGCTCTGCTTCCTTCTGTTCAGAAAGGGTACTCATTAGTTCTTTTACATTAGCAGTTCCTGAGGGAGGCATGCAAAGAGCCAATAGGTTGCTCGGCTTTTTCTGGATCTTTTCTGCTCAGGCAGAAGGACCATTTTCATAACTATAACTGATGAAGAGGTGACTCAGAACAGCAACCTTTGAGAGCCTGGTGAGGGGGAGGGGCTACTGGAATTCAGGCAGCAAAATCTACTGGAGAGAACAGATTAGGAGGCTAGTCACAGCTCTTACTGGTAACTAGCTGTGGGATCTTAGGCATGCCACTTATTTGGCTCTATGCCTCAGTTTCCCTGTCTGTAAGGCACAGCACTAGACTGATGATCTTTAAGATCTGTACCAGCTTTCTGATTCCTTGAGGAGCATTCTAGCCCTGTTTTCCAAGAAGGCAGGTTACAACACAGGAGTGTTCCTCAATCTCAATTCCTTTTGGCTTTGGAACAGGATTCCTGTTCCTGAATAGATTTAGTGACCTTTGACAATACTTTCAAGTTTCCCTTTTAGATAGGGAATATATATACACTGCAGCCCACAACCCTGCCCAAGGAAGGAGTAGGTGGGGGCTCTGGCGGTAGTAGTTTATTGATGCACATTGTAAGCACAGCACAGGCAGGCCATCAGCAAAGGTCAGACACATGGACTGGGGCAGAGGGGAGGGACCTCTTGCTGGCATTGTAGTAAGCAAAGGGAGCAGGAAGGGCCGGAAGTGTCTATGTTCTCTCCTCTTCCAAGCATCTCAGAGCCCAATCCATTCATACCAGCTACCTTCAGCCCCATCCCAGGGACGTAGTTCTTTAACCACTCAATCCTTCCATCTGGGGATAAAGTTGTCTTGTTCTCAGAAATGTATCTGCTCCTCCTTTGGCCCAGTTATCCCCTTGTCTATGAAAGCTGCTGTCACCTCCTTATTTGCCTGACTTAAGCTCTGACCTCCCTTTAACTACTGTCCCAAGAAGGGATTCACCTGTTCTCAGACTCCTTCCTAGGAGTCTACCTCCTGACCTCTGATCACACTTAAGTAACAACTATGTGAAATCACTGGGAAGCCTTGGGTGGCTGCCCCAAGCTTGTCATGTTTTCCTTGGGAGTCCCAAGTAATCCCAACAAAAAGGGGACACCACGTCCAATTGGGACCTGTTCTGGCAAAATCCAATGGGCCCTGGTCGGCTCTGCCGAATTCCTCCAGGTGCAAAGAAAAGCCTGGGCAGGTAGTTGTGGGAGAAGCCATGGTATGACTTATGCACAGGTACAACACGGGCACGGCACCATTGCAAACAGAGGGAGAAGCAGCCTAGCTAGGCATGGTGCCAGGGGCCCTGGAGGAAACTCTGTGGCACTCCAGCTCCATGCTGGCCCTGATTGGGGTAAAGAGTCCATTCCTAGCTGGAGAAAGGGCATTTCTGAGTGCCACTGCCTTTCTTACCCCTTGCTCCCCATCCTTAACCCCAATTAATTATAATCTAAATTCTGCTGCTTTGGGACAAAGGGGCAGGTACCTCAGGGCACATCAGCTCCCAGGAAGGAAAAGAAAGAGGAAAAAACGAAAACAACAGCTAAGAGCCCACAAGGCATAGAAAAGAAAGAAGGCCCCTATTCTGGGAAGCAGGAGGCCCATGGGGTAGGGTGAGGGTAGCCATTCCTCAGGATATAGCAAGGGCAAGGGATAGCCAAGGAGTCACATTGAAAGGAGACTATTTATAGAGGAAAGAGGTCTGGGCCTGAATGGGGGCGGGGGGGGGGGGGGCGCGGCGTTGCTTAGGGAATAGGTATTTGAGTATGTGGCTCAAAAAAAGACATGGGGGAGTTTCACGGTTGGCTCTGGGTAAGGTGGGCTGGGGCTGAGGAGAACTCCCCAAGCCTCCTTATACATCTTTCCTGGAAATAAGCATCAAGAAGTTAGAGCCTAAAAAGTCTTCATGGGGGCTGGGACTGAGTACCAGAAGCCCTATCCAGGACGAGGGCAATACCACCTATGGGCAGCTAAGAGTAAAGTGGGAACAGCAGAACAGGGAGACTAGAAGAGAAAGGAAATTTCAGAAAAAGTCAGCCCACCCACACCTGGCCAAAACCTTTGCCAAATCCATCAGACACAGGGTGGGTCACACCTATGGAAGCTATGGCCAGGCCCTTCTGGACAAGGAAGGATTTTTGTGACTTGCTTCCAATGGGAGAAGTTGCCAGTGCTATCTGAAAAGGGGATACATTCACCCAGACTCCCTCTATCCCACTAGTGCTGGGAGAGAAGGGGAGGGAGGGCAGCATGGCATAGGAATGGGGGTCAGGAGGAAACGAGAGAAGCTCAGCTCCCTAGTCCAATGCCAACTGATGTTCCCTCCCATGACTGCTTCTCCCTTGTCCTCTGCACAACCCACCCCTTCTCTGTCCCAGCACCTAGGAGTCCCTAGCGCCCCACACTGATATTACAGGTCTTGCAGCTTGGGTCCTTCTTGGCATCAGCAGTGGAAAGGCTCATCAGCTGGTGTCCACTGATTTCACCCAGAGTGCCAAGCGACAGGTCGACGGGTTCCGTGTATATGAGCTCCAGGATGAGATCTTGGGCGTGACGGAAGATCAGCTCCCCATCCTCCACACTGCAGGTCAGGAATTTGTTACAGGCAATGTCCAGAAGGGGAAGGCGGTCCCGGCAGAAACGGTCACCCTGGGAGCCTTTGGGGGCCAATACCAGAATGGCATAGTGGTAGGCTGTGTACATACAATAGAAGTCCGCAAAGTAGAGGTTGGTGCTGGGGTTGAAGAGGCGCTGGGCGGGGATTTGGAAGCGCCAGCGGCCATATGGGGAGTCCTGAGGGGGCTGGCCTGTGTTGAATTCAGTGTTGCAGCTGAAGAAGACCCCATGGAGCATCCCGCTGGTAGGAGAGCCATGGCTCCCACTGTTGTCCTTCAAGTAGGGCTGAAGCATGTTCCCACAGTGAGTCCTGCTGGGTCAGGAGGGAGGGTAGGGAGAGAAAGGGGTCTGTTAGCAGCCTGTTGCTGCTTTGTAAGTAAAAGAGGAGGAAACTACTTGCCCTAGCAACCAGGCTCTGGCATCCTGATCAAGCCAAAGGTAGAAGCCTAGCACATTTGAGCTAGAAGTCCTTAGAACTCAGGGGCGGTCTAAGCCAAACCCCTCATTCTATAAACTGGGGAAACAAAAGCTCAGGGAGGTAACAAGTGGCTGGCCCAAAGCCAGGCCAAAAGTTAGTTAATTATACTGCACTTTGAGGTTTGCAAAGTACTTTACAAATATCTCATTTGGCCTCAAAAACAACCCTGGGAGGTGGGTTCCGTTGTTATCCCCATTTTAAAACAGAAGAAACTGAGTCACAGGAAAGTTAAGTGACTTGCCTAGGGTCACACAGCTGCCAAGTGTCTGAGCTTGTATTCTAATACAGGTTTTCCTGACTCCAAGCCTAGGCTCCATATACTGCTTCACCCACAAGGTCTAAGCTGCACTTTGGCTCTTCTCTCTCCTAAATCAGGGTTCCTTCCGTTGTACCTGCCTTGCTTTCCCAGAGGCATCATATCTTCAAAAAGAGGCCCATGGCACAGTGCCTGGCACATAGTATGTACTTAATAATGCTTTCTGACTGACTGAATTAAAATTGTGGGAGGCAGTGTGTATCCAGCAGACAGAGCTCTGGTGTCTACTCCTGTGACCTTGCACAAAAGACTTAATCTCTCTGGGCCTCATTTTCCTCATTCCTCTGAGATTCCTTCCAGTTCCAGATGTATGATCCTATATCATTCTCTCAGCCCTCTGGCCCTATCTGACACTAATAATAGTGAGGATCATTTTTTTTTAACATTTAGCATATGACGATGATATATAGTCTACTAACCACCACCCAAAGCCATATACTTTCTAGCAGTGGGGAATGAATTAACATTGATGCTCTTTATTGACTAAGAGAGTCAGTTTGGGAGACAGTGGATCTGTTCACTATTAAAGGAAGAGAATGAAGCTAACTGGGGCTCATGGGGATCCAAACCATAACTTCAGTGGCACAGTTTTCTAACAGTTGAGCTAGATGAAGTGGACACACACATATGCTGGGTAAGGACACCAGGTCTCAGATTTCCTACTTGGCTGACAATGCTGAGACAATTCCAACCAGGGATAACTGGAAGGAGGGGATGAACTATACACAGAGAGGTGGAGGAAAAAGCTGACCCAAAAGAGGGAGAAGGAAGAACGAGGGGGCAAGAAATATGTGCTCTCATCTGGAAACCTCTGGGGAACCCAGACATACTGTACCTGGCATGCTGGAAGTACTCCTTGTGCTGGTTCCGGTAGAAGACAGAGAATCGGAGCATTCGCCCAGCAATCTGCTCAGCCTTCTCTTGCAGCTGGGCCAAGTGCTCTTTGGCATAATCTACAAGGAGCCCAAGTGATCATGGGTGTTGTGCCAGCTGGAGGCAATGCCGCCTTTTGCTGCCCCCCATATTCTGCAGATCCCACCCCCTTAATTATGACCAACCAAATCCCCAGGACAACTGGCTGGAGCCTGGATTTGTGGTGGGTTCATTAACAGATGCGACAGGCAGACCCCAACCCTCAGTGAAACACTGAGGAGGATGCTTTGGACATCGCTCACCGCCCCCACCCCAGCGATGCTCTTTTCTTTTTCCCTTCATCTCTCTTTTTCTTCTGTCTCTGAGGAGGGCAGCAGATCACATGATCTGTGCTAAGCTCCTGAGCTGTGAGGGAGCTGCTCTTCCTTGGGGAAGGTGGACTAGAAGAGGCCCCCAGAGAACCAGACAGTATTCAGTGTCTCAACAGGGAGACATCCAGGGGTGTGGACCCTCCTGACATCTTTCAAATCACACTAGGAAGTGAATGCTAGCAATGGAAAAGGGGACTTTTGTTGGAGAAGACTGGCAGGGCACCAGGTGTGTACACCATCCTCTACCCATCCCATGGCTGAGTTTGGGTACAACAGGTACAGATCCACTATTTTCCATGTGGAAAAGCAAGAGAAGGGGAGAGCTGGGAATCTGGCTCCTTGGCCAAAGGTCAGAGGATTAGGGTTCAGGGAGCTCCTGATGGAGAACCTTGTCTTTGGCCCTGAGAGAGGTAAATAGGTCCTAGAGAGGGAGCCATTCAGGTTATAAAGGTCCTTTCCCTACCTCCTGTGCAGAACTCCACTGTCTCACTCCATCCAGAAACCAGGTATTCTCCATCACTTTGCTTCACTGCAGTCTGCACAGCCACACTGTACTCTGTGCGGGGGCTCAGGAACCAGTGACCCCTCACCGTCATAGGCAGAGGCACTGCTTTGGCCACCAGTTTTGTGGGCACATCCTATAGGACAGGATGGGAAGAAGATGAGAAACCAGGCATCAAGCTAGGTAGCCGTCCCACTCTGCTGTCTCCATCATACCTGAAACGTCCCTCCTACTCACCAGGGCACCATCCCACCCTAGCATGAACTAACCACCATTTCCCCACTGATACCAATGTATCATTACATTAATGTAGCTCCAATTGTCCCCAGCATCCCCTATCCCCCAAATTCTCCTGACATCCAATTTTCTTGGGAGCTAGAGAAGAAAGACTGGTGGAGGAAGGGCCCTAAGGTTGGGGGCGGTGAGGCCTTTTTTTGAGGAAGACTTCTCCAAGAGCACTCCGCACTGCAGGGCTGTCTCCACGGCAACAGCAAATGCTAAGAAGCCGGGGAGGAAAGAAAAAATGACTTATGTTGGAGGGGGGGAGTAGAGGGATGGCTGTGGTGGTGGTGATGGTGGTGATGCTAAGCATTCAGTTGCTGTGGCAACTGGCCTGCCAAAAGACACCCAGATCAAAGGAAACAGTTCCAGGGGGGGATGGTGAGTAACCTGTTTTGATGTTCTATGATCATGTGGATCAGTTTTTTCCCACCTCCCTCTTCTCCCTTCCTTTTCCCCCTGTTTGGGAAAGGGGAAACCCTCCTTCTGTGCTCTCCACACTCCTCAGGGTGGAGGTCTTCTCTTGTAGAAGAGAGATGCCTCACAGGGGAAGAAAACCATGGGTAACACTGACATCTTCCCCTACAAACTGCACTAGAGGGTGCAAGGATAGAGACAGTCTGGGGGTGAGGCTGCCTGCCATTGGTCATTGAGAGCTGGAGTAGAAGACAGGATCACCCCCCCTGTCCATAGGGATCTCCTAACCCACACCCACGGGGGTTCCAGAATCTAAGGCTGGAGCTGGATTTGACCTTGGACCTTGAAAGTAGTGAATCAATCCCTCACCTTACTGCCAGTCCCTGCTGGCTGTCCTGAAGCCTCAAGAACTGCCCAAGGAGCATCGCTATGAGATGTCTGGGTTTGTATGTATGTGAACGGGTGAGTGTCTGGTGGTATTATTTTTAAATTTCATCTTGGCTTTTTAACCTCAAAACACTCCCAGAGGGAAGAAGACATTCGCCCAACATGCCCCCTACTCACCCTATGCTTGAATTTGTTGGAGTTCTTATTCTCCTTCTTGTTGAGGTCAATGAAGTAATGAGTGACCCTCTCTAGGTCACTGCCCTCCATGGCCCAGGAGATGCGAAAGGAGTCGCAGGTGATGTTATTGATCTCAATGCTATGTGGGGTGGACAGCAGCATTTCCATGCTTTCTTCTGGCTCAGCTCCTATGAGAATGGTGGGGAGCAGTCAGTGCTACTTCCCTATGACTTTCTTAGGACCATTTCTTCCTATCTCTTTCTCTACCACTACCCGTCCCCCACTCTGCACCCCCCCCCGCCCCACTGCCCTCTACCTTCACACTTATGCAAACCTAGGTTCTGAGAGGGCATTCATTGTAGCCATGCCAGTGTCCCCATATCCCCAGATCTGATCTGAAAGAAGTGTTTAGGGAGAACCAGGGTTCTGTAGAGTGGGAGGACTCTCCTCCTCCAGCTTGGGAGGTAGGAAGGGTGCCTTCTCCCATTCTGCAGCCCCCCTGCAGTTCTCAGCTCTCTGCAGAGGGGAAGGCGTAGCAGACGGCACCTGGCAGGTGGCAGAGGCAATGAGAATGTTGCAAGCACAGGGCAAGACAGATTCTGAGCAGATGGAGCTGGGGAGGAAGGGGGGTGCCTCTGGGCTAGCAGGCATCAGAAAAAGAAAGGGGCAGTGATGGGGGAGGGGACAGATGATGGGGGAAAAGAAAATGAAGGGGGATAGCAAGAGGTAACTTTCAGGAAATGCAGGAGAGAGAGAGGAGGTAGATTCAGAGAGATCCAAGGGTCATGGGAGATGTTGGAGAGAAGAGGTGGATGTTCTCTCCTTTAGCACTTTTACAAAGCAGACTCTCATAACTCAATTAGGTCAATAGCCCACACTATACAGGTGGCACAGACGTACATAGGTGCAAAGCAGGCATGCATGGAAGGAGTTCCCAGATACGATGCTGCAGGGGATGACTTTCTTCTCTCCCCTCCGTCTCTCGGGATCTCGGTGTATGTCATGCTGTTACAATATCTTTCTCTTTCCCTCTTACTTGTCCCATCAGTCCCTGGTATGTAGTAAGTGTTTAATAAATGCCTGCTTCTTTCCCCTTTCTCCCAACATCTCCCTCACCCTTGTCTCTGATGCTTCATGGGAATAGTCAAAGGGTAATCATGATAATTCCTATCTAAATCAGGCTTGTAAATCAGTCTCCCGAAGACAACTGCATGACTTAGGTGGCATGAATATTGTTATCTCCATTTAGCTGAGGATGAAACTGGAATTAGAGAAATGATCACCCGGAGATAGAGCAGCTGAGGCAGATCTTTGGACGTTAGGGCTAATGGGTTAGTCCAGGGGTGGGGAACCTGCAGCCTTAAGGCCACCTGTGGCCCTCTAGGTCCTTAAGTGCAGCCCTTTGACAGGCCCTTTGTCTTCAGACCTGTCAAAGGGCTGCACTTAAGGACCTAGAGGGCCACATGGGTCTTGAGGCTGTAGGTACCTCACCCCTGGGCTATCCATTATGCTACAACTTTCCTTGCCTCTACAGCAGGAAAGTTATGTTTTTGATTCCTACCCAGTTTCACCTCGCATCATCATGGGTGGTTTTAATTAGAAGGGGCCCAAGGAGAAAGAAGGAGACTCTTTTAGTCAGGCATGAAGGATATCACCTATTGGCATGGGATGCCAACTTACAGGCTCCACTTTAAGAGAAGTAGATTCTGCATGTGAGGAGGGAGAGAGGAGGAAGTCTGGAGATGAGTGATTAAAGGGGTCCTGGTCTCTGTGATCTCTCTCCCCTTTCTTCCTATTCCTTTTACAACCTCATGTTTTCCTTCTCAGTTTATCTCTTCTCCTCTCTTTCTTTTCCTCTCTATCACATTTCTACCTACCCATGATATAGTGGAAAGAGTTCTGAATCTGAAAGGCCTAGGTGGAAATCCTGCCCTTGATGTTGACTAGCTATGTGACCATGGGCGAGTCATTTAACCTTTGAGCCTCAGTTTCCTCATCTGAAAAATGGAGCAATACTGCTTACTGTGCAGAGTTGATTTGGGAATCAAATGAGCTAAAAATGTACTGTAAAGTATTGTGAATTTTAAAGTGCTATATAATTTTTTGCTATTATTCTTTCCTGGTTCACTTTCAGTCTTCCACTCTCTCTCTTCTCTTTGCTCTTTCATTTGTCTTTTCTTCTTTACACAACCTAGGTCCCTGCAGAAGAACAATGTTCTTGTCTACTTGGTCCATTTTCCAAGAATTTAGGAGGAGCAGTGGTGGGTTTAGAGGGTGGGTTTACTTTGTACATATCTGAGAAATAGGTGGTTTTATTTTTAATTAACCATTCAGCTTATACTTTTCCCTTCAGTTAAGACTGCTCTGAGTCTCCACATTTAAGTGTGAGATGTGTGTACAAGTGTGTGAATGGGTGGGGATAGTATTGCACCTTTAATGGTGTCATTTCTATATTGTGCCTTGGCCTCTCAATTCCAGAATACTTCCTTGCCACTTGAGAAGTTCAGTCAGCTATCCCTGTACCTTGCCAGAACCGAACACAGTGCCTGGAACATAGTGGGTGCTTAATAAATGCTTATTAACTGATTGACTGCACCATTTGGAT
Organism: Notamacropus eugenii; assembly: GCF_028372415.1. NCBI lineage: Eukaryota > Metazoa > Chordata > Mammalia > Diprotodontia > Macropodidae > Notamacropus > Notamacropus eugenii. Next base: position 612,416,509 of record NC_092872.1, on the reverse strand, counting down.
GTCTCTCAAGAGCATATGGCACATGTGTTGTTCATGAGCATGGGCAGGGATATGTAGATGTTAGCATCCTTTGGAAAACAAGCAGCTGAATGCTACCCAGGAGAAACTACAGGATTACAGAACAGAATCTGCTGCCCAGGGAGCAACCCTGGGAGAATGAGCCAGCTAACAAATCACTGGGACATGACTGGCAATACCAAGCACACCTCTATCTCTTTGCCATGTGCACAGAGATGACTGTAGAGCTACAGCTTAGCCCTGGTACGTAACCAAGAAGCCCACTCACCAGTGTGTGTGGAGGAGGCACAAATTCCTAGATTGATGCCCATATCCTTTCAGGCTCTACTAAAGGGAACAGCTGCTGTCTGAGGAAGGGTCTGGAAAATGTGGCCTTCAGTGCTTGGGCCACTGTCCCTTCTGATTACCTTCTCTATCCGCCCTGCTCTCCCTAGGATCTGAGGAGGCTAAGAAGCCTCCATCATCCTTACTCTGGGAATGTGAAGATGGCTGATTCTGGGAGAGTCATAAAGCCAGAGCTCCTGTGGACGGAGGGTGGGGGTGAACCACTCAATCTCCTACGCCCAGATAAGTTGGGGAAGGGCAGGGTGTGAGAGACAGGCTGAGACAACACGCTGGAGAAACACCTACACTCTCATGTACGCACACATATAGACATGCACTCACACCCACATGGCGCATATTCGTAGATAGACACTGCCCCCTACATACGTATACATCCACCCGTGAATGCATCCACCCATATGTACACCCCACCCTCCCCACAGTCTGTCCATATCAACTCACATGCTTCTACATGGCTACTCCAACTCCATACAAACACATTCTTCTGTGTATTCCTATACCTTTCACCTATGATGACCTTTCGTGTTTTAACAGCCCCCATGCTTATCCCACCCACATAGCTGTCCTATCCACAGACATCCTCATCTATGTGCGTCTTAGCTCATATGCATTCTGACTCACAAGTTGTATTCAGGGGCAAGTGCATACAGCAGGTACAGACATATGCCTCCATTTCCCCAAGAAAGTTACATATATGTTGATCCATGAGCACATACATGTACACAAGTCATTGCCCACTCATGTGGTGCTCTCTAGGCACACGAGCACAGAAATGCATACATGACTAGTTTGCCTCTAGACTGGCTTTAACAGTACACCATATGTCAGGGCTGTAGCAAACCTATGCAGATCATACACCCACAGAGACCTGCATCTAAAGACACCCTCACACATGAGCATTTATTCTCTCTCCCACCTACCAATCACCTTCCTGCTATACAGTTATGCTTCCCCACATGGAGAGATGATGGGAGCACATACCTCCCCCAAAGTGGGGGGGTCACCCCCACATACTTGTGTGTGCACACATGATACACACAACATGCCCACATCATGCGCATTTTACTGCACATGCCAACACATGCCAAAGTAGCCCTCCACCAATAAACTGCTCTCATGCTTTTCATGGACACTCATGCAGACATAGGAACTCAGAGACTGGTACACATGGGCACACACGTTAAAAAAACACATATTGGCATGAACCCACACACAGACACCATGTCCCCCTCCTGCTCTGCACTCCTATATCTCTACATCTAGGGAGCTGTATCCCCCCCCCAACATACGCACATGCTGCGCACACAGGCACCCATATTTCTGCCACGCACATACCCACAAGCAGCCCATATGTCAGCAGAAGCCTTTCCTCTCGACCTGCTGTGTCCCCATTGGCACTGTTCACTGCAGCAGCACTGGTCACGAGGTGACTGAGCAGTCTTGTGCCCTGGAGCCCTAGCCTAGTCCTCACTTTTACCATAAGCCCCCTGGGAAGGGGGGGAGCATACTATTTGTCCTACACACATGCTGGGGTGGGCATCCAGCGCAATGCAAGGAGGACCAGAGTCTGTAGCTCCTAACCACCCCCCTCTTCTGATTATCCCAGTGTTTGCAGTGCCCCCCGGGGGCATCAGGTTGCTTCTGGGAGGGAGAGCATCTTACCTGTCTCTACCAGGTATTGCAGAAGAAGACCTGGCAAGGACGGGGACCACTGTCCGGACCTGCTCCCCTGAGGGGCTAGGGCCGACAGAAGGCACTGCACTCCTGGCTTTACAAGCAGCAGCACTGGCTGGCTGGGCTCCTGGCAGCTGAGGACCTTTCTTCCATGCGGCTTCTTCCCCTGGCAGCGCCTGTCTCTCCAGGGCACACGCTGCCTGCTGTCTCCAGCGAAATGTCCCCTAGCCTCACAGAGAGGAGAAAAAGAAAAATCAAAGCAACGTGAAGGGTGGAGGGGAGAGACTAGGGGAGAGAGCAAGGGAAGGAGAGAGAAGGAGAGGGGAAAGGGGAGGTGAAGAGAGAGAGAGAGAGAGAGAGAGAGAGAGAGAGAGAGAGAGAGAGAGAGAGAGAGAGAGACCAACTGAATCTGGCTCCACCAATGGGATCGGTGACTGCACAGCGTCAGGTGATAAAGAAGCTCTGTCCCTGCTCTCCCTGGGGCTGGGTGGGAGGAGGAAAGGGCAGGGGAGGGGTGGTCTCCCAGGGAACGAAGAGAGTTGCTTTTGATGATGGCTGACACCCTTTCCCCCCTCCACCCCATTCCTCCTAGAGAAAAGTTGCCCCTTCTGAGAAATTCTGACTTGACTGCAGCAACCCCCGCAAACTTCAGAATGATGGTCCACAGGCAGAGAGGGTATTGAGTAGTCAGTTAGTCAATAAACATTTACTCAGTGCTACTATATGCCAGGTACTGTGATAAGTGCTGGGGATATAGAAGGAGGCAAAAGACAGTCCCTGCTCTCAAAGAGCTCGAAATCTAATGAAGAAGATAGCAAGCAAACAAATATGGACAAACAAGCTTATGCAGGATCGATAGGAAATAATTAGGAGAGAAGGCATTGGAATTAAGAAGCAACGGTCCAGGAAGCCCCAGCTCAAGGTTTCTGATTGGGTAAAGGGAAAAAGAGAGGCAAGAGCATGTTGGGGATGAGATCCATTTATTGCTTGGGGCAGTTACCAGGATATTCCTGCGTTCTGTCCTCAGCCTGATTATTGCCTGGTCTTGGAATTTTTCATCAAGGGGTGGCTCATTTTCCCTCCATAAGGGGCAATAAGGTCTTCTGCAGGAAGTGGGTGGTGTGGTGAACTATGCTTGGTGGATAAGCGTCAGCGAGAAGTTAAGGATCTATTAGGGAAAGGAGTGGGAGAAGCAGTAGAGCCAGAAGGGTGTGGAAAATACACAAAGAGGGTTGTGGGAGAACAAGCAGTTAGTTAACTGTGCCCATCCCTGTTAAAACTTTATTGTCAGCAGACAAGCACAGGTTAGTCTCAGGGTCTGTGCTAAACACATGTACTCTCCTAGCCCTGGACATCAGCGTGAACACTCAATGCCAAAAGAAAATATTCTACTTGCCATGAAATAAGGACTCTGAGGCAACACTGAAGAAAAAATGATTTAGGGGATTGTAATCAAGCAACAAGCATTGATGGAGAAACCACTATGTTGCCTATATTGTGGGTGATTCCAAAGGGACATAATAAGATGTGGTCCCTGCCCTCAAGGAGTTTATAGCCTTGCTCCTAGAACTATACATATGAAACAGCAAATGAGAGACTGCATAATGATGCACAAAATCTGCCACACAGAGAATTAGTACAGTAGGAATTCAGAGATTCCAGACATTGGTTCTATTTAATTCAACAAGTATTTACTTACTGTGAGCTAAGTATCGAGTGTGGTTGGGGGGGGTGGGATACTGTGTGCTAAGTATTAGAGGGGACACGTGTTAAGTACTGAGTGGGGGGGAGACTGTATGCTAAGTATTGGGGGTGGGTGGTGAAGACAAAAACTAAACTTTCTTCCCTTAAGAAGTCTGTGTTCTTTTGAGGCAGAGGGGCAGAGAACAGCATGGATACAAACACAAATTACTTTTCTTGGGATGGACCTGTGATTTTAGTGGTTTGGGGAACTCCTGAAGATGAAGGTACCTCTCCCAATACAAGGTAGACACATGCTCCACAAAAGCCCTGACTTGCTTGAGCCACCATGAGGCAGAGCTGGAACTTGAACCCCCAACTCCCTGACTTCTCATCTAGTATTCCTGGTGTGCCCAAGCAAATTAGAGGGGTAGAAGAGATGAGAAAAGGGATCCTGGAGGAGTTTCACTTGACTTTTGCTTGGGATTAGGTGAAGTGGAGAATTTTTCAGCTCATGCACAGGAATGGGGGTAAAACATGGAATCTTGGATACAGGGAACACTAAATTGGACCATTTCATTGAAACACAGAGTTCATGAAGGGCAAGGCAAGAAAGACTGGAGTCAACCTGTGAAGAGCTTTAAATGCCAAACTGAATTGATATTTTCATCCTGGGAGCAATACAGAGCCCCTAAAGATTCTTGAGCAGAGGAGTGCCGAGATCTGACCTGTGTCAGATATTCAGGAATATTCATTTGGCAGCTATGTCATGGATGGATTGAAGAGGGGAGAAGCTAGACACAGGGGAGATGGATTTAGGCTAGAATAATCAGAGAATGCCTGGGTGAGGACATGGGATACCTCAAGGAAGGAACATTAGGTTCATGGAGTAGAAAAACAATGGTTCAGAAAAGAGGGGATGTTGGGCAGGGATTCAGTGAAAGGAAGCAAGGTTGTGAATAGCAGACAGGGTTGGGAAGGAGTAACAAGGAGAGCTTTTGGCAAACTACTTCAGAGTGTTAGTGAGGGTGGTTGGCTTTGGGTTAAATGGAATTAGCTGAATCAGAGTGGGCACTCAGAGAGAAGAAATGAGGGGTATTTTCAAGGCTCAGTAGAGAAGGCCTTGTAAGAGGACCAGGGAAGGAGGTGTGGGCAGAAAGGGAAGAAAAGTTCATATATCCAAGACAAACAAGAATCAGTCTTGCCTTAAATGGGTGGGGAACCTGAGCAAGTTTTGTCAGATTCTGAACCACAGAATGTAGTGTGGTAGAGCAAAGCAGGATAAATGACTCCCTCTGCCAAGTAACTAGGCCCCTCCTCTTATACACCTACACTAAGATGTCAAAACACAGAAGATAAGGAGAAACCTAATTCTGTGGCTCCAGCCCAGGACTGGACATTAAAAACACTTGGCTTTTAGTTCTGTTTCTATTACCATTTGGGTGGGCAATATGAGAAAAAGGGGAGATTTGGTTTAGTTTCCTCTTCTGTAAAAGGGAAGATTAGACCCTGACCCACCTCTACATTTGACCTTCCACAGATGCCTGATGGATGAGATACATGGGAATATTTCTGGTTTGGAATGGTATTGAGCTCCAGGGAATGAATAATAAATAAATGTGAATAAGAATTAATTGACTAAATGCGTATCTGTGGGCCTCTAAGTTAGTAGCTGGAGTGAATGATGAAAACAGAGATGGTACATCCTCTAGAAGCTTATATTCTTACTTATATAAACCTCATTCTGAACCTTCACTTCTTTATTTGAGGCCCCAATGCTGCCACTACACACTATTTCTAGGAAGATGAGCTTGCCTCTTACTTTACTGAGTAAGCGCTATCATCTCCCATCCTCCATCCTCAAAACTTCTTTATTTCTTCACCTACCTTCCCTCCTGCCTCAAAGGATGAGAGAATAATTTTATATACTAAGGTTAGCCCCTCCACTTATGCCTGTGATGCCAATTGCCTTCACACCCCCACTGTACTCATTTTCAATCTTTCTCCTTCCTTCCCCACTGTCTACAGACAAACTCAGGTCTTTCTTATCCTAAAACAACAACAAAACTCCTTCCAAGGACCCTGCCTACTTGCTCACATTATCATCTTCATATCTCCTTCCTCTTTACTGCTAAAATGATGGAGAGAATATCTACACTTATCAGTGCTCAATCCCCTGCAATCTTATTTCTGTCCTCACCATTCTAATGGCCCCTTCATTGCAAAAGTCTAACTTGTTCTCAGTTCTCCTCTTCCTTGCCTATTCTGCAGCATTTGATATACTTTTTCTTACTTATTCCTATTGCTTTCTTCTCCTTCGCCTACTGACACTGTTCTCTCCTGGTTCTCCTCCTACCTGTTCAATCATTCCTTCTTCATCATCTTGGTTGGTTTCTTTCCTCCCACCCTCTAAGAGTGGGTATTCAATTCAGGGTCACAGAATCACAGAATCATATTATTTTGAAATTGTAAGGGTCCTCAGGGGCCGTCTAACTGAGCCCATTCCTGAACAAGAATTATCACTACAATGTACCTGACAAGTCAAGGCAAGTCAATAAGGGTCTACCTATTTATTTTTAAGACTATGTCTCCCTGTCTCACCCAGGCTGGAAGTTCAGGAAAGACTCAGAGGCCAGACCCTACCATTGATCTGCGCAGTATCTCTGAACTACTCTGAGTCAATTCACCTCTCCTTAGGCAAACTGATGGCCTCCCAGTACCTGGGTACTCACTATATTGACACTAAACAGTGTAGACACCTACCATTGAAGTCTTAGGCCATTGAAGCTCAGAACTCCCAATCTCAAAAGATCTAACAATTTTAGCCTATCTCCTATGAGGGATTACAGGTGTGTATCACCATACTCAGTGCCCAGGGATCCTTAAAGTGCAATAACGAGGCAGATGGTATGATCCAGGTGTCTAGTAAAGGGATCATCAACAGGGTAGATGATAAGGTCTGCTGGACTTCTGTTACTGGAAGGATTATAATTGGTCAATCTCTGTTCATTGAAGTGGTATGATCAGCCATGCTCACCCTGTAACCAGGACCCTGGAAGGACCCAGACACCCAACATTTGGCAAAGGGCGATCCTAGAGGGATATACACTGAAGGGCTCCTGGGAGACCTAGTTGATTCTACCCTCCAGAACCTGGTGAGATCCAACCTTTTCTTGAAGAGGTCCAATGAGGGGGAACCACTACCTTCCCAGGCTACCTTTGGGTAGTCCTAAGTCTAAGAAAGGTTTTTATTATAGCAATCCTAAATCTTCTTTATCATTTTCATTCATTGCTCCTGGCTCCACCTTCTGGAGACCAAATAGACCAAGTCCAACTGGTTAGCCCTAAAAGATAGACATCTCCCTCCCTACCCCTTTCAGGTCTTCTCTTCTTCAGCCTAAACATCATCTTTCAGTCAGTACTCATGTGTTACCCACTTGAATCCTTTGCCATTCGGGATACCCTTCTCTGGAGAGTCATCACTTTATTACCATTGCCTGGAATTAAACTGCTATGCTCAATGTGACCTGACCAGCGTAGTGTGAACATGACCTTTGTATTCCTGGAAGCTCCACCTCTCTTCATGTGGCCCAAGATCATCTTAGTTTTCTTGAGTCCTACAATCATACCATCAACTTCATTTCACCAAAGTCTTTTTTCAGCCAAATTGCTATGATGTACCTCTCAATTTGACCTTGTAAAGACAATTTCTTGAATCTAAGTATAGGCTTTACACTAATCCCTGTTTAATTTCATCTTACTGTATTCAGCCTAATGTTCCAGCCTATGAAGATCCTTTGAGATCCTGACTCATCCAGTGTGTCAACTATTCCTCCCAGACTGGCATCATCTGCAAATATTATCATATTATATTATATAGTGCACAAAATATTATATATCAAATAACATATAACATACAATATTATCATGCAAAGCATGCTGTCTCTGCTTGTATTCAAGTCATTGATAACAGTTTTAAATGGTACAGAGCCAAACACAGATCCCTGGGACACTCCACTAGAGACCTACTTCCAAGCTGAATATCGCATCATTGATAACTACTCTTTGAGACAAACCACTCATTCAGTTCCAAATCCATCTAATTATACTATCACATTGCCTACATTCCTCCAATTCCCCCCCTCCAACGCAGCATCAACCATTCAAGCAAATATTTTACAAACATCTAAATTATACCCACACCTTTCCCCTTAGTTTCCAGTTTTCATACCTTGACCCAAAAGGAAATAAAATGAAACATTTAATTTAAAAATATTCATGAATTACCTATTATGTGATTAACGTATTAGGTTCTGGGGATATACAAGCATGAAATAATATCTGATCTCAAGGCATTTATGCCATCTTGGGAGGACACACTACATACACAAATAAGTCCCAGATTGGTATTTTATGAGAACATTAAACAGCTGGGTTCATCAGGAAAGGATTCCTGTAGGAGGGGACATGTGAGCTGAGCCTTGAAGGAAACCAGGGATTTTTATAAGTGAAGCTGAGGGGACTGGTCCCTTTACTTGTGCAAAGGGATAGAGATAAAGGTGGAAAGTTGCATTGGGAGAACCTCTAGTAGACCTGTTTGCCTGAAAAGTAGAATAATGAAAAGGAAGTAATATGAAATATGACTACAAAGATAGGTAGGGGCCAGATTGTGAGGAGTTTTAAAGGTCATGATGAAGATAATTGTATGTGTGTTTTGCATCGCACACTCCTTTGGCAATCTGATGAACCCTTCTCATGTTTAAAATAAAATGTACAAGATAACAAAATAATCCCATTATACTAAACTCAAGGTGTCATTTTCCCATCCAAATGCATAGAAATCTCTCCATGGGTGCCTTGGAGTCTGTGGACCAGTGAAGATCCCCTGTCCTAGAGACTTTGTGTAGTAACAAGATTTATGAGCAGGGTGTTATGTTCAGACTTGTACTTTAGTAACATTAATTTGGCAGCTAGCTTGTGGAGGATGACTTAGAGAGGTGAAGGAATGGAAGCAATGTGACCAATTAGGAGGCTATCACAACAATCTAGGCAACAAGTAATGAGGACCTTTGTTAGGGTGGTGCCCGTTGGAGTACAGTGAAGGTGACAGAGATAAAATGTCAGTGGTAGAATAACCAAGACTGATTGGCTATGGTAGGTGAAGAAGAGGAGCTAATAATAACAACTAGGATGTATGTAACATGTTCTATATGTTCTCACTTGATCCTCACAACCACCTTGTAAAGTACACTCCATTCTAGTGCTTTCTCTCTTTTATTTCCCATTTATCCTATATATCTTGTTTGTATTTATTTGTTGGTTTGTTTCACACCCCCACCCCCACCTCTACCCCCTTTAGATTGTGAGTTCCTTGAGGGCAGGGACTGTCTTTTGCCTCTTTGTGTATACCCAGTTCTTAGCCTGGTGCGTAAATGTTTATTGACAAATTCACTGCTATTATTTTCTTCATTTTGCAGATGAGGAAGAAACTGAGGCGAGAGAGGTTCCCGCGGTCATGTGTCTGAAGTTGGATTCAAACTCAGGTCTTCTTGTCTCCAAGTTCAGAACTTCATCCACTATATCATCCAGCTATCTCTCAAAGATGACTGAGATTGCAGACCTTAGAGCCTAGAGAGAAGGGGTGGGGTACTCTGCCATGCCTGTGCTATAATTGGGAGGCAGAGACCTAGGCTATAGAGCAGCTTGTTAACAAGAGAGTCAGGGTTCCACAGGGTACATCAGAAAAGGAGAGGGCAAAGGAAGCTATGAATTGTGGATAGGGCAGGGCTGGGGTAGATGAGGATGAGAAAGAAAAATGATTTCACCATACCAAATAAAGACTCTGACTCACAAAAATAAGGTATACAAAAGCTAGAGTTTGCCAATGATGAGAAAGAGGAAGAACAAGTGAATCTTATTTTCAAGGGATGGGGTAGTGGTAGGGGCAGCAGCTTCTTTGACTATGCACTCTGAACCAAGTAGACCTGGGGCAAAGGAATCAAGAAGCTTGTAGCCATCTAATGAATAGCAAATTCCTGTCCATTCCATTTCTACAATATCTCAAATCTGTTGCTTCTTTTTCATTCATGTTAGCATTACCTTAGTTCATGGCTAGACTGGGAATTAACCTATCAACACACATGAGACCTATATAAATCCAACTAGAAAGTCATTCTCATAGAAATAAATGGAGAAATATTTAATGTAAATGGTTGGGTCATACCAATACAGTAAAAATGATGATGTTGTCCAAATTATTTTCTAGAGCTAATGCTATATTATCAAATTACCAAAAGAATACTTTATAGAATTAGGCAAAATAATACTAGAATTCATGAGGAGGAATATATATATATATATATATATATATGTGAAAAAGAAAAAAGTCTTAATGTTGAAAAAGTATGAATGAAAGAAGAAAGAACTCAAGTTATGTTATAAATCAGTAATTATTCACACTAATTATGAATAAAAATGTGTTACTCAGAAAGTACTTAATAAATAGTTGTTGATTCTAGAAAAAGTTTCTTATTTCTACACAAGAACTGCTAGAAAAAATGGTAGCAGCCCAATGTAAAATAGGTTTAGAACAGACCCATATGTTACATGCCACAATAAATTCCAAATAGATAAATAAGTTAAATATAAAAAGCAAACTGTTCCCAGGTTAAAGGACAAAGGCTCTATCATGACTGGAGGTTGAGAATGAATTGGTAGCCAGTTGTGACACAGAAAATTTTATAAAAGACAAAATAGACCATTTCAATAATACAGAAATTAATTTAAATATTTTTTTCACCCAAATAAAGTAATACAACTAGAATAAGAAGAAAAGACATAGCCTGGAAAAAATATGCCTAAAAGTGTGACATATAGGAAACTGATATGAATATATACAATTCAAAAATTATTTCTCAATAGATATGTAGTCAAAGGGCACAAACAAACTTCTCAAAAAAACCCCAAACAAACCCAGAAATCATTAACAATGTGCTAATAATCAGAGAATTACAAAGAACTGTGAGACAGCAAATCAGAGACAAAACTAGGGTATCACAACTGGGGCTTTGGCCCAGGGCAAAAAATTATTTTCATAAAAATTCTATTCATCATCAGATGGTTTGCATAATTACTGATTTATAATATAATTTGAGTTCTGGTAATATCAATCTCCCTCCATCCCTACTTTTTCATTATTACTTTATTTCATTTTTCATATGTATCTATGTGTGCATGCATGTATATATATTATATGTATTCTGTCTTGTGAATGGTGATGCAATGGCTACTGTCTCTATGAATAACTTCATAGTCTTCCATCAGTATATAGCATAGCCACTTATGGGCTGTAACTAGTAGGGCCCAATTGCTATGGTGCCTCTCTTCCAGGGCCTCCCTTTTCATTCAGTTTTTATGAGGTAAAGGCCAGACTTTGTGACAAAAGAGTTACAACCTAAGACTAGACTGTCTTTTGCTGAACTATCACCACTGTGCCCCACTCCTACATACATGTGCACACATGTGTGCCCACGCACACACACATGTACACACTGCAAATTTGTCTCCTATACAACTGCAGCTAGTTATGGCTCTGCCCCAAATCTATTAAATTGACAAAGATGGGGGGAAAAACAGTGTTGGCAGGAATATGGGAGAAAGAGGCACATTAATTTATTATTAGTGGAGCTGTGAACTGGGCCAAACATTTTAAAAAATAATTTGGAATTATGAAAAAAGTAACAAAATTATTTATATCATTTGTCCCAGAAATTACATGATTGCATTTATACTCCAAGAAGATCACAGGATCATCATCAAATCATAGATTTAAATCTAGAAGGAACCTTGGAGTCATCTGGTATAAAGGAGGAAACTGAGGCTTGCCTGGTTATTGACTATGATTTTCAGATCCTTAGATGACCTCTCCTTGATGTCTCTCAGGCCAGTTGTTTTTGATATTATATGCTTTATATTTGGTTTTTTCAATATTTTTATTTTGTTTTAATATTTCCTGTTGTCTCACTGAGTTGCTGGTTTTTCTTCAGCCCATTCTAATTTTTAGGACATTCAGTTCTTGGGCAAGGTTTGTCATCATCTCTTCTAAGGTATTAATTCTACCTTGTCATTCTTTCCTCCTTAGCTATTCTATTTTTTATCTCTTACATAATTTCTCCCAGGTACTCTTGGAGTCCTTGGGACCAGGATATTTTTTTCTCTGAGACCCTACTAAGACTTGTGGAGCTACTCTCTTGTCTGGGTTAACCCTCAATCCAAGAAGTTTCATAGCTGTGTTGGGTGTGTTCATCACCAGTTTTGGTGTCTAAATTAGGAGCTAATGTTTGGGTGACTGAGCTCATAAGTGCAGAAGATAAGCCTAGGCCTGACTTTATGCAGGAATTGTCTGGCCTTCTTTCTTGCAATGCATGAGGCCAAGACTGTCTGGACACTGCTCAGGGTTGCAGCCAGAGCTGCCTTGCTCTTAAGACCAGGCTGTTTAGTTAGCATTATGTCTTCCACTTATTCTGTCTTATCTCCACTTAGGTCTTCAGCAGGATCCTGGCAGTCCTACACAGTCCTGAACTGGATAAAGGAATTTGGAGCAGATTCCCTTGGTTTACTTTATTACTGTTCATTCTAGTTCATTTAGAGCTATCCTGGGGTATTCGTGAATGGTTTGGTTTTCCCTTGGTCCTAACACGCCACCATCTCCGACAATCCTCTTTACCTGTTTATTGACAATAAGGTAAGGTTTATCTCTGTGGAACTATTCATAGTGCTGGAAATGACACAATTGTTGCCAAATAACTGACTTACTTGTCAATCAGAAAAGTGTGTCCATCAAGGGCAACACCAGTTTAGAATACAAACTCATTTCTAAGATCTTACGCAGAAAGATGATGGAAGGATGGACAGATTCACTCATAATAATACCTAACATATATTTACACAGCACTTTAAGGGTTGTAAAGCACTTTGTATATATCATTTTCTTATCACAACAACTCTGGGAGGTAGGAGCTATTATTATACCCATTTTTAGAGACAAAATAGAAAGAAACAGTATAGGGTAAAACCAATTTAAAGTAGAATTGGTGAGAATTCCAACTGAGTAGTCATCCCAAAGGCATTTGAAGGTGAAAATGGAATTACAACAGAAAGAGAAAAATGGAAAAGATTTACAAGGATTTCCATAGCAAAGCTTTTTTTTTTTTTTTTTTTTTTTACCATTAGAGACAGTAGAGCCCTCCGCACTTGGAAGCTAATATCACACCCTAAGATGTGAGATAGAGGAGGTAGCACTAGCACCAAAGAGAGCAAAGATGGGAAAAGCAGCTACATAAAACCTAGAGTACATGTAGGAGATTCATGCAGGAGGTGAGACACTTCTAACTCCTTTATTTGCCTCTCCAAGGAGAATCAATGAACTATTTTTCATTTAGCTACCAATTACTTCTTTCTTCTTATCTAATTTACAGTGAGAATGTCAAGATTGAAAAAAATTAATTTTCTTTGGTGTGTATCCTCACTATATAGTACAGTGCATGGCAGGTTTGATCATGTATCACTGCCCTTCCTTTCCCCTCAATAAACTCCAGTGGCTCTCTATTGCCTCCAGGATCAAATGCAAAACGCTGTGTTTGGCATTGAAAGCCCTTCATAACCTAGCCTCCTCCTACCTTTCCAGTCTTCTTACACCTTATTCTCTGCCAGGGACACTGGACTCCTGACTATTCCACAAAAAAACACTCCATCTGTTGGCTCCAGATATTTTCTCTAGCTGGGAATGTTCTCTCTCCTCTACTCTGACTACAGAGCTCCTTCGTTTCCTTTAGGTCTCAACTAACATCCCACCTTCTATAGGAAACCTGCTCCATTTCCTCTCAATTCCTTCTATTTGTCTTAAATATAGTTTGTTTTGCATAAATTTATTTTGCATGTTTTCATTCCCTTTAGATTGGAAGTTCAGCGAGGGCAGGGACTGTCTCTTGCTTCTTTTTGTATTCTCAGAGCTTAGCACAGTGCCTAGAACATGGTGCTTAATAAATGTTTATTTAAAAAATAAAGTACATGAGATTGCAAAAGAAAAAATTAGCTTTAAAAATTCTGCACACATATTTTTTTCTTATTTGTGTACAATAAAATACAAGCTCCCTGAGGAAAAATAAATAAAGGTTTATTTATTGACTGGGGTACTTAATAAATGCTTATTCTTCAATTAATATTCCCCATCATTTTGAATTTTTAAAAACTTTTATAGATCTCCATGATCAAAGAATTCACCACCAAGTGGCTAGTCAACTGATGATGAGCCTATCTATAATTACATTAGTCCTCAGAAAGCATACTCTGTCTGTTGCTTGAACTATATGCATAGCCTTTTCAGCAGGGAAGAACCAGTCAGAAATGGCACTGGGCTTGCAAAGTTTTTGAGAATCCAACGTCACCTCCACATTATAACGAAACATTGGAGTAGGACTTTGTTGATTGCCATGTAGTTGTGAGGGCCCATTTGAGATCAGATAGCAAATATGTAGGGCACCCAGCATTCAACCAGTAGAATAAGAAAAGGATTAGAGAAAATAGATGGTGAAAAATAATGGTGATCATATTAACCATGATGATGATGATGATAACCAGTGTTTATATAGTGCTTTAAGATTTACAATTACATACATTATCTAACTTGATACTCACAACAACCTTATAAAGTAACTGCTATTATCAGACCCATTTTAAGGAAGAAGAAACTAAGGTTAAGAGGTTACATGACTTGCCCAGGGTCACAGAATTAACAAGTGTCTAAGGTAGGATTTGAGCTAAGGTCTTCCTGATTTCAATCCAACATGCTGTTCTCTTATGGCATACTACCTAGGTGCAATAGGAGCAATATCCTAACCATCCTTTCACTCTTGGACTGTCACAATAGCCTGCTAATTGGTCTCCCTGCTATACACAGCTCTTCCTTACTCTGGTCCATCCTCTATTCATCCTCCACACTGACCTTCCTAAAGCACAGGCCTGACCACATCGCCCCAATGGTTCCCTGTTGCCTTGAGGATCAAATATGGAATCCTTTGTTTGGCTTTTAAAGAACTGCATGATATGACCTTTTCCCGCCTTTCCAGTTTTCTTACACCATCCTCCCCTCTACATTCTCTGCAGTCCAGTGACATTGGCCTCGTTGTTCCTCAAACTGGACATGTCATGTCTGGACTGGGGGCATTTTCACCGGCTATGCTCAGTGTCTTTGTCTCCTTACTTCCCTGGCTTCACTCAAGTCCTACCTTCCACAAGAAGCATTTTCTGATCTCCCTTAATTCTATTTAGTGCCTTCCCTCTGAGATTTTCTTTAATTAATCCCATATATATCTTTTTTGCACTTAGTATTTTCATGTTGTCTCGCTCTTTAGACTACAAGGTCCTTGAGAATAGGAACTATCTGTCATTTTGCTTTTTTTTGTACTCACAGTGCCTGGAACATAATAGGTGCTTAATACATGCTTGTTGACTAAGTCAGGATCCCAAAAGATTATGACAGGCTGGAGCACTGGATTTGATCTAATAAGGTATAATCCAAAAGAGATCATGGTAAAGTCTTACATTGCTATTCAGAAAGTTCACGTCACTGGTACAGGATAGGGGATGTAGATTACGGGGGTAGGGGCACAATGGATACAGCACCGGGCCTGGAGTCAGGAAGAACTGAGTTCAAGTTGGCTCCAGACACTAGCCTAGTGTGAACTTGGGTAAATCAGTTCATCTTTATTTGCCTCAGTTTGCTTAACTGTAAACTGGGAATAATAATAGCATCTACTTTCCAGAGTTGTGAGGATCAAAATATGATATTTGTAAAGAGTTAAGCACAAAGCCTAGCATACAGCAGGCACTTAATTAATGTTTATCGTCTTCTCCTTCCCCTTCTGAAAAAGACATTTTAGTGGGCTACAGGCTCTGCATGAGCCAGTATTGTGATGCGACAGCTAAAAAGAAAAAAAAACTAATGCTAGCATTGGCTGCATTGAGAGGCATAGATAGCTTCCAGGAATTTTGTTGTTTAGGAGTTTTCAGTCATATTGGACTCTTCATGACCCCATTTGAGGTTTCCTTGCCAGATACTGGAGTGGTTTACCACTTCCTTCTCCATTTGCCATTTCCTTCTCCAGGAATTAGGAAATGATAATACTTCTGTACTCTGTCAGATCACAATTGGAGTATTGTGCTTCATTTTAAGAAGACTACTGATAAACTAGAAAGTAACAAAAGGAGAACAATACACATATCAAAGTGCCCAGAGTTCCTCTCATATGAGAATCAGTTGAAGGGGTTGGGGATATTTAGCCTGGAAAAGAGACTTGAGGAGAACATGATAGCTATCTTCAAATATTTGAAGGACATATGGAAGAGGTATTAGGCTTGTTCTATCTGGGTCCAGAAGGCAGAACCAAGAGAAATGTAAAAAAGTTGCAAAGTAGTAAATTTAGACTGGACATCAAGAAACATGTTTTAATCATCAGAGCCTTCTGGATATGGAATGGGCTACCTGGAGAGGTGGTACGTTCCTGTTCGTTGGAGGTCTTCAAGCAGAGGTCAGATAAGGGAAAGGGCTGAGGTAGAGCATATGGTAGACCATAAGACAGGTTCTGAACTCCCTAGAAAAAAAAGGAGAGTGACTTGAAGTCTGGTAAATAACTGTGATTGGGATTTGATAGGATAATAGAGACAACTGGACCTCAAAGGACGTGAGGTTGCTCAGTGATGGTGGCAGAATAAGGGTCTGGAAGTGACAGTGAGGAGCAAGGAACATGCCTACTTTTCTTTCTGGCCTTTATGTGGCATGCCTTACATGTAGCAGCAGCACATGTTCTAGGGCTATTCTCCCATACCTCTATTCACACTGGCAGTTTGGGCCCCAAGAGAGTAGCTGCTATGTGTTCCCTGAATGTTCTAAGGAATACTGAGGAACTGAGAAGTCGTTTTCTTTCTTTCTAATAGATTTTTATATAACTTATATTTCTCCCTGTAGCCCTCCCCCTTCCCTCTCTCCAAAAGTCATCCCTTATTAAAAAGGAAGCAAGGAAAGAAGGGAAGAAGGAAGAAGAGAGGAAGAAGGAAAGGACAAAGGAAGGAAGGAAAGAAGGAAGGAAAGAAAGAAAAAGGAAAGAAGGAAGAAAAATAAGAGAAAAAATTCAACAAAACAAATTAACACATCAAAAAATCTAATGCATATCCAGTGTCACATACCCATGGACTCCAACCTCTTCAGGGGAGCGGGGGGGCTGTCTTTTCATATCTCTTTTGTGAGGGTCAAGCTTGTTCTTTATAATTTTTACAATGTTCATTTTTATTGTCTTCTAGTTGCTGTTTTTTTTTTCAATTTACATTGTTGCAGTTATTGTAATATATTACTCTCCTGTTTCAGCTTAATTAACTTTGTATCAGTTCATATAAAGTCACTGTAAGATTTTCCTGTATGTATTACGTTTTTTGTTTCTTATAAAAAAGCACTGTACCATTATACAAATATATCAGAGTTTGTTAGCCATTCCTCAGTCATTGAGTATCTACTTTGTTTCCAGTTCTTCACAACCACACAAAAAAAGTGCTGCTTTAAATATTTTGATGCATTTGAAGCCTTTCTTTTGACTTTCTCGGGGGTATTTGTCTAGCTGTGGAATCTTTAAGTCAAAGGGTGTGAACATTTTAGCTCCTTTATTATAGTTCCAAATTGCTTTCCAGAAATATTTTTTTTGCCAGATCACAAAAAAAAAAAAAAAAAGCTCTACAAAAAACAATTTAGTGGGCCTGTTTTTTACAACCTCTCTAACACTGACTATTCCCATTTTTTATCATCTTTACCAATTTGCTGGGTGTAAGGTGAAAGCTCAGAATGTTTTGATTTGTGTTTGTTTTAGTAGTAGTAGGAATCTAGATTATTCTTGCATAAGGTTGCCAAGACTTTGCAATTATTCTTTTTAGAACTGTTTATTCATATCCTTTGACCACTTATCTACTGGAGAATGGTTTTTGGTCTTAGACATTCTGTTAACTATCTAATTATCTTGGATATCAAAGACTGATGAGAGATATCTGAATTTATTTTCACTCATACACACATCTGACTACTTCTTTTCTTAGCCTGGAGGCATTAATTTTGTTTGTGCAACAGATTTTCAAGTTCATGTAATCAAAATAATTCTATCTTTTGTAACTTACTGTATCCCTTCTTTCATTAAAAAGTCATTTCCTATCCATAGCTGGGAAAGGCAGATGATCTGCCTATCTTCTAATTTTTTATGGCATGATCTTTTAATTTTCATGCTATGTATTCATTCTGGAACACAGCATAGGTTGTTGATCTAAGCCTAATTTCTGCCATACTGCTTTCCAGTTTTCCCAGTTCTTTTATTTAATTCTTTGTCTTGACAAACATTTATTATGTCTCTAGTCGTTGATGCCCCCTTCTATTAAACAACAACACAAATAAAATCTTAATAATAAATATGTATAGTTAAGTAAACAAATTCCCACATTGTCCTTGTCCAAAAATGTACGTCTCATTATGTATTTGAAGTTTCTCACCTTTCTGTCATGAAACAGGCAACATGTATAACCTTCAGTCCTCTAGACCCTTGGTTTACCATTACACTGATCAGAGTTCTTAACTCTTTCAAAGTTGTTTTTATTTATAATATTACTGTCACTGTGTAAATTGTCCTCTTAATTCTGTTCACTCTGCATCAGTTTCTTCTGAAACTGTCCATTTAAGCCATTTCTTATGGCACAGTAATATTCCATTACATTAGCACACCATGATTTATTTATCCCCTCAATAGGTAGAAACCCCCTTTATACATATGGATCCTTTTCCTCTCTGATTTCTTTCAGAGCACAGTCATTCAGTTAATATGCATTTATTAAGAGCTCAATATATGTCAGATAGGGCAGCAAAGAGGCACAATAGCACAGTAGCACCAGACCTGAAGTCAGAAAGACTCATCTTCTTGAGTTCAAATCCAACTTCAGACACTCGCTAGCTGTGTGACTTTGGGTAAGTCACTTAACCCTGTTGTTGTCAGCTTCCTCATCTGTAAAATAAGCCAAAAGAAATGGCAAGCCACTCCAGTATCTTTGCCAAGAAAACCCCAAATGGGGTCACAAAAAGTCAGACACGACTAAGAAGACTGAACTATGATATGTCAAATGTTGTGCTAAGTGTAATAGTTCCTCTTCTCAACAAGTTCACATTCTAATGGGGGTAGACACCAGGCAAACAACTGTATATGAAACATATACAGGATAAAGGTATATACAGAATAACAGTCCAGATACAGTCTATCTCCACTGTTTAATTTCACTTTTCTCCCTTTTCAATCTGAACCCTAGAGTAAACCAGGTCTACCATTAAATCCCTTATTCCCTTATCCTGTTCTGTTCCATCATTTTCAGTTGTGTCTGACTTCATGACCCCATTTGGGGTTTGCATGGCAAAGATCCTGGAGTGGTTTGCCATTTCCTTGTCAGTTCATTTTACAGTGCTTTATTCCTTGCCAAACCCCAACTCTGGATCACTCCCACCATCTTCCTCCTCCATTCCTGCTCATATGCAGCTGAGGAGATCACACAACAAAGCCAAATAAGTTCCTTGTAAATTTGTTATTAATCTCAACTGGGCCTTCGATTCAAACAGATAATCTTTTTCACTCTTCCCTAATTGATCTCTTTGGGCAGCTAGAATGGTGGGCTTGGAAGCAGAAAGACTTATCTTCTTGAGTTCAAATGCATTTTCTAGATGTGTGACTCTGGGTAAGTCACTTAACCCTGTTTGCCTTAGTTCCTTAGTAAAATCAGTGAAGAAGGAAATAGCAAACCACTCCAGTATCTTTGCAAAAAAAAAACAACAAAAAACAAAAAAACCCAGATGGTGACAGAGTTAGACATGACTGAAAGGATTCAACAACAATTGATTCTCTCTTCTACTTCCCTTCAGAGGTTAATTTCAATCCTTGCCTGTTTTCTTTAAGTCTACCATGCCTCCTAACTGTAGGTATATGCTGGGATCTCTCTTAGTCCTACTTCTCTTCTCTACCCACTTGATAATTTTATCAATTATGTAAGCATTTCCAGTCCTAGTCCTTCCTCTGAGCGCTTCTCATCCATTCCCAACTGCCCATTAGACATTTCAAAATGGAGATAATTATAGACACCTCAAACTCAGCACAGCCAATACAAAACCCAACTCTCTTCTGAACTTTCCTGATGTTGCCAAGATCACCACTATCCTTCCAGATACCCAAGTTCACAATTTCAGTATCATTCAAGACTCCTCATTCTTTCTCACCCCATATGTCCAGATTTTGCTATTTGTGTCTCTACAGCATCAAATCTTTTGTTTTCTTTATACATACAATTACAACCTTAGCTCAGGTCCCTCTCACCTCTCAACACAGCAGTCAGACAGATAGATAAAAACCAAAAGAGAACAGTTACGGGAAAATGCAAAAAGACAAAAATTTCTAAGAAGAGAGGGTGGTTAACCAATCAACAAACATTAATTAAGTACCTGTTATGTGCCAGGCATTGTGTTGGGCACTGGAGATACAAAGACAAAAATTTTATGGTCCCTGCCCTCAAATATAAGATGCTCATCCACTGGGAAATGGTTAAATAAATTGTGGTGCAATAATGTAATGGAATAGTATTGTGCTATAAAAAATGATGAATATGAAATGATGAAAAAAACATGAATACAGAAAAGCCTGGAAATATTTATATGAACTAATGCAAAGTGAAGTAAGTAGAGCCAAGAAAACAATACACCTAATGATGCAAATTATGTAAATGGAAAGAGCAACCAACACGAAGCAATCAAAACCAAATATTGTGAAATTATGTAAAACTTGTTTTCCAAGAAGAGCTATCAGAAGACGTTTTTGCAAACTCCTTTGCAGAGGTGGGGGTCCACAGATATGGGACACTGCATTTAGTGTTAGTTTTTTTCAATGTTTGATTTGTTTTGCTGAAAATTTCTTTTCTTCTTCCTCTTTAAAAAAATCTTTGCTATAAGGGATGGCTTTTTTTGGAGGGAGAGGGGGAAAGATATAGCAGAAATGTAAGCAATGCAAAAACAAAAGATAGCAAGACAATTTTTTTTTAAGATCACTGGTAATTTTGGAGAGAGCAGGTTTCAGCTGAGTGAAGAGAGAGACTGCAGACAGCTAAAAAGTGAGTGAGGGGGAGGAAATGGAGGCAAGTTTTTTCTAGGAGCTTGGCTGTGAAGGAGAAAAAAGATACAGATGATAGCTTTAGGAGATGGTGGCATCTAGTGACAGTTTTTTAAGGGTGAAGGAGTTTTAAGCAGCAGGAAGGAGTCAGTAGATAGGAAGAAATTTAATATGAGAAAGAGAAGTGATTGTGGAGGCAATCTTCTCAAGAAGACTAGAGGGGATGGGATCCAGGGTCCTTGGAGGGGGTTGGCCTTGCCAAGGAAAAAGGTCACCTCTTCACTAGAGAATGTATTAAAGAAGGAGGGACAGAGGTGTTATTGAGGGGTTGTGAGCTGAGGAGAAGATGGGGCTCACAGTGAAGGGGTTCTATTTTCTCGTAAAATAAAAGGGGGAAATCCTCAGCTATCTCAGTTAGGAAAGATGAGGCATGGGATGAGTGATTTCAGTGAAAGTTGAGAGGAGGAGTCAAAGGCAAAAAGATGTTGGGGATATAAACCTAATAATGCTTGGCAACTGACAGGATTTGGAATACTATAATAGAACAGGAAGACTTAAATATGAAGTCACATTCACCATTCATTTGCCACTATCATGAAGGAAGTCATGAAAAGGATGAAAAGTCCAAATTGGAGAAAGCATATCCTTTATTTATTTATTTTTTGGAGGGAAGCAATAGAGTTTAAGTGATTTGTCCAGGGTCATACAGCTAGCAAGCGTCTGAGGCCTGATTTGAACTTAGGTCCTCCTGACTCCAGAGCCAGTGTTCTATCCACTATGCCACCTAGCTTCCCCAGGAATATATTTAGATGGCAAGATTCTCTGGGTCCTCTTGTTCTGGAATGTCATTGTGCCAATTGTACCAAGCCCCAAAACAATGCAAAAAATCCTGATATCTGTAATCACTCACAAGAGTGATTTTACCCTAATTATTCTCATAGTTAAGCCAGGCCCAGAATTGAACAGGAAGAGAATACCTTAAATTCCCTTTGAGAAATCACACAATTCTTTTTTGGAACCTGTGACCTAGGGAGTCCTCCCCCATGGGGGGCTCCAGCTCTGGGTCCAAAGGGATTTGGATTCTGCCTAGGAACACTGACCCCAAAGAAGGAACTCAGGCTTGCTTTTTGTCTGTTGGCTGCTTGCCCTCGCTATAGACTGACTCAAAAAGAATCTCTAAAACAAAACTCAACTATGGCCCATGTTTCCCCCTGAAATGTGTATAGTATAGGCATGACATGCCACCCACATTTTTCGGGCTGATTCTCCCCCAACACTGGCAGATCTGGAGTTCCCCAGTTAGGGCAACAACCATGATGCCATAATTCAATATACTCTCCTGTCAGGATCCTAGAGATAATCCTGGTATGAGGTAGGGGGCTGTATTCCTCTTCTTCACTGCTGCAGCTCCTGAGCTCCCCCCGACATGCTTCCCATTTATGCAAGATCAATCCCCCAGGCACCATTATTTAACACAAAATAATTTCTGTAAATAATAAATGCAAAAACAAGAACAATCATAATATTTATTTATCAGTACGCAAAAGCAGAAATAATCATCACATTTATTCCATAGAAGACAAAGGCAGAACAACCACACTGTAACAATACACTCATACACCTGGGTCATACTCTCCTAACAAGACATACCATGCTCTGAGGGAGAGTGAGCACACATGTACTCATAGAAACTTAGCAGACAGACACATGAGTGGGGAAACCCCTGTCCTCAGAGCTCTCAACTCTTGTTTGAAGGCCTTGATGTTATTGGTCCTTCACTGTGGGAAGCTGCTCAGCTGCTCCCCTTCAGGTCCTCACTATTCCCTGCCGTACAAATCCATCTCTTTGTTCTTGAGCCCATGAACCAACGACAAACTCTCTTTGCTCCTAGAAACCAACAAAACGGCACTAGGAAAAGTGTTCCTGCTTTCCATGACAAGCATCTCCCTTAAGCTAGAGAACTGGCAAACTTCTCTTGCAAGATCTGCAAATAGCAGGCGACTCGGCTTTATCCAGTCAGCTCTAAACTTCTCACAGCAAAGCACAATTCATAGCAAAATCTATACAATACCCATCTTTCCCCCCATTTCCCCTTCTTAAACCAGAAATGGCAGAAGAGGGCAAAACAGGCATTCCTGAGAGGTTCCCCCTCTCTCAGCGCTTATGGCACTTACAGAAGCAATCAACTCAATAGCTCTTCACACAGTGGCAAGATTCATCTCTTATCCAATGAGCTTGCAGCAGGCAGCTCCAGCTTTCCTCCAAATTAATCAACAAAGCAAAGCTTCTCTTCCAATCAGAAAACACCCAGCAAAGCAGCAGAAGCATGAACTGTCTCAGCTGGAGTCCTCCTTCCTAATCTGTCCTGTAGCCTGTTCTCAAAGCTTGTCCTCCTGCTGGCTTCTCAACAGCTTCTGATGCCTCAAATCAGAGCCTCTGGGTGGTCAGTGACTTCTCTTTGCCTTCTAAGATAAAACTCCAGAAATGCTTCATTCTTTCAGCTACGAATCCAACATTGCTCATGTAGAGTGCCTTGGTCTGTAATTTTGTCAGTTACAGACTTTGAAGCTCTAAGGGGGGAAGGGGGGGAGGGAGAGAATTTGGAACTCAAAACTTTAAATAAAAATGTCTAAAAATTGGAAAAAATTTAAATGGTAGAGATAAATTAAAAAAATCACACGCAAGTGAGCTGATGAGCCAGTGTCGAGAAGTCATTATTTCCTGTCTCTGCTCAGCCTTTGAATAGCTCTCCTCAGGACATTCATCTGAGGGACAATTGTGTGACGGGTTCTTAGAACAGTCTGTCTCTCTCTTCCCTGCTTCGTCCAGGGCGGTGATTTTCCATCAGTTTTCCTTACATAAATGTTCTTTTCTTACTAAAGAGGCAGTGCTTGGCATGGGTTAAGGGTCCCTGCTAGAAACAGGACTCGATTCGTAACATAAACATCACGTATGAGGCAGCAGTTTATTTCCTCTACCACAGAAAATGCTCAAGGTACAAAGAAGCTCATAAGAACGTATTAACATTGTTGTTCGACCCCATTTGGAGCTTTCTTGTCAGAGATACTGGAGTGCTTTATCAGTTCCTTCTCCAGTTCATTTCACAGATGAGGAAACTGAGGCAAACTGGTAAGCAACTTAACCAGGGTCACACAGCTGTTAGGAAATGTCTGAAGCTGGATTTGAGTTTGAGAAGATGAGTATTCCTGACTCTAAGATGGGTACTCTACCTACTTTGCCACCAAGTTGCCCAAGATATTAAGAAATACAGAAACAAAAAATAAGTCATAAAATATACTCACTATCCAAAGAGGTAAAAACCAATTTCATTGTATTCCTGAAAAAAGCCAGGACTGCTATATCACATTCACCTTACATCTGCATTATCCAAGGAAGTCACAAGGTTCAGATTCTCTGGTCAGTCAGGCAAGGTTCTTGAATCTCACGTGTTTTAGGGTGATCCCCTCTATGGTCATTTCTTTCTTTGAGAAGAATGCCGTGACAGGAATCATCAGCTACTAGGCAGATGGCATCCAATTCCAGTTGCCAAGGTTGGAAATCTTCATTTCTCAGAATTGTTGTTCATTGACCTGGGGTCAAGGAGGGAAACAAATGCAGAAGAAGCAAATGGCCTAGGACTCAGTTTTATCTGGGCAAGCATGTGCTCTCACGCTTTCTGTTTGGGGTCACTGCTGCGCCTGGGGAAGACAGAGAAAGAGAAATCTCCTCCCTCCCTCTTCCCTTTGCTGTAATTCCAACAGAGAGAAAACACCCGGTGCATCCCAAATGCGGATATTTTTCTCCCAAGTTTTTTTATAGTCCATGGAAGGGACAGCTCCTTTTAACACATTTTCAACACAACCCACCAGTTACAGGGAACAATAAGGTGTTACTACATCATTTTAACATGGCCCATGTACTTCAGCAAGGGAACAGAGAACATATCCATCTTCTAGGCCCCAGGCCAGGAAGTCAGAAGTTCCCTTGACCTCTTCCTGCTATAAGCTAATGATCCTAAGTTTTTTACCAAAATAAAGATTCATCTTTTTATCACCAATATCCTTCCAGTGATGCCATATGGCTATGAGTCATGGAAAACTACAATCCTTTACAGAATTGAAGTCGGGGATCACTCAAAGGGCAATGGAAAAGCATATGGTGGATGTGAGTAAACTGTAACATGGCAAATAAGGAGTTGTGCAGAAATGGTGGCAAAAGAAATATCAGAGAAAGATATGACCACAAAAAAAAAATTGACTAATCATATAGGAAGCTAGGGGGAACAGTTTAGCAAGACTGCTAAACTTGGAGTCAGGAAGATCTGAGTTCAGATCCAGCTTCAGACACCTTTTTAGTGTGATCTTGAGCAAGTGACATAACCGCTGTGTGCCTCAGTTTCCTCATCTGTACAACAGGGATAATAATAGACCTTTCTTCTAAAAGCTGTCACAAGAACCAAATGAGATGATATTTTCAAAGTGCTTTTGCAAATCTGAAAGTTCTATTTAGCTGCTAGTTATTATTATTATGTAGCAAAGTAGAGGGATAACTGATGGTCACATACATCACTTGATCCAGAACATATCAAAAGAGTTAGAAAAAGGCCCTCAGCACATTGTGGATTTAGGAGAGGGTATGGACAAGAGTGTCACAGAACAATCAGGCACAGATGCTTTATAATCAAACTACCAAAGTAACAGTCCTTATTATACTGTGGTTTTGATCAAACTCTCAAAGTTCCTTATTATACTTGGGTTTCATCTATGTGGCCCTGCCCTCCAATCTCACAGACTGTAATTTTTTCCTACTTTAACAGATGCTCTTCAGGTGGTAAGAAACATTATTATAATGCAAAGAAAATAAATAACCTTAAAAATGTTAATGGAAGAAAAAAATTCTTACATTTATAAAGCACTTTAAGATTCACAAAGCACTAGAATACGCAGAGACACAGACACATATTTATATATATATATGCATCTTCAATGTATATTGAATCAAATATATATATTTGATTCAATCAAAAAGCATTTCTTAAGAGCTTAAAGAGGCCTATTCACTGAATGGGCATTACCTCACTCTAAGTGAGTAACTCAATAGGCCTTAGCCTAAAGAGGTCAAGGTCTCCCAGTGCATCCTGGGCTGTCTCCAGTCATCCTGATGATAGCTCTAGAGGAGAAGTGAGGCTGCCGACCTTGCACAGCCCTCCCTCACACAAAACAAAGTCAAGTGCAAGTCATGTCATTATTTCTCTGATATCATGGTCTTCTTCAAAAATGAAGGATAAACACAATTATATTATATGCTAGGCACTATGCAAGGCACTGGGGATTCAAATATAGAATACAAAGAATGAAACAATCTCTATTCATGAGGGGCAAATTCATGGGACAAACAAATCATCAAAGTGTAAGCTAGGAGGGCTCCCCTCCATTGATGAGGCTCATTCAGGGCATGGAGAGAAATCATCTGAAGTCTAGCTTACCTCTAAGGAGAGGTGAGTGGATATACCATTGTCAGCACACCAGTTGGGAGACAGAAGCAGGAAGATCCCAGGAGCACTACCAAGCAGACTGTTCTTTTCTCCAGTCTCCAAGAGGAATACAAGATTAGAATTATATCTTTCTGCCTCCATAAATATTGCTCTGATTTGTAAGGATCCAGAAAGAAAGACACCTCCCTAGGTACTCTAAAGGAGGAGGGTAGCTCCAAACCCACTTTGACACCTGCTGGCTTGATTCCTTCCCACCACATGGTAGTGACACACACAAAAAAACCCATCATAAATAGTGAATAGCTAGTAAATCCATTAATCCAGCAAACGAACAAACAAAAATCAGAGGAAACTATATATATATATGTATATATATGTATATATGCATACATATATATAATATAATTTACCAGAACATACCCAAGAATCAACAAACTCTTTAGATGGGTACGTGATAAGATCTAAGCTCAACCCAACTTACTCAAGACAGTGGGCTTGGTCTCACCCAAGGAGAAGTTCCCTTTCCAAAATCTCTGTGGAAGAAAACAGGAAATCTTGTTCCCAGGGACCAGACACCCCACTGCTGGCTGCAGACATGGTCTCTGGCTGGCTCCCGTGTCTGAGTCTTCTCCCTCCTCATCTCCACTACTGGCTTCCCTGGCTTCTAGGAAGCCCACCTTCTCCAGGATGCCACTGTGTCTTCCTTCTCTTAACTGCTTCCTATCCCTCCTGAGCACAGCTTGGGCTGTTTTCCAGATACCTGTTCCTCGTCTTCCCCAGGAGCCTGGGAGGGCGGTGGCCGGAGCTCGCCGGACACACGTCCACTGCCTGACCCAGAGGAATGGACAGCAACCTCAGAAGAAGAAGCGCCGGCGGGAGGGGGAGGGGGAGGGGGAGGGGAGGGGACAGGCAGAACCAGGACAGGCCTTGTGGAGGAGAGGCCTTGAAGAGGCCGGCCTCCTCCCATCCAGGGGTTTCTTTCTCTGATTTAAAAAGTGCTCATTCTTTAAAAACCCATCCCTGGATTCTACTGACCCCTCGAGCCCTCATCCCATGCCCTTTTGCCCATTCAGCAAACACCAAGGGATCGGACACAGGCCCCCTGTGGTCCTGAAAGCTCTTTGCAGCCTGGCCTTTGCTGCTTCTCACTTCCGGTCTCTTGTGACCCCAGTCGGGGTTTTCTTGGCAAAGGTGCTGGAGGGGTTTGCCATTTCCTTCTCCAGCCTATTTTACAGATGGGGAAACTGAAGCAGACAGGGTAAAGTGACTTGCCCAGGGTCACCCAGCCGAGGCCACTTTGGAACTCGTGTGGATGGAGCCCTCCTGAGGCCAGGTGCAGCCTCCAGGTGCACTATGGCGCCACCTAGCGGAGGCCGGACGTCAGCGCCAGCGCTACCTCCTGCTTTAAACCGTTTTAGGCCAGGGCTACTGGGCTAGCACAAGTGCGCTGATTGCACTTTGCATATGTTTTGCATATGCTTATAACCCTCGAGCATGCCTTCTGTTGCTTATCGTACATAGCCGTTCACACATTGCTCCCCACGCTAGCCCCTCAGCTCCTGGAGAGCAGGGACGGTCTTTTTTGCCTCTGTCTCCCCAGCATTTAGGGGATGCAGAGCCTGGCACACGGCAGGTGCTTAATGGATAGGGTAGGGTCTTTGGGGTCTGGAGTTGTCTCGTCGCGTTCTTCTCGTCCTCACTTACTGACTGAAGGCGAAAAGAGCACCCAGACTCCACGTGTGAGGCCCTCAGCGCTAGCAAACGTTCCAGCGCATGCGCGTGCAAAGCGCAGCCCTTCTATCGTAGCGCCCCTCCCCCTGCACGGCCGCACTTCCGCCCTTTTGCCCTTTCAGAAGACGGCTACACCCAAACTGCGTACTGAGGCGAGCTACGGCGGCCGTAGAAAGAAGCAAAGGATACCGGCATTTTTCGCTTCTGCCCTTTACTAAAATGGCGACGCCCATCCTAGTCTATCAACTTCCGCCTCTCGTCTCAGAGTCTCCTAGACCTGCAAGGAAACGAGACGGAAGCGGTGGGCCAGACTGGTTTCCGCCCTTCCTCAAGGTGGTGGCCCTCAGCAGCTACACGCCAAGTTCCGCCCGGTTCTCAGGCGCAGCCGCAGTCGCAGCCATGGCGGCGGGGGCGAGGCTGGCGTGAGCGGCTCGAGGTGGGCGCTGCGCCTTCCTGGCCGAGGTTTCTCAGCCACGTGGCTGTAGGTTGTGGGCCCTCTCAGGATGTCTGAGGGCAACTCGGCCGGGGAGCCGGGCCCCGCCGGGGGGAGTCGTCCCTCGCTGCCAGGGGCCCGGGGGCTGATCGGGCGGCGGCCCGCGGCCCCCTTAACCCCGGGCCGCCTCCCTTCCATCCGTTCCAGAGACCTCACTCTAGGGGGCGTCAAGAAGGTAAGAAAGGGTAGTTCCAGAAGGCCGCCCGCCCAGGCTCGCTCCAGCCCTCCTTTCCTGGCCTCCTGCACGCTCTTCCATCCTCCTCTCTCTGCAGTCCATTTCCTCTGGCCGGTTTCCGTAGACTTCATCTCCTGCCTCCAAGCCTTTGTACGGTCGGTTTGCTCTCTGTACTTTTCATGCCTGTGGCGCCCTTCCAGGCTCAACCCCGAGGTTTGGTGCTGATGGAAGCCCCCTCCTGCCAAAGTCTTTAGTGTTCTTTCCCAACCCAAATCATATTTATCTGCTTACATAGTTTATCACAGCTCATTCCCCTCTGAAATTGTAAGGGCTTTGGTTGGCTTGTGCCCTCGTTATGGCCTTAGGACTGCCCAGTGCACGTAGGGAAAGCTTGTCCAGTTAGGTGGATCCCTCGCTGCCGGGACCCCTGATGTCTCCAGTGTGGGTGTCCCCGCCCTTAAACCTTATAGTGCTTCATTAAAAAGAAAACCTTTAAATGAGACAAAATAAAATTACCACGTGTCAGGCTCTGTGCTGAACAAATAAATACCTTAACCCTTACAAATAGTTTATTCGATTGATCCACACAACTATACTGGGAGGCCGGTGCTGTTATGATGCCCATTTTACAGATGAAGAAACTGAGGCAGATAGAGGTGAAGTGACTCTCCCGTTGTCACACAACCAGTAAGCATCCTCAGAGGTCACATTTGATCTTGGGCTGCCTAGTAGAAAGCACATGGAGTTGGTATGGTTGAAAAATTCCATCCCTTTACTGCCAGACTGGTGATGAAGCTGTCTGCCCATAGCCAGTAGTGCCCTGTCCTTGGACAGCAGTGGTCTGTACTGGATGCTTTGTGTTCCTCTGGCATCCCAGTTGCTTCCTTCCCAAGATAAAGCATCAGAAAAGACTTGAAGAGGAAATTCATTTCACAGACATTTATTAAGTTATATGCCACCTAATGAAAATGAGTGTAGTCTTTTCCTTTGGTGCTTATGTTGTGTTGGAAGACATCACATATCCACAGACAAGTCAATACCAAACAGAGTGGAGTCAGACTCTTCTTCCTGGATTCAAATCCAGTCCCAGACACTGTGACCTTGGACAAATCACTTAACCTTGTTTGCCTCAGTTTCCTCATTTGTAAAATGAGTTAAAGAAGGAAATGGCAAACCTGTATCTGCCAAGAAAACCTCAGATGGGTTCAGAATTAGAAATGAGGACTGAACAACACAAATAAGGAGTTAGAGGAGAGAAGAGCCCAAGGGGAGTACTTTGTGGCGGTGGTAAATCCAGAAAGGTTAGCCCTTGAACTTAGTCTTAGGGTGCTAGGGATTCCAAGAGGTGGAGGTGAGGAAGGAGAGCTTTCCAGGCACTTCGTGCAAGCCTATACAAAGGCATGGGGGTAGAGTAAGTAATCTAGGTTGGAACTGAAAGTGTGTGAGATGAAGTAATATGGGATAAGTCTGAAAAGATAAGGTGGAGTCAGACTGTGAAGGGCTTTAAATGCCAAACAGGAGTTTGCTGCTGACATTTTTTTTTTTTTTGTGGAGGCAACTAGGGTTGTTACTTGCCGAGGTCACAAACTAGTAAATGTCTGAAGCTGGATTTAAACCCAACACCTCCTGATTGCAAGTCTGGTGCTGTATTCACTGAGCCACTGAGCCACCCAGCCACCCCCAGCAACTTATTTTTGAGTGGGAGAAGTGATATCATCAGACCTTAGGAAAACTGATTTGGCAGCTGTGTGGCTGTCAGGTGGGAGAAGGAAGAAACTCAGTAGAAGGCTGTTGAGGTAGCCTAGGAAGTTATGAAGGCCTGTACTAGGCTGGTGGTTCTCTGACTGAAGGGGATATATACAAGAGATGTTTAGTGGTAGAATTACAAAGACTCAGCAACTGATGGGCTGTGAAGGAGAAGGAATAGTCAAGGATACATAATAAGCCGTAATGATAATAGCAGTTCTTTTATCCTTAAAGGACCTGAGATTTCACTGACTCAGATCAAAGCTCTTTCTCTACCCAGCAGGCAGGCCACCTTCATGTGTTGCTGTGGCTTTTAAAAAAAAAAAAAAAGACCACCTTTTGTGACAACAACCGGTTGTCAACCTTGTGGTGATGAAAGTGATGACGGTGGCCCACGGGCGTGCACTGTGTGATTTACAAAATGCTGTCCTCAGCACTGTCTGTGAGGTGGATAATGCAGGTGTTATGCTCTCCATTTTTGCAGCGAGTAGGCCACATTTTACCAGACAAGATAGCAGTCTAAGTCTTCTAACTCCTAGAGGTCACTTCAGCACTGCCCCCCAACCCCGGCTTCTTTGCTTTAGAAACTCAGTACCATGGTTCTTGGGTTGTTTTCCATTTCCACAGGGATTACACGAGGGGAAAACAAGCCAGGGAAGGTTCTGCCAGGCTGGAAGAACTTCTAGTACAGACCTGTGAAAGGCAGTCTCTTTTGTCCAAGGACAAGCCTAAGTGTCACCACAGGAGAAAGCAACTCACGTTTCTATAGCATTGTAAGGTTTACAAAAAAACACTTTCTTACCAACAGTATTTTCTCCATTTTATAGTGACTCGCTGGGGTCACAATTGCGGGGCTCACAGGGCTACTAAATGTTGGAACTGGGGCCTTTCTCCAAGTGCAGTGTCTTTGCCATGATGCCACCCCAGCCTTGCTGAAAATTCAGTTCAACAAGCATTAAGTGCTTGCTCTCAACTAGGCCTTTGCTAGATGCAGCCTTTAGCTGGGGCAGGCTTCTCATAGATCAGCCTTAAAGAGCAAGTAGGGATGTATAAGAAAGGGCGTGAATTATGTGGTCTCCGAGGTCCTCTCCAGCTCTGACTTTTCTGTGTTTCTGTTACAGTAACCTAAGTGACAGGTAGGAATGACCCGAACTCTGCTCATGTCTTTGTGAGTAGAGAAGAGGGGGTGGGTTTGAGAGGGATCATAGAGCCAAAATTGATAGGACTTGGCTACGGATTAGATCCTGGGGAGGAAAGAAGGAAGCAGGAAAGATAACTCGCTACGTTTGAGCCTTGGTCACAAGGGAGACCAGTGATTGTACCATCTACAGAAATGAGGAAGAAATTAGGAGGAAGGTCAGGTTTAAGGAGAAATTGTGTTTGTGTGTGTGTTCGTCCTTTGTTGCCGAAGAAGACCATGTCATCAGAGAAATAATGACATGACTTGCACTTGACCCAGGAGATTCCCAAGATGCATTGGGCCCCTTTAGGTCAAGGTCTGTGCTGGTACTCACTTAGGGTGAGGTAACATCCATTCAATGAATAGGCCTGTTTAAGAGGTAACCAGGGCATGACCCCTTTAATGAGGCACAGAAAAGAAAATCATCAGGTTGGGAGGGAAGCAGCAACAGTTACTATCTATAATCACACTTTTCCCACCCCCAGGAGAGTCCAGGAGGGGATACGAATGTAAAGCCCTAAAGGAGCTTATGGTCTAATGAAGGAAAGCCACGCACAAAAGGAAGCTGAAATGCAGTGGCAGAAAGGTGGCGGTGAAGTCTGAAATGAGTGCAGCCGGGGGAAATGAAGTGTCAGAGTGCTTTGCAAACCATGAAGTGCTATATAAGTGCTTATTATCATTATTATAAGATATAGACTCCAACCTCAAGAATAGGGTTTGTATATAAATAGGCTAGAAGGGTAAAATGCCGTAAAGACGAAGGAAAGGACTAGGCAGGGTATCATAAGAAATTTGAGATGCCATGTGGGGGATTAAGGAGGTATTCATAAATTAGGGCTTCAGAAAAGGAAGGATGTTAACATGTGGAAATAATGGAGAGAGGAGTTAAGAAGCAAGGAGAGAGTGGGACAACAAATAATAATTGATGATCAGGGCAGCTAGGTGGTGAAGTGCATAGAGCAGCAGCCCTGGAGTCAGGAGGATCTGAGTTCAGATCTGGCCTAAGACTCTTGACACTAGCTGTGTGACCCTGGACAAGTCACTTAACCCCATTACCTCCCAAAAGCTCCCTCCCCCCCCAAAAAAATCAAGACATTTATCTAGAGCTTTAAGGTTGGTAAGCCTAATTAAGTCATTTTGTACATATTTATCTCATTAGATTTTTGTGACAGCCATCTCCAGATATTATTATACTTATTTTGCCACTTTATAATTGAGGCTAGACGTGGTAACTTCCCCACAGTAACATAAGTACTAAGTGTCAGAGTTCGATTCCAAACCCAGCTCCCTCCTAACATCAGGTCCAGTGTACTTTGCACTATCTATAAGATTAGTCTTATTTGTCAGGAGGCTAGAGTGCATGCAGGTAACATTTCAAGCTAAGTCAGGGAAGACAGGTTAGAACCAGACTATGGAGGGTCAAGAATACCAAATAAATAAGATGCTTAGACTTTATTTGGGAGGCAAAGGCTTTTAAGTAGAAGAGTGATGAGATCAGAACAGCTTGTTAGGAAGATGATAAGTAACTGGTGAATGATAGGTTGGAGATGGGATAGGAGTAAAAATATCTAATTAGACTTCAGATTACTTTTTTAACACCAGTGCTATGACTAGAGCTGCCACCTCTCCCCCAGCCATTTCCTTAAGTCACTAACCACCCACTGAGTCACGGCAGAAGCAGCTCAGCGCAATCACCTCAGTTTGTTACACTGTTTTGTGTGGATGTGGTCAGCACCGCCTTTGTAATGGAATCTTAATCAGCATAAGATATCATCCCTTACAGAGACTATTTTTTAACCATAAGAAGCATAAAAAGGATATTCATGTGAGGAAAGCAACTTGAGACATTTCTGAGAACCTGAGAGTAAACTGCTTCTCAAATAAATATACTTAGGGGGCCTTTTTGGAAGCTGCTCAAAGTCACAAGTCCTGACTAAAGGCAGGGATGGTTGGAAGGCATTGTCTGTAATTTCATTTATAGATGGTCCTTTTCAGGATTTTAAAGGAAATGTCTGAAAAGCTAAATTGAGGAACAATGGGAAAATTGTATATTTTTTGTTTGTATTGTGCCTGATAGAACTGGAGGTTTTGAGTTTGTGAGTGAGAAATAGATTATTCTTTGTAGGAGGTCCTATTTTGAAGCCTTAGGAATCAGAATTGACCAGGCAAAGACAGAAGGTGAAAAGGAAGATGAAGAAACCATAGCTGCCTGCCTGTGTTGTCCTTTGCCATCCTTTGTGACTTGAAAGGGAACCACCTGGGGGAGAGAGGGGCATTGTATCTGTGTGGCTGTGATCTGTGCTCCTAGGAGATGTTGTTTTGCTGAGAGCTGATTGGAGAAAACAGTTCTTAGTGGTCTGAAGACCTGGCTGGGGAACATTGGCATTGTCCTATTAGCTGTCTACATCTTGGGAAGGGGAAGCCCTCTTATAACCCACAGAGATCAGAGCAGACCTGATTAGGTCGACAGATTCCAGGCTTAAGGGAGTTACTGCTTCATCAAGAGTGTAATGCTGCAACTTTTTAAAAAGAAAGTAGAGAAGTAGTTTCCTGCATCAGGACACTAGAGAGGGAGGCTTAGGAAGGAGCAGATGATGCGTGGCAGAGACCCTTGCTTAAAAGAGACCACTGACATTCAGGCTTGCAGTCCAGAGTCATGAGTTGCTTTGTGCATGAGTTTCCTTAATCTTTTGCCTCATTGCTAACTTTCTCTATGTGTGTGCCTGTTCTCCCTCACAGATACTGTATTGGTGGAAGAGTGTGACTCGGTTTTAGTTGTAGATTGTTACATTTTTACTATTTCTGCTTTTGACTTCTATTACTATTGCTTTGCCTCTTGTTTCAAGATTAAGAATTGAAGGTATCATTAGTGACTGACCTATTTAAATGGGAAGTACATTATTAAGGGCTCAGAAGCTACAATGATAAGAGTATAACCTCCCACACACCAGGTTACCCATAGTACCCTTAGAACATGAGTAATGGCAGTGTGGTTAGATCATTGGCCAGCCCACTCCCCGAAAGAATGCACTGCCCCCAACCTACCAGCATGTATCCAAGTTGGGTTGAGTAAGTTAGCCCAGAGAAGGGAGGGATTGCTGGACCCCATGCCAGTGGGGAACACTGCCAGCATGAATCTGTTAGTGTCACATCTGTGCTTTATCAAGAATAAACTTGTTTTTTTAGATGTAAAGATGTAAAGCTTCATAGATGTAAAGCTGGAGATTTGGAGGAGCAGGGAGAGTGAAGGTAAAGCCACAAATAAAGGCAAAGTAAGGCTGAGAGTTGGGAGTTCCATTCTATTTTACTACATGACATGGATGGGGCATTAGATACTTTCTCTTCCTAGGCCAGTTACCAGTTCTGTAAAACTTGATTCTTTAGTTTATAATATTGTATAGGTGAGAAAAAAAAGTTGATGATGGTTGGTGTGGTGTTCTATGCTTTGTGACTTGTATTGTTTTACTTCCAGAAAACCTTCACTCCTAACATCATTAGCCGGAAGATCAAGGAAGAGTAAGTGGTTAGGCCTCTTGTGAGGCCTCCCCTCCTCTAACTGTTTTAGGGTCTTGGGACTCTGGGACTGTTAAGGTGGTCTAAAGCTCATGCTCTAGTTAGGCAAAGAAAAACTAAAGACTTTCCTTTGAAATCTTTCTCATTCTAGCATCCCTGTAGTCACAAAAATCCATTCCTGAAATATCTTGTGTTAAATTCTGTATTTCACTAGTTATGAGTTATTTATAGTTGGAAGTGATGGGAATCCTACTATAAGGGTCTGTGCAAAGAACGAACAGAAGGAGCTGGACTCCATTTTGAGTTCTGACTTGTTTTACCCTTAGAATTGAAATATAAGGCCCCATGACTACTGAACCACAAAACTAAGGAAATGCTCCCCAGATGAGAAAAGGTCTGTATCCCTGAGGTGGGGAGAATAGGGTACAACTGCTCTTAGGCAAAGTGACACTTCCTTTTCCCCAGGCCAAAGGAAGAAATATCAGTCAAGAAAGAGAAACGCGAGAGGGATCGAGATCGACAACGAGATGGGCATGGTCGAGGAAGGGGCCGTCCAGAAGTGATTCAGTCCCACTCCATTTTTGAGCAGGGTCCTGCAGAAATGATGAAGAAGAAAGGTACAATAAGATTGGGGGTCAGAATGGAAGGAATGGCTTGGAGTGAGATGTAGGGGTGCTGGGAGTAGCTGGCTAGGCCACCTGCCACCAGCAACAAGGGGCTGAGGTTGATGGTCCCTAGTGGTGTTCTCTTGGACTCGTCCTTATCCCAAATGAGCTGAATGATTTCCTACAGGCAACTGGGATAAGACAGTGGATGTGTCAGACTTCGGCCCATCTCATATTATCAACATTAAAAAGGAGAAGAGGGAAACAGATGAGGAAACCAAACAAATCCTGCGCATGTTGGAGAAGGATGATGTAGGTATCAGGGGTCCAGGGGAGGTTCTGGGGAGGCCTCTGGGAAGACATGACTAAAGAAGAGCTCATGTGTCTTCCCAAAGGCTGGACAGCAGCCAGTCTTGGGGATTTTTGCCATCTGCCCCCTTGGTTGGAAAAGGCCAAGTTGGGTACCATTGAATGTATACATTTCCTTCTTGCCAAGTGACAAGAGTCTGATTCTTCCTGGCAGTTCATAGATGACCCAGGGCTCAAGAATGATACACGAAACAAGCCTGTGCAGCTTCCTCTGGCTCACTCAGGGTGGCTCTTTAAAGAAGAGACTGAAGAGCCTGATGTCAAGCCCTGGCTGGGGAGAGCCAAGGAGGAGAGCATGGAGGTGGACGTGCCAGCACTGAAAGGTAAGGTATCCTCCTTCCCCTCCAGCTTGTCTCACTGCCTCCCCCGCACAGGAATGCTCAAATCGTCCCTTCAAGGGCTGTTCATTGACAAGGGTTTCCCCAAGCTGGCTACAGAGAAATAGGACCTTTCACGCTGGGAGGTTGCCTGGCTGCTGCCCTACACCAGGCTGTGTCCAGCACCAGTAGCTTGACTGTCTGTTCCCATCTCTTCCGGCCCATTGCCATGCCTGCCTGCAGAATGGGAGAATGCTCAGGAACAAGACGCATCCTCTGGATTGTGACTTGAAGGAGCACTTTACATCAGAAGCCTACAGAGGACGAATGCACACATATTCCCATGCCTTAAGGCTGGTGCAACATATGTTACAATATATGTTGTGATACATTCTTTTATGACCATATCATGGAATTAGGGAATGCTTCCTAGGTCTGAAAATTGTGTCAGAGAGGCTTTCCAAAACTGTATTCAATTTCTTTTCTAA
This sequence comes from Notamacropus eugenii, assembly GCF_028372415.1. NCBI lineage: Eukaryota > Metazoa > Chordata > Mammalia > Diprotodontia > Macropodidae > Notamacropus > Notamacropus eugenii. The sequence continues at coordinate 612,379,459 of NC_092872.1, read as the reverse complement.
ATGTTTGTTTGATTAGATCCATTTATGGATCTCTCAGTTTGCACAATTTTGGGTCACTTGCTGTAAGATCCTTAAAACATTGAAATTTCATAAATACGTAAGTATTTTCAAATGAGTTTTGTAATTCTTTTAAGTGCAAAGATTTCCAAACTTCTATACACACGCACACATGCGCACACACACCCCTCTAGGAAAGCTTCCTGGTAGAAATCCCTTCATTCACTTTCTCTGATGCAGTAAAAGAAGAACCACGAGATGAGCATGAGGCCAAGGCAGCTGCCCCATCCAGGCCTGGCCGAACAGCACCTGGACTCCCTCCAGATGTGTCTGTGGCAGACTTACTCAGGGAACTGAGCTTTGCCAAGGAGGAAGAGCTTTTGTTCCTGCAGCTGCCTGACACGCTTCCTGGTCAGCCTCCTACCCAGGACATCAAACCCATCAAGACAGAGGTTCAAGGAGAAGATGGGCAGATGGTGCTCGTGAAGCCAGAGAAAGACCGGGTATGATCATGAAAAGTGGAAGTGAGGGAGATAGCTGGGGCAATGAGCTTGGCACTTTCCCAGGGAAGAGAGGTCTGAAGGTCACAAATGGAGGGAGCTCCGAGTGTGTATCGTTCTCATTCTAGCCTGACTTTTGTCAGGAATACTCTTCATTTGCTTCTCCTTGACTCATTTTGGGGGGGCTCTTTGAAGAGCCAAGAGTTCAATCCCTTTGATTCCCTGCCTAATACTGCTGTTTATTGGGATAGTTCAACACAGGGAAGAGGGTTGCTCACTTCCTTGGCACAAGTGATAATGACTTCTCTTCTTTTTCATCTGTAGGAAGCTAAACTGGCAGAGAACCTCTGTACCCTGAGTGACCTGACAGAGGGTCAGGTGGGAAAACTGCTTATCCGAAAATCGGGAAAGGTGCAACTGCTTCTGGGCAAAGTGACTCTGGATGTAACAGTGGGTACTTCCTGCTCCTTTCTGCAGGTAAATTTGAAAGGCATAACCAATAAATTTTTAAGGGTGTATGGGGTGAAGTTCCTTGGGAGGGATTTGGAGCCAGGTTCTGAGTTTGGGTTGGTTGGAGTTCAGGAAAAATTGAGATGAGGGGCAATGAGATTATTCTTCCTTTACTTGTAGGAGCTGGTGTCTGTGGGCATTGGAGACAGCAGAACAGGTGATCTGACAGTGCTGGGCCATGTGAAACACAAGCTTGTATGTTCCCCTGATTTCGAATCCCTCTTGGATCACAAACAGCGGTAGAACCAGCCGACGGAGGGTGAAAGGGGTGCCATTTGCTCTTTGTCCTAGGATTTTCATTCTTGAACTCCTTTGGGATCCAGAAGACCATTCCAACCCATAGCTCCTGCCTCCAATAAATATCATGGCTGGCTGTCCAGAGACTATAAGGGTTCAATGACTTATTCTCAAGTGCTAATGAATGGCTTGATAGCCTTTGGAGAGAATGGAAATAATATACCCATGCCTGCTGCTGTATTTATGGGCTTGTGCCTGCTCTATTTATACTGTATATTTATGTCTCTCCCTTTTTGTACTAACTGTATCCATATGTGCTGAAGGGCAATGGAGACCCAGTTGGAGCCATGGAAAATAAGACTATTTCTTTTGGTTTTCTTCTTACTTGAATCTCCTGGATGGAAGTATAGATGTTTCCTGTACCTTGATCTCCAACTCTTTCCCCTAGTCCTTCTTGGTCAACTGTATCTCAAAGGAAAAGACTCTAGCTTTACCTCTCTCAAGCAGAAAACACAGGAAAATCTACTATTTTTAAAGGTCCTGAAACACAAACTGTGCAGGATGCCCTTTTTTGCCCTGGACTCTTAGGCCAAGGTTTTGCTAGAAAGTAGGCTCTGTTGGAAGGTGTGAATAGAGAAACTTCTGTCAACACAGTGTTTGTTCATCTCCATGTGCTTGTAACTGATTTGGGGGGGCCTATCCCAAGCCTAACCACTATAGTACCTTTCCTCTGCTAGAGTAGCCGGGTTCCCCTCAGAGAGGGATAATTGTGGTGGCCCTAAGGTATTGTCACCATCTCCAGTCAAAGTCTGACGTATTCCCGGATAGGAAAAAAGCAATGGGCTTTATAGAGGGAGCCAAGTTGGGGAAATCTGTACTTGTCTTGGATCACCAGGCATTTCATCCCTCCAAGAGATAGTCCCTTGAGAAGAAGCTTGCCTGTCCTTTCCCTTCTTAATAGAATCTGTATACCTCCTGATTCAGCTGTACTGAGTGTCCTCCCACATTAGCTACACAATGTCATTATGCATGCTACCTGTCTCATTTTCTGGAAAGTAGAATATGTAAGACTTCCAGATATTCTCCCAAAGCATTGCCTTGTTCAGGGAAGGTGTAGTACTGCAGTTTTGCATGGATAAAGGGAAAAAATCTAGTCTAAATATTTATTCTCTAGCCTTGTGGTCTCTAAAGGCACAGTTGTAGCTGACCCCAATATATCTGAGGTCCAAAGTGGGGCTTGGCGTTGCATCTGTGGGCCAGTACTAACAGCCCCCTCCCCAGCAATGATGTCAGAGCTGAGTTCATGATTTCTTAGGAGAAGAGAGCTCCATTGGTAGAGAAACTTGTGCCCAAGAAGCCCTTTGCGGCGAGCCTGCCAAGCTGCTTATCAAATGGAAATGGGGCCACAGTAGGCTACAATTTCATAAAAATGACCTTCTCCCCACTTCTAAGTGATCCTGGTGAGGACACTGATTTCCTGTAGCAAATTCTTTTCCTTCATTCTGTTCCACCACTCTATCAGTCATGGATGAGGTTTTCCCTGGTCCCATCATCCACAAACTTGGTTAGTAAGTGAGTACAGAGGTCAATAGAACATTTGGCTACTGCTGTATCCATTTGCTCACATGACTAGTAAGTTCATGCATCTCTACTTTGTCCTGGAAAAGCTCCTGTTTTTATCCTAGAAAAAACAGTTTGGGATAATGGCTAGAGAGCAAGCTTGGAGGTGAGAGGGTCCTGGGTTCAGGTTCTGCTTCTGACACTTAATGGCTGTGTGACCTTAAATAAGTCACAACTTCTCAGGGCCTCGGAATTAAGTTGCAGAACAGTTGCTGATCTATGTTGATAGAGGAAGATTCATCCCTGGATATTCCCTATGTCATGAAATCAAAGATCTAGACCAATAAGATGACTGGAGAGGAAAGACTTTCTTGGAAGTTCATCAGTCTAGGCACAATTTCCACAGGTTGAGGGGGTGACAAAGCAGACCAGAAATGCCAGATGAGCTCGGCTTCCCCTTGACTCTATGGGTCATAGTTAATGCTCCTCTTCTTTTAAAGTAGCTGGTGGCACATTGGATGGAGTCTGGAGTCAGGAAGACCTGAGTTCAAATCCAGCTTTAGACATGTGTTGTCCAAGTGACCTTGGCCAAGTTACTGAACCTCTGTCAACCTCATTTTCCTTCTCTGTAAAATGGGAATAATAACAATATCTACCTCCCAGGGTTGTTAGGAGGATAAAATGAGATAATATTGTAAATGGTACAGAAATGCTAGCAGCTGTTGTTAGCTACTCTTTGAGAACTGCTAATGACTTTTGTGCCAATGTATTTCTACGATAAACTCCGTGATTTCTTTTTGATGAAGAATAAGGACATTTTAGGCTCTGAAGCTAAATTCAGACGTGTTAGGTATCCTCCAGGATTCACCATTTCTAGCCCTCACTCTTTGAAACTCCTGAGTGGGAATAAGGGGTACCCAGTATAAAACTGTTCAGCATGCCTCTCTTCAGTACTTTAGGTTTTGAGTGACAATAAATCAATCTTCCTGCACTGGCATCCTTTTCACTTCTCTCCATCCTCCTGATCCACAAATGAGATGTCAAGAGTAAAGAGGAGGGAAGTGAGATTGTCTTCCAGTAAGAGTCTCTGGATCACCTATCTTTACTCACTCATTTCCATGCAATGAATGGAACGAAAGTCTGTATAGACTTAACTGCAGCTGTGTGTATACATAATTTGTGAAAACATAACCCAAATACAAAGGGAAGGGCATTTGTAAAATGAAGTGAGCACAGCCAAGATTTGTATTTGAAAACTACACAAAAACAGATTCCACATCCTCTCTACAACTAGGTCCTTGCCTACAAAGTTTTGTGGAGCCACAGTGTGTACTAGATGGATAATATGATAGGGAGCTTAAGCAAATACAGATAGAAAACTAGAGATCCTACGGAAAGAGGTCATTTAGCTGTTCTATGAGGAACATCTCCAAGAAGAGATCTGTGAGGCAAGATCTTTTGTAAACATATTGTTTCACTAAGCACCTATCTTAAACTTGGGCCCTTTGCTGTAGGCCAGAGGTGGTGTGCCAGAACCAGATTTAAATGTTATTGAAAAATTGTTAGCAAAGTAAACATAAAACACGGATAACTACCTTTTAAAACTGTTAATGTGGCCCACAGGGATCCTTACGTAGGGATTAGTACCCTTTGTACTTGAGTTTGACACTGCTACGGTAGGTGACAGCGTGGTGTAATGGAGAGAATATTCATTGATCTTGGCATCCACAGTGCAGAATTTGAGCTTCAGCTCTGCCACTTTATAGAATGAGCAAGTCAGAACCTGAATCTTTCCTCATCCATAAAACAGGGATAATAATTACAGATCTTGATCTCTCTAAAGTGAAAAGGTCCTCAGAGGCTGTTCAGTCTAGATCATATTTGAGCAACGATCTTTTGACAAGTAAGTGTCCACCTTTCTGTAGAATTTCAGTGAGAAGATGTGCTCCAGCCTCAGACAACCTACTGGATAGTACTTAAAGTTTTCCTTATCTCAAGCCTATATTTATTTATTTACAACTTCTATCCATTGACCCTAGTCCATTCTTGGGATGAGTGAAATCAAGTCCTTGTAGGTTCCAGTTCTTAAAATTTTTGAAGAAAGATCATGTCTTTCCTAAGAATGGTGAGCACTGCAGTTTTGGTTGGTGGCTTAAAACTTAAATTTAGTAGATATGCATTTATTAGGCATTTACTATGTGCCAGGCACTGGGGATATACAAAGGAAATCTGTCCCCTCAAGGAGCACCTATTCTAATGGGGGAGACGTAAATAACTAGGACCACGCAAAATGTATAAAAGTCAATGAAAAGCAGTCTGAAAGGGGAAGGTGTTTGGCAGCTAGGGGAACAAGGGAAAGCCTTTTGCAGAAAGTGGTCTTTGTCCTGAGTCTTGAAAGAACCCAAAAGGCACAGAAGAGGGGTAGAGTATTCTAGGCAGAGTAAACAGGCTGTGCAAAGACGTCCAGACAGATGTTTGAGGAACTGCAAATAGGTCAGTGTAGCTGGATCCTAGAATGCCATGAAGTGAGTAAGGAGGAAAAAGGCTGAAAACAGAAAAGGGTCAAGGAGCTTTAAATGCCACATAAGATGCTTTTTGTTTGGTCCTGGAAGTAATAGGATGCCACTAGAGCTCATTGAACAGAGAAGAGACGAAACATGATTAACTGAGTATAGAATATATTGGAATGAGAAGTGAAGAGGCGGGGAAGCCAGTTAGAAGGCTATTGCAGTGCACAGGAGGGAGGTGATATGGGCCTGTGGCAGGTTTGTGAATGGGGAGAAAGGGGATGAGATATTGTGAAGGCAGAAATGACAAGATTTGGCAACAGATTGGATCTGTGGGGTAAGAGAGGGTGAGGATTCAAGAATGACACCAAGGTTGTGAACTGGGTGAATGGGAGGGTGGTACTCTTAACTGTGATTTGGAAGTTGGGGAAGGGGGAAGGATGATTTTTCTAAAAGTTGTTTTTAGATCTGTTAAGTTTGAGATCCCTACGGGATGTTCATTTCAAACTGTCAGCTAGAAATGGGATGACTAGCTCAGCTGACTAGGTCACCCTCTGTCTATGTAAACTCCTTTTAACTACCCTAATAATGATAAGATTCTTAGGAGTTACATGAATCATATTCTCCTATAGGAATGTAAACAATTTAACCTTATTGAGTTCCTTATGATTTTTTTCTTTGTTACTTCGTTTCCTTTTTTATGCTTCTCTTGAGACTTATGTTTGAATGCCAGATTTTCTATTCAGTTTCCAACTCTTCTGAAGCCGCAAGAGCTAGTGCTCCTTTCTGCCCTGTAACTGAGACCAGGGGCCTTGCTCCCTTGTGACCAACCTCAAGAACTCCTCTCCACCCTGGAACTGCAACCCAGAACTGCTATGGGCAATAAAGTTGCCAATCAGTGCCAGCTACACCTAGTACTCACAAAGGTTCACCTGTAATCTCTTTCTTTTTGTGGGTTATAAAGAGCTTTTTCCCCCATCACTTCCATGAGTTCCAAATTTTCTTCCCCTCCCTCTGTGAAATGGCATGCAAATTACTTGAAATAATAAACAACTTTGGCAAAGTTTCAGGTTACAAAATAAACCCACATAAATCATCTGCATTTCTATATATTACTAACAAAGCCCAACAGCAAGAGAGAGAAAGCATGGAATCTTATATGGGTTCCACACATACATTCCCATTAAACATATTTTCATATTAGTCACGTTGCATAGAAGAATTAAAGCAAATGGGAGAAACCATGAGAAAAACAAAACAAAACATAACAAAGGAGAAAATAGTCTGCTTTGTTTTACGTTCCAACTCCATAGTTCTTTCTCTGGATGTGGATAGCATTTTGCATCAAGAGTCCTTTGGGAAGGGCTAAGTCTATCCAGAACAGTCCTCACACATTGTGGCTGTTACTGTGTACAATGTTCTCCTGGCTCTGCTCACTTCACTCAGCATCAGTTCATATAAGTCCAGGTTTTTCTATGTAATCTTTTTCCAGCCAGTTGTCTGATCCCCTTACATTCTTTGGACTGAGAGCTCCTGAAGCTGTTGCTGTGGCAACAATCTCTAAAGCCCTCCACTGGTGCTGCAGCTTAGCTCTGGGTGACACAGACCTTTCTTAAGCCAGAAAAAAAGTGTCACCCCAACCTTTTGTTGCCTCTGCTACTCAAAAATTTTCTTTGAGGAGTTATTTTAAAGTTGTCTAGAGTGGAATATTGGGGGGGGGCACTTCAACTGGGTTGTAGCATCTAATCTGCCACTTTGGTAGTTATTATTCTGCAGAATAATTTATAATTATTATTTCATTTGATCCTCACAGTAACCTGGGAGTTGGGTGCTATTATGATTCCCATTTTACAATTGAGGAAACTGAGGCAGGCAGCAGTTAAGTGACTTGACTGTGGTCACAGAGCTAGTAATTGGCAGATTAAGACTCAGGTGTTCCTACCTTTAGGACTTCTGCTTTAGTCACTGCAGCACTTAGCTGCCCTCTGTAAAATGAAATGGGGTTGGATTAGATAGATTCTGAGGTCTGCCAAGATTCTTTTTGTTACGTTTGCCCAAGAGATAGCAGGACCAAGGGTCAGAATATTCAGCTAGGATTTAGTGAGTTTTGGACCTGTTTTCTAGTTTGAACCCTAATTTGCCCTATGATTTTGGGCAGACACTTATTGTGTGTCAGTTTTTCTATTTTATCAATATCATCAACTGTAGTGATAATGATAGCTAATATTTTATAATGCTTACTATGTGCCAGGCACTGTGCTAAGTGCTTTGCACTTACTTGACCCTCACAATGACCCTGTGAAGTAGGTGCTATTATTATCCTTGTTTTCCAGATAAAGAAACTGAGGCAAAGAAGTTAAGGGACTTGACCAGGGTCACACAATAATTGCTTGAGGCCAGCTTTGAGCTTAGGTCTTCTTGACTCCAAACCCGGCACTCTAACCTACTGTGCCACTTAACTTCCCTTGTGAAATATAAGGGTAAAGATAATCCACAGAAACTGAACACCTGTTATTTACAAACTCTACTACCTGGGGTCTATGAACTTGTTTTTTTAAAAATATTTTGAAACTAGTTTGATATAACTGGTTTAATTTATAATCCTATATATTTTTATTTTATGCTGTATTCATTTAAACATTATTCAGAGAAGGGGTCCATTGGCTTCACCAGACTGCCAAAGGGGACCATGACACATAAAAAAGATTAAGAACCTTTCCTTTTTTTTGTAAATGGTATTTTTTTTTCTAATTTCATGTAAAGATAGTGTTCAACATTCATTTTTTATAAGATTTTGAGTTCCAAAATTTTCTCCCTCCCGCTCCCCAAGACAGCAAGCAATTTAGACATAGGTTATACATGTGCAATCATGTTAAATGTGTTTCCACATTAGTCATGTTGTGAAGAAGAAACAGAACAAAAGGGAAAGACCACCACCACAAAAAAAAACCAAAAACCCCAAAGTGAAAATAGTATGGTTCAATCTGTACTGACTCCATGGTTATTTCTCTGGAATGTGGATAGCATTCTCCATCATGAGTCTTTTGGAATTGTCTTAGATCATTTATTGCTGAAAAGAGCTAAGTCTATCACAGTTGATTATCACACACTATTACTGTTACTGTGTACAATGTTCTCCTGGTTCTGCTCGCTTCACTCAGCATCAGTTCATATACATTTTTCCAGAGTTTTCTGAAATCTGCTTGCTCATCATTTCTTATAGCACAATAGTATTCCATTCCATTCATAACCCACAACTTATTCAGCCATTCCCCAAATGATGGGAATCCCTGCAGTTTTCAATTCTTGGTCACTACAAAGAGAGCTGCTATAAATATTTTTGTACATATGGGTCCTTTTCCTTTTTTTATGATCTCTTTGGGATATAGACCTAATAGTGGTATTGCTGAGTCAACAGTTATATATAGTTTGATTATCCTTTGGACAAAGAAGAACCTCTACTCCTGAATCTATTTTCTAACTCTTGAATCATGTTTTCTTATTTTCCCAATAGTCTCACAACTATGATAACTAACAGATTTGGTTCCAAGCTAACAGCAGGATTATACATACAATCTTAGTTCAACCAGTTTCAACTACTTAGCTAGGTAATATTTATAAAATATTTTGCATAGTGTCTGGCCCATAGTAGATGCTATATAAATGCTAGCTATTATTATAATGAATTATCATTATAATACTAACACAAGGTGTCTTAAAAGTCTTAGTATGGTTATAAGCATTGAAGCTTAAAACTGAACTAAGACGTTTGGGACTTCCTATATTTTGGTATGTTCTTGTCTGACAGCTGAAAATTTAGAATTGTGCTAAGGAACTGTAACACAGGAGCTCAGCTCCAGGCAGGTCCACACTGGATTCAGCCGAACCAAAGAAAGACCATGGAACAACAGACAGGGAATTCATACCTGTTTATTACTCCAAGCAGAGGCGGGCAAGGAGAAATGAGGAAAGACACCTGCTCCTATAGAGATAAAAAAGGAACCAGAGGAGAAGTTTCTTTTGAACTTCTCAGAGGCAAGGCAATGGCCAGAGCCAGGGCAGTGTGAGGGAGGCTCTGCTAGAGAGAGTCCAGGTCAGAGTAACCTCTCCTTAGACTGTGCTAGAGGGGTAAAAGCCCTAAAACTGTGCTGTTCCCAGAACCCAGGCTGGAGCAGCACCTCCCTGAGTGAGTCTGGGGGAGGATGAGCTATGCCAGAGTTGAGGCAGTGTGAGCCAGTGACAGAAGTGGGGGGTCAGGATCCCTGGAACCTGCTGTGCTCAGGACCCAGCTCTGGGTCAAGATGAGAACTTTGTAGCTAAGCAGGAACCCTGAGGGTGCTTTTGTGCCACATCCCCATAGGATAGGTTGGACCCAGGGGTGGAGTTGTCTATGGTGGCATGGGGGAAGTATCATAACCTCTTTGGAGAAGTGGATGTAAGGTGGAGTGTATGTGCTCTGGATGGAGTGCATGTAAGGTGAATTTTAGTGTAAGTAAGGTGGATTTTAGTGTGTGTAAAGTAAATTTTTGCTACTATTTCTTAGAGTTCAGTTTCCCAGAATCCATAGCCATAACAATCTCCTGTATTAGATATGAATTCCCACAGTCATGGTTCAAAACATCTCCATCACGCTTGTGCAGCATCACATAGTGATAGATAATATAAACATCCACTTTGGCTGTGCAGTGAGGTATAGGGATGAGGTGATGTAAACTTGTGAGGCTATTGCTGGCAATGTGCCTTCTTTGTCTGCTGCCCTATAAAGCTGGTGATCCTTGGTCAGTAAATGGGGAAGTTTAGGGTTGAATGTACAAGCTGGAATGCTGTTTATGCCTTGATCATCCCCCATCAAGGCTTGGAGGGAAACTGCTTGCCTCAACTGGCCCCCATTGAGGCTTAAGGGGATTTAGGAGATATGCACAAGTTGTGCCTGTATGGATTGACTCCATCAAGAGATAGGGGTAGTTGCCCCCGCTTCTTGCTGGCCCCTGCAAGAAGGGTGATTAGGGAATGCTGTAGGAGTTGTGCTCCTATGACCAGCAATCCTCTTCTAAGAAAACTAGACTAGAATAAAGTAAGATGATTAACCCCTTCTTAGTGTCTTTCCTGTCTGACCAGATCAAGAGGGAACCTGTGCGAGCAGCCCTCCTGTGTGCTATGTTTATCTTACAACAACTTACTTTCCATTTTGGAATAATGATTAGATTTATCTTGATTTTTAACCCTTTAGTTACTTTTTAGTTTCTTCCTTTCTTCTCGAATCTTCCCTTTGCTGACAGATGCTTTGCTGATTGACCGTGAATCTAGCTGTGCACTTCTCATCTATCCTGCCTCTTTCCTTTTATTATGGCTGTAGTTTTATTATCCCTTTTCTTCCTTTTCTCAGAGGTGTTCTTTCTATTCTGTCTAAAAGTTTTCTTTCTAATTCACTTCAACAAATATTATTTGCATACTATATGCAGAGTGCAATGTTACACACTGGGAGAAATATAATCAGATATTTCCTACCCATATATAGTTCCCGTTTGACATTTTCTCTTTCAACTTTAATTATTTCCTTCCACCATTTCATTTTCCATTGTGACTTTCATTTTTGAAACCTCTTGCCCTGTATCCTATCTCCCCATTCTATTCTTCTGATTTCTCATTTTCCATCTTTTTAAAGCAGTAATTAGCCAGAATAGAAAGTCTTTGTTCTTGATTGTCCATTCTTTGCTAAAGTGGGGATTCAAAGGTATAGGTTCTCATGCTAGAGCTGGAATTGGGGTAGGATGACTACAATTCAATCAATCCAGTTGGCCCATGGTGAAATTCAAAGCTTCACTAGACCTTTGGTCTATAATCCCTGTGCATAATGGTCATCTTTTAGTACAATACTCCAGGCCTCTGCATCCAAAGTACAAAATTCCTTCTCTGCCAGGCAGGGACTGAGTCACCACCCCCCTCTCCAGTAGCCTCCTACTGCATTTGCCACAAGTTCTCACCACATCCTAGGGTTGAGGGAAAAGTCCATGGTTACTGCCATTCCTCCACCTGCTACTCTGCCTCCTCCCATGAAGGCTTTACTACCTGACAAATAGGCCCCTTTACTGAATGTCCCAACTGCAAGTGGTTTACCATTAAAGCCACCTGAATGGAACAATGAAGGTGAAGCCCGGTAGATTGAAAGTGGGCTCTCAGGATGCTGCTGGTAAGGTTTTGCCATGCCCAGTCCCTGTCTCTGGCCTGGCTTGCCTGAGATTCCAAAATCCCTAGTTATAACAATGTGACAGATGCCCTCTCTAGTATATGGCCCTCCCATTTCTGAAAATGTATTTTACTTCTGTTGCAGCAGGAAACTTGTGCGTTGTTACTGTAACATTCTTAGAACTTGATCCACTGTGTAGTATCTTCTTACTCCGCAGAAAACACTTTGTGAAGCTAGAATTGAGGGGAAGGAGGAACATCCCAGTACTTGTAGATTCAATGGAAGGTAATCCAGAGGTGGGGGTAGAAGGGCAAGGAAACTCATGACACAGTTCAAGCCAGAAATGGGAGTATATTTTATTTGAAACTGGGCATATATTCTTTTCAGCTCTATTTTATGCACAAATGTTTACATTTGTGTTGAGTTAAGAGCAGAATTAAATTGTCTGATAAGAAATTTCCTAACAATGAGGACTATATTAAAATGAAATGACCTTCTATGTCAAGGCTTCACTATCAGTAGATGTAAAAAAAAGGATTCCTGTTCAGGTATGGGTTAGACTAGTTGGCCCTTGAGATTCCTTCCAGTGCTAAAATTCTTTGATTTTGACAGGAGTCCAGACAAAGCATAATGAGGAACATGAAAATGAAAAGATCATTTCCAGCTAGGGCAGTGCAGGGATGAGTAATGGAGGAATAAGAAGGACTTAGATACAAGAGGAATAAGAGGTTGTAGAGTTAGACCTGTATGGAAGGAAAGAATAGATATCAGGAATGGGGGAATCTATTTCAAGTACAGGGGGCAGTGTAAATAAAGGCATGAAACCTAGAGAGGACACAATATTAATGGAGTTGGTCTGGAACATATAGTATATAAAAGGGAATACCCTATGAGGAAGCTGCAAGGTAGACTGAACCCAGATTGTGTGCAAAGCCTTGAATGCCAGAATAAGTTTACACTTGATTCCCGAGGCAAAGGGAAGTCACTTAGTTAACTTCATTTGATCTCTGTAGCAACTTTTGTGGCAAATATCGATATTATTGTTTCACACATAAGAAACAGACAACTGTAGGCCTGACGCCACTTTAGTGGTTGGCAAAGCAGGATTTCCAATCCAGGTCTTCTAACTGCAAGGCTAGGGCTCAGCTAGAACTACAGGAGACATAGGATAGGGGTAGAATGGAGAGGGGAGAGAAGGAGGGGGTGAAACTTCACCATCATTCTCTAAGAGAAAGACTTTTGTAACTAAAGAGCCCCGGATCTTGCAATAAAATCGGGTTTATGAATTGTCTCGTAGTGTCATGGGTTCCATTTGCTGGGAAGGAAGAGCCGCAAAATACCATACCACTCAACACCACAGAGCTTCGACCCTGCGCTCTCCCTAGGAAACTCTTAACACCCTCCACAACCGTCCCTCCCAATTCTGGGCAATTTCCCCAATCTCACCCCACCCCCAACAGGACCAACCAACTTTTACCAACGTCACCGAAGCTTAAAGAGTATTTTGGGTGACTTCTGCTGACATTCCCAACAAAGTTGTTAATATTTTCGAAAGATATGATAGGTAAATGTTGTTTCAGGGTGATCTGTACTGAGTTTCAAACTTTGAAACTCTTCCCCGCCTTCACACCATTTTGGTCTAATCCAGGTAACTCGCTGTGATAGGGGGGAAAAGACAATAGCTTTCCCCCATAGGCCCCCCTCTGAAAAGAGGGGCCAATGAGAGGCAAGGAACAAGTGAGTGGCGTGCGTCAAAACCAATGAATGGGTTTAGCGTCCTGGTTGCAAACGTTAGCGCAGGACGGGGGCAAGAAGGGACCGGAGGTGGGAGGAGAAGCGGCTCCTTCGGTAAAAGGAGTGAGAACCGGTAGGGAGTTCGAAGCGCGAAGCTCTCTACCGTACAGGTCAGTCATTGCGCAGTCCGGTTGGGGGTCTCCAGAATCCGGCTTGTGTTGGCGAGGCCCAACAGGTGTGGGAGGTGATGGTGGCACCCGGGACTGTGACGGGGGGAGGGGAAGTAAGTTTAGGGGGAGGGGCCTGAACCCCTTCACCAGCACGTGGCTGCCCCGGGGCCCCCTGACTTTATTACTCCGCCAGCACGCGGACCCCATCCGCCCTTGTACCTCTGAGTCGCGCGACCTCCCACCCGCTCCGATCCCCGTGGCTCCCTTTCTGCCCCACCCATTCTCCTTTACCTGCGGGAGCCATAAAGGGAAGAGGGCTTGGAAGGGGTGAGAGAGCGCCTGCTGAGGGCGACCCGGGGGTTAGGAGACTGTGAGGGGAAGGAGGTGGGCTGGGAGGAGAAGGAAAGGAGCCTTAGAGGAAAAGACCAGGCTGGGGGAAGGGAGGGGCGCTGGCCCTGGGGAAGGGCATGACCTGACCCTTGGGTCGGGAGCGGTTGGCTTGTTGACCGAGATCAGGGAGAGGACCATAGATTGAGAGTTGGGGGAGGGGAGGGGCCTTCGAGATCATTTCAACCAACCTCATCTTACAGATGAGGAAACCGAGGATTTGAGGAGGGGAAGAGACTTATCCAGAGTCACAGCAAAAATAAAGGGTCTCCCTGTAGAATGAGAAAGTAAAATAAAATCCTGGAATAGAGACATGCTTCAGGAATGTTTGAACAAGACAACATCCACTTTGTCTTACTCTTTATACAGATCGAGAAATTTAGATAAAGACTGGAGACTTGATTTTGATTTGCCCAGATTACCACGGAGAATAAATAGCCAAAGGGGAGTAGGCATTTCACCTCAGGAGTCTTCAAACTAGACTCTGGTGTACGTTTGTACACCACCCAAAACTTCTCTACATAGCTGGGATTTTGAGGGATCCAAAGGGTTTTCTTGCAAAGTTAGGCCCAAGGCAAAATTGGGAAGTAAGTAATGTTTGTCTTTGGTAACTTCCCTCTTTTTTTAAATAAATTTTTATTGCTATGTTTTGTTTTTACATTATCTCCATTTCCAAATATAGCTGTCTTCTCTCCTGCACTGTGAGCCATCTCTTAGAACAAAGAATAAAAAGAAAGGAAAAAAGTGAAACTAAGCAACACATAACCATGCCTGACACTGAGCAGTGTTCCACACCTATAGTTCCCCCTCCTCTGCAAAGAGGGAGGCACATTTTCTCTTCAAATTAATATATTTTAAGTTTTGTTCCTACACTCAATGCTTGGTTGTTATAATTACACAGTGCTTAGGTTTTTTCCTTTTCTTTCTATTTATATTATTGTTGTCATTATGTAAATTGCCTTCCTACTGCTGCTTCAGTCTGAATCAGTTCATATAAGTCCTCCTGCTTCTATGAATTCTACCTAGTCATAAGTTATTAAGATACAGGAGAATTCTATTGAAATAGTATGCCACAGTTTGTTCGGCAATCCCCAGACTTAGGGACGGTTACTTTGTTACATTTGTTTGCCACTACACAAAGTATTGCTATGAACGTTTTGGTGTCTGTGGAACATTTCTGTCTTTGACATCCTTGGGTTATATATCTATTAGTAGGATTCCCAGGAATGAACATTTAATCATGGTCTTAATATAATTACAAATTGCTTTCCTGATTGGTTGAACCAATTCATAGCTTCACCAACATTGTATTAATATGCTGTTTTTCCTATACTACATCAAACTTTGATTATTTCTATCTTCTGTCATCTTTGCCATTTTGCTGGGTGTGACATTTGAAACCTAAATGATTTCAATGTACATTTTGCTTATTAGTTGATTGGTAGAATCTTTCATATGGTTTGATAGTGTTGTGTGCTGAATAGAGAGCTGATCTTGGAAAATTGCAGGAAAACCTCAATTCAAGTACTACCTCTAACTCATTTTGGCTTTCGCTTAACTTCGTTGTGGATTTGGCACCTTTCTAAAGAGAACCTTAAGCTGCTGATAAGGTGGTCCACCTATGTTGGGAGAGGGAATTTCTTCACCCCAAAGTTCCTACCCCAGTAAAATCAGTTCTGGACTCTACCCTAATTTTAATATGATTAAAGTTTGCAGGTTGAGTGAAACTGTTGATATCCTTTAACCACTTATCCATCCATCATTTCTTCTGTTTGTTACAATCTTTGTCATCCAGGTTCCTCATATACTGTCCTTCTCTTATCTCCCTTCTACCACTCCCAAGATCTGATGTCTTTTTTCAGTCATTATAATACTTGAAGTTTTTTTTTCTCTCCTCACTCACCATCTACCCTACCCCCCAAAAAATCCGAAACCAGAAACTGCAAACAACCATTGACCTGTTCTGTGCTTTATTCCTACAGGCCCTTTTTTTTTGCTTGGTTAGGTTTCGTTATGTGCTTCTTGGTTAGTTGGTTGTTATCCTTCCTTCTCTAAGAGGACCAAAATGATATCACTATGCTGGAGTTAAGTTTCAGTGTGTCTGACTCTGGCTGATCAGACCAGTACGAGATGGGAATGTTCTGCCACAGATAGGGAGTCACTAATAGTCCATGTGAACATTTGGGGTGGATTCTGAATTTGTTATCCTGCATTTCCTTTGAGCTGTTTCAATTCTGCTTTGCTCATAGAGCACAGCACTTTCTCAGATGTGGGTATGCCATGCTAAGCAGTCCTGTGCCAATGTCTCCCATGTCACACAATCAGTTCCAAAATTCTTAAGGGAGACCTTTAGAGTGTCCTTATATTGCTTCTTCTGACTACCATGTGAACACTTTCCCTGTGCGAGTTCTTCATAAAAGTCTTTTTGCATTCGAACAACATGGTCAGCCCTTTGGAGTTGCACTCTCTGAAGCAGAGTTTGAAAGCCTGGCAGTTTAGTTCAAGAAATGACCTCAGTGTCTGGTATGTTATCCTGTCAGGATCTTCAGAATCTTCTTAAGACAATTCAAATGGAAGTGATTCAGTTTCTGGGCATGGTGCTGGTATGCTGTCCAGTTTTCAGAGGTATACAACAATGAAGTCAGCACAGCAGCTCTGTAGACCTTCTGTTTGATAGTCAATCTAATACTTCTCTCTCTTACTTTCCAAACACTGAGCTAGCTCTGACAATGCATGTGTCAAACTCATTATCAATGTGTACATTCCTGGAAAGTAAACTACCAAGGTAAGTAAACTTACCCACAGCATTCAAAACTCTATTTGCTGTAACCGATGGTTCCACGTATGGATGATGTGGTGGTGACTGAGGAGCACCTATGTTTTCTTGGTGTTAATTGTTAGGCCAAAATTAGCACAAGCAGCAGAGAATTGATCCATACTTTGTTGCATCTCAGTTTCATTGAGTGCATACTCATCTGCAAACAGAAAATCATGCACCAACAGTCCCTCCACTTTGGTCTTGGCTTGTATGCTTTTCAAATTGAAGAATTTACCATCAGTGCGGTGGTTGACCTTGATGCCGTGTTCATCCTCATTGAAAGCATTTAACAATGTGGCTGAAAACATCATACTAAAAAGTTCTTCTTACATGTACGCTCTAATAGGGTCTTTCTGCAGATGATATCTTCACTCAGATGAATGTCTTTGATAGCAGTAATGTTAAATATTATGGCAGGCATGGGACATATTTTTGAGTATCTTCTTAGTGCTATTCAAGTTTTTCCACTGACATATTACTGGGCTCTAGAAAGAGCATTCTGCTTATGGTCAGAAGAGGCCTAGGTTCAAGTCCCAGCTCTAGTCCTGTGGTGGGCAGTACACTTAACCTTTCAGAGCCTGTTTTCCTAGTAATAGTTCTGGCTGGTTGCAGGCCTTTAAAGAGTTGTATAAATTTGAACGTCACTTTTGTATGTTGAGATTGGGAAGTAAGGGGCAGGGGTTAACTGGGAAGTAAAGGGAGACCCAGAGATATTATTGGGGTATCTAGGTGGCAGAATAGATAAAGTGTTGGGCCTGGAGTCAAAAAGATTTCACCTTCCTGAGTTCAAATCTGACCTCAAACGCTTATTAGCCCGTGACCCTGGACAAGTCACTTAACCCTGGTTGCCTCAGTTTCCACATCTGTAAAATGAGCCAGAGAAGGAAATAGCAAATCATTCCAGCATCTTTGCCAAGAAAACACAAAAGAAAACTGGGTCACAAAGAGTCAAACATGACTGAACAACAGATATGAGTATTTCCTTAAACATGTATGCTCTAGCTGTTACAGATGTCAGGGAGAATAACTTAGGGTGGGATTTTGTTAAGAGATATGAAAATTCTCTGTAGCTCATCAATATTTTCACTAGTCTTACCATATTTACTAGTACCATGTAGCTGATACATCTGATTTGGATGGAAGGGGAGATAAGCATATCAGGAGTGTGAAATCAATTCAAATTATTTACTTCTTATGACTGCCCTATCTCTACCCCAAGAGTTTTTTTCTTTTTCTTTTTTCTTTTAATACATGGTATATATTATGGTAACCTGAATTTTTTAGGCTTTTTTAGACTTTTCCCAGACTATAGAGCCTTACTATATTTCATATGACATTTTCCTGAATAACAAGTACTGGATTCAGTGTTGAAGCAGCATTTTGGACAATGTGATTAGTTCTTTGAAGCTTTGTAGAAGTTTTGTGAAAAGGAAAAAAAGGGAGGACCAGGAGAGAACCTGGGGGAATGTCCTAGTTAGGGGGGTGTGATAAAGATGATGAATCAGCAAAGGTAGTGGAGGAGAGGTCATATAGGTAGGAGAACCAGTTAAGAGCAGTGTCATGAAAAAGCGGAGAGAAGAGAATATTCCTAAGAGGGTGCTTAGTAGTGTCAAGTCAAGAAGTCAGATAAGTCAAGAAGGATGAGGGCCAAATAAAAAGCATCTGATTAGGCAATTAAGAGATCACTGATAACTTGGGAGAGAGTCATTTCAGTTGAGTAATGAAGTTGGAAACTAGACTGCAGGGGTTAAGGAGTGACAGGATGAGGAAGGCGAGACAGTGAATATAGGCAGAATTTTTCATGAGCAGCTAAGAAAAGGAAGAAAGATACAGGATGATAGCTTGAGGAGAAGGTAGAATCTAGTGAATGTTTTTTTTAAAAATGAGGAGACATAAGCATGTTTGAATGTAGTAAGAAAGGAACCAGTAAAATAGGGGAAGTTGAAGATTTGGAGGTGGGGAGAGGATTGAGGTTGCTGTTTGCTATAGAAGATAGTAATGGACAGAATAAAGGATACATGTAGAGGGGACTCTACTTTCTGGATCTCAGAAAACTCCAGGGGCTTCCTGTTGCCTCCAGTCTGAAATACAAACTTCTCTGTTTAGCCTTAAAACCCTTCACAACTCAGCACCAACGTGTCTGGCTTCACTGGACATTATCTCCCTTCCTGTCATCTCCCATCTGTGCCTTTGCAGTGCCACATACCCATAATACATTCCTTCCCACCTTTCACCTCATTTGAATCCCTCTCTTCTTAAAAGACAAACCTGTACCATCTTCTTCATGAAGCCTTTTTCTGATCCCTCCAAGTGCTAGTAGTCTCCTCCTCAAACTACCTTTTATTTAACTACTTCATATTCATTTATATTTATTCTGCATGTACTTATGTATATGCTTGTTTTCCCTATTAGAATATAAGTTCCTATAAGTAGGGATTATTTCATGTGTTTACTTGTATCTCAAATATCTAGCAAAGTACTTCATATAAAGTAAGTTTTTAATATATGCTTGTTGATTGGCTGATATTTTGCTCCAAAATCTATCTTAGAGCCACTCTTAGAATAAGAATGACTAGCTTCATGGAATTGGGAAGGAGTTTGGGGGAATTGTGGTATTTCTTATATTCTTATGGACTTGTTTTGAAGGGATAGAATGAATTATGACCCTTTGTTCCTGCTCCTGTTGACAGGTGATTAATCAAAACAGGATCAACACCAATGTCCTCTACAGCCAAACGATGGATCCTGTTCGACCTCCATTCAGAGGAACTCCTCCTTTCCATTCACTTCCAAGCATGCGGCTGCCAGGATCTCGGCCACATGTTCCCAAACTTATGGACACGGCTGTGGGCAGGGCAGGGCAGGCAATCCAAGGCAGTTCATTGGGGAGGTCGAAGGAACCAGGCCTGCACTATGAGCAACAGGTAAGAACTTAGGAAGCTTGGTAATGCCATTCTTGTTTAATTGTGAACATGCTTTTTGTCTGGCTATTTTTGATTTTCTTCCTTTTAGAATTTAGTCATGAACAGGAAAGTGCTTCACAGATAGGATTCTGAGATTTGTACATAACCACTTCCCTTTGGGACCTTTCCAGATTTTGTAAGAAGTCATTTTGGAGACAAATCAGGACATGACCATTTGCTGCTTTCTAAGGATTCTTTTTTCCCTGTGGTCATGGCAGTAGTTGTTGTTTTCCAGTATGCCACTATTGTAGAGATCTAGTTGTCAGCTTAGTGGAGCTTTTTGTTGTTTGTTATTTTGATAAGGCTCTTTGCTCTTAAGCCCTGAGGGAAAGGAGTATAACTTCTTTAGCAACTGCTGCTATTCATTTGTTTATATTTTTTTTAGCCAAAGTGATTTGATTTATAAATACTTAGTGTCTTTAAGCCTGTGTGTGTATGATGACAGAAACAATACTTGCCGACTTAAATTCAACCCAGAGTTAACAAAAGGATTTAGAAAATCAAGGGGGAAACCTGACTGAGCCATTAGTTAGCAGTGTAAAATGTACTTTTGTTTTGCAGGAAGATAAACATTTTTCAGCAATGTAGGATTATGCTCAAATTGCTTGAGGCCTCTGTATTCATGTATGATACTGACGTTATTGTAATGTAGTAAGTGTAACATGAGACAAGGGATCTAATCTGTAAATGGCTGTAGGCAAACCTTATCGCAATTGAGGAACTGTAAGAGAAATGAAATCTTTGTGGTTCTAAAAGAGTCAGCTTTGCGGAAAAGTTGACACCAAAATCAGAACTTCATTTAGGCCATTTCCCCTCTTAATTTCTGCTATCTCAGTAATCCAGGAAATTCCTGAAACTTGAATGGATTTAAAAAAACTTTGATTTCTTGTATTCTCTACTTAACATACAGCTCACTTTACTTATTCCAGCCAAGAGTTATATAATTCCTTTCTTGTACTGAAATTATTTTGCACAGATATTTTATCCACCCTCCTTGAAATGTGTGTTTTTTTTTTCTAAATAAGACAAACTGAAATTCAGGGGTATGGAGTACAGTGGGAAAAACACTGATATATAAGAGTTAGAAGATCTCTTTTCTAGTCTTGGCTTTGCCCTTTGCCACATGATCTTCGACTAAACACCCTCCCTATTCTAATTTTCCTAATTCTAAAATAGGGTGGTGACTGGGACTTAGATGACCCAAGGTACTTGCTAGCTCCAAAAGTTCCAATAGTTCTGTGAAATTATATGCTGGTGTTATTTGTAGAACTGAAAATAAAGTACAGGTCCTTTCAAAATCGTATTTGTTCCACCTGTGCTTACATATTGTTGTTGTCATCCAACTTTATGATGTCATCTTGGCAAAGATACTAGAGTGGTTCGCCATTTCCTGTTCCAGTTCTTTTTGCAGATGAAGAAACTGAGTCAAATAGTGTGAAGTGACTTGCCCAGGGCCACACAAGTAGTAAGTGTCTTAGGCTGGAGTTGAACTCATGAAAATTAGTCTTTCTGACACCCGGCCCAGCATTCTATCCACCGCACCACCCTACCTGCTATTATAGTTATGCTTAAATATAATTGTTCCCTATTACAACTTTTGGATTTTTTTCCCTTTCAGAGTTAGCTACTGTTAAATTCTCTCCCCATGAAATGTAACTATTGAACAGTTGTCTGATAAGGTAAATTGGTTGTTTCCCAATAATAATGTTACTAAGAGGTTGAATTATGCTTTTAAGCCTCAACCTGTAGCACTAGCAAGTTTGAATAAAGAAGGTAAAGGACCTTCATTGGTGCCAGAAGCTTGAGAAAATCACTAGTACTTTTGGCTCTTGAAAATTCTCTCACTTAATAATTACTTATTGTTTGCTCTTATACAGGAGTCTTTCAGTTTGCCATCTATGTTCCGTGGACTGGGGTTTGAAACAGCAACCCAGCCTCCTTTGAGAAGAGAGGTACCTACCTTTGGTAAGTGGCAGACTGATCAAAGACACCACAGTGCTTTGCTTTCTTTTTTCTCATCTTTGTGCTTTCTGTCTCCAAAGAAATTGATCATTTAGAAAATTCTTTTCAGCCTATAACTCTAGCCAATATCTGACCCTTTTTATTAAGGTAGAGGCATTTTAGGCCGAGGCTTGAGTTTTGATATGATGTCTAAAGGCCAAGAAGAGCTTCTGAATCAACCAGCTTTCCCGGGCCCTTTGGTGTTGGCAGCTGGGGACAGCAAGATGGCATCAGTCTCCCTTGGTTGGAATAGGTATGTGTTTTTGAATTCTCAGACAAACTTAAAATTTAGAAAGCTAATTTAACTGACCTTGAACAAAAGAAAAATTTTTAAGAAAGCTTGACCTACCTATCTTTATGAAACTGTTTTTGTGATAACAGACCTTAGGCATTTTCTAGGAATAGCAGGCGATTATATTCCCTTTTGCTCAAAAGAGGGGAAATGTGCGGTTTCCTGATAAGGCAATTAATATATTGTCCCGTCTCCCTCTTAGGAAGTCTAATTCAGATCCTGAAATAATTTTTAAACTTAGTGAGGTACACTGATATTCCATTTCTGATACAGGAAGTGATCTAGAAGGTCAGTACCAAAAGTAGTTGATGGACATGACCATTTTATTTTGCTTTTGTAGTGTGCTCTATTTCATATCATTGTCTTCTGAGATTTATTTTCATAAAGCTGTGCTCAGTAGACTGTTCTAGGGATAAAGTAGATTTGGAGGTGATAACAATGGAATATCGATGAAAGTGCTGAATTTTTAAAAAATCTGTAACCTTTATGACTTTAGGACACTTGGAAGAGGTACCTTGGAAGCTCCTTTGGGAAGACCAGCTACTGGCCTTGGCAGAGCAATGTATAAAGCACCAAGTGATTCATCATTCCCAAATACTCCACTGTTATCATCATCATCATTGTCACTATCATCACCCAAATCCTCATTCCCCCTTCATCACGATCACCCTCCAGATATTCCTATTGAGCAGATGGAGAAAAAGTAAGTGAGGAGCATGGCCTTTGTGGCGTATGATGACTGTGAAAACCTTGTAGTTAACTTGTATGTTTAGGCATGGGGCACTGAGAGAACACTTTTCATGAGACCACAGTCCCAATAGGACAGGGAATAACATTTTTTTGGTCATTGGAGAGATTATGTGATTTGTAAAGAACAGGCCACAAATGATGAAAGTTACTGGATAATTTTGCTAGAGAGGAGAGTCATGGCTCGGTGTTTTCCCTCCAGCTCAGATTTAACAGAGCAGTTGCTTGTATTAAATATTCACAGAACTTTGTATTTTAGTTGGCATAGGTATTCTCTCCACTGATAAATATTTCAACACCTCTACACTTTTAGTAGATAGCTTCATGAATTTTTGTGGCCTAAGAAATCATCACCTTCTGTTTATGATCCTCTCCAAACTTGACTAGTCCAGTCTTAGGATGACGTAGACACAGTTTCCAGAACTGTTCTTGAAATCTTTCTAGATAACCTAGGGTTACCACTACACCAAAGGAGGCAGTGCAGTAAGACTTGTAGAGGAGAAATTCCTTATCGTAATACCAAATTGGAGAAGTTAACTGGGGGCGGGAGAAAAACATTACTGAAATCCTTCCTTATGAGTTAGTTTATGCTCAAACCCAGCTAAATTCAACTATAGTACTTACAGAACTGGGAATTGAGATTGGACCTGTTATTTCATTGATAATGTGAAACTTAGATGAGGCAGCTCCTTTGGTCAGTGCAGATTTGCATCATCTCTGCACTTCATAGTCTTATTTGCCTGGACCATTGACAGATTAAGTTCCAGGTTAATGTCAAGAGATTGGAGATGATTTCAAGTCTTTTTGACTCTGAGGCCAACTGTCTATTCATGATGCCATGCTGCCTCTCTGTAATATTCAAATAGAAAGGCAATCCTGCTTCTTAGAGTTGATTCTACCCTATCTGTAATGGCCTTTCTCCTGCAGACTTTGTTTTGCATTTCTCTAATGTACTTAGCATGTAATATTTTGTGTTATAGCTGTTTGCATGTATATGATGCCTTTGCTAGATTGTAAACTCCATGTAAGCAGAGAGAGGGTTTTTTAAACTTTGGATCCTCTGGAGTCTGGCTGAGTGGTCCACCCATAGTAAGTGCTTAATAAATGCTTTTTGAATTGAATTTTCAAGACAGATTCTGCTAAGAATGTGTCTCTTAATATTGTGGTTCAAAACTTGAATCTGGATTCTAGAATTTCTTAGATCCCTGAGCACAATCATGATATGTTCTTGCTTTCTCCAGCTTGTCTATTCTTGTGTTGTTTTTTTGATGTGCATATTTTTTCCCAGAGAGCCCCTTGTGAAACAAGGATCAAAAGGAACCCCCCAACCTTTGGGATTGAACCTGGTCAAAATACACTGTCAGAACGAAGCTGTATATCAATATCACGTGACTTTCAGGTGATGGCACGTTTTTTCTTTTTTGCTCCTTCTAAAATTGATAATAATAATAATGAATTTCTCCCGCACTTTGAAGTGGTACAGTGTGTGATCAGATTATAGATGTGACATACATGGAAAATCTTTGTTGTGTTCTGGCTCAGACTATTTTCCCATTCTTACATCTTGAAAATTAATTAAATTGTTATTCATTTTCTCAGTGTGTCTGGTAGCAAGGTGATTTTTTTTTTACTTCCAGTTTCATGTGTGAAGCAAACAGTATAAGAAAAATAAGTGAAGACTGGATGTAATTTTTTTTGTTTATATTACTCCCTTGCCCTGGATGGGTAGGAGGCCAGCTCCAAAGTTATGGAGAAATAGGGTGACAAAAATGTGACCTGTCACATGGCACAGAAGAGAATTAAATGGAGAGGACCTGTCAGTCTCCGGAGTTATCCCCAGACAAGTATGGGTAACTTTGGGGATCTGATTTTGGAAAAGAGGGGAAGAATGAAAAATTAGAGATAAGTGGAAGAAATGGAAAGGATCCTGAGGTAATTGCTAATGTTGTCAGCCTTGTTCTTAAGCTCTGAACATCTTGCTTCACTGTATGCATTTGTGTGTATGTATATGCCTGATTTCACAGTAGAACAAAAATTTTTTTTAACTCTCTCAGAACTGAAGTGATTGATCTCAGGTCAACAGACTGAGGTACTGCTTCTATATATCACTGAAGTTCAATTGAAGCTAGGCACAATCTGTGTTTTGGGGGAACTCAAACCATACCATACCTGGATTTTGGTCAGGCTTGCAAAAGATTACCCACTAAATGGATAGGTATAGGAACCTGGGGCTGAATATGGGTTCCTTTCTGTTGTCTGGTATATTATCTATTGCAAATAAATTGCCACAGTATGAGCACTTTTCCCTGTTTGGCTTAATTGAACTAGTATTTGTTATTAATCTAACAATGTAGGTTAATTAAAATCACCCAAAATGAATGAACCAAGCAAAAAACTGACAGTTTAAGAAATACTTCAGAGCTAACAATGTAGGTTAATAATTTGGGTGGGGAGGCCAAGGTAGCCTCTTCCTTTAAATACCTTCCAATCTCATTGGGCGAAGTAAGACATGTACACACGGTTCAATTAAAGAGCAGCTCATTCATAATTCTCATCACTTGATGTAACCAACATCTACTCGAACTAATAGTCTTGGGCCATTTTCATCTCTGTCCAGATAATTGCACTAGGACCTCTCAGTCAACTGATTCATATTATCCAGTCTCTGATTTGGAGTGTTCAAACTGTTAACAATCAATAAACTTCCTCCAGTGTATCTGCTATGTACCACCTTCTGCAGAGCCCTTCACTTGTGGCATAATCATTTGACTAAGTGCCCAGAAGGTGTGGTAGAGACAGAAAGTGTGATGAGGGGTTAAGGAGAAGAGAGACATTCATATACACTTGTGAGGAAAAGCTTTGTCTGTGGCAGATTTCAGTTGTTAAATTTGTTGACTTCTGTCATAAACCTCATAATTCCTTCCACCTTTTTTTGCTTATTTTATTTTTAAATATTAATTTATTTACTTTTAGTTTTCAACATTCACTTCTGTAAGATTTTGAGTTGCAAATTCTCTCCTCATCTTTCCCCTCCCCCCATTCCAAGAAAGCACGTAATTTGATATAGGCTCTTCTTATACATTCATATTGAACATATTTTCACATTAGTCATGTTGTAAAGAAGAATTAGAACCAGCAGGAGAAACCATGAGAAAGAAGAAACAAACAAAAAATGAAACAGAGAGAGAGTGCAAATAATATGCTTCAGTTTGCATTCAGACTCCATAGTTCTGTCTCTGGATGTGGACAGTGTTTCCCATCATGAGTCCTTTGGAGTTGTCTTGGGTCCTTGCATTGTTAAAAAGGGTTAAGTCTATCAAACTTGTTCATTGCACATTGTGGCTGTTACTGTGTACACTGCTCTCCTGGTTCTGCTCACTTCACTCAGCATCAGTTCATTCAGCTCTTTCCAGGTTTTTCTGAAGTCCATCTGCTCATCATTTCTTATAGCACAGTAGTATTCCATTGCATTCATATATCTCAACTTGGTTAGCCATTCTCCAATTGATGAATGTCCCCTCAATTTCCAATTCTTTGCCACCACAAAAATTGCTGTGCAAGTATTTTTGTACATGTGGGTCCTTTTCCTATTTGTATGATCTCTTTGGAATACAGGCCTAGAAGTGGTATTGCTGGGCCAAAGGGTGTACGCATTTTTATAGCCTGTTGGGCTTAGATCCTAATTGCTCTCCAGAATGATTGAATCAGTTTACAACTCTACCAAAAATAATACCTTATATCTTTAAAACACTTGGAATATGCTATAACCTTTTGCTGTATTCATTTGGTTTACACAGTCTGGCATTGAAGCCACAAGTTTATCACACTGGATATTGAACATACCTTTGGAAAAGAGCCCTTTTTTGTTTCCATGTCTAGTTTTTGTTATAGCCATAGGTTTTCAGTGAGGTTTAAATCAGACAAGTTTCTAAGCCATTGAATTATGTTTAGAAATATTTCTTAGCTTTTGTGATGTGTGGCAAGTTATAAGGTTGAGTTGCAATAGTTCATCTCCATTTGGAAATTTCTGTAATTCTGGAATAATTATGCTTCTTATTATATCAGTATTTATCAGAGTTCATCATTCCCTCAATGAAGACAAGCTTTCAAGGTCCAAAGGAGATAAATATAATGGAGGAAAAATCCCTAAAACATTTTTTTGGGGGTAGGTGCTTGATAGTCCACTAAAGATGTCCAAGTCTTACCAGATCACCTGGACTTCTTACAACAATGAGAGTGATTTTCATTTAGTAGATCTTTTCTCCATCTTCTATACTCAGATCCCTCTTGCCCATGATAAACATTTTTTCTATGTAGCAACTATTTTTTAATTGGTGTTCTTGTTGTCCTAATATTAAGAAACCTGTGCCTGTGAGGTTCTTAACTTGGAATTAGATGAACAAAATGTATTTTCTTTTGGGAGAAGAAAGGACTTTTGTGGTACATATGCACAATAAGTATATAAGCAAAACAGATTCCCACATTGACCTCATCTCAAAAATGTCTTGTTCTATACCACGATTCATCACCTCTCTCTCAAGAGGTTGGTAGTCTGCTTCATCATCAGTCCTCTGACATTGTGGGTAGTCATTGCATTGATCAGAGTCTTGCAGAGTTGTTTGTCTTTACGGTGTTGTTTTTGTTGTATATTCTCTTGGTTCTGCTTATTTCAATCTGCAGTAATTCCTACAAGTTTCTCTGAAACCATCCCTTTTGTCATTTCTTATTGGCACAAGAGTATTTCATGAAGTTCATTAATCATTATTTGTTCAACCTATTCCAGTAATAGCCATTTTTAAAAGCCAGTAAAGGAAAGAAATGAAGCGTGTGTGTGGCACAAAAGCTAGCACACACCTGACAGAAAACTGTCTAATGGTGAGAGAATCCATTCATCCCAGGTTCATCTGCTCAGTGCTGAGTATTCGTCACCGTGGGGTTCTTAGAAGCATACACAACAGGAAACCATATTAAAATGATTATTCATCCCAAGTAATGCCCGTGGCACCGTATGTGTGTGTCATCTCCTCCACTGCGATGTGAACTTCTTAGGGTATCGGCTGTTTCATGCTGGTCTTTTTGTTCCCAGCATTTTAGCACAGTGCCTGGCGTGCACATGCTTATTTCTTGTTGATTGAATACGTGTTTTGCTCCTTAAGAAACCTATCTCATTGTCTCTTCTGTATAAAGATATCTTCTCTATGACTTTTGGTGCCCAATAATATTTCAGCGTGTTTCTGCATGTCATGCAATCTTTCTCTTGTTCTTTGAAATCTCTAGAACTTTAATATTTTGGATACTGTGGGCTTTCATGATTTGTGACCATAAAGCATTATCAAGGAAAAACTGGTGTTAGAAAGAGAGGGTTTGGGGTTTGTTTTTGAGGGGGAAGAATGGGAAAGATGAGGTGTTTTGTTTCAAGGGAAAAGTTGTCATTGTCAAAGGCACTGCACAGTTTCCCACTGTAACTCAGCTTCCTTACTTCCTTCTCTTCATTTCTGGGCTGCATTCATTGTCTATTTTCAGTGTTTGTCCAAGATGTATGTAGTAATGACCTAGTTCCATGGGCCATTCATTCAATTTCATGTCATTGTCTGAACAATAACCATTCTTCATATATTTGATTTTTCCAGTGTGGCTAAACTGATTGTTTTTGGGTGAGTATGGATCCCATCTCAGGAAAATTACCTAGTTTAGCAAATTATGTTAATTGAAAATACCTCCTTCCCATCACTTTTATGGCCTTATATTTGAATGTTTTTATTTTATGCAGTTATAAACACCATGTAAGCTTTTCAAATTCTGCTTTATTCCTTCTTCAGTGTTTTATAATTTTGTAGTCTTTCTTGAGCATTTTCAGCAGAAAAATAACTATTCCATTTTGGAATATCATTGCTATTTGTTCAGTCATTTTCTAGTTTAATTCAGTTGAATGTTTATTAAGTATATGTACTATGTGCCAGACGCTGTGCTGAACAGAGAACATAGAAACGAACAGTTGTTGAATTGATGAGCAATCCTTGCCTTCAAGGAATTGACGTTGTACAAAGGCTCATCAAATGTATACACAGGCAGTTATAATGGAAGGTGTGTATGATAGGGCCAGAGGAGACTTCTAGACAGAGTGTCCCAAGAAAATTTGAGGAAAGAAAGAATAATTTCATCTGGAAGATCACTGAAGGTTTTCTTTTTGAATAATTGGCACCTGAGCTGAACCCTGAAAGAAAAAAATTCTGTTAAGTAGAGATGAGAGAATATATTCCAGGCATGGAGGAATCCTTCCATGATTGAACAGAGGCAGGAGATGGCATGTGAAGTGAGGGAACAGCTAGTATTCCAAATTGGTAGTCAGTCCTTGAAAGAAGGGTGAAAGATAATTGTGAAATACGAATCTGGAGAGGTAGGGTGGAGCTAGATTGTAGAGGCTATTAAATGCCCTGTGAAAGAAATTTTGTTTTTATCCTATTTGTATTAGGTAGGCAGTCATAGGTCCTTCTATTTAGGAGAGCAAACAGGGGAGAGGTTTTGCTTACTATAGTATCCTTCTGCTTTAAAAAACAAATCAAAATTCTGCCTAAGGTCACCTTATTTATTTATGTCCTTGGGCTTTTATGTCATAGACATGCGCCAATACCATCTCCTTCTTCCATGTAGAGTCTTCCTTTATCACAAAGAAACAAATTAAGCAAAACCAGTTAAAAAAGAGAAACCATATCTGATGGTGCAGGCAACATTTTACACCAGTAATATCTCACTTCTCAAGTGAGATGAGAAAGCTGTGTTCCATCATTTGCCTTCTGGAACCACCACTATTGGTTATTGCCTTTAATTCAAGTTCAGTGCATTAGTGTATTTGTATTTCTCAGACAGTTTCTACAACACTTTTAACTTTTATTATCTTTGCCAATTTGATGGCTGTGAAATGAAACCTCAGTTGTTTTAATGTGCATTTCTTAATATTTTGCTTAATATTAATATTTAGTATGTATTATTTTTCTCCTAATGTAGAATATTTCTCTTAATACTGAGTATTTTTATATAGTTTGCAATTCTTATTTTGAAAAACATTCATATCCTTTCAACACTTACTGGGGAAAATCTCTGAATATTTGTCAGTTGTCTCCATATCTGGTATTTATTCAGATATTTGATGCAATGGGTTTTTTCCCATTTGATTCCCATTTGATTTTCCCCCGATTGATTTCCCATTTGTCTCATTTTAGTTGTATTGATCTTGTTCATGCAAAACTTTAAAATTTTATATGATTTATTTCATTTGTGCTCCCTTACATCTTTTCCACCCCCTCTCTGATTGGCAGTTTCCCTTCTCTCAGCCTTCCTGGATATTAAATTGTAATCCACATTTGTGCATTCTGTCACCATGGTCTCCCATATCAGGTATTACAAACAAAATTTTTGAAACCCAGACTTACTAGCTTCATTGGTTTCTTTTATTCGAAGCTCTGAAGCAGAGGAATAGTGTGATAAACAGTGATGGTGCAGTATAAGTTGGAGGAAGGACGTATAGTAGATAAGGAATCACTGAGAAGACCATTGTAATTCTTGAAGTGATAAGGGCCTTGGTGAAGACGCTGTGAATTTTGAAGGGATAAATGTGGGACAAGGAAAATTGTTGAGGCTTGGTGATTGATTTGGTATTAGGAGAAGTCAAGGGTGACTTCCAAGATTCTAAGTCTGGATGAGTAGAGAAGATCTGAAGACTAGGGAACAGGAAAAAATTTTAAGTCAGGTTTTCATTCCTCTCCCTGCTGCCCTTCTGACTCTCCAGACTTTCTCCACCAGGTCATAGAAACCTCTTCATCTTGGAAGCTTATGCCACCCTTGGACTTCTCCCATTGGAAGAGCCCTGTGACATCTGCCTCTGATTGACTAGTTCCTTCCAGAACCACTATTTTAAGGAGGATGACTATGCCAATCATATCTTCATTAGTGTTCAGGCTACGGTCCTTGACCCTTTTAGCTTTTTCTCCTTGCTGGGTGCTTTCATCTCTCTCACCCACCCAATCACCCTTCATGTATTGTCTTCCCCCCTTAGAGTATAAACTCCTTGAGGATGGGGACAGAGTCTGCTTTTCTGCTTGTATTTATATTGCCAACACTTGGCACAGTGCCTGACACCTATAGGCACTTAGTGAACTAGGGTGATCAATAATATTACATAAAAGTATTTTTATCAAGGTATCTTTTAAAAAGAATTTTTTGTCAAAGGTGCTTTGCAGGCATAGGGGTGGGATTGGAGATTGCTAGAGAGGAACCGTAAGTTTGGGAACCAGATCTTTCCTTCTGTCAGAAACTGGATGAATTCATTAGCATAAATGAGAAGATTAGGTTTAAAGAGTGGAAAGAGCCTCTAGTCCTCCAAGACTAGAAGGAAGGATTAAAAAATCTATGTAGCAGCAGGTTGAGTAGAAGAAGAATCAAAACAACTGATCTCTGTAAAATAAAAGGCAAACTCCTCTGAGAGTAAGGATTGGAAAGAATCAGAAAGCATTTGGAAATTTAAGGATAAATACTTATAACAGCAACTACAGTGAGTGTTGTAGGGACTCAAGAAGAGGAGAATGGTAGAATTGCTGAGTATCTACTTAGAGTGCACTTCAGAACTTGATTGAGATTCAGGCTACTTTGTACCTGCAGTTATTTTGGGAGAATGTGACTTTTAGACCCTTGAAATAATCCTTCCGGTACATGAGATTTCAGTCTTGGGAAAAATCTGTTGAAAGAGTGAAGCATGTTGAAAGATATGCAGGTAAGATCCTAAAGGAAATTCATATCTTTCAACATGCTTCACTCTTTAGCTTGGGATGCTGGCAGGCTCATAGAATGGCCACTTTCTGTGTTCATAAATCTAGAGCCTCAGGCCGTCTAGTCTAGCCCCCACATTTTTCAGATGAGAAAAATAAGGCTTTGGGAGGTCATGACTTGTCCAGAGCCACACAGGTAACAAGTGTCAGAGGTGAGATATGTTCTTTCCCTCTGTATTGCTGCCTGCCTTGTAGTATCTAGGGTGTCACCAAAGTTATTAAATGTGATACCTTTGGTCCTAGAGTTAAAAGAACCCCATAGCCATCTGCCTGGGTTATTACAGTAGCCTGTAATTCATTCTCTATACAACATCCTTCAAACAACATCCTCCTTTGACACAGATCTAGTTCCGTTAATCCTACACAATAATTTTCAGTGACTCCTACTGCTTAAAGGACAAAGTTCAAACTCTTTAGCCCAGCAGTCAAGGATCTTCAAATCCTGGGGCTTCCTTACTTTCGAGGATCATTTTTCTCTGCTCCTTTCCACAAATTCTGTACTTCCACTCCCCTGGACCTCTTGTATTCACTCACCATTCCCTATGCCCAGAATGCTTTCCCATCTTCCTCCAACTGTTTTTGAAATTCTGCTCATGTGTCTTAAAACCCAGTTTGAATGCTGCCTCTTTGCTAGAAACTGTCACTGATCTCTCCCTCGTTGGAAATAAACCTCCCTTTTTAAATAAACCTTACATAATACTCTTTACCATATTCTGTTCTGAATTATAGTATGTTCTATTATGTTTCCCATAAATAATGAATATGGTCTATTTTCTCTTTGCTGTCATATTTCACCCCATTTTTGTTCCCTCAGAGTTCACTTTTAAATTGGAAGGTACATTAGGGCAAGGTTGGTTTTGAGGGGTGGGCTTAGATATGTGACCTAATCAGAAGTGCTTTTCCATGAGCAAGCTCTTGCGACATTGTCTTGTCCTTCTCTGACCACAGCCTTTTCATTGAACTTCCTGCTTCCAGTTTCCCCCTCCACACAGCTGCCACAGTAATGTGACTAACTGGCCCTGTCGTTCTTATTCAAGAATCTTCAGTGGGTCCTGACTGGCTCTTCATACATTGGCTCCAGCATACTTTTCTAGGTGAATTTCACATTACTCCTCTTCTCATGTTCCCTTTTGATCCCAATGGGCCTACTTGTGGTTCTCAGAACCTGACAGTCCATCTTTGGTCTCCTTGCTGTTCCGCATTCCTCAAATACAGTCTCTTCTTCCTAACATCTCTTAGAATCCCCACCTTCCTTTAAGGTTCACCTCTGCTGTCACCTCTGGGGTGCATTTCCTAACCCCCATAGTTTGTAGATCTATCCTTGCAGTTTCCCAAAGGAAATCCAGATCAGTCTCTCCTTGTTCAACTCCAGACTCAACTTATTGGAGGATTGTTCTTCCATTCCCCCAGACCTGCATCATAGGTGTCATCTTGACTCCTCACTATCTTTCCAACCACCCTCCCTTCTTTCCCCCCGCCCCCCTAATATCTAATCTTACCAAGGCCTGTCAGTTTTACCTTTGCCATATCTCTCAAATATGCTCCCTCTCTCTCTGATATTGCCACCACCCTGGTACAGGTCCTCATTTCCTCACACCTGGATTATTGCAATATCTTGCTGGTTGGTCGCCTGTCACAAATCTCTCCCCACTCTAGTTCATCTTCTATTCAGCTATCGAAGTGATTTTCCTAAAAAGTAGGTCCAATCCATGTCATTCCCCTACTTAATAAACTCTAGTCAGTGGGCCCGTATTACCTCCAGGATCAAATACAGAATTATCTGTTTGACATTCAGTGACCTGGCCCCTGCCTACCTTTCCAGTCTTCTTACACCCTCCCCACCCTTAAACAATATCATCACATAGGCTTCCCTCCAGCAACACCAGCCTCTTCCTGTTGTCCAGACGAGATCCTCTATCTCATCTCAGGGCATTTTCTGTGGCTGGGCCACCATGCTTGGAACACTCTCCTCATCTTTACCTCCTCAGCTTCTTTAGCTTCTTTCAAGTCCCAGCTAAAAACCCACCTTCTATAAGAGGTTTTTTCCAGTGCCTCTTTACTCTGATGTTTTCCCCTCTGTTGATTTCTTATTTATCCTGCATGTAGCTTGTTTGTACATAGTTGTCAGCAAATTGTCTCTCTGTCAGATTGTGAGCATGAGAGCAAGGACTATCTTTGCCTTTCTTGGAATCCCCAGTACCTAGCACAGGGGTTGGCACATAGTAGATGCTTAATAAATGCCTATTGACTGACTGTCCTCCCATGTTACTTTGTTATATACATTATACATACATATCTCATATTATATATATACATACATTTGGTTTATATATTATATATATTATATTTGTATATGTGTATTATATATATGCATATATATGTATATGCACATTTGCATTTCCAAGTATATGTTGTCCTTTCCCAGCTCCTTGAGAATTGTTTTTTCTTTCTATCTTTCAAGATACTTGATGCAGTCCCTTGCACGTAGAAGGCAGTTAAGTAAATGTTTATGGAATTTATTGTTTTAATTATCTTTCTATCTAACACAGTGTTGGGCTTCACACATAGCTAAATGAGTATCATTTGTTTGGTTTCTGATTTTCTTGTTTAATTATGAATCTCACACTAAACTTTATCACACAACTTTGCCATGAAGGTTTTGTGTAGCCACTAGATGGGGCAGCAGTTATGAACATAACTGCCTCTTACTAGTGATAATGTAAGAAATGATACTTTTTTTCACTCAAACTGAATTTGAACCCTTTGCTTGATTCCCAGCCCCAATGTGGAATGCAAGAGTATGAGGTTTGGCATGTTGAAGGACCATCGAACTGTCACTGGAGATGTCACTGCTTTTGATGGATCCATCCTCTATCTGCCCATTAGACTTCAGCAAGTAAGACACAAAGGAATTGTTCTTGAAATGGCCACCTTGGCATAATCATGGGGTTTGAATGGTGGGAAAACCTGTAGTCTTTGAATGCTTTATTTATAAATTCTAACTGATTTTTGAAAAGGCTTTTGTAAAGAATAGCCTGCAAGTTCTTGCATATGCAAGGTACTTGCATGAATAGTAAATCCAGGTATACCTTCTTGTTCTAGAAAAGTGGTTGGAAATTTTTACATCTAGGAATTGAGATTTATTTTGAATCCCTAATCTTAATGTGTACCTGCTTCAGCTCTTGATTGTGAATTTTTATTACTTTGGTAATGTGAGTAATGCTTTCCTGGAGCTTAAGAATTTTTCATATCCAGTTGTGGTTTTGCCTAGTAGTATTTGCTATAATTCATGTGTAAGACACAATTAGAATATGTTAAAGCTTGGAAACTTGCCATTTATAATTTTCATTTGAGTTTTATTTCTTGTTAGGCTGTTGAGTTGAAGAGTCAGAGGAAGACTGATGGTACTGAGATAAGTATCAAAATTCAGATGACCAAGATCTTGGAACCCAGCTCTGACTTGTGTATTCCTTTCTACAATGTTGTTTTCCGGAGGTGAGAACCAGTTGAGAATAAAGTAGTGCTTGTTCTCCTAGAAATATTAGGCAACCTGGACACTTGCTCTTTTAATTAATTTGTCTTCACGCTCCCTTTTCAAGTTAATACTAATGTTCTTGAGGAGAATGGTTAGCATTACCTACAGCTTGGGCTTAATTTAAAATTTTGAACACTTAGAAAGGATGACACTGAGCTGTCTCATTTAAGGATTATATTCTCAAAAAGCCCAGTAAGGAGAGTTAGGTCTATGAAAACAAATTTTGGATTAGTTAGGTAAGGAAACATGGTCTTTTGGGCTCCAATAGGGACTCTTGAAATTAACATACATAAATAAATAATTATATATTATATATTTATATAATATATATCATTTCCACCTTTGGAAATGATACGTAGAAATATCTACCAAAAGATTTCTTCTTAACTATATTAATTTTTCCTGGAAATTTTAAAAAGACATATTTATTGCTATCCTTTATGAATGTATCCATCTATTCTCTTATTCTCTCCATCAATACATCCCTTGTAAAGATTTTTTGAAGAGGAAGGCAAGCAGTTTAGCACATCACCTATGCTGTACACTATATTTTTTGGAGATTTTTAATGGCTGCTCTTATTTGTTTTCATTTTAAGAATATGTGTAACTTTCATAAGACCAGCCTACTAATATACTACCTTTTTTCAGTTTGCTGGAATACCGTTTCCATTTTCTTTTTGGTAATTGACAATAGCTTTCTTTATTTTTTAGTAGAGGATTTTTTTCTTTTGCTAGGGAAAAACGTGATGGATTAAAAACCTCAAAAGTGAATGCTCTTCCATTCTTTTCTAGTAATTATAGATAGGTATATTCTACCAAGTAGGGAAATAGATCGAATTTTTTTTATGACAAATTACTAGCAATGAGGTTGCACCAAAATGTATATCTTATTTTATTATGGCAAATTATTAGCCATGAAGTTACACCAAATACACACACATACATATAATGTGTGTAATAAGTTACATGAAATATATATATATGTGTAAAGTTATATATATAAAGTTAATTAGTTTTGTTGAACTGCTTTTTTCCTCTTTTAAAAATCTATTTTATAAAGGATGGCTTTCTAGATAAGGGAGTGGGGGAGTTC
Organism: Notamacropus eugenii; assembly: GCF_028372415.1. NCBI lineage: Eukaryota > Metazoa > Chordata > Mammalia > Diprotodontia > Macropodidae > Notamacropus > Notamacropus eugenii. The sequence goes on along the minus strand of NC_092872.1, from coordinate 612,343,399 downwards.
TCAATAAAAATAAGATTTTATACATATATACACAGATGCATACATATATGTGCATTTGTGTACTTCTGCCTCAAAATGAGTATATCAGTAACTTTCATTTATTTTTTGAAAGTCTATTTTAACTGTATAAAAATTATTACTTATGGGACAGAGGAAGACCTGTTAGAGTTGGGAATTAATTGTTCTCTGACAGAGCACTTATCCTGGAGTTTTCTTTTGTCAGGGTAATGAAACTTTTAGATATGAAACTTGTGGGAAGAAATTTCTATGACCCTGCAAGTGCTATGATACTACAACAACACAGGTTGGTAACATATTTCTAATTTTTTTTTGCGTGTTCTTCACAGATTCCTTTCCTTTTCAGGCTTTAAAATGTTATAGTTTATTGATTATAAAAACAGAATGAATAATGGAATGATATGATGAAATCTATATAATCTAATTAAATGCTTTCCTTTCAAATTTTTAAAGTAAAATCAAACTGATAATAGATTTGACTGTCAATTATCAAATTCCATCATATTGTTACAAGGGAACAATAGTCTCTGTCTAGTACCATTGTTTTAAATGTGAGGATAAAATTGTTAGTCTTTCTCCAAGATCCCTGGATTAAAGAGCACTTGGTTTTAGTTTTTGATTTTTGGCTTCTTTCTCATTTAAGGTTGCAGATTTGGCCAGGCTATGCAGCTAGTATCAGACGGACAGATGGAGGACTATTCCTGCTGGCTGATGTCTCCCATAAAGTCATTCGAAATGACTCAGTGTTGGATGTTATGTGAGTGAATGAGATGGTGGGACTGAGAAAAGGCTATTCAGTTTAGCAAATAAGAATTATTAGTGACTTTTTAAAAAAAAACCTAGTATGTATAATGGTGGTGGAGATAGAAACCAGATGACAAGGGGTAAAGGAGTAGATTGGTAGGATGATATGGAGAAGCAGGTTAGTGATAGAATTAAGTCACTCTTCTCAGTTTGGCAGTGCTTGAATACACGCCTGATAATCCAAGGATTATAAGGAATTCACACACATATATATATTCTAGCCTAAGACTGAGAACCATTCCCTGATAAGTCACCAAACGATATAAACAGTTTTCAAAAGAAGAGTTGTAAACCAGCAATAGTCTTATGAAAAATGTTCCAAAATAATGAAAGAAAAATGCGTTAAATAACCTGAGCTTTCATTTCATACCCATCAAAGTGGAAGAGATGATAAAACAAAGAAATAGGATTGGGACTGTTTGGGGATGATAGGCATACTAATGCACTACTGGAGTTGGGAATTGATTGCAACCATTTCAGAAAATTATTTGGAATTATAAGAAATAAGTTACTAAATTGTTTAGGTACTTTGATCTATTGATCCCATTATTGTCCATTCCCCACCCCCCCCCCTCCCCAGGAAGGTCAAAGGCAAGAGAAAAAGTATTTGCAGTAATACTTGTTATGGAGCAAAATATATGAAAGAAAGCAGGTGGCCATTGATTGGTGAATGGCTGAAGAAGCAGATATATGAATAGAAAATTACTGAACTGTAAAAAAATTATGAATTGGAAAAATTCAGAGAAACATAGGAAGACATAGGAACTAATGCAGAGTACAGTAAGCACAACTAGTAGAATTCTGTACAATGACTATAGCAGTGTAAATGAAAATGACCCTAAAAGGCCACTGAACTCAAATGAACAATATTGGTTCCAGAGGGATGAGACATATTTGTCCCTCCTCCCTAGAGAGATGAAGGACTCCTGGTATCAGATGTTGCTTACACACTATCAGTTGGTTTTGCTTAACTATCTTTATGACAAGGGAATGATTTCTATTAGAGGAGGGACACGATTGGGAAATATTTGGTGTAAACAAGCATCAATAAAACTTTTAAAAAAGAAAAAAAAATTTCCCAGTGAAAGAAAGTTAATACTCAAGGAACTAATAGGGTAAAGGAAAAATTGTTCTGCTGTTGTCTTTTTTTGTTGTTGTTGTTAGAGATAGGGAAGACTTAAAACATTTTTTAAAACAGGGTAAAAAGAGCAGTTGGAGTGAGTGATTGATAGATGTATACCAGAGGAGTCCTGGAAAGATGACAATAATTTTTCCCTCAGGGCTTATCATAATGCCTAGCGTTCCGTAGGCACTTAATAAATGCTTGTTGACTTAACCAAAGATTGGCTTTATTATGATGGAACACATCTTCTGTTGAGGCAGGAGAAGATGGATAAAGAAGTTCTGAAGTATGGAAAAAAGATTTGAGCTTATTATGTTGGTTACCCTTGGTGTTTCCAATGAAGTGGAAGTTGTCATTTGAATAAGATGGGTTTTTGAGATGTTGGCTTGGAATAGTTTCTGGGGAATCTGATGAGTTAATAAAGGAGGTATGAAAAGGTTGTTGAGCATCAATGAAAGTTTGGCTGTGGTCATAGAGCTTGAATTTGTAATGGCCTTAGTGGAAAATAGTTTTGTGATTGTAAAGCCTTTAACAGCCAGTTAGGTATTGGAACAGAGGGATTATCCAGATTTGGAGATTGGCAAGGTAAGTGTGGTAGAATTTCTGAGGGGTAAAGGGATTCTAGGGTGCTAATGAAATTATAGTTAAAAGGTGTGATGGCAAGGATTCACTAATCCCTCTGATCTGGGTTCTAAGTATCAATCAACAAGCATTTGTCAGGAATTGTGCTGAGCCCTCGGGATACAAAGACAAAAGTCTTTTCTCTTAAGGACCTCACATTCTAATGGGGGAAAAAGGTGTGTGTATATGTTTGTATGTGTATGTGTGTGTGTGTGTATGTATGTTTACCTAAGACATAGCAAATCAACATAGCCTTAGAGGAGAAGGCAATAATACCTTATGGGAACAGGAAACGTCTTCCATAGTAGGCTGAAGGAAACTGAAAGGAAACCAGGGATTCCTGGAAGTGGAGGTGTAGAGGAAGAGCATTCCAGGTATGGAGGATGGCTAGTACAAAGGCCTGGAGTTGGGAGATAGAGCATTCTATGTGAGGAACATTATGGCTGGATTGTAGAAAGGGTTTGCTTATTTCTTGCAGCTTGCTTTGATTCACTTAAATTGTAAAGGATGTAGAGAGGGGCTGTTAACAACTAAAGCAATGCCTATTTTAGCTGCCTTATTGGAGGGCAAGGCATAGGAATGCTTGGAGGGGATAAGGGGGATGGAGAAAGATGACCATTTTCCCAAGGTATAGGCACAGTTGCTGGTGAGGGTGCCCTGAACAAAGTTATAATTTCCCTGAGGGTCCCACTCTGGAGCAGGAGGGAGAAAACTAGGGGAGTGAGCAGAATGGTGGAGGTTTAGATGACAGTGAGTGAAAGTATGGTTGCCTTTTAGACAAGCCCCATGATTGGCTTTTTTCCCCCTTTTTTAATTAATTGATTTGTTTTAATTTTCTACAATCACTTCCATATATCTTAGATTTTTCCCCCTACCTCCTCCTTCTTTCCCCTTCCCTCCCTGAGATGGCATGCAATCTTATATAGGTTCTACACATACATTGTTATTAAATACATTTTCACCTTAGTCATATTGCATAGAATTAAAATGAATGGGAGAAACCATGAAAAATAAAACATAGCACAAGAAAAAATGGTCTGCTTCATTCCGTGATCCAGTTCCATAGTTCTTTCTCTGGATGTGGAAGGCATTTTGCCTCAAGAGTCCATTGGGTCTTTATCACAGATACTAGTTACAAAAATTCTTTCCCAGTTTCCTGCTTCCTTCCTAATCTTGGTTGCATTGGGTTTGTTTGTGCTAAAACTTTCCAACTTAATGTAATCAAAATCATCCATTTTGCACTTCATAGTGCTCTCTATCTCTTGTTTGGTCAAAACTTTCTCCATTCTCCGTAAACCTGACAAATACACTATTCTTCCCTAATTTGTTTATAGCACCAGACTTTATACCTAGATCATGTATCCATTTGGGCTTTATTCTTCTGTATGGTGTCAGGCATTGGTCTGTGTCCAGTTTTCCACGCATTTTTTGTCAGACAGTGAGTACTTATCGCAGAAGCTGGGGTCCTTGGGTTTATCAAGCAGTAGATTGCTATATACATTGACTGTATCTTGAGTATCTAACCTATTCCACTGGTCTGCCCCTCTATTTCTTAGCCAGTACCAAGTGGTTTTGATGATGGCTGCTTTATAATACTATTTGAGATCTGATAGGGCTGGGCCACTTTCCTTAGCATTTCTTTTCTTTAGTTCCCGTAATATTCTGGACCTTTTGTTCTTCCAGATGAATTTTGATATTATTTTTCCTAGCTCTAGAAAATAATTATATGGTAGTTTGTTTGATATGGCACTGAATGTGTAATTTAATTTAGGTAGAATTGTCATTTTTATTGTATGAGCTCGGCCTATCCACGAGCAACTGATGTTTTTCCACTTACTTAGATCTGACTTTATTTGTGCGAAAAGCGTCCTATAATTGTGTTCATATAGTCCCTGGGTTTGTTTTGGCAGGTAGACTCCCAGTTATTTTATAATATCTACTGTAGCTTTAAATGGGATTTCTCTTTCTATCTCTTGCTGTTGGGCTTTGTTAGTAATATATAGAAATGCAGATGATTTTTTGTGGGTTTATTTTGTAAACTGCAACTTTGCCAAAGTTGTTTATTATTTCAAGTAGTTTTTTACCTGGTTCTCTAAGATTCTGTAAGTATATGGTCATATCATCTGCAAAGAGTGATAACTTAGTTTCTTCTTTGCCTATTCTAGTTCCTTGAATTTCTTTTTCTTATTGCTAAAGCTAACATTTCTAGTACCATATTGAATAACAGTGGTGATAATGGACATCCATTTTTCACTCCTGATCTTATTGGAAATGCATCTAGCTTATCCCCATTGCATATAATGCTTGCTGGTAGTTTTACGTAGATACTACTTATTATGTCATAATATTTCTATACTCTTCAGTGTTTTCAATAGGAATGGGTGTTGTATTTTCTGCATCTATTGAAATAATCATATGATTTCTGTTAGTTTTGTTGTTCATATAATCAGTAGTGCCAATAGTTTTCCTAATATTGAACCAGCCCTGCATTCCTAGTATAAATCCCACCTAGTCATTAATGTATCATTCTTGTGATAAGTTGCTGTATTCTTTTTTGCTAATATTTAATATTTTTGCATCTATATTCATTAGAGAAATTATTCTATAATTTTCTTTGTTTTGGTTTTTCCTGGTTTAGATATCAGCACCATATTTGTATCATAAAAAGAATTTGGTAAGACTCCACCAATTTTCCCAAATATTCTATATAGTATTGAAATTAACTGTGCTTTCAATGTTTGATAGAATTCATTTGCAAATCCATCTGGTCCTGGAGATTTTTTTCTTAAGGAGTTCATTGATGGCTTGTTCAATTTCTTTTTATGAGATGGGGTTAAGTATTCAACTTCCTTTTCTGCTACTCTGGGCAATTTGCATTTTTTTAAAATATTCATCCATCTCATTTAGATTGTCAAATTTAAGGGCACACAGATGGGCAAAGTGATTTCTAATTATTGTTTTAATTTCCTCCTAGTTGAAGGTGAGTTCACCCTTTTCATTTTTGATATTGGTAATTTGGTTTTCTTCTTTCTTTTTTTAAATCAAGTTAACCAAAGGTTTATTAATTTTATTGTTTTTTTCATAAAACCAACAATTAATTTTATTGATTCAATAGTTTTCTTAATTTGAATTTTATTAATCTCTCCTTTGGTTTTCAGTATTTCTAATTTGGTGTTTACTTGAGGATTTTCAATTTGTTCTTTTTCTAGCTTTTTCAGCTGCATGCCCAATTCATTGATCTCCTCTTTCTCTATTTTATTCATGTAGGCATTCAATGATATAAAACTGCCCTTAAGAACTGCTTTTGCAGTATCCCGTAAGTTTTGGTAGGTTGTCTCATTATTGTCATTCTCTTGAATGAAGTTGTTGATTGTTTCTATGATTTGTTGTTTAATCATTCTTTAGGATTAGATTGTTTAGTTTCCAATTAATTTTTGGTCTATCTTTCCATGGCCTTTTATTACATGTAATTTTTATTGCATTAAGATCTGAGAAGGATACAATACCTATCTCTGCCTTTCTGCACTGGATTGTGAGATTTTTATGCCCTAGTACATTGTCAGTTTTTGTCTATGTGCCATGTACTGCTGAGAAAAAAGGTATATTCCTTTCTATCCCCATTCAGTTTTCTCCAGAGCATACCTACCTTATCCAGAGTTTTATTCACCTCCTTAACTTCTTTCTGGTTTATTTTGAGGTTAGATTTATCTAGTTCAGAGAAGGGGGGGTTGAGGTCCCCCACTAGCATAGTTTTGCTGCCTATTTCTTTCTATAACTCCTTAACTTCTCCTGTAAGAATTTGGATGCTGTACCACTTGGAGCATATATATATATAATAATAATGATATTGATTCATTGTCTATAGTGCCTTTTAGTAGGATATAGTTTCCTTCCTTGTCTCTTTTAATTAGATCTATTTCTGCTTTTGTCTTGTTTGAGATATGGATTGCTACCTATGCTTTTTTTACATCAGCTGAAGCATAATATGTTCTGCTCCAACCTTTCACCTTTATCGTGTGTGTATCCCCATGTTTCAGATGTGTTTCTTGTAAACAACATATTGTTGGATTATGGTTTTTAATCCATTCTGCTATCCGTCTCCGTTTTATGGGAGGGTTCATCCCATTCACATTCACAGTTATGATTACTATCTGTGTTTTTCCCTCCATCCTCTTTCTCCCGTTTATGCTTTTAGTTCTCCCTTCTCCCTTCCCTCCACAATAGAGTTTTAATTTTTGACCACCACCTCCCTCAGTCTTCCCTCCCTTCTTTCAGCCCCCCTCCCTTTTACTCCCCTTTTCCCTTACTGCTTCTTCCCTCCCTTTTAGCCTCCCCTCCCTTTTCTTTCCCCCATCCCCTCCTTCTGCCTATAGAGCTAGTTAGATTTCTGTACTTAACTGAGCTTGTTGTTTCCTTCTTAAACCAAATCAGATGAGAGTACATCTCAAACAATGCTCATATCTCTCCCCTCTTTCCCTCTACTGTAATATGTTTTTGTGCCTCTTCCTGTGGGATAATTTACCTATTTCTGCCTTCTCCTTTTCACATCTCCCATTACAATCCCTTTGCACCTTTAAATCACATTTTTATCATCATATCATTTAATTTATACCCACTCCCTCTATCTATGTGTATCCTTTTTAAATATCATAATAAATATACAACTCTCAAGATTAACAATTATCATATTCCCTTATAGGAGTGTAAATAGTTTGCCCATATTGAATAACAAGGTTTTTTTCCCCCATTTACCTTTCATGCCTCACTTGAGACTTGTGTTTGAAGATCTAATTTTTTATTGAGCTCTGGCCTTTTCATCAGGAAAGTCTAGAAATCCCTTATTTCATTGAATGTCCATCTCCTTACCTGAAATATATCCTCAATTTTGCTGGGTAATTCATCCTTGGTTGTAGTCCCAGCTCCTTTGCCTTACGGAATATCATATTCTAATCCCTCCAAGCTTTTAATGTAGAAGCTGCAAGGCCCTCTGTGATCTTGACTGTAGCTCTTTGATATTTGAATTGTTTCTTTCTGGTTACCTGCAGTATTTTCTCCTTCACTTGATAGTTCTGGAATTTGACAATGATATTCCTTGGTGTTTTCAGTTCGAGATCCCTTTCAGGAGGTGAACAGTGGATTCTTTTGATGACATTTTGCCCTCTGGATCTAGGACCTCTGGGCAGTTTTCCTTGATGATTTCTTGGAAGATATTGTCCAGGCTCTTTTTTTCATCATGGCTTTTCTCTCCTGAATCTATTTTCCAGGTCAGTTATTTTTCCAATGAGATATTTTACATTTACTTCTATTTTTTCATTCTTTAGATTCTGTTTGACTGATTCTTGATGTCTCATAGAGTCATTAGCTTTTCCTTGCCCAATTCTAATTTTTAATGGATTGTTTTCTTCAGTTAACTTTTTCATCTCCTTTTCTATCTGTCCAATTGTTCCTTTTAAGGAGTTATTTTCTTCAATTAATTTTTGTACTTCCTTTTCCATTTGTCCAATTTTCCTATTAAATTCTTCCATGATTTCTTTTTTCATATTTTTAAAATCATTGGCCAGTTTTTCTTCTACTTCTCTAATTTGGCTTTTAAAATTCTTCTTGAATTCTTCCAAGAGCTCTTTGGGCTTGAGACCATATTCCCTCCTGAAGTTTCAGGTGGGAGCACAGTCTCAGTACTGACCTCTTTGGTATTCGTATTTTGGGCCTTGTTCCCATAGAAGGATTCTATGATCTTTTCTGGTTTGCTTCTTGCTCATGATGATTGCTCTTTTCCTGGCTTTTAAAATGAATCTCTGCTTCTGGGGCACAGGGAGTTCTGTCCCATGGTTTTTGTGCTTAGAACTTGAGGCTTTGTGTATTGTGGCCTCTGGTTCTTTCATTTGGAAGCTAAAATGCTGCAGCTTACCTGGTGTTGAGCTGGTTGGTGTGCCAAAACAGAGGCCAGGTGAAGTCTTTCTGACTTTCCCAGGAGTTACCCTGGAGCTAGCTGCATTAAGCGTGGGGGAGGGTTGGTCTGGATGAAGGAAGTCTAGTTTTCTGAGCTAGAACATAGGCAACTTCAGTGGTTGGTGAATTCCGTCTGCTTTACTTTCTCTTCCCAATTCCCCTCGCTGTGCTGAGGCATGCCTTGGGTCCTGGTGTTGGCGATTATGGGCTCCACTCCTCTGGGGCTCAGGATTTCCTTCCAGTTTTTCTGAGGTGGTGCTGACTGGGACAGCTCTGATCCTGCAGTGATCTCCTTGAGCCACAGCATAAGGGACCCCCACCCCTTTGAGATTTTCCTTGCCTCTTGGGCTAAGAGGCTGTTTACTCCTTCAGCTGATCCCACTCTTCTAGGATTTTTCCTGGGGAAATATTCTCTGGGTTTTTCGAGGTCAACAAGGGGAGGGGATAGCATTTACCAATCACTCCACCATCTTGGTTCCTGGAAGTTCAAGTAGGTGACTTACAGACATTTAATCTGCTAGCTGGTAGTCTCAGGAGCAGTTATTGCTGTTACCTGGGGTGCTGTGCTTCTCTTTCACTCAGTTTCCCTGGACCCCATCCTGTGCTGATATGTTTGAGAATCTGCAGTGCTGCTGCTGCTTCAGACTGCCCAGTGCTTCCTGCTTGGCTTTGCTATGGTACATACCATACTGATATAGCCAGTCTGCTGTGTGCTCCCCCAACCTTGTGCAACAGATCCTTCCCATTGACCTTTTAGTCTTTTCTGGGCTGGAAATCTCTCACACTCTGACTCCTATTGAATTCTGCCACTCTAAAATTTGTTCACATTCTCTTTTTAGAGGTATCTGAAGGAGTTTGTCTTAGATGAGTACTTAGTTGAGTACTTGCTCTCACTCCGCCATCTTGGCTCTCTCCCCATGATTGGCTTTTGAGGGAAGACTGGGGTGTGACTTCTCTTCCACCTTCTGATTGGTTGATCAGAGTCATGCCACAGTTGCCTACACTGCCCCCAATGCCTCCAGCCTTGGAAACCAATTCATTAATCCACAGTCATTTATTAAGTACCTACTTAGGCCAAGTGTTGTGTTAAGTCCCTGATCTCAAGGTGCTTACAATGTAAAGGGAGTAGCATACAACAACTGTATACAGACTGCATAAATAAATGCAAGGTAAATTAGAAATAAGAAGAGAGGAGAGTCACTAGCATCCTGAGAAATGCAGAAAGCTTTCCGGTAGAAGGTGAAATTTTACCTGGGAAGGAAAGCAGGAGGCAGAAAAGAGGAATGAGGAGGAAGAGCATTCCAGGCATACAGGGTAGGGGAGTGGTGGGGTGGCATACCCAATGTGCACAGAAAGTAGGGTCGCTGGGCTGAAGAGGCCATGGGAGATGAGTAAGGTGTCAGAAGACTGGCAAGGTAAGAGGGGATCAAGTTAAGGAGAGCTTTGAATGCCACTAGGAACAGTAGGGAAAAGCAGATACTAAACCTGGAAGAACTCTGCCCCTGGGATTCATGGCACAGGGAATGGATTTGAGAAAGGATGGAGGCTTTTCTTTGTCCTGGCTACCTGGTTAAGACCTCTAAACCCTCCTGGCCTTGCAAGGTATACCTGCTGCTATGACATCCCTCTCCAACTCTTGACTCTTAGTGCTGAGCCATCATCAGTTCTCATCTCTACCCAGACCTGTTTCCCACTTCACCAAACAAATGTCAGGGTGTGCAAAGGGCAGACATTGAGAGGGACCTTACACTAACAGTGGAGGGGGGAGGGGAGAAAGATCAGGGAATGCTTCTTGGAGGAGGTAATGGCTGAAATGAACCTTGAAGGATAGAAAGGATTCTAGAAGGTGGGACTGAGCAAGGAGTTCACATTTTGCCTGGGATGTCAAATCCTTGCAGGAGAGTAATGTGAAGTTAGGTTGGAAAGGTAGGTTTAAGCCAGATAGTGATAGATGGCTGCCACATACAACTTTGATATATATTCTAAAACCTCTTAATATTTTTGGAAGCATAAAACTTTGCCAGCACTTCCTTTCTGTAGTTGGTAGCTCACTTGCAACACATTGTAGGCTTCTTTATTTTAGATAATCTGTTTGAAAAAAATTTTATTTTCTCTATAATATGTCTTTTTATTTTCCAGTTATTCATATATTATATCTTTCTGAGCACTTCATCATTTGGTTTGTGCTTCCAAACAAGTGTTTTTTAAGGCCCCAGGTTTCCCGTAGGTTATTTATTTTCTAGTACATTTTTAAAAAATTAATGATCTCAGCAAAAACAAAATAAGGAATAAAATCACAAATAAAACCTGAACTTTTTTCAGAACCAGATTAATCACAGACTTGAAATGAACCACAGAGTTCATATAATAATAAAGATCTTCTCTACAAAATCTCCAAGTGTTCTTTTATCTTTTCGTTTCAGAGAGACCTGTAGTTGGGAGATCACATTACCTCTTAAGATGACCCATTCTTAGCATGAACAGAAATTGTGAGAAAATTTTTCCTTCTATCAACCCCAAGTCTGTCTCTTGGCAACTTCTACTCATTGTCCTTAATTCTTCTGCCTTTGTATCCAAGTACAATAAGTCTGATCCTTTTACTCTAACAAATTCATTATCCCCTACACCAGACTTAGACTAACTGCTCTTCAAGTATTTGAAGATGGCTCTCATGTTCTCACTGAAGTCTTCTGTTCTTCAGGCTAATTATTCTGTCATTTTACACAGTTTATTCATTGGGCTTACAATCCATGAAAACCCCCTAAATCCTTTTTAGATAAACAGTTATTTAGTGACATCTCCCTCATTCTGAACTTTTACTGTTGATTTTTTTTAACCTAAATATAGAACTGTACATTTATTCCTATTAGATTTCATCTTACTAGTTTGGTCCTTCGTTTTAGCTTAGTGAGATATTTTTTGATTCTGTCACCCATTTTTACTTAATCCCTCTTAGCTTTGTGCCATCTCCATATTCCATATGAATGCCTTCTAAGGTTTTCTCAAAGACATTGATAAATGCCCTGTGGCAAGGTCTGGGCAGATCCCTAATTACATTACACATTACACTGGACAACTCTTTCCAAGTTTTACCTGAAACTAGTAATGACTACTCTTTTGATTTGGTCATTCAGTCAGTTCTGAATTTGTCTGACTGTATTCTCCTTAGCCTGCATCTCTTGCTTTCCCTTTCCCTCTGCTTCCCCCCTCTCTTTTCCCTTCCCCTTCTCCTTGTCTTTCTCTTCCCCCTCTTCCCTGGCCTCTGCTCTCTCCCTCCTCTCTCTCTTTCTCTTCTATATAGGGTGAGAAACTTCGTGAAATGCTTTGCTGAGATCCAAGTATATGATATCCACAGTATTCTCCTGATTTACTGAAACACGTTTAGTTTCATAGATGTGGATGTTCCCTCCCGTGCAGATCAAGACCATCCTATACAACTTAACCATGTCCTCCAATCCTTTGCCAAAGAAGGTTCATCCAATATATGGGGGGTAGGGAGCATGCCCATCTTTTTTTTTCTTTTAACATTTGAAGGATATCAAACAGTTATTCTTCACTCTTACTATTTCACTAATCCATCTTTTAAGGTCATGTATTTCTTTATTATCCTCACTCACCCCCACCACATTCCTCTCCATTGTCTTTTAAGTTGTAGCAAATTTTAATTCTTTAAAGTTTGTAGTGCTCCCTGACTTTAAGTTGTATAACAGCACTGAAAGAGTTTTTTAAAGTTATTTTTAAGTGCTTGTTCTTGGGTTTTTTTTTTTTACAGCTCTGTCATTTCCCAGTGACTGCCTCCTCCCCCCCCCCCAAATTAGAACACTGTCTTATAATAAATAAGCACAGTTAAGCAAAACAAACACATTGGCTATGTCTGAAATTGTTTATCTCATTCAACACCTATATTCCACCAGTAGAATATTGGTGTTAAAAAAATGATCAGTTTTCATTTCAAAGACAAGTTTAGGATTATTAAAGGTGTTATACACACAGGCAATCCAGCCTTCTCTCCTTCTTCTGTTTAATTCTGAGCCCATGTCCTTCATTTGCATTATGATGCCTGAGGCATAGCTGTCATGGACAAGCTGGACAGGTTGTTTATCTAACTGCATGTCATAGTCTGGACAATATCATTCTTCATCCACTTATTTTTCTTGTGTGGATGGTTAGGCCTAACTCTTTGGAATGCTTATGCATCTTATCCAGGAGGCTCTGTAGTGTTCCAGGGCTTGATGCAACATGCACAATGCCAATTGCAAACAGCACAGCTAGAGGACCTCAGCATCTTTAGAGAATCCTTCTTCAACCTGGACTCTACACTGGATCTCCTCCATGACAGTGGTGAACATATTTGGTGAGCATAGGTCTTGTTTTATGCTTTATGTGATATCAGTGATCAGAGGGTCACTGCTATGTCTTTCAAAGAATCCAGAGTAGTTTTGATGTATACTTGGGAGATCCTTTGTTATAAGAAAAACCTTTTAAGGCATTGTTTTGCTTTATCAAATCAAAAATTTTTTTTAGCCAACAAAGAGGCAGTATGATAGAGAGCTAGCCTGGAAGAAAGGAAGACCCAGGGTTCAAATACTGCCTTTGACAATTACAGAACAGTTGCTAGTCTGTATTGGTAAAGAATATTTCCTAACCAGAAATTCCTTATGAATAAAAAAATGATAGCATTTATTAAATGTTTCTTATGTGGCAGGCCCTGTGCTAACCACTGGCTACTAATAGAAACCAGCAAAATGGAACCTGCTCTCAATGAGCTTATATTCTAATGGGAGAGACAGTTCATAGAGGGGAAAGACTATATGCTTAGTTTGGAAACAGCCAGAAAGTGACAGGGAATCTGTTCACCTGTCAGAGCCCAGAATCCAGGATCTGGTGGGAAGATGACCCCATAGAGGTATCAGGGAAACATAAATAAACCTACTTTGTGGCTCATTACCAAAGTTCTGGAATCATTCCAGAAATCTTCTTTCTTGAAGATTTGTCATTATTAACTCTTGATTTGTGCCTTTTCTCATTTTGTCCACATTTGTAGGAAAATAAGACTCCAATTCTTTGGGTTCACCTGAGTGTCTTTCCTTAAGTGGGAACTTCTGTTTTTAAGCCTGAAGCATCTTATCCCTTTTAGAACATTGAGGGCAGTGGTCCAACAGGCTTAGCTCAGGCTTCTTGGATGAATTTGGTCAAGTCTGCTTCAACTTCTATTTTATTCTCATTGGGTTATGCCTAAGTAGCTCACCTGGAGGCATGTGGACAAATTTTTGTTTTTTCCAATTACTGTGTCTCTATTAGTGACTTCTGAATGGCTAGTGCACTGTTTGTACTGCTTATATAAGTGTAACAATATCATATAGAGTCACTTGATCAACAAGTATTTATTAGAACTTACCAGTGGACCAGGCACTGTGCTAAGCCTATGGATACAAATTTAAAAGTGAGACAACTCCGGGCCTCAGGAATTGGTTTACATTTTATTAATGTCCCCTGATCATTTGGGTTAGCCTAATGTGGTTCATCTTCTCCACACCCACTGTGCCATTAGATGTTGCTCTCTAGAAAGCTGTCTAGCCCTCTTAGCACAAAACTTCACATAGAAGTTCACTGGGCTACTGGTGCCATCCAAGTGGCTATAGTACCTGGGACATTCCAAGCACCACAACAGCGGAATGTTGCATTTTCAAGTGTCAGAGGTACTGTAGTTGCAGCTCTCTAGTGATCACCTAGGTTTCCCTGCTCCATCTAGATTATAAGCCCTAACAGGGCATCCCCCATTCACTTCTTTCTTATTTGTGACTTCACCAAACCCCATTGGTTTAATTATCTCTGCAAGTGACTCAGAGATCTTCATCTTTAGCCCCAGTCTCTCCCCTGAGCTTCAGTCCTGCATCACTAAGTGTCTATTGGACATTTTGAACTGGATATACTGTAGACGTATCAAACAGAATGTGTCTAAAACAGAACTTGTTATCTTTCCTCAAAGACCCACCCCTCTTCCAAACTTCTCTCTACTTCTTTGGAGCACACCTCCATCCTTCTAGTCTCCCAAGTTCACTGCCTCAGTTGTTCTACACTCCTCATTCTCCATCTCATGTAGCCATTATGGTGCCATTTCAGTCACCGCAAGATTCTTTAAATCTGTCCCCTTTTCATTGCTCTCATAGCCACCACCCTAGTGCATGTGGAAGAACTATTCAGCCTATACCTGGACTATTGAAATGGCCTCTTAATTAGTCTCCTTGCCTCAGATCTCTCCTCTCTCCATTCCATTTTACACATAGCTGCTTGCACATAACTAAAGTGATTTCCAATAAGCACAGATCTGACTGTGTCATTCCTCTGCTTGGTAAACTCCAGAGCCTGTCACCTCTAAGTTCAAATATTAGCTTTTCTGTGGCTATTCAGACCTCCTTAGCCTGACCCAAATACTCCTTTCCTTACTCCCTTTCATGAGCTTCAAGGTTCATCCAAGTTGACCTCATTATGTATTTGTCTCTCATTTTTACGTATTGGCTGCTCTCTGTGCTAAGAATGTACTCTTTCCACTCCTCTGACTCACTATTCCTAGTTTCCTTTAAAACTCAGCTCAAGGGCCATTTTCTATCGCATTTCCTTATATTTACATACGTATATGTGTATATATTTACATGTGTATATGCCCCATATGTGTACATGTCTGCCTCCCCAGTAGAAGATAAACTTCTTGAGGGCAGGGACTATTTTAGTTTGTGTTAATATCCCCAGTTTCTAAGCCATTGCCAGCCAGCTACACTGAGGTCGACTGATAGTGGTAGCTGATAGATTTATCACCTACATCCAAGCTAGGGAAAACTTTCCCATTCCTCTAGTTGTAGAAGAGAAGCATCTCCCTCCTTTAACTCACCAATGATATCCCTAATCAAATCAAAGCTGGATATGCTACCATGTCCTTGTAGTGTAAAGAGTATAGGCCTTGGGGTCAAAACCCTGGTTTCTTGTTTTGGTTCTTTCATTGACCAGCTTGAGGGTGGTCACCTGACCTTTATGATCTTCAGTTTCTTCATTATATAGGGATAATATTGTTTACTTTCAGGAGGCAAGGTACGAGTGGATAGAGAGCCAGCCTCAGAGCCAGAAATCCCTAGTTTCAAGCCCCACTGCTGACACATACTGTCTTTGAGACCCCCACACAAATCAGATAGCCTCAGAGTATGCCAGGCAACTCTTACTTTAGTTGACTTGCATTGGCAGAGAATTCCTTATACTAGTGAAATCACAGGTCTGAACCCTATACTTATAATTTATTTATTCATTTTTAGTTTTCAACATTCATTTCCACAAGATTTTGAGTTCCAAATTTTCTCCCCATCTTTCGCTTCCCCTACCCCAAGACACCATGCATTCTGATTACCCCTTCCCCCAATCTGCCCTCTCTTCTATCACATCCCTCCCTTCTCTTATTCCCATATTCTCTCTTTTCTTGTAGGGCAAGATAGATTTCTATACCCCATTACCTGTATTTCTTATTTCCCAATTGCATGCAAAAACAGTTCTCAACATGTGTTCCTAAATCTTTGAGTTCTCTCCCTTCCTTCCTCCCCACACATCCCCATTGTGAAGGCAAGCAATTCAATATAGGCTATACATATATAGTTATGCAAAAGATTTCCATAATAGTCATGTTGTGAAAGACTAGCTGTATTTCCCTCCATCCTATCTTGCCCCCCATTTATTCTATTCTCTCTTTTGTCCTTGTACCTCTCCAAAAGTATTTAACTCTAATTACTCCCTCCTCCCATTTGCCCTTCGTTCTATCATCCCCCCCATACCCCACTTATCCCCTTCTTCCCTACTTTCCTGTAGTATGATAGATTTTCATATCAAATTGAGTGTACATGTTATTCCCTCCTTAAGCCAATGTGATGAGAGTAAGCTTCACTTTTTCCCTCTCACCTCCCCCCTTTTCCCCTCCATTGAAAAAACTTTTTCTTGCCTCTTTTATGAGAGATAATTTGCCCCATTCCATTTCTTCCTTTTTCCTCCCAACATATTCCTCTCTTATCCCTTAATTTTATTTTTTTAGATATCATCCCTTCCTATTCAGCTCACCCTGTGCCCACTGTCTGTATGTATATAATCCCTCCCACTACCCTAATACTGAGAAAAGTCTCAAGAGTTCCGAATATTATCTTTCCGTGTAGGAATGTAAACTGTTCAACTTTAGTAAGACCATTATGATTTTTCTTTCCTGTTTACCTTTCCTTGCTTCTCTTTGATTCTTGTATTTGAAAGTCATATTTTCTTTTCAGCCATTTAGTAAGTCCCTTGTTATTTCTCTTTCCTGTTTACCTTTTCATGCTTCTCTTGATTCTTGTGTTTGAAAGTCAGATTTTCTTTTCAGCTCTTGTCTTTTCATCAAGAATGCTTGGAAGTCCTCTATTCATTGAATGACCATTTTTCCCCCTGAAATATTATACTCAGTTTTGCTGGGTAGGTGATTCTTGGTTTTAATCCTAGTTCCTTTGACTTCTGGAATATCATATTCTAAGCCCTTCTGTCCCTTAATGTAGAAGCTGTTAGATCTTGTGTTATCTTGATTGTATTTCCACAATATTAGAATTGTTTCTTCTTGACTGCTTGCAATATTTTTTCCTTGACCTGGGAACTCTGGAATCTGGCTACAATATTCCTAGGAGTTTTTCTTTTTGGATCTCTTTCAGGAGGTGATATGGATTCTTTTTTATTTTACCCTCAGGTTCTAGAATATCAGGGCAGTTTTCCTTGATAGTTTCATGAAGGATGATGTCAAGGCTCTTTTTTTCATCAAGGCTTTAATGTAATCCCATAATTTTTAAATTGTCTCTCCTGGATCTATTTTCCATGATCAGTTGTTTTTCCAATGAGATATTTCACATTGTCTTCAATTTTTTCTTTCTTTTGTAATTTCTTGGTTTCTTATAAAATCATTAGCTTCCATCTGCTCCCTTCTAATTTTTAAAGAACTATTTTCTTCAGTGAGCTTTTGAACCTCCTTTTCCATTTGGCTAATTCTGCTTTTTAAAGCACTTTTCTCCTCATTGGCTTTTTGGACCTCCTTTGCCATTTGAGTTAGTCTATTTTTAAAAGTGGTATTTTCTTCAGCACTTTGTTGGGTCTCCTTTAGCAAACTGTTGACTCGCTTTTCATGATTTTCTTGCATCACTCTTATTTCTCCTTCCAATTTTTCCTCTACTTCTCTTACTTGATTTTCAAAATCTTTTTTTGAGCTCTTCCATGGCCTGAGATCATTGCAAATTTATTTTGGAGGTTTTGGATGAAGAGGCTTTGACTTTGATGTCTTCCTCTAATGGTATGCTTTGTTCTTCCTCATCCAAAAGGATGGAGGAAAATACCTGTTCACCAGGAATGTAACCTTGTATAGTCTCATATTTTCCCCCTTTTTTTGTCATTTTCCTAGACAGTTACTTCACTTTTGAGTCCTTTGTCAAGTGGAGGGTATACTCTAGGGACCTGTAAATTCTCAGTTCCTCCAAAGGTAGCACAATCAAGGGAGAGGAGTTTACTCCTCTCGTGGCCTGCATTCTGATATGGGAGCAACCACAAACTTTTCTGCCCAGGATCTGCGAGTAGAGTTCCTTCTCCACAGTCACCTCCAGCTCCACCATGGCAGTGCTCCACCACAGCAGTGTTCCTCCTCACCCCAGGGCTGCCACTCAGGTCTGAGATTCAGATCAGCTGCTTGATTCCTCCAGGGTCTTTGTTTGGACTGAGGGTTTCCAAAACGGATGCTGCGACCAGCTGGAGCCGGGACTAGGGCAGGACCTTGCTTCCTTCTCACCCAGGTGAAAGAGCTTTCTCACTGACCTTTGAAACTATCTTTGGATTTGTGGGTTGAGGATTCTGGGAACTACAGCTGCTGCCCAGGATTCTGTGCCCTGAAGCCTGCTCCTGTCCTGTCCCTGCCGAGCCAAGTGGCCAAGGCTGAGCTGTGCTCTGTGGGCTGTGCCCTACCCTGAAACTGGTGCGGTAGACCTTTCCTGTCAGCCTTCCAGGCTGCCTTGGGCCGGAAATCTCTTTCACTCTGTTGTTTCGTGGCTTCTGCTGCTCTAGAATTTGTTTAGAGTCATTTTTACAGGTATTTTATGGGCTTTGGGGGGAGAACTACAGCAGGTCCAACCTTCTGCTCTGCCATCTTGGCTCCATCCCTAGACCTGATATCTGGGATAGGGGTCTGTGGTTGCCAAGGGCCATTACTTCTGGCTTCACACTCCCAGCTTGGGCCAGGCTTTGGTCTTCTGTAGACTGAGCTGGGACTGGCACCCACAGAGCTGGTATGCAGAAGGCAGAGATCTTGGGTCCAAGTGAAGGCAGTGTCATCTGAGATCTGAGGAAAGAATACAGAAGGAGCTGTATTCTAAGGGTAGAAGGCAACTCCAGGAAAGAAGGCAGAGCAATCTCAACACAAGTTCCAGTTTTCAGCCACACACACATACCCCCCCCCCCCATACTTATTTTAACCTTATAGAATTATTGTGAGGAAACTCTTAAGAATAGTAAATTGAGCAGCAGCTTGACACAACCATCAGGAAACTCAGACCAACTTTGTAATTCGTGGTGTGGAAGCAGTAAAAAAAACATTTAAGACAAAGTAGGGGGAATTCTGTCTGTGTTTGTTCTTCGTTTTTGAAGAAGACTGTGACATCAGAGAAATGATGACATGACTTGCACTTGACTTTGTTGGATGCTAAGGAATAGGTATGAATGCTTGCTCTCTACAGGCAAACCCAGGTTACCAGTGATGGCTGTGGTTGTGATTAGGTGTCAGTGTAGGTTGCTATTCTTTATGCTGCTCTTCCTGCTCTACTTGTCACTGCTCATCTGTCATTCACAGGAAGTGCTTAATCCACACTGGTCAGCATACTGCTAATGCAGGGAACCAAGGTTCATAACAGCAACAAAACAAAAATCCCCACAAGAACACCTCAGAATGTAACTCATATCTCATTATTGAAGCTTTGGGCTCAAATGAACCATACATGAATGTTTAATAATGATGTTTTGTTTTGGCATTACAGATACTTATCAACAAACCCCTCCTAAAGAGCGCATATTCCCTAAAATAGTTAAGTAATTATGCACAAAAAGGAGAGACATGTTCTTTGACTTTGTCATTATGCTAGTGACAGTGAGCCTTTCCATATTGACTTTGTTTACATTATTGTAGTCACGTCTGTCTATATTTTACCTCTGCTTTTTTCACTGCATTACTTCTGGGCTTTGTGTTGAAGATTTCTCCATGGCTTGTGCTCCTGTTGCTGAAAGCAATCAGCATATTGATATGTTAACACAGAATGGGTTTATTAAGTATATGTAAAGATGCAGTTGGCAATACATTAGTTATATCCCACTTTCAAGTGAGTGCTAGGCTTTCCTCCTTCCCTCCAGAAGGTGAATCACAGCTCCTGAAAGTAAACTCCCATCACAGATAGGTGAAGTTTCAGTAGCATGAGTGAAGTTGAGGATCACAAACTGTGTGCCTCTGAATGTGAAGAGCAAAGGCAGGATGGAGGAAGAGGGTGATGATGATGAAGAACAGTTTGGACTCTCTGGGTAGGAATTTCTCTAGTTTCTCCATGTGTTTAATCCTACAACAGACACAAGGTCAGGTCAAGTCAGCAGTC
Organism: Notamacropus eugenii; assembly: GCF_028372415.1. NCBI lineage: Eukaryota > Metazoa > Chordata > Mammalia > Diprotodontia > Macropodidae > Notamacropus > Notamacropus eugenii. Next base: position 612,323,218 of record NC_092872.1, on the reverse strand, counting down.
ATTTATTAAGTGCTTACCATGTGCTAGACAGTGTTAAGCACTAGAAATACAAATAGGTGGAAAGACAGTCCCAGCCTTCAAGGAGCATTATAATGACAGAAGATAATACATAAAAGGCCATTGAAAATGGGGGGTAGGAGTTGAAGAAAGCATCATAGGAGTGTAGCCTGGAGAGGAAGAAAAATATGGTTGGCCTGGGTCTCCTTTTAAAATGGAGGTAATGGGTGGAACCAGCCAAGTAGAAAGGGAGAACTTTGCAGTGTGAGAAATACCAGGGTAGGGTGAGCTTCCAGGCTTAAAAGAGATTTCTGTGAGGGTCAGGAATGCACCCTGGAGAGGAATGACTCCAAACAGGGAGGAACATGGCATTAAACAGATTTTTAAAATTTATGCTGCTGTTTATTATTTTTCCTTCCTTCTCTCCCCTTCTCCCCCTGCCCCAAGAGTAGGAACCATATCCTGTCATGGCTGTGAGCTATGGCAAATAGTCATGAGCCTTTTTATGATACAGAGATAGCTAGGGAGCATAGTATATACATCACTAGACTCAGTCAGGAAGACCTGAGTTCAGATTCTTCCCTCACCTGCTTCTTTGAGATCTTAGGTAAGTCACTTGATCTTTCTCAGCCTCAATTTCCTCATCCGTAAAATGGGGATGATAAAATGGACTGTCATAAGGGCCAAGTGAATTAGCTTTAAAGTATTATCTGAATGCTCCCTACCATCATAGAAGCTTTCTTGACTGGGGAGAGTGCGTGACACCGCAGGTGAGAAGTCCTACCAAGCTAGAAGCTAGAATTTTCATAAGGAAAGGTTCTAGTCTAGAAGCTGTACAGTCACAGGTCCATGGGAGGACCAACAGAATCTAGGGCACTAGGGGAAACTGAAGCCCAGGCTAAGCTGCAGAGATGTCTTTGTCAGAGGAGGCAATAGATACCAGATTTTAGCAGAGACTTCTGTCTGTTTGCTGTGCTCAGTGTCAGACTAGTTTGTAAACTACATACAAGCTGTTCTGCCCTCTGGCTGCTGAATGACTGAACTCCAGGGGCAGGTTTGCCTTGCCATTGCTACTGCCTTCCATCCTCTTTACATTCCACTTCTTTTCCCTGACCTTTTTTTTCCCCTTAATTTAATTTTCATTTTAATTATAAATTATATGAGGGCAGGAAGGTGGCACAGTGGATGATAGAGCACTGGATGTGAAATCATTGGATACCTAAGTTCAAATCCAATCTCAGACACTTACTAAATGTGTGACCCTGGGCAAGTCACTGAACATCTGTTTGCCTCAGTTTCCTCAACTGTAAAATGGGGGTGATAATACCAGCATTTGCCTCCCAGGGTTGGGAGGATTAAATGGGATAATAAATTTGTAAGGGACTTTAGCACAGTGCACGCCATACATTACGACTATATAAGTGCTTAATTCCTTTCTACTAGATGACATATTTGCTGGACTCCTAGAAATCTCAAATTCTTTCCCTACTTGGTAGGAGTGGGGGGAGGGGAATGATGAGATGAGGAGGTGTAGAATTGGTTACAACCCCAGGGTGACATTATAATTCTGGAGCAACTGTCTAGATCCTTGGGAAAGGTGGGATCATATGATAGGGTAATGTTTTTTTTTTATCTACTTACAGGTTCAGATTCACATCCTTTTTGGAATTCTTTGTAGAACAGTTTGGTTCTGTGTTCCCTATCTTGTTTGTTTGGTTCTAGTAAATCATATATTCTCAGCGGAACTCTGTGTGGGGGATATGACCCATATAGAACAGAACGCATAGTTGTCAGTCTCTCTGAATTTGAAGTCCATCTGTCCCCTTTAACAACCTGGGAGCTACAGCAGACAAATCTGGGGAGACCCTCATTCAGGAGAAACTTAGTGGCTTGAAAGATTCTTTTATCTTTGAAGTTGTTTTAAAGTTTGATAATGATGGATCTGGGTGAGTTAAGTTCTTAACTTCTTATTTTTAGAGTTCTATGGATTTTTCTGTTGGCAAAGGATCATTTATTTTTCTTGATTCTGGAAAGTTCTTAAATAATTTTTCTACAATAAGTGATCAAAGGTTGGCACACATGAATTAGTCATTCTAGATGTTTCTACCTGTCTCCTCTTCCAAATAAGAGAGGAAAAATTAAATTTTAAAAATTAAAAACTGATGGATTTGACTTTTTGTCATTATGGTGGTAGCATTTAATTTTTAAAAAATTTTTTCTAAAATTTTTATTAATCTAATTATTAGTTATTTAATTATAATTAATTATTATTTTATATTTCCATTTTTGTGTGTTTATATAAATAGATGTAAATATATTTATAATTAATTTTATTAACTTAATTAAAACTTAAAATTTATTTTTTTAAAAATTTAAAATTTAATACAGAAAACAATTTCATTAAAAAGACTTTAATTTTTAAAATGAATAATTGTAATGGGAGTCCAAAGTTTATTTGGCTATTATAGTCTCTGTGTAGGAGGCTCAGGGTACTTAGCTTCTGGGAGAATTGTGATAACATGTAAAAGAACTGCCTTGGAGAGACTATAGAGCATATAGGGATAATTCTGTAATTGGTTCCATTTCATGTGGTGGAAGAGAAGTTCTTTGATTGGCTGTAAAGACATTCAAAAAGCCCTGTCAGCTCTATCTACTGGCACTTTTCCTTGTCCCCTTCCAGTGGATCTCAGAGACTCCTTCCCTCCTTCACTTGGTAAAGGGAGTGCAGTCTCTGACAGTTTCAAAAGATCACTTAAGTAAGCTGCAGGAATCCCAGAATCAGACCACCAATTGCAGCCAGCTCAGTACATATGTGTCAAGGAGCAAGGAATGATCTTCAGATCCCTCTTTCCCTAATCTTTAGTCCTCCTCCCAGTGGAGGCTTACATGAGGACCTGTCCAACATTACTTGCTACCTTTGGATTTGAATGTGGTGAGACCAGTGGTATGTCAAAACTGAGCTAAGATTTGAACCCAGAGACTGAGGTGTTATAGGTGAATGTGCCTTTGGTGTTATAGAGGAAAGGAGGGAGGTCTGTACTTGTAAATATCCTTTGTAGAAAGTCAGTCATTGTCAGAGAGTTAAATTGGATCGGGGTGCTAGTCACTGGCCCCTAATAGTAGAGAGAGAAAATAGCTGGCATAGACTGTCTAGAGAAGAGAAACACGCCAACGCTTCTGGAACCCTTAGAGGCAAATGTAGCATCCTGACTAGGAGAGAGGGCTGGAGCATGTGTTCCATTACATTTTGAAATAGACAAAAGCTTCTTTATCATAGTGCTTTGAAGCCAGTTTTCCTCAGAAATATTAGGTAGAGAGTCCTGTTTTCTAAATTGTACCGTCAGGGCTATTTGTGGCTACTTTGTGATAAACACTTCCTGAACCCTATTGCCTTTTTCCTGACAATCTTTCTGTTTCTTTCTTTTCTGTCCATACTTAAATTCATTTCAACAGATATTTATTAAGTTCTAGCTTTGTGCTGGATACAGAGATGGAAATGAAAAAGAGTTCCTGCCCTGAAGGATTTTCCATTTCAGTGGGGGATGTAACACACATTTAGAAAAGGAATTACAAAGTAATTTGAAGAGGGAGAGAGCATTAACTCTTGGGGGCAGGGGGGTGGGGTGGGAAGGGTGACACCTGAACTGAACCTTGGAAGAACATAAGTAAAGATGCTGAAAGTGAGAAGTATGGGAGACAGCTTCTGTGAGCACATGGATGGACAGGAGAAATGTCAAGTACCGGAAGTAACAACTGATTCTAGTTCAATGGAGTGCATACATAGGAATCTTGTGAAAGAAGTCTGAAGAGGGAGGCTGCAGGCCAGATGATTAAAGCCTCCAATTTCAGGTCAAGAAATTGGTATTTTATCCTAGAGGCAGAAGGAAGTTACTGAAATAGGAATCTCTATATGGAAACGGAATTGGAAAGGGAAAAAAGTGGAAGTTAAATTACAGACTAATATAATAGTCTAGATGAGAGGTGATGACGCTCTCAATTTAAGATGATGGTTGTGTTAGTGGAATGGAATATGTGTGTGAGCTGTGTACGTGTATATATACGTGTATATATGTAGATGTATAATATATATATTTTTCTATTTTGTACATGAGGCTATCAGAGGCCTTACTGAAGTATAGAAATAATACAGCATTTTCCTGAACTACCAGTCTACTAACTGAAATTAAATTTAGAATAATTTGTTCATAGGAAGTCTGTATTGGTTTCTAGTGATCATTGCTTCCTGTTATACATAAACCATTTATTTAATAATCTCTTCTATCATTTTGCTGGGAATCAACAATAGCTTGATATTTCAAGCTTGAGCTTCGTGAAAATTATGGGCAAGTCAAGGCAAGAATTTATTAATTGTAATTTTAGTGGCATGAGATGTACAGCAGATCAGAAAATCACAGAATTTTGGAGTTGGAAAGGGTCTCTATGACCGTCTATCCTATCTTATATATCTTATATCTGTCACATATCCAAAAAGGGCTCATCCAGCCTCTGCTTGAAGACTTCCAATGGGGGAGAATCCGGTACTTTTTGTGGCAACTCATTCATTCTACTTTCAGGTACCTGTAATTACTAGTTTTGTAGACACAGTACTTAAATTTTGCCTTTTTTGTGACTTCTACCCATGAGTCTTGGCTCTGCCATCAGGGACCAGACACAACTCCAATATCTCTTCCACATTGTAGCCTTTAACAAAGTGTTTTTATAGCATTTTATGTATTATGTTGGTGATTTTCAGTTTGGTTAATTCAGTAATTCAGTAAGTTAATTCAGAGAGAAGTGATTATCATTCCCATTTTATAGATGAGAAACTTGAAGCTATAAGTAGTTGACCTTGCTGAAAGAGAAGAAGAGACAAAGAGAAACGGGGAGAAAGGAGAGAAGGGGGGAGCGGGGAAGGGACAGATCACCTGCCCTGATTCCTGTTTCATTATTCTGTCCCTTCTGTGTTTTATTTTGTTTTTTCTGTTCAGTAATGAAGTCAAAATCCTTTGATTTATTTTCCCCAAAGGCATGCTATATATCAACAGAGCAGTGAAAACTTCCAGGATGAATGTACCAAGCTGCTGGTTGGCAATATTGTTATAACCCGATACAACAACCGTACCTATCGTATTGATGATATTGACTGGAATAAAACTCCAAAAGATAGCTTCATAATGTCTGATGGGAAGGAGATTACATTTTTGGAATACTACAGGTAGGAAAGACTGAGTATGGACCCAGAGAAGGAAGAGGATGAAGGGACTTGAATGTCATGATTTTTCTTAAATAATAAACTAAGGAATAACTCTCAGGATATTTGGCATGAATGTGCTATCTTTTAAACTTCCTGCTTGCTGGTAGTTTCTCCTGTTAGTATATAGACCCTTGGACCTGGAGTCAGGAAGCCCTGCTTTCAGATCCACCCTGGGCGTGTTACTTATTAGCTGTCTATCTCAGTTTCTTCATCTGTAAAATGGGGATAATAATAGCACCTCCCTCCCATGGTTGTTGTGAGGATAAAAAGAGAATTATTTGTAAAACACTTTGCAAACCTTGAAGTACCATATATTTAAATGGTCACTATCATTATTTTGGTATAGCTGGTTGGGTAAGGAGGCTGCATGAAGAGATCATTAAAGTAACTGAGTTAATGATTTGTTCCTATTAGTACTGTCTGGTTAACAAAGCCTTTAATCTGGTGGCAATAGATAACAAACTGTTTCTAGGCTATTAACCTTACTTTATCACCACTTAATTTAAATTGATCTTTCTTTTAGACACTGTTGATAAAGGATGATCTATTCCCAATGGAATCCTGACAAAGACTGTTTTGCAGATATTGTGCCACAGAACTGCTTGAGAAGCTCAGTTAGTGGAACTTGTTACTTTAGGAACATGAATATTCTTCTAAACATTTTTTTCTGCCTCTGCCTTTCTCTAGCAAAAACTATGGAATTACAATTAAGGAGGAGGACCAGCCACTTCTGATCCACAGGCCCAGTGAGAGGCAGAATAACCAAGGGCGGGTGAGTGGGACGGTGGCATCTACACTTCTCCGTTACATTCTTGGCTACTCTCAGCTGTCTCCAGAATAGTGTTTTAACATTCAGGAACCATGGATTTATTATTATATCATAGTTGCAAAGTCATTCCAGTGTTTTTCGTATGGCATGAGTCTCTTAAGCTTTGCAATGACTGCCTAACTCATGAGGTTGTGAGGAATATGTTTTGGGAATTGTAAAAAGACTATATATCCATATATATGTGAAGAGTAATATAGTCAGAGCTGCTTCTTGACACTTTCTCATGAATAGTGTCCATAAGGAGGCACCAAAAGACATCATGAGGATCTAAATAAATAAAAGGAAAAATGTCCTGAGCATGAATGTTAAAATATGAGACCAGTTTGATTAGGGAAGTTGTAGATTCTCCTTTCTTGGGAGAAAACAGTCTTAACCTTCAACCCCCCACCCCCCACCCAGCTTCGTCACATGTCATCAGATGCAAACACTGAAGGCAGAGAAAAGTAGGAAAAGAAGAGATGAGCCATGCTCCCTACACATGCATACTGGGTGGCCACACTGTTCACCATGGTGTGTCTGTGATTGTGTCTTGGGATACCAAAGGGACACAAGTCTCTTCTAGTTTTACCTTTTCTCCTAATAACGTCAATATTGTACAGTCTGCTGGTAAGTACCTGCTTTTTAAAATAACAGCTCAAGCTAAGAAAGTTTCTGATGTATGAAGGAACAAAGTAGAATTACTGAGATTTAACTGCTTCCTTATTCAGAACCATGTATTGCTGAATATGGCAAGTTGAAGGATGTGCCTGAAAGCCATGATACATACACAGCTAGGCATGTAGTCAGTAGTCACCAAAGAGTGATAGGAAACTATATGATTTCCCACTGTGTCTCTTCCTCTTCTTTATTTCCTTCTTTTCTTCCCTCAGCTTTTAAAAGGAGAGATCTTACTACTTCCAGAGCTATCCTTCATGACTGGGATCCCAGAAAAAATGAAGAAAGACTTTAGAGCCATGAAGGTTAGAATTCTATGGTCTTTATTATCATGAGGTAACAAGACAACTGTTGCTTTAAAGGAAGATCTTTAATTATTGAGCTGAGAAAGTAGTGGTGTGTATATACTGACCTCTATTATGGCCTTAAGCAAGCCTCTTCAGTATTTAATGCTTCAGTTTTTCCCCTTTATAAATTAGGGGGAAATTATTTTCTTCCCAAGGATACAATGAATGTTTGAATACATAGAAAAATATTATTTTAGAAGTTCAAGGGACTTGGAGATCATCTATTCCAACCTCCTTATTTTACCCCAAGAGGTAAAGCAGTTTGCCCAATATCAGACAGGAAAGTAAGAGCAATGGAATTTAACCTAGTTCCTCTAATTCAAAGTTCTGTGCCCTTATCACTGTCCCACACTGCTATGTGGCTCTTTGAAGAAAGATGTTAGAGAAATGTAAAGAGCCATAAGCAGTGTTCTTTTTGAGCAGAGAATTTTTCTACCCTTTAAATTCTGCCTTCATTTTCTTAATTCCTTTTAGTGTATTCTAGCCTAGAAATCCTGCTAAAAGACTTGGGTTTTTTGAACCTTTTAAAGGCCAAACTGGATTAAAATCACATTTCCCCCTATATTCTGTGCAAGCTGCCCATATATAGTCTTCTCCATAGCCTGTGTTAGCTTCACCTGTTTTCAAGTACTTGTCTCAGTTGATAATGGTTTGCTGTCAGTCCTATTACATAGGACATGGAGTGATGGCAGAGATCGCTATCTAATAAAAGGTTTCTTTCCTGTTCATTCATGCCAAAGTTCAAGCCTACCTACCACTCTTGTTGCTAAATGAATCAATACCACAAAGCATTTTTATAGCAGTTATACACTTGTTGACACTGATGTAAGGTGTACCACCTTTTAGGGTGTGGTAAATTTATAATTTATCAGTCTCAAAGAATAAATATAATTTACAAAGAAAGTCATTCATACTTTTCATACCTTCCTATATAACTGCTGGTAGGAACCTGTCTCATGCTTACAAGCTGTCATTTGGTAAAGCTAAATAGCTTGTTAGAGCTCTGGGCTGGAAGCTCTCTAGACACATAATTTCTAGGTAGGAGTTCTTAACTTTTTTTAATGTCTTGGATCACTTTGGCGTCTGTTGAAGCCTATGGATGCTGTTGTAAAATGCATGAAGTAAAATATATCAGTTGTTCTTAGTTCTCGAAGAGGACCAAAATGACATCACTATGTTAGAGTCAAGTTACAGTGTGTTCAGCTGGCTGATCAGACCAGTATAAGCTTGGAATACTTTACCACAGGTTGGGCACAAATAGTCCATGTGAACACTTGGGGAGAATTTTCTGACTTGGTGTTATCTCATGTTTCTCTTGAGTTTCTTCAATTCTACTTTGCTCATTTGGAACTACACCCAAAGGGCTACAAAAATGTGCATACCCTTTGACCTAGCAATGTTGCTTCTAGGACTGTATCCCAAAGAGATCATAAAAATGGGAAATGGTCCCACATGTACAAAAATATTTATAGCAACTCTCTTTGTGGTGGCCAAGAACTGGAAATCAAGGGAGATGCCCATCATTTGGGGAATGGCTGAACAAGTGGTATATGAATGTAATGGAATACTATTATGCTCTAAGAAATGATGAACAGAAAGATGTCAGAGAGGCCTGGAAGGACTTATATGAACTGATATTGAGTGAAAGGAGCAGAACCAGGAGAACTTTGTATACAGCAACAACAGTGTACGAGGAATTTTTCTGGTAGGCTTAGCCCTTCACAGTAATGCAAGGATCTAAAAAATTCCCAGTGGACTCTTGAGGCAAAATGCCTTCCACATCCAGAAAAAGAACTATGGAATTGGACTGCAGAATGAAGCAGACTATTTTCTCTTGTGTTTTGTTTTGTTTTGTTTTTTCTCATGGTTTCTCCCATTCATTTTAATTCTTCCATGCAACATGACTAAGGTGAAAATGTGTTTAGTAAGAATGTATGTGTAGAACCCATATGAGATTGGATGCCATTTCAGGGAGGGAGGGGGGATGGGAGGGGGAGAAAAATCTAAGATTTATGGAAGTGATTGTAGAAAACTGAAAACAATAAATTAATGATTTGTAAAAAAGGAAAAAAATCTGCTTTGCTCATAGAGCACAATACTTTATTTGATGAGAGCACACCATACAAGTTGTTCTGGTGCCAGTGTCTCCCATATCAGGCAAGCAGTTCCAGAGTTCATCAGAGAGACCTTGAGAGTATCCTTGTATTACTTCTTCTGACCTCCATATGAGCACTTGCCCTGTGTGAGTTCACCATGAAGTAGCCTTTGTAGGCAAGCCCATCAGAGTGCCTGGTACCTCATCTTGTCAGATAATCTTCAGAATCTTCCTAGACAATTCAAATGGAAGTGATTTAGTTTCCTGACATGGCACTGGTATCCCATCCAAGTTTCATATAACAGTGAGATCAGTGAAATGGCTCTTAGACCTTCAGTTAGGAAGTCAGTCTAATATCTCTTCTCTCCTACACTTTCCTTCAGAGCCTCCCAAATGCTGAGCTAGCTCTGGTGGTGCATGTATCAACCTCATTATCAATATGTACCTCCCTGGAAAGTATACTGTCAAGCTAAGTGAACTTACCCACAGTATTCAAAACTTCTCTACTTGCTGTAACTCATGGTTCCATGTATGGATGGTATAGTACTGGCTGGTGGAGTACCTGTATTTTCTTGGTGTAAATTGTTTTTGCCAAAATTAGCACAAGCAGCAGAGAATCGATTCATATTTTGTTGTATCTCAGTTTCAGGGACTGCACTAAGTGCACAGTCATCTGCAAAAAAAAAAAAAAAAAATCATGCAGTAACACTTCCTCCACATTAGTCTGGGCCCTGTAGCCTTTTCAAGTTGAAGAGTTTACCACCAGTGTGGTAGCTGACCTTGATGCTGTGTTCATCCTCATTGAAGGCTTTTGACAACATGGCTGAAAATGTTATGCATGCTTGCATGGGATCAGGCATGCAGTCTCACAAGAGCATTGTCAACTATCCAGAACCTGGGAAAGCATGCTGTAGTGACATTGACATACAATGTTGATGAACTTTTCTAGGCAACCAAATTTTGACATAATTTTCCGTAAGCCCTCATGACTGACTGTATCAAAGGCCTTTTCATACCTATATACATTGTGTACAGATCTCTGTTCTGCTCCTGTCATTTCTTCTGAAGTTGTCAGGCAGCAAACACCATATTGACTGTTCTTCTTTCTGAAGCCATGCTGGCTCTCAGGTAGATGGCCATCTTCCAGGTGAAGCATCAGCCTATTAAGGAGGGTTCTGGCAAGAATCTTACCAGTAATGACTAAGAGAGACCCCCCTGTGATTGTCACAGGAAAATATTTCTTTAACCTTTATAAAGATGGACACTGGAGGCATCCTTGAACTCCTGGAATATAACCTTGTCATGTAGCCTAGAAAATTTCAGTCAGTTTTTATATGAGCAGTGGACCCCCTACCTTGCAGAATTCAGCTGGACTAGCATCAACACCAGGTGTTTTGCTGCAGGAGGGGAGCCTAATGCCATTCAGAATCTCTTCTTCAGTTGGAAATTTGTCTAGAGAGGGATTGACTTCAACCTGAGGTAAGCAATCAGTGGTCTCAGCGTTGACTGATGACGGTCTGTGGAGAACACTGTGCAAATGTTCAGCCCATTTCTCCAGGATCATGTCCTTATTACTAATCAATATGGTTCCATCTGCCCTGAGTAGTTGAGATGCACCATACACCTTTGGCCCACAAATAGCCTTCAGGACATCATAAAAAGTGCTTTGGATTGTTACTATCAGTTTGAAACTGAATTTTGTCTGCCTTCTTACCAATCCAAGAATTCTGCATCTCTCTAAGCTTCACTTGTATTTTACTTTTGATGGAAATGAATGCTGATTTCTTGGAGATGAATGAACTATCCTACTAGCATACCCTGTAGAGTTCTCATTTTTCATTTAGAAGCTTCTGAATTTCCCTATCATTTTCATCAAACCAGTCTTGATGTTTGTAGGTGTTCTAACCCAGATGAGCCAATGCAATGCTGTACCCCAAATCTCTGAAAGTGGTCCACTCCTTTTCTGCTCTACTGTTGCCAGCTGTGTATTGACTCAACTTTCCCTCCAAATTAGCAACAAACTATTCCTGCTCAGAGAAGTGTTCTAATCTGATGACATTAAGCCGTCTAGATACATTAAGCCTTGAGGACACGACTTTTGTTGAATGTGAATATTTAGCTTAGGGCAGCTAGGTGGTGCAGTGGATAGAGCACCAGTGCGGGAGTCAGGAGGACCTGAGTTCAAATATCACCTCAGACACCTGACTCACTAGTTGTGTGGCCTTGGGCAAGTCACTTAACCCCAATTGCCTCATCCTGGGTCTTCTCCAGTCATCCTGATGAATATCTGGTCACTGGATCCAGATGACTCTGGAGGAGAAGTGAGGCTTGTGACCTGCACAGCCCTCCCTCACTCAAAACAAAGTCAAGTGCAAGTCATGTCATCATTTCTCTGATGGCACGGTCTTCTTTGGCAACAAGGGACGAACACACACATTTAGCTTGGAGAGGTTAAGTCCAGCACTCTGTGCCACGTTACCTTCCTCACTCTCACATCCTGTTTGTGACTTCTTGCATAGGATTATGAAGAAAAACAATTATTTTCAAATAGAATTTTAAAGATTTTTTCAAACAAGTTCACAAACCACAGGTTAAGAATCGTTCCTCTAGAGCTGGAAGTGATAGGTATGCTAAGTAATGATAGAACTTGTCACTACTGCAGTTTACTTCATGGGCATAACCAAATCCCCTGGCTAATTTGGTATAGAGGTAGCCAGGCAGTATAGCATTTGTAGTTCTGGGCTTAGATCCGGAAAGACCTACGTTTGCGTTCTGCCTCAGATACTTACTTACTAGCTGGTGTAACTCTAGGTAGGTCATGGTTTCTGTAGATGGGACTAACATCAGCTCCTGCCTCACAGGGTTGCTACAAAAAATCAAACAGATAATATCACAAACCTTGAAGTGCTATGTAAATGTTGGCTATTGTTATTGTTACTTGACAGGTTGTAGATCTAGGAGTTGAAAATGTACCTTTTCTGGAAATTATATCATTAAAGTAATATTTTTTTAAAATATTGTTAAAATCATTAAAACCTTGTATTTCATTCACCTTTGTATTTTCAGGAGGGGTTCCTCCCCCCAACACATACACTGTTTTCATGTTTTTAATAAATATTTGTAGGACTAGCCCCTTCCTAAAAAAAAAAAAAAAAAGTCTTAGCACATCCTTTTTGTCTCTTTGTGTGTGTATGTGTGTGTGTGTGTGTGTGTGTGTGTGTGTGTGTGTGTGTGTGTGTGTGTGTTGGTTAGATCTTTTTTCCTTGAAAAGTTTTATTGGTGATCCTTTTTTTTTTTTTTTAAATATCTCTTGCCCTTCTCAATGACTAAGTCTCCCTGGTAATAAGTAAGAAGTTAAACAAAAATTAATTCATACACTGGCCATGTCACCAAATCTATGTCTCGTATTGGATCATTTTTGTGCTAAACAGTAAGAAGTGTGCTTCCCCATCTGTGACATCTGAAGCCAATAGGGTCACTGCATGTAAATGAATTTTGAAGTTTTTTAGCGTTGCTCAGCGATGAGTTAATGTTAATGTAGTCATTGTGTAAATATTAAGAGTTATTTGAGCTGCTTGTAAATCCTTGCTAATTTCTTTGGGAAGGAGTTTTCACAAATCTACACTTTGAAAGCAGTGCTATTTATGTAGCTCTGAATTAGGAAAAGCAATCCTCATAATCCTTTTTTCCTCTTTGAATTTTATGTAGGATTTGACCCAACAGATCAATCTAAGCCCTAAACAGCACCACACTGCTCTGGGAAACCTGCTGAAGAAAATTTCAAAGAATGAGATGGCCAACAATGAAATGATACGATGGGGGCTATGTCTGGATACAGATGTGCATAAGGCAAGCTGGAAGAACGTGGGATGGGGGTCAGAATCAGTACTAGAGATTCAGGGAACATTAGGAAAATGAAAGGAGTGATATGCATATGTTAAATGCTTTTGATTTGTTCTGGAGCACCTTTTCTAGTCGTAATTTTTCTTTTTGGGTTTCCATCAAACTTGAATTTTCTTAATCTAATTTTTCAGTGTCTTTCATAATTTTTTCCACATTTCCGGGGACATAGGCTATATTTTGTCAAACTAGAACTAAGGATGCCATTTGGCATTTACTATACTTAAGTCTTCTTTAAGGTTTTATATGATGTGTTTTGCTTTCAGGATTTCTGTGGGTTATTTTTCTTTTTCCTCATCCAGATACGACTTTTTCTGAATACAGACCATAGAATTTTCAGATTGTCCTGTTTTCTAATTCTTTTCTGATCTTTCCATCCTAAAGGCTGTCTGGGTCCTGTGCTTTGTAATTTCTTCTTTTTGTCTTTTGTGGTCTTCTATCCTCCATCCTGTCCTTTATTTTCATTCTTTATGTATTAATTGTGATTATCTTGTAGTGCTCTTATCTCAGAGTCTCTGGGTTGGAAGAGCACTTAGAGACCAATCAGTCCTACTTCCTCTTGGCCATGGCAGCTTGTGCCACTTTGGGACAGCTCTTTACATCAAGCCTAAGTTTACTTTCTGTAACTTCTCTCTAACGATGCATTCACGGGATGCTCTCCCTTCTCTCTGCTTCCTGACTTCTTTGGCTTCCTTCAGGTCCCATCTCAAATCCCAGCTTGGTCAAGAGGTTTTTGCTGGTTTCCTTCAGTGCTAGCGTGGAGATTCCTTTCCATTTACACTGTGTGCATTTTGGTTGTACGTAGTTGTATCATGCTATCTCCCCCATTAGAATGGGAGCTCCTTGAGGACAGGATCTGTTTTTTGCCTTTGTTTGTGTCCCCAGTGCTTCACACAATGGCTGGCATGTAGTAAACGTCTATTAAATGCTTGCTGACTGATTTAATCTCTCTGGGCCCCAGTTTTTTCATTGGTAAAATGAGAGTTTGGACCAGATGGACAAGATATGAGGTCACTTTGAGCTTTAAATTTGTGACCCTGTGGAATCCATTCAGATGGTCAAATGTTCTTCACTGTGCATCCCTCCTTGAGTACCTAAATTTTCATATACATCTACTAAATGTAAAAAAAAAAGTCATCTTGACCTAATTCATAAGAGTTTAGGCAAATTTATTTTTACGGACCTAGTTGGGTGTATTCCATTTTAGTCCAAGAGCCCTTCTTTCCTGTATTTCCATATCCCTTTTGTTCTTAGCTTTTATCTACTCCTTTTAGTTTTTATGTCTTATAACTAGCTATTTTTATTCTAGTACTTAGAGTGACCTTTGTTTAGCATTAGCCTTTAACTTCATAAAATATTGCCCTATGAGACATGCTCTTTTACTCCTTTGTTTTTTCTTTCCTTCCAGTATTTGTTCTTTGAAAGGCTTATTCATCTCTTTACCTTGAAGAAACCCATAGGAATCCAGTTTATATTTCCATATAAAGCACCAGTGGGTTCTAATTTAAAAGATTTCTCTTCTCATAGATGATTATAATTCATAGTATGTGATACTTTTCATATTATCATATAACTTGAAAAATAAAGTGTTCATCAGGTCTTAGAGAGAAAGGTTAACTGAATAAGGGTTAGATAAAATTTCATGGAACAAGTGTCATGTGAGATAGGCCACAAATACTGGACTATTCAGCTTCACCTATTCAGCAGGTGAAGAGGAAAAAGAGAGGCATTTAAAGCAAAGAAGACAACGTGTGCAAAAGAAGTGGGGTGGGAAAGCAGTGTTTCTTTGGATGGCAGAGAATAGTTCATTTTGGAATGTAGAATGCATGGTGGGGGTAGCATGAGATGAGGCAGGCAAGTTGGTGCGGCACAGGTTGAAGGACCTTGAATACCAGGCAGAAACATTTGAACTTCACTCAGGAGGCTCTAGAGAGTCTCAGAAACTTTTGGACAGAGGGGTAGCATGAAGAAAGAGTATTCTGGCAGCAGTAAGGATATCTCTTGGGGGCATTGTGGGAGATGCAAGGTAGAGCGGGGATTCCCTAGAAATTTCACCTCCAATTGGTTAGCATTAACATATTCCTTAACAGCTTCCTTATTTTTCCTGACTCAGTGACTGTGTTTATCCTAAAATTTGCCAGTCTCAAAACTCATAGTTTAATCAGTACTTTGTATGTGATTTACCTACATCTTTTGGTGTTCCCTCCTTAGACTTATTATTTTTCATTTAGATTTCAGGGCGTGTTTTACCAATGGAAAGAATAAACTTGAGAAACAGTTCATTTATCACCTCTCAGGAGTTAAACTGGACTAAGGAAGTAACCCGAGAACCTTCCATTTTAACAGTGAGTAATTTGCCAAACTGACAAAGAGAATTTTAGCATTCCTGAGGCTCTGACAAATGAAGCAAGAAGACTGTATTGCCATTTTTATAAAGAGACTGCCAGCCAGATGGTTGATTGTGGATTCTGAATTCCCATCCCAAAGGATTCACCTTCTATGCTAACTTACTGGCTGGTAAGGCAGCAGAAATAGTACTCTCACCGATCACTGATTCCTCAAAGTGAACCAGAGCCATCGTGTTGACTTACTGTTGGTCTGGCTGAAGGACAGTGAGTGACAAGGGAGTCCATTGCCCTCTTTTACACTTCTTTCTTCCAAGGATATAAAAAGGGAGCCACTAGAATCCAGAGTTACCACCATATTAAAGTGCAGTTTGTGGGAGAAGACAGCAGGGAAAATATGCTTTGCTGGCTACCTGGTCTTAATAGTTCTGTCCCTGATAGAGTACAGCAGTTCTGTGGTAGAAATTAGATAAGACAGGACAATAATTAGGCAATCACAGGGAGCCAGGAGTATATATGCAGTGAGCAAATCAAAGACCTGAAAAGGGCCTTCAGACTGTCAACTTGGGACTGTTTAAGAGTGTTTTCTAGTGTTTGCTTAAGACCTATTTTGCAGACCTATGCTATACTTAAACATTTGTGGCTGTTCCCAGGTTCCTATGCATTTCTGGGCACTGTTTTACCCAAAGAGAGCTGTTGACCAAGCCCGAGATTTGGTTGGTATGTTGGAGAAGATAGCTGGTCCCATTGGTATGCAAATGAGCCCACCTGCCTGGGTTGAACTAAAGGATGACCGGATAGAGACCTACATTAGAACCATTAAATCCATGCTGGGAGCTGAGGTAAATAAGTTTGACTTATAACCCTTTAAAAATTGTATTCATAATAATCACCTATTTTTTTTATTAGCCTTCAGTTAGTAATTCGTGAGAATCTGTCTTGCTCATGTCTACTTGAAATATTATATACATGCAAACATGGTTGGCCTTTTTGGCTTTAAGCTGTTGTCATCTTTCTTATTCCCTAACTTTATTGCAGTCTTTCTTCCTTATAGACCTTAGCTTCAGCTGTTACAATATAGTGTCCAAGAGAGAGCACCTGATTTGGCTTTTGTTAATTATCTAAGGGATTGAGTGTGCTAAGAACTGTGGTGAATGAAAGATGAAATGACTGAGGAAACAAAGGTTTGATCTTCTGAGCAAATCGATTTACTAAGTAATGCCTGCCAATTGCCTAACAAATTGGGACCAGGCTTCTTTGGCTCAGGGCTGGATCCTGAATCCTGGGGGAGACAGACTTTTATATGTTAAAAACAATCAAATAAGGCCAGTTAATTAAAAAGAAACAGCAAAACAATAGATAATCTGGTTTCTAATGGGATGAAAGATTAGGAACTTTCCAAGTTGGGAGGGAAAGAGCAAACAGGGACAATTCCCTGAATTCAGAAAAAGGGGTATCCCACTCTCCTCAAGTGTCTCTAAACAGTCCAAGGAATGTGGAAATAATAGCTGACTGATCAGTCCAGAGCCACTTTCTAGATAAGACATAAGGGTAGCTTGAGATGTAAAATTGTGAGAAAATGCCTTGTATCAGTGTTTGAATGTGACTGGGTTTCTGGTCAGCGCAGTGTAGTTCTTTGATTAAGGGTCTCTAAACAGCAGGCAGAGATGGTCCAGCTTCCTAGCCATACCAGGGCTAGGTTCAAACAATACAATAAGGTTTTCTCCTACTTCTCATAATTGAGTAAACTTTTCTCACAAGACAGAATTTGAACTAGACCCATAATTGAATACAAAGGGAACTGAGCTAGCTCCAGAATTGAGTCACAAGATGGAGTTACTGTGGTTCACTCAGTTCCCACAATTAACTACTTACTATCCTAATCCCCTGGTTCCCTCATTACAGAGCTGTTGGTGCCAGGAGCCATTTTGTGATGTTTATTGCTTAGCTGTTATAGCCTGCCTTGGTTCAGAATTCATAGTGGGCCAGTCTAGACTGGCCCATCAGACAAAAGTACCCCGATTAGCTAGCAGTAAGTAACTTTTGTAGTTGAGCAGGTCATGGCACACACAACTTTTTTAACCCTTTAAGCAGTTGGTAAACCACCCCAAGGAAAAGGAGAGAAAGGAGCAGGTTTTGAGAAGTGGATTTTAAGTCTGATGAGGCCAGTGATAAAAGTGGATTACCTTGATACAAAGGCAGGGTGACAGAGGCATTGAGGTATGAAAACAGTGTTTTTCATGCTGTTATTTTTCTGAGATCAGGTGATAGACATCTTTTGGGGGGGGGGGGCATGGCCAATGCAGGAATTTGTTTTGATTGACTATGTATGTTTGTAATAGGGGTTTTGTTTTCTTTTTTTTTCCCCAGTGGGAGTGGGTAGAAGTGAGGAAAAGAAGACAGATCTTCATGAAAATGAAATAGAATTTAACTTACAAAAGAATAGTGTTCCTTTTGATGGCAGAGAATAGTCCATTTGAGTATAGAGTATACAGGGGCAACACTGGATGAGACAGGGAATTTAGAGTGGCACCAGATTGAGGGGTCTTGAATAGCAGTAAAGGAGTTTGAACTTTACTTAGGAAGCAATAGGAGTTTGCAGAAACTTTTGCACAGAGGAGTGTCCTGAAAAGATATGTGCTTCAGAAAGATTGTTCTGGAAACTGGAAAGATGAATTGAAAAGAGAAGACTGGAGCCAGGAAAACTTGCTAAGCAACGGTTACAATGATGATTAGTAACAAGGAGAGCCTCTACCATGGTATTGGCGTCTGAAATGAACAGATGAATGGTGGGGATTGACATCTGTCTGTTTATGAGAAATGGAGAAGAAACAGCTGAGTTTTGGAAAGGCTGGCTGCACAGCAGGCAGTGCACAGTCAGTGTCCAGAGCTCAAGATTAAGGTCACAACTTGACATACAAATGAGAGAGAAGGTGAGGAGGAGGAGGAGGAGACAGGCCAGGGCAAAGCTGAATTCAAGATGGAAAGGCTATGGGAGGCATGGTCTGCAGTCTGGGGGTCTTTGACCCGTGGGGGCACCTTATGCAGAGGAGCAAAACATGGAGTCACAAGGCAAGGTTTAAGTTCTAGCTCGGCCTTGAACTAGCTGTGTGACAGTCTGTGAATCTGAGTGGGCAGATAGAGACCTGGTTACAGGCACATGAGGAGCTGGTGATGCTGGGAGCAGATCTTTGAGGGAGTCCTGGCCTGGAAATTTATCAGTCTAAATTTAAAATGTCTGAATGGTCACTTTGGGTCTTTAAGGATCAAACCAAAGAGTAGTATAAAATATCTTCTACTATTTTCCTCAAGCAAGGGTCAGAAATCTGGAGCAGTGTATGTTTATATGCCTGCAAGCTAAGAATGGTTTTTACAATTTAAAATGCAACAAAACTTTATTTGAAAATATAAAAACCATTCTTACTTGGGGCATTTCAACCTCTGATCTAAAGCACACAAATCATAATGGAGCCTATAAAGAAATTTGGTATAGCCTCTTATGAGCATAATCCTAAAGGCCCCATTGCAGAAAAATGGGGGTGAAAGAAGGCTAGGAAAATGGTTAGTAAGGATTGTTAGGAAGGCAATTCAAGATAAGAATTGTTTCAAGAAGTTTAGCGGTGAAGGTAGTGGTGAAGGAGATGAATAGTAGGCATGTGAAGGGCAGGCTTTTTTTTAACACTGGGAAAACCCAAGAATCACGGTAGGCAGATGAGGAGCTGGTGAAGAGGGGAAGTCTGGAGATGTAGTCAAGAGAAGGAATGTTGCTTGTGTTAAGCTTTAGAGGGAAAGGAATCAGGGATATTATTAGGGTAATTAGCCTTCATGCAAAAATAGCACTATTATCTATTGTGTGATGAGTGAGGACAATGGACTAAAGATACTAAGATGGTTTGATGAACCAACGGATGAAGCTGAGGGAGCCCGCATCACGTGGCCTCAGTTTTCTTAGTGAAACAGGAGATTATAATGGGAGTAGTTTGTTACAATACAACAAATTTTTAAGTGCCTACTCTGTGAAGAGCCTTGTGCTAATAAGCCCTAAGAATATTGTTATGATTCTCTCAGCAGCATCAGAATTCACTCATTGATGTAGTACTCCTGGTCTCTCATTTATAGTATCCATTTTCTTTTCTTTTCTTTCTCTTTTTTTAAAATTATTAAATTATTTTATTTGTTTTCAGTATTCTACAATCACATCCATATATCTTAGATTTTTTTCCCCTCCTTGCCCCCTCCCTCCCCACTCCCTCCCTGAAACGACATACAGTTTCATATAGGTTCTACACATATAATCGTATTAAACATTTTCATCTTAGTCATGTTGCATAGAAGAATTAAAATGAATGGGAGAAGTCATAAAACAAAATGAAACATAATACAAAAGAAAATGGTCTACTTAATTCTGCGATCAAATTCCGTGGTTCTTTCTGTGGATGTGGAAGGCGTTTGGCCTCAAGAGTCTATTAGGAGTTTTTTAAGTCCTTGCATTGCAGTGGAGTACTAAGTCTACCAGAAAAGTTCCTAGCATACTGTGGTTGTTGCTGTGTACAACGTTCTCCTGGTTCTGCTCCTTTCACTCAGCATCAGTTCATAAAAGTCTTTCCAGGCCTTATCCATTTTGTTTTCAGTCTTTGGAGAGAGAACGTTCAGTAATACCCATGCTAGCTAAAGAACAACTTTACCTAGCATAAGCTTTATTTAACTTACTTTACATTGGCCCTGTTGGTCTTTCTGCCCTCTCTTAAGGCAAACAGATTCTAATTCTGCTTTATTTTCTCTCTGCATAATTAGAGAAGTATTTTGATGTACCATGGGGACATTTATTCCCTGAGAAAAATAATTTCCTTCTTTCACCTCTGTTAGTAGTAGTTAATTGTTAAGGAATCATTTTATTTTTTGTAGGAACAGATACCTTACTCTATAGTTTTAAGCATTAAGGGGATTCTGATAGAAAAACTCTTCCTTTTCTTAACAAAATTAAGGATGAAACTTGTGGAGTTTCTCTTGAAATCTGGAATTTGAAAAGGCACTTGTGGATTTTAGAAATGCCTATTGAAGTCACATTGGTGAATGGAGCTATGTATCTGTTTGAATTGCCTTCCTGACAATCCTTACTAGCCATTTTCCTAGCCCTCTTTCACCCCCTCTTCCTGCAATGGGGCCTTTAGGATTATGTTCTTAAGGGGCTATACCAAATTTCTGTACAGGCTCCATTGTGATTTGTGTGCTTTAGACAAGAGGTTGAAAAGTCCAAGGTAAGAATGGTTTTTATATTTTTAAGTAAAATTTTGTTGTATTTTAAAAATGTAAAAACCATTCTTAGTTTGCAGGCATATAAACACACACTGTTCCAGATTTCTGACCCTCATTTGAGGAAAATAGTAGAAGATATGTCATACTACTCATTGGTTTGATCCTTAAAGACCCAAAGTGACCTTTCAGACATTTTAAATTTAGATTGATAAATTTCCAGGCCAGGACTCCCTCAAAGATCTGCTCTCAGCATCACCAGCTCCAAAAAACTTATCCTTGGAAATTTTGAGAGATTAAGGCAGTTGTGCTAGAATTCTCATTTTAATTCTTGATGGGTGTTGCTGAGATCTCAGTGCCTTCAGCACCACTCTGTCACTCACCACAACTACTACAGCAGCCTTTCAAGAGGAGCCTTCAAAATGGATTTCCAGACACATCTGCCTGCAGAGACAAAAAACAAACTAACAAAAAGTCTTCCCATCCAGGAGGATCTCTGAGATGATCCAATATTGGTCCATATTTAAGAAACTCGGAACCTGAGGTACTTGATTTATTGCTCACTGTTAAGGACTCTTTTGTGTTCCTGAGCAGTGAATGCCCCAAATAACGGTCCCAAGAAAGGGCTTGGCTTTCCAGTGCAGAATTCTGACATATCTGTTTTGTTTTCTAAAGGGGAAAGTTCAGATGGTGGTTTGCATCATCACAGGCACACGAGACGATCTGTATGGGGCCATCAAGAAGCTGTGCTGTGTGCAGTCTCCAGTGCCCTCACAAGTGAGCTGGGGTTAGCATGGGGGATTCAGAAAGCTCAACCCCAAGATTTCTTTGGGATGTTGAGGAGATGGAGAAAAATATTTTGTAGAACACTATCAGAACTCGGATTGTATTCTGGCTCTGGTTACTGTCCTTCTGATGAGAGGGGTCCAGATGAGCAACATATGTCCCTTCATGAATGCTCAGCTCATTGCCCACATTTGGTTAGTAGTTTTGCCTCTTGAGAAGATAAGCCATGATAGCTTTTACAGGGCTGATTCTTGGGAATGTGGGCTTTGCTTTGAAAAAGAAAAGTGGTTTTTCTCCATTAGCTTTGCTCAGAAATATTTTTTCATTTTTTTATGAGATTTTGAAAGTTTATTTCCCTTGAAAACCCAAAGTTGAGGTTGTTCATAAGATAATGGCACCTACCAACTATAATTTCTTGAAAAAAAGTAATATTCACTATTTTATATTGATTTCTGATCAGATTAGTATAAAATGAAGGGGTTCTGATTTTTATTTTTTTAATTTCTTTTCATCTTAGGTAATCAATGCTCGAACTATTGCACAGCCCACCAAGCTATGGAGTGTGGCCCAAAAAATTTTACTACAGATTAACTGTAAATTAGGTGGAGAACTTTGGGGAGTGGACATTCCATTGGTGAGTGGAACTTAAATACACAGTTCCTGGATAAAAAGTGAGATATTTGTACCCATTCATATTAGTCTTCCTTAAGAGTCCAAAATAGTTGTTTTCATAGTCTTCAGGTACCTTTTTAGCTTTCTTACTTCCACTGCTTGTCTTTAGCACTGGCCATTTTCCTGAGTGACCTGTTTCTTTGTAGAGGAAGTAAAAGTCAGGTAGGTAGTAATTTATCCCATTCTTTAAAAATAGCTCTTTAGCATATAAAAGATGCTAGGTGGGATGTTTTGGGGATCAGATAGTAAATGAAGGGAGGACGTGATAGGCTGTTCTTTTTCTCTTCCAGAAACAACTGATGGTGATTGGGATGGATGTTTACCATGACCCCAGTAGGGGGATGCGTTCTGTCGTTGGCTTTGTTGCAAGCATCAATCTGTAAGTGCTCCTTATATTTGGTTCCTCTAATGTTTCACCTTATTTTGGTTATGTGTTATATGGGCAACTATTATATGGGCAAAATGATATGCCTGGTTACTCTGCTTATTTGAGGAGCCAAGACCAACACATATGAAAAGTTATTATAAGAACATATAAAACATTGTATAATTAATAGATGAGTACTGTAACTCAGAAAACGGTTAGATCTCTTTGGACAGTAGCATTCAGTAACAGAGGAAGTAGGCAGTGAAAAGGGCCCTGCAGAATAAGTGAGGACATAGGAGTTTTGGAGTGGAGTCTGAGAACTTGAGTTTAAATCTGTTACCTCTGTGGTCTTGAGCAAATCATTCACCCACTCTGGATCTATATGTAAGGTGAGAGGGTGGGACTACTTGATCCCAAAAGTCCCTTCTAGCTCTAAACCTATGGCCCCATGAGATGTTCATTATTGGAGTGGATAGTTTGTTTTAGGGG
Organism: Notamacropus eugenii; assembly: GCF_028372415.1. NCBI lineage: Eukaryota > Metazoa > Chordata > Mammalia > Diprotodontia > Macropodidae > Notamacropus > Notamacropus eugenii. The sequence continues at coordinate 612,300,230 of NC_092872.1, read as the reverse complement.
AGAACAGATGAAAATTAGGTAGGTAGAGTGAAGACAGATTTTGTAGAATCTTGAAAGCCAGTCAGGGGAGTTTAAAGTTAAGGTGGTAGACAGGAGGTTATAATGTTAGGCTTTGAAGTAGAGAAATATAATTATATTCTGGGAGCAATATGCAGGGAAGCCCAACTTTGGTATATAATTAAGGAAATTAGATTAAACTAGGAAGAGATTAATCAGATGGACAAATAGATGCCCATTTTTTACAGCATGTCAGGGGACTATTTTAAAAATCAGGTAGAGAAGTAGTGTGAGTCTAGACTGGCATATCGTCAATTGGAATGGAGAAGAGAGATTCAAAAGAAATCTTGAAGGAAGAATTCATGAAATTCAATAACAGCCTTAATATGAGGAATTATTAATTTCAACAAATACTTACTATAAGCCTGGAGAATATAAAGATGACTCACGTTTTGATGTTTCAGATAATCACAGTATCTCTGAGTTAGGAACCTTCAGAGACCATTTAATGTCCAACCTGTACTTGGCCAATGAAACCCTCTACAAATACCTCTAATAAGTGGTCAACCAGCTGAGTGCCTATATTGTCATTAGCATTAGTCATTGTCCTAAAGGATCTGTTTCTTTGTATAGGAAGTGAAAGTCAGGTGGGTAATCATCTTCATTTAGGTTGCTGAGAGACAGGAATAAACACATCACCTACTAAGTGCATTCTATTTTGGGACAGCTTCAATTACTAGGAATTTTTTCTCTACATTAAACCTAAATCTCTCTTATGAATCTTTCCACTCAGTGTTCCTAGTTCTGCTTTCTGGACCCATGCAAAGCAAATCTTAATCATCTTTTCCATGAAAGCTTTTCCAATTCTTGAAGGTGTAGATCATTGTCCCATAAATCTTCTCTAAGTTAAATGTTCTTAGCTTCTTTAGCTGGGTCTCCTGTGGCATGATCTCTCCTCCCCTTATAATCCTAGTCACCTTCTTTAAGACACAGCCTACATTGTCAGTGTCCTTCCTAAAATGTTCTCTCCAGATCCAAACATAATCCAAGGGTGTTAACCAGGACAGAAAAAGCAGGGCAATTAACTTTTAATCCCAGAAGCAATGCTTTATTGATGCAGTTTAGGAAAGCATTTTTTAAATTGTTATTTCACCCTGTTGATTCATACTACTGTTCTTTCAGGCCACTGAAGCTCTGAGACCTTTTTTCACTTGAGCCGCCAAGCCTTCTCCATCTTGTACTAGAGAAGGTGATTGTAACCCAAATGGAGAACTTTCCGTTTTATTTTATTAGATTCAGTTAAGTGGCTGCTAAGTAGTGAAGTGCATAGAGTGCTGAACTTGGAGTCTTGCCTAAGACAGTTGCTGAGCAGCAGCTCTGACTGTAGGAAGTTATTTTACTTCTTTCCACCTGTTTCCTAAATTCCAAAATGGGAATAATGATATTGTGTACCAGACCAGGGTTGTTGTGAGGATCAAATGAGATAAGATGTGAAGCATTTTGTAACCCTTCACATGATCTAGACATGCAAGCTGTTATTATTTAATCATCCTATCTGTTGAGGTCATTTCATCCAGTTAAGTGAGCTCTTCCTCCCAATCTCATGAGGGTTTGAGATAATGAATGTAAATCACCTTGTAAATCTTAAGGTACTTTATAGATTTAGGTGTTTTTTTGGTTTTCTGCTCCTTGTTAACTGGTTATGTTCTATCCAGAGAGTCCTGTTGCCACCTGGCAGGTGAGGGATCTGGACAGGGAAGTCAGTTTTCTAAAGAAGATAAATTAAAAAAAAAGAAGATAAATTAAATTGAGTTTGAGGTAAAAGTATTACTGCCAAATGAAAATAGTCTTTAAGTGGTCAAAGACATAGGGGCCTTGAAACACTGCCAAATGAAAATAGTCTTTAAGTGGTCAAAGACATAGGGGCCTTGAAACACTGATTAGAGGGTTGTGGAAGTATATGACTTATTAAATGGGACCTTAAAGGTTGTCTAATTTAACCTATGTCATTCAAAATCCCTCCCCCATCCCACTTAACATTCCTGAAAAGTGGTTATCCAGCTTCTGCTTGTAGATTCCTAGCAAGGTGGAAACTTATTACCTGATGAGTCAGCCCATCTGTTTTTGTACCACTCCAGACAAAATTCTTGTATTAAGCTAAAATTATTGTTATAATTTCTACCAAGTACTTGATGGATCCACACAGGTTAAGTTTAGTCTTTCTTCCAGAGCGCATCACTTCAAATGTTAGAAGCCAGTAAGCTTGTTATGCTTTGGGGCTAACATGATCATATCTCCAAGTTTTCTTTTATTCTGTTTGTTTCTCTCATACCATAGGTATGGTCCTTGGTCTGGGAGCTCTAAATTTAGCTGTGATATTCCTTAGGGTTTTCATTTTGAAATCTCTTTTAGGAATTGATCAGTAGATTCTTTCTGTTTTATTTTACCTTCTGGCTCTAAAATATTGGAGCAGTTTTCCTTTATAATTTCTTGAAGTATGATATCTAGGTTCTTTTTTTGATCATAGCTTTCACTAATTCTTAAATTATCCCTCCTTGATCTCTTCTTCAGATCAGTTATTTTTCCAATGAGATATTTGATATTTCATATTTTCTTCTATTTTTTTCATTATTTTGACTTTGTTGTATTGTTTCTTGATGTCCATTTGGCTAGTTCTGCTTTTTAAGGAGTCCTTCTCTTTAGTGAATTTTGTCCCTCTTTTACCATTTGATTAATTCTATTTCTTAAGATTTTCCTCTTCAGTATTTTTTGTGCCTCTTTTGCCAAGCCATTAATTCTCTTTTTCATAATTTTCTTGCATCACTCTCATTTCTTTCCCATTTTTACCCTACTGTACGTATTCCTTCAGTAATTCTCGTTGGACTTCTGTATAATTTGCATATTTCTTTGAGGCTTTGCTTATATCTGTTTTCATAGTGTTATCTTCTTCAGAATTTGTGTCTTGATCTTCCTACCTCAATAGTAGTTTTTTTTGGTCAGGTTATTTTTTGTTTGATTGTTTGCTCATTTTCTAGCCTATTTCTTGCCTTTTGAACTTTATGTTAAAGTTGGGCTTTTTTGTGATGCTGTTTTCAGAGTTAGTCCTGGAGGCCTGCAAGTTTTTGTTGCTTCCAAGGTGGTATGATTTAGGAAGAGGTCTGGCCTTTGCTTTCCTGGTCTTCATTGTGGTCTTTACCCTGCTCCCCTGCAGCTGCAAGTGCTAGTGTTTCTCCCTGCCCTGGAACTGTGACCAAGGCCACTGCTCTCTTGTGACTGACTACAAGTGGTCCTCTCTGCCCAGGAATTGTGATCCAGAACTGAGGATGAGCAGTGGAGCTGTCAAACAACAACTGACCCTATGCCAAGTATCAGCTTAAAAGTCCCTTGTGAAAGGTCTCTTTCTGACCAGTTGTCTAATCCCTTTACCATCTTAAGGCTAAAAACACCCAAAATAGCTGCTGCCACAAGGTACACTCTGGGCTAGCCCTCACCCTTTTATCTCTCCTGCTGAGCTCCGAAGTTGTCTTGACCTTTTGTTGACTCTGCTACTCCAGAATTTGATTTAAAGTGTTACTTTAAAGTTGTTAGGAGGAGAATGTTGGGTGAGTTCAGCTGGGTTGCTGCCTCTAATCAATCAGCAAGCATTTATTAAGCACCTACTATGTGCCAAGCACTGTAGTAACACATTGCTTGGAACTGTAATGCTAATTCAAGACCTCATTACCTTTCACTTGGACTTATGCAGGAGATTCCTAACTAGTTACCCTACTTGCAGTCTTCCTCTTCTCCTACCCCCCCTCCATTTTAGTCCCATCCCGCACATACTGGTCTGATCACATAACATCATGTATGTGTACACACACACACACACACACACACACACACACACACACACACACACACACTCTGCACCAAACAAAAACCACATTAAATTGCCTGCTGTGCAAGACTGTCTCATAGTCAGAGCCAAGATGGCAGAATGGAATGGAATAGAATAAAATAAGAAGTTTAGCAAGCTATTCCCAACAAAACTCTTGCTAACAGATAAAAGAAAATGCACCAGACCAAATCCTAATGGGGAAATGAAAGAAAAAGTCAGCAGTGAATCATTTTTTCAGCCTACATCAACACAGGGTGGAGGGAGGAGGGGTGTCTGTGGATCCTGGGAATGGAGTCTGGCTAGAAGTATGCCATTCTGGTGTCCAGGGACTCCAAGAAGATGGAGGCTGTGCCCAGGGACAAGATGAGATCCCAGACCTCTATGGGGCACTGGAACTGCACACAGGGTGCAGGATTGTGCCCAGCTGTCGGTTTATTAACTTACTCCTCAGTTCTTGGTCAGACATCGAAGGCATGCTGGAGAAATAGTCTGCATCCAAGAGTGACATTCCTGAATGGGCAGCAGTTGTGAGCCATGGACTATACACTGAGCAAGGAAAAAGTTCATAAACAAATAGGAACAGTGTGGCACTGACCCATAGAGTGGAGTAGGATCTCAGCTTCAACTTTTATCCCTGTCTGAAGTCTGCAGCGCAATATTGAGGGCAGGAATGTAGACTAAAGGGAAGCTGTAGAAGAAGCTTGAGTTGAGTTTTGAATGAAATGATTGCTTCTGAAAGGCAGAAGTAAGGACAGAGCATATTCTGTGCAGGGAAACCCCAGTGAGAAGGATGGAGAAGGATGAAATGAAATCTGGGTAGTATGGGGGAACAGCACGAAGGCCAATGTGGGTACACTATGAGGTGCAGGTGGGCTAGAAAGGTAAGGGGAGACTAGACTGAAGGGCTGTAAATACCAGAGAATTTTCTCTTTCCCCAGAAGGGTAATAGGGAGTGTTGCATCCTCAGTGTCTAGCACAGCACATAGTAGGAGATTAATAAATATTGGCTGAATTAAAGTGAATCTCTCAAATTTGTTTGTAAAATCTTTGGGAATAAGAACCAAGAATTTTTTTGTCTCCCCCATAGTGCCTAGTACATAATAAACGTTGATTGGTTAATTACCAAACCTACCCTTTAGTGTCTGAGATTCAAACTTCCATGGATGTCTTTTCTCTTCTCTCTCTTTCCTTTATCAGCTCTCTCACCAAATGGTATTCCCGAGTGGTGTTCCAGATGCCTCATCAAGAGATTGTGGATAGCTTAAAACTGTGCTTGGTGGGTTCCTTAAAGAAGTACTATGAGGTGAGGAAAGCCAGACTTTTCTAGTTTTGGGATCTCTTCCTACTTGACCTCTGTAAATTAACAGCAAATATGATTTAGTAGAAGGAAACCCAAATCATATTTATTGGACTTCTTAAGCAGGTTCAAAGTTCAACAGTCTTAAGTTCAGCAGTTACTGGTACATATCAAACCAGGGGAAATAAGGTTTCAGTTTGGCAGTATTGCTTTCCATGTTTTCGACCTTATGCTCCTCTAGCAGTGCTGTTATCAGAGACTTTATTTAAATCATTAGTATGGCATACGAATTTACCTGATTCTTATGATGAGGTCATTGCCAACTGAATCCTCTCATCTTTTAATGAGTCAAATATAAATTTACCCCGTCACCCTAGACCAGATATCTAAAGTATACTGAGCCATGAGAACTGACACGTAACCTCCATTAAGCTGATACTGGGCTGGAGAAGTGGCCAGGCAATGTTCTTAGCCTGTCATAGAGGTGTTCACAGTACACCTAGATCTACGTGACTTGGCCTTCATAAGGATGGATTTAGCCCATGTGAAAAGTAAGCTATGAAAATTGTTTAAGACTAAATCTGGTCTGTAGAATTGTTCCTTTCATACATATGAAGAAGTTTTCTACTCCAACTTCCTGCCAACGAATTTAATGTCATACTTACAGCAGAATTTAATGATCTGTAGTCTACTTTTTTCCTGTAAAGACACCTGCGAAGCATCTTGTCATTTTAGAACTAAAAAGGATCTCATTTTACAAATAAAGAAGGTGGTAAATTATTTGTTTCATTCATACAGAAGCAGGGAGAGATAAACTGGAACCTGGGGCTCCTGACTGCAGGTCCCATTCTCTTTCTGTTACATCATGAGATCTCAGTGTAACTGCAGGTACAAGTCTTCCTCTCTGTTTCTTGGCTTGGCTTCTTTCTTCTTTTCTCAGAGCCACAGCCCTGTTTCAGCTCCTAACCACTTCTTTAATTACTGCCTAGAACAGCACCTGAGTCCAACCATGTACTAAATTCAGAATGAACCTGCTGTTTAGCTGAGCCTCAAAACAAAGCCAAACAATTGTTTTCAGTGTTAGTTTTTCAGAATGGAACCAAGGAACCAAACCAAAACTTGGGGGAGAAAAATCCTATTTTGCCATCATGTCATATGGAAATTTCTAAAATTGTTGAACTAGAATAAACCTAGATTAAAAAATCTTTTCTGAACTCAGTGATTCATTGCATTTGCCAAATCCACCTGCCTTCAACTTTTTGGCCTCCGTTCTGTGCTATACATAGCAGGAAGAATCATTTTCCTTAAATATATTTTGATGCCACCACTAAAGTTTGACTCTATTACCGCAGAATATAATTTCTTTCATATCTGACCAAACTGGAAAGCCTTTGAGTATGAGCCTGGGATAGCCTATAGACCTCTTATCTAAGAGGGACCAGAGGAAAGAGGCATCCCCTGAAGTTTGGCCATAGAGTGAATGAATTTTCTGTGCTGTACCATACCACTGATGAAAATCATCTACTAAGGCAAAGAGAGGTTATGATCTGTGTTAGAGAGAGAACCCATGCTGATCCTTAAAGTATTGAAGTATGTCTATTTTTATAATAGGATTTAAAACTAGAAGGGACTTTAAAAATCACCAAGTCCAACACACCTTCATGTTAACAGTTGAAGGAAAACAGGCCCAGAGAAGTTGTGACTTGCCAGTCATCACACAGGTCATAAACAGCAAAGTTAGGATTTGAACCCAGGTTTGTTCTCTCATTTCAAATCTAGTTCTCTTCCCACTTCTCTCCTGTTCCTCACAATCACTGAATGGCTCTCAAACAAAATTAAAACTCCTAATGATACATGGGTTTTAAGGTTCACAATCTTCTAATCTGTTATGCTTCTGTTATCTTAAATGCTAAGAATCTGGTGAAGTAAGAGGGATGAGTTAGTGGTCTGGCTGGAGCAGTGAAGAAAGCAAGACTATTCATCCTGGATTTTCTGGGGTATTCTCTTCTTTTAAGAAAAAGGAAAAAAAAGGAACATTCTTTAGCATATGTAGCATGTGCCCTGGTTTTCTAATTTACAGAATATGTTCATGACAGGCATAGTGAATGATGATTTTCTCATTGGGACTCACAGAATCAATATCTCATTACCTTATAGTTGTACCTTATGTTTAAGTAGAGTAGCATTCAGTAATATATTAGTTGTACTTAAATGTATTTTTTCATATCTGTATGATTAGATTATAAATTCTTTGAGCTTAGGGACAACGTCCTCCATTTCCTTTGTAACTAAAGTTTCTACAAGGTAGAAATTGCACGTTGTGTCTAGTAAAGGCTGCTAACTAACAAAAGGGATATCTTAATAGAAAACTAGAGTAGATCACTCAGTGGTCTATTTCTTACTTTTTTTTAAACATAAAACCAAGTGAAAAATTTTATTAATATTTTTCTGTGATTAGTTTAGAATGATCTCTGGTAATGCTTTTTGAAACTAAATTAGAATCTTTTTGTTTTCCACACTTAAAAATGCACTGCATTCTTCTTATCTTTTCTTATCTGCCAATTCAAGGAAACCGATGTGCCCATACCAAATGGTTATTTAACCCAAATATCTGGGCTGCAGATTGAGCTTATCCCTTAGATGAAAGTGTAGTTGAACAACCAAGATCACTAGGCATTCTGAGCTCCCCAGTCAGGTGTAAGAAGAGGACAGTTGAGTACTGGATATGCAGTGTTACCAGACATTACTGGTTACAAACCATTACTTCTGCCAGCTACTGTCACAAATATAGTAGGAATACCATTTCCTTCATACTCTGCTTTAATCTTTAGAGTTTCATCTGGTCCTTTATGGGTAGATGTTACTCAAAGTTCACAGGGAATTCCAGTTTCCACATGCCTTAATTTTTTCACAATGACCAAGATCAGAATTTGAGCCCATCAATACCACAACTCTGCATGGATTTTCCAATTTATGAAGCAACTCCACTCTTTCTGCAACCCATTCAGAGTTTTCCTTCATCATCTGGAGGTCTTCAGGAGTCACTTCCTTAAGATCTTGATATGACTGTTTGCCTTTCTGTTGGGCTGTATCACCAGATGGCCAGAGCCTCCAGGAATCATTATCAGTAACATCAGCAAGAACAATTTCTTTTGTAATTACTTCAACACCAAATTCAGTCTTCATGTCAACCAGTGTATAGTTCTGAGGTAACTAGGATTTTTCCAGTATTTCGAAAGTAGACTGTGTGGAATGTCCACTTCAGTTAGACCTATGTTAAGTCCAGCAAAACACCATTTTGCAACAATAACTTGTTCTTCAGACCACTGTGGATCATTGTTGGCATCATCTTTGAAAAACAACTCCAGGAGGGCGGAGCCAAAATGGAACAGAAAGATGCACATACTCTAGCTCTTCCCCCACAGCCCATAAAATACCTATAAAAAATAACTCTCAGCAGATTCTAGAGTAGCATAAGCCACAGAACAACAGAATGAAAGAGATTTCCAGGCAAAGGTAACCTGGAAGGCCGACAGGAAAGGTCTATCCTACAGGACACTGAGCGGAGCAGAGCCCAGCCCTGGCCATGTGGCACTGGGAGGAACAGGACTGGAACAGGCCTCCAGGGCAAAATCCCCAGGAGGGAGGGCCTCAGATCCCTCAACCCACAAGTGCCGAAGAAAGCTTCAAAGGTCAGTGAGAGGGCTTTCCCAACTGGGTGGAAAGGGAGCGGGTCCCCACCTCCCCCAACACTGGCCCCAGGTGGCGGCAGTGGCAGCAGTGGTGGCAGCAGCTGCAGTGTCCATCTGTGAAGCACTGGGGGAATTGAGCAGCTGATCTGAATCTCAACCTTGAACACTGTACCAGGGAGAGAAGGAGCATTAGGACCCTCCTCCTGACAAAGGATTCAGAAGTCAAATAACTGACTGGGAAAATACCCAAAAAAGGGGAAAAAAAAATAAGACCGTAGAAGGTTACTTTCTTGGGGAACAGGTATTTCCTTCCATCCTTTCAGATGAGGAAGAACAATGCATACTGTCAGAGGAAGTCAAGGCTTCTGCATCCAGTACCTCCAAAATGAATATGCAGTGGGTTCAGGCCATGAAAGAGCTTGAAAAGCGAGTCAACAACTTGCTAAAGGAGACCCAAAAAATGCTGAAGAAAATAACACCTTTAAAAATAAGTTAACCCCACTGAAAAAAGAGGTCCAAAAAGCCAATGAGGAGAAGAAGCCTTTAAAAAGCAGAATTAGCTAAATGGAAAAGGAGGTTCAAAAGCTCACTGAAGAAAATAGTTCTTTAAAAATGAGAGGGGAGTTGAGGGAAGCTAATGACTTTATGATAAGCCAAAAAATTATAAAACAAAATCAAAAGAATAAAAAAATAGAAGATAATGTGAAATATCTCCTAGGAAAAACAACTGACCTGGAAAATAGATCCAGGAGAGACAGTTTAAAAGTTATGGGCCTACTGAAAGCCATGATCAATAAAAGAACCTAGACATTATCTTTCATGAAATTGTCAAGGAAAACTGCCCTGATATTTTAGAATCAGAGGGCAAAATAAATATTGAAAGAATCCACTGATCACCTCCTGAAAGAGACCCAAAAAGAGAATCTCCTAGAAATATTGTGGCCAAATTTCAGAGTTCCCAGGTCAAAGAGAAAATATTGCAAGCAGCTAGAAAGAAACAATTCAAGTATTGTGGAAATACAATCAGGATAACACAGGATCTGGCAGCTTCTACATTAAGGGATCGAAGGGCTTGGAATAGGATATTCCAGAAGTCAAAGGAACTGGGATTAAAACCAAGAATCACCTACCCAGCAAAACTGAGTATATACTGTAATAACTGAATAACTGAAGTATACTGAAGTATACTTCAAGGGAAAAAACGGTCATTCAATGATATGGAGGACTTTCAAGCATTCTTGATGAAAAGACCAGAACTGAATAGAAAATTTGACTTTCAGACACAAGAATCAAGAGAAGCATGAAAAGGTCAACAGGAAAGAGAAATCATAAAGGACTTCCTAAAGCTGAACTGTTTACATTCCTACATGTAAAGGAAATATTTATAACTCTTGAGACTCTTGTCAGTATATACACACTCACACACAGCACAGGTTGAGTTGAATCAGAAGGGATGATATCTGTAAAAAAAAATAAAATTGAGGTAAGAGAGGAATATATTGGGAGGAGAAAGGGAGAAATGGAATAGGAGAAATTATCACTCAAAACATAAGAAAAATCTTTTTCAATGGAGGGAAAAAGAGGAGGTGAGAGGGGAAAAGTGAAGCTTACTCTCTTCACATATGGCTTAAGGAGGGAATAACATGCTCACTAAATGTGATATGAAAATCTATCTTAAGCTACAGGAAAGTAGGGGGGAAGGGGACAAGTGGGGTGAGGGGGATAGTAGAAGGGAAGGCAGATGGGAAAAGGGAGTAACTAGAAGTAAACACTTTTGGGAAGGGAAAGGTCAAATGAGAATAGAATAAAGGGGGGACAGGGTAGGATGGAGGAAAATATAGCAAGTCTTACACAACGTGACTATTATGAAAGTCTTTTGCAAAATGACATATATATAGCCTGTATTGAATTGCTTGCCTTCTCATTGGGGATAGGTGGGGAGGGAGGAAGGGAGAGAAGTAGGAATTCCAAGTATTAGAAACAAATGTTAAGAATTGTTATTGCATATAGCTGGGAAATAAGAAATACAGGTAATGGGGTATTGAAATTTATCTTGCCCTACAAGAAAAGAAAGAAGACGGGGATAAGGGAAGGGTAGGGTGTGACAGAAGGGAGGACACATTGAGGGAAGGAGTAATCAGAATGCAAGGTGTTATGGGGTGGGGAAGGGGAGAACTGGGGAGAAAATTTGGAACTCAAAATTTTGTGGACATGAATGTTGTAATCTAAAAATAAATTTAAAAAAAAGAACAACTCCACTTTAGTTGGGTAGAACTTGTATCCTTCTTTTTGACACCAGAATTTTTTTTTGAGAAAAGAAGCAGTTGCAATTCTTCTACATACCTATTCAATTGGAATCATTTCACATTGAGGTACAAATGAAAGCTGTCTCACCACATTTATTAGTGAAAGCAGTTGGATACCTGCTTCCTGCAACAACTCGAAAATCCATGCAGTTATTTTATTTGAGATTGCAGCTTTTCCATCCAGGTGATTTTTTTCTAGCTGCATTGCCTGCTGTGATCGGGTCTTTAGATTGCAAGAGGACTTTCCCAGGACTATCCAACAACTCTTAGACTTCTCATCAAGCTTCTTACCCATCTGCAGTCCTTCGGTGGTGGCCATTTCACTGGTTGTGGTGGGGGCTAACAGGAAGATAGGACTATTTCTTACTTTCACCAAAGAAAGGTGTAACTTCTTTGTGCCTCCGTTTCCCGGTCTCTAGCATAAGGAGAATAACAAGATCATAGACTCAGAACTGGAAGGGACCTTGAGATCATCTAGGCTAAATCTCTTATTTTACATATATACAAACTCTGAGAGCCAGAGAAGTCTGATGATTTGCTTGCAGTTACACAGGTAGTAAGTGACAGGGGTGGAATTTGAATCCAGGTCTTTGGATTTCAAAACCAATGCCCTTCCCATTGTACCCCTGTCTCAGAATGTGCAAATGAGTTATGTAACTGTATGTGAAGTATGTTAAGTTTCTCAGGAGAATGATATTGTAGACATGCATAAAAGTATGAAATATGATCTAAATTGTTGTTTTATTGCAGAAGTATTCATGGCAGGGTTCCTTTGATTTCAAGCATGTACATACTTTCAATTTAGGTACATTCTGTGCAGTGCATTATGCAGAATAAAGTTGAGAAATTGTCCAGTTTTATCTGTTTGGGCAGAATATACCTTCAGATGATATGGCAGTGGTGAACTTTGAATTCAGCAGTACTGAACAAGAACTAAAAATATCTTTTCCAATGAATTGTGAGCTAAACTATTAAAAAAAATGTGTATGCCACAAAAACCTAGCAAACTAGCTCACAGAGAAAAAGAACTTTAAATTTTTAAATAATAAATATAAATAAATAAGAACCTCAAAACATTCAACAAACTGGATGGTTATTTCATTTTTTTCAAGTTATGCTATGGTGTGTTGTTTAGCTACAGTTTTAAAGAATTAAACATCTGTATCCCAAAAGAGATAAAAAGGAAAAGGACCTATATGTGCAAAAATATTTGTAGCAGCTCTTTTGAGGATAAAGAATTAGAAGTTGAGGGGATGTCCATCAATTGGGGAATGACTGAACAAGTTGTGGTATGTGATTATGATGGAATGCTCTTGTACTGTAAGAAATCATGAGCAGGATGCTCTCAGAAGAACCTGGAAAGACTTTCATGAGCTGATGCAAAGTGAAATGGACTGTGTACAAATTAACAGCAGTATTGTGAGGTGATTGGCCATGAATGGCTAAGCTATTCTCAGCAATACAGCGATCCAAGACGACTCTGAGGGACTTACAGTGAACGATGCTAACCATCTCCAGAGGAAAAACTGTTGGTGTCGGAATCCAGGTTGATATGTGCTTTTTTTTTTACTTTGTTGATTTTTCTTGCAGGTTTTTTCTTGTCTTTGTTTTCTTTCACACCATGACTGCTATGAATGTTCTGCATGACTGCACATGTGTAACCTATGTGCAGTTGTTTGCTTTCTCTGTGGGAGTGTGGTGGGGAGGGAGGGAGGGAGAGAATTTGGAACTCAGAGTTCTAAAAATAAATGTTAAAAATTTGTTTTTCCATGTAAGTAGGGGAAAATAAAATATTAAATAAAAGCTAAAAAGAATTAAACATCCATAATATTTCAAGGTAACTACTACGAGAATGTTTTATTTAGCTTTATTTCATCACCTTTTGAGTCTCCATCTTTGGGTATGCTTGCCACATAATAATCTGAGGGAGACAGATTAGGGAAGCCAACTCATCATAAACTGTTCTTTACTAATTGTGGTTTACTTGGCATACCTATGCCAAGGAAAAGTTTTGTTTTGTTTTATATGTGGGTTAGGAATTTGCTACCATGACCCTGTGCAACCTTAACCTCTTTTTGGGGTCATAACTCCCAGGGTTGTTGTGAGGAACAAATGAGATAATACTTGTGAAGCTTATAGCACAGTGCTTGGTACCTAGTAGGCGCTATAAAAGTGTTAACTAATGTTATTGTTATGAAGGTTTATGATGGTTCATTATTATGAAGGTTTAGTATAAACTCCAAGTTGAAAGGCAGATGAATTGGGACCATCATTTTCCTGACTAGCCTTTCACCTTTTCCTACACAGTTGAATCAAAAACGTCCCAGCTCTAAATCTGTGATCTGCTTGACTGCTTATCTCTGTGTACTGTTTGATGACTCCTTTTGATATTCCTGACCTCTCATTATCCTGTGGAAGTCTAGAAATGAACAAGAACTTTTTTCAGCAAAACTGACCATGTTTGGACCTGTCTTTCAAATATATCTGATGTAATATGCCCAAGAATTCAAGTTTGAATCTTTCGCTGATGAGCACTGTGTCTAGTGATTCCTTATCCTCAGAGAGAATAAGGAATTTGTATTATTTGTGGTTTCACTTCAGGTAAACCACTGCCTGCCAGAGAAAATTGTGGTGTACAGAGATGGAGTATCCGATGGTCAGCTGAAGACAGTCACCAGCTATGAGATCCCCCAGTTGCAAAAGTGCTTTGAAGCTTTTGAAAACTACCAACCCAAGATGGTGGTGTTTGTGGTCCAGAAAAAAATTAGCACTAACCTGTACTCAGCTGCTACAGATAATTTTGTGACTCCCTCTCCAGGTACTGTAGTGGACCACACCATCACGAGCAGAGAGTGGTGAGTAGGCTGCCTTTTACCTCACGTTTGGGGAGATATGGGAGATCAGCTTTTGGAGGACACTTACTTTTGGTAAATTCTCTCTTTCTAGATTCAGTTTAGAAGGGTTGTTCTTAGAGGCTATATGTATATAAAACACCCTTTAATCTTCTGCCTCCTGCCTATGATGCTTGGGGAAATAAACTGGTGAAGATAAAGAGATTTCCCTAACCTAACAGTGATGGAGATGGAGATGATATACATGTCTCCCAGCTCTCCAGGAAATAACAACTGGACTAGGGTCCTCTTTTTTTCTTATCTAGATCTCCAAAGTCAAAATAGAGCTTGACAAAAATCATCAGGGACTGCCTGAACATTTAGTGAGTTCTTCATTTTTTAGAAGTCTTCAGGCTTCTTGGGAGATGTTGCATTGAGAGCATTCCTGCATAGATATTGAATAAAACTCTTCCAGCTCTTGAGATTGTGTGATTCTGCAATACGATCTGTATCACAAGTTTGATCATTTTTCTTGCCAGGGTGGATTTCTACCTACTTGCTCATCATGTGCGGCAAGGCTGTGGCATTCCTACACATTATGTATGCGTTCTCAACACTGCAAACTTGAGCCCTGACCATATGCAGAGGTGAGCCCTTTCTTACTGTAGCGCAGTGGTTCTCAAAGTGTGGTCTTGAGAATCAGAGACCCTTTCATGGGGTTCATGAGGTCAAAAGTATTATCATAATTATACTAAGACACTTCAATTTCCAATACAGTAAATACTGACAAATGTAATCCACATAACAAAAGCTGATTGGGGGGTTCTCAATAATTTTTAAGAGTGTAAAGGGGTCCTGTGGGTCCTGTTTGAGAGTTGTGACTTTAGAGTTAAGTCTGAATCCAGCAAATTAAGATTGACCCAACTATAGGAACAGTTGCCAATTGAATTCCTTGAAATCTTTGACTAGTATTTTCAAGGGGATAAAAATATAGCTTAAATTTGGACAGTACAAAAATACTTAATTTTCTTAGCATAATTGTAGTCTTTTTTGAAATCATTAAATTTCTAGTTCTCTTGGTTGGGCCAACTGGAAGAATTTATTTGTTTTTGGTAGAAAGTTTTCTTGATCTAGTAAGCAGGAGAGGCAGGCTTACAGGTCAATTAATTTGTCCAAAGTATCTAATTAAGTTAATTATAATACCAGAAATATCTTCCCTGTAGGGAAACAATTCGGAAAGTTTCCAATAACTCTGCAGCCCATCTCAGGTTCTCAGTTTGTTAAGAATAACTTTAGGATGTGTTGGCGTGCCCAACAGGAGAAATAGATGTTTTTAAGCATATAGTAGTTTTGAGTGCATTGTTCTGTTCTTGGCCTCCAGGTTAACTTTCAAGCTTTGCCACATGTACTGGAATTGGCCTGGCACCATCAGAGTCCCAGCTCCCTGCAAGTATGCCCACAAGCTAGCTTTCCTGTCTGGACAAGTCTTACATCATGAACCAGCCATCCAGTTGTGTGAGAAGCTCTTTTTCCTGTAACCCAGAGTCAGCAAGCAAGTTGAAGAAAGAGGAAAATGAGTTTTCTGGATTTGTGTAGAATCTTCAGCTATGACTTCTCCAGGATCAACAGAGACAACAGGTGGCATTTTTGAGTTGCTGTTTTCCCCTTTCCCAACCTAGTAATATTTATTTTATTTTTTCAACCTGCTATTGCTAAGAAAACTGTAAGTCATTTCAGCCCTATGTGACTTGAAAATTACCATTCCCCATGTGGGAAGGAGATAACATTGCCACTTTTGGAGGTCTGGGAAAAAATAGAAAAAAATTTTTAAGAGCCTCCAAGCCAGATAAATAGTTCTGTATGAATCTGTAGCAGCTCTATTCTCCAAACCCTGTTATCCTTTCTGGTGCTGTAGGTGAGAAAATATGTGGTCATTACAGGTTCCTTAAGGAGATATTTGGACAATTGGGAAAGGATAAAGAACTGTTTCTTTAAAATAGGCATTGCTCCTGCTGGCCTGGTGCTTAGCCTTTCTGTGGAAATAGGCTCAATTCAGCAAGCATTTCTCATGACACTTCTGACATAAAAGCCTATTTTATTTTTTTAAATAAATTTTTATTAATATCTTTGTTTTTACATCACCTAAATTTCCCACTGTTTAATCTTGTCCTTCCCTCCCACAGAAAGCCAGCCCTGTAACAAATGATAAAAAACAGGGAGAACAAAGCAGTTCAGCAAAGCTAACCAGATAACCTTGAAAAAACTCATCTTCACCTCTAGTCTTCCACCTCTAAAAAGAATTGAGGGAGGTGTATTAAAAGTCTGTTTTCAACCTTCACTTTAGATGTCTCTGGCACTCCAAAGATTTCAAATGGACCATTTCTGTGTTTCATGTGCTTTCTAGTTCTCTTGGTTGGGCTAAGCATTAGAGCTGCCAACCTAGAGATTTAAATTCTTGTATTTTGAATTTTGCCTTCTAACCGCAAATGCTTCTGCCTTGTTTTACTTATTAATATGTTAATCTATTTGTTAAAGAAAAGATTCTTAAACCTAGAAGGGAGACATTTGGCATATGGGATACCTTTTTTTAGGGATGTTCAAATATAATACAACTTTCCCACCAGTTTTTTATTTATATGTAGAAGAAAACTGAAATATTTAATTTCCTTGAACAGTGGCCTCTTGTTGGCCATTCAATTTTCTAGAAAGTTTTCTAAAGCTGGGACTTTTTTTTTTTAGCAACTCAGCTTTTAAAAAGGTGATGCACATACGAAAGTCCAGGTGTCAAAATTTCCATACATAAAGAAGGCTTCTTCCTTTCCTCTTTAGAATTAGGAGCATGCCAGTATGTTTGCATGTACTCCCCTTTGTTTTGGAAAGGCCAATTTGGTCTCCCTCTTAACCTTTTAGTCTTTCACCTGTATTGTATTGTATTTTTTTGCTGTTTAAAAGAATTGATTTTATTTAATTCCTTCCTCTCCTCATCTTTCTCTTTCCCCAAGAAAGGAAGGAGACTTGTATATTTTATTTGTGAATTGTGAGAAAAAAGAAACGTTAGCCAAAAACTCTTTAGAAAAACAAAATTAGAAAATTGTTCTCGTTTACAGTAGAGTTCATAGGAGATTGGTGATATAGGAGCCATGTCATTTCTTGGGTGCATTTCTGTTCATATTTAGATGTTGACAGTGGGAGAAGAAAAGAAGCCAAGAATTTGGAATTTTAAGAACATTGAACTAAATATGTTGAATCACTGGTCTATAACTTGACAGATAGCTTTCCGATATGATTCTCTCTGCAAGCATTTTGAATTTTTCTTTTGAAGTTGTATTTCTTAATATCTTGTCTATCTGATAGAGTTGGAAGAGTTAAAAACAGTACCTCAGTGTAATGAAAATCTGCCTTCACTTTTTGTTTTAAGTTTCCTAGCCTCATTTTTCAGTCTTAATGTTGAATAATTAGAAGTAGAAGGCAAAAAAATTGTGTAATTTATCATTTAAGGTTGATGCATTCCTTAAGTACTTTCCTAGTAGAGGATAGATTCATTAGCATTGTTCCAAAATTCTTGGCCAATGAACCTGTGCTAGTATATTGTAGTGACTATAAACCACTGGAGTTTTGTTTTGGTTTTTACCACTGATGCTTTGGAACTGTGTTTTATCACAGTACCAAACGAACCTGAGGCACTAGTTGTTTACTTACCAAGAGCAATGTCACCTGCAAAACAGAACTACAAATAAGTTGGCAGACAAACCCCTCCTAATTGTGAGTGGTGTCCTGATCACCAGCTTCATCTTTAGGACTCTTTACTAGAGTGTCTTGATAAAGCTTTTTCTCTCTACCTTAGTTACATCACTACGTAACACAGCCCTAGAGTTTCCTCAGTGCTTTTGACCATATTATTATCTATAAGCCTGCGAGAGCAATATGAAATATTGATGCCGTGAGCTCTCTGCCACTCTAGATCCCACGTTGTGTTGTGCCTCCACTGTACACATTGATGTCATTTAGATCTTCCTGTTCCACCTCATCAGCCTGATCATCTTATCCATTTATGAGAATTGCCCCTTGACTACTCCTGCTTTGGGTGTGAGGGCCATGGTCAACAGAGAAGCTGCCCCACATGATCAGCTATTCATCAGCCATGTTGAGTGAATGTTACTTTTCCTCCTCTAATGTGTTTTTTATACTTCAGCCCCTCCGTCAGTTCACCAGGTTTAATTGAACATGACAAGGCTCTTATCTCTACGCTGCTGAGCAGAATACAAAGTCCAAAGGGAAGTCACACCAGACTTTTCTCCTGATAGTCTCTAAATAAAGGGTCAGCCAGATTCATTGTCCAGGATGTTTTATGAAAAAATTCATTTGAATAAGAGGCCAAATTTTGTAGTTTCAATTGCAAAAAATTAGAGTAAAATTTATCGCTGAAAATACAGTATATAACAGTTAAAATATAATTATGTTGATGCAATTTTGTGAGCATAATCCATGTGAAGCTGCTCCAGTTGACATCATTTTCTAATAGCATAATTTAAATTATATAGCTGAACCCTCCACTCTAAAGTTACAAAAAGTTGAAATGATGTAATTCATCTTATCATCTATTTATGATTTGATTCAATATATATTTATTACTGCATGTAGGGGTATAAGCTTAGTCAGCTAGTTTATCCTCTGTGTGCTGTTACAATAGTTAGAAAGAAGAGTTACGACATAAAATTAATTAGCAAACAAGAGACATGGGAAAAAGGATATATAGTGCTATGAAAGGTCTTGGAGAAAAGACTGAAATTAGGGAAGGACGTGACGGTATAGTAGAAGGCATATTGCACTTAAAGGTGTGAGATACCTGGTTTTTAAATCCTGCCTATGACACCGCCTGAGTGACGCTGTTTTATCTTTCAGAAATGCATCTTATTTTGCTTACGAAGAGCAAATGTAGAAATGTATATAGAACACTTTGCAAGGTGTGTAAGCATCAGCTGCTGTCATTCCTGGTAGAGGTAGCATTTCAGATGGCCTTTAAAAGATAGTTGGGGATACAGTAGTTGGTTGGCAGGGAGCATTTTAAGTACAGGGAATAACGTAAGCAGAGGCAGAAAAATATGTGTATCAAGAATATTGAGTAGTGTAGATTGGCTAGAACTTAGTTTACAAGGGAGTATGAGAGAAGGCTAGAAAAATAGGGTGGGTGAAATTAGAGCAATTATTAGGAGTTATTTGGCCCACACATATGCCAATAAGTTTAGCAACTTAAGTAAAATGGAAGACTATTTACAAAAATATAAACTGTCCAGATTAACAGAAAAGGAAATAGAATATCTAAATATAAGCGTATTTTGGAAAAATAAATTAAATGAGCTTCTTAAGAAAAAAGCATCAGGACCAGATGGATTTACAAGTGAATTCTACCAAACATTTAAAGATCATCTAATTCCAAAATTAAATAAACTATTTGGAATAATAGAAAGAATCCTACCAAACTCCTTTAATGAAACAAATATAGTGCTGATACCTAAACCAGGAAGAGCAAAAACAGAGAAAGAAAATTATCGACCAATTTCGTTAATGAATATGTATGCAAAAATCCCAAGTGAAGTATTGGAAAGGAAACTACAAAAATACATCACAAATATTATACATTGTGACTAAGTGGAATTTATACCAGGAATGCAGGGCTGGCTCAATATAAGGCAAATGATTAACATACTTGATTATATCAATTAACAAAAGTAACCAAAATCATATGATTATATCAATAGATGCAGAAAGAACTTTTGACAAAATATAACACATTAAAAAAACACTTGAAAGCATAGGTATAAATAAATTTTTCCTTAAAATGATACGAAGCGACTACCTCCAACCATAAGCAAGCACCGTATGTTACAAGGATAAACTAGAAGCTTTCCCAGTGAGATCAGGAGTGAAGCAAGTTTGCCCATTGTAACCAATTTTATTTAGTATTATACTAGAAATGTTAGCAATAGCAGTAAGAGAAGAAAAAGAAATTGAAGGAATCAGAATGGGCCATGAGGTAAAGAAAACTATCTTTTTTTGCAGACAATAAGATCTCTATACTTGGAGACTGAACAGAAAAGCTAGTTAAAACCATAATTTTAGCGGTAATAGGATATAAAATAAATCCACATAAATCATCAGCATTTCTATATATCACCAACAAAGCCCTGCAAGAATAGACAGTAAGAGATATTTCATTTAAAATAACCATTGTCAATATAAAGTACTTGGAAGTATACCTGCCAAGACAGGCCCAGGAATTTACATGAAGATAATTATAAAATATTTTTATGCAAATAAAATCAGATTTAAATAACAGGAGAAATAGTAATTGTTCATGAGTGGGCCAAGCTAATATAATGAAAATTCTGCCTAAATTAATCTACTTATTCAGTGCCATTCCAATTAAATTACCAAAAAATTATTTAATTGATCTATAAAAAATAATAAAATTCATTTGGAAGAACAAAAGGTCAAAATTATCAAAGGAACTGATGAAAAAAACATGCAAAGGAAGGATATCTAGCAGCACCAGATCTTAAATTGTCTTATAACACTATAATATCTGTTCCTGGATAAGAAATAGAATGGTGGATCAGTGGAATAGAATAGGTAAACAATATATAGTAGTAAATTACTATAGTAGCCTTTGGTTTGATAAATGTAAAGATTTAAGCTTTTGGGATAGAATTACTATTTGGTAAAAATTGTTGGGAAAACTAGAAAAGCAATCTGGCAGAAACTAGGTATAGACCAGTATCTTATAAAATAAGATCAAAATAGACATATGACCTAAACATAAAGGGAGATATCATAAGGTAAATCAGAAGGATATGAAACATGTTACCTATCAGATTTATATAGGAGAAGAATTTATGAATAAACAAAAGATAGAAAACATTGCAAGAGGTAAAATGGATAATTTTGATTACATTAAATTAAAAAGGTGTGTATAAATAAAACCAGTGTAGCCAAGATTAGAAGGAAAGTAGAAAATTGGGGGAATGTTTTTTATAGACAGTTTCTCAGATAAAGGCCTCATCTCAACTATATAGAAAACCTTGTCAAATATATAGAGAGCTTTGTTAAATTTATAAGAATATAAGCCATTTCCCAATTGATAAAAGGGTTAAAAGATATGAACAGGCAATTTTTGGATGAAGAAACCAAACCTAAATATATTCATATGAAAAAATGCTCTATATCATTGTTGATTAGAGAAATACAAATTAAACAACTTTGAGATAATATCTCAAAACTATCAGATTGGCTAAAAATATTAGAGGGAATGTGGAAAAATTGGGACACAGTTTTGGAGAGCAATCTGGAATTATGCCCAAAGAGTTAAAACTGTGTATACTCTTTGACCCAGAAATACTACTGTTTTTGTTTTGTCTTGTTTCCCAAGGTGATCAGGGGAAAAAGGAAAAGAACCTATATGTTTTAAGATGTTTTAAGCACCTCTCTTTGTGGTGGCAAAGAACTGGAAATTGAAGGAATACCCATCAATTGGGGAATGGCTGAACAAATTGTGGTATATGATTGTGATGGAATACTACTGTTCTGTAAGAAATGATGAGCAGGTTGAGTTTAGAAAAACATAGAAAGACCTGCATGAAATAATGAAGAGTGAGACATGCAGACCCAAGAGAACATTTCATACAGTAACAGCAATTCTCTTAGAAGAGTAACTATAAATGACTAAGCTGTTATGAGTTATATAACTATTCAGATCAATTACAAAGGACCGATGAAGAAGATGCTATCCACCTCCAGAGAAAGAACTGCTATATTGAAGTACGTATTGGATGGTTTCACATATGTGTATGTGGCAAATGTTGGCTTTTTCTCATGTGGGGTTGGGAGGGAAAGAGGGAAACTGCTTGGAACCCAAAATGTAACAAAAAAAAATAAATACTAAAAAGAAAACTAGGATGAGTCTAAGTGGTGGAAAGCCTTAAATCTCAGGCAAAGAAGTTTGTCCTTATTTAGCAAGCAACAGGGAACCATTGACTTGAGAAGAGCAGGATGTGGCCAGCAGTGTTCCTGTGCAGCTGCTTCCTTGGTGGTTTCACTTAAGATTCAGCTAATTGAGGTAGGGTATGCCTGAGGAGGTCATTTCACCTAAATGTATCTAAAAAGGGAGTTAGGAAGTTAATCATTAGGACCACTTCATAAAAATGCTTCATAACTGTTGAATACTATGTAAATGTAATTGCTGTCTTGCAGTCAGGTAATCCTACCTCTAAAAGCACAAGAAAATGGGTAGAGCTCCAGATCTAGCTATGCTTGACTCCAGTCAGAATGGAGGTTAGCCTTGACCACGAACAGCATGAACTGCGCCTTGCTTTCTCTCAAGAGATCAGATAAATCAACAGAAAAATTGCCCTTACAATGCCTAAAAGCACTCATTTTGGCCATTTCCTCTGAACTCAAAAACTAGTAAATAAATATGGTTTGCCCTTATATTGTTGTAAAGAGAATATAGTCACTAAAGCATCCTAATGGCCATGTTATTTCTGTTGAGTCCCAGTGTACTGTCCCTACTCTTTTTTAATGTTTCATTGATACTTTCTTTTATATCAGCGTTGCTCTCCCACCCCTTTTCTGTTGTAACAAGTGAGGATCTTTGTGAAAAATAAATCACCACATTGACTGTGTCTGGAAATGTTATGCCTTATTTTGCACTTAGTGTCCACCACCTCTGTGTTTCATAGTTCTTGGAAATCACTGGCAGCAGCAATGATCAGAACGCTCTCATTTTTCAGTTTTGTGTCCCTTTGCCTCATTAATAGTTGGCATTATGGAAATTGTTCTAATTCTGCTAACTTTCCTTTGGATCCGCTCATAGAATAGTTCCTAAGTTTTTCTGATTTTTTTCATATGCCTCTTTCTGACCAACACATTATGTTGATATGCCACAATTTATTTTGCCATTCTTCAATCAGTGGGCAACCACTTTACTTCCAATTCTTTGCCACTACAAAAGTATGTATATATATGTGTGTTCATCCTTCATTGGCAAAGAAGACCATGCCATCAGAGAAGTAATGACATGACTTGCACTTGACTTTGTTTTGAGTGAGGGAGGGCTGTGCAGGTCACCAGCCTCACTTCTCCTCCAGAGCCATCTGAATCCAGTGACCAGATATTCATCAGGATGACTGGAGATGACCCAGGAGGAGGCAGTTGGGGTTAAGTGACTTGCCCAAGGTCACACAGCCAGTGAGTGTCAAGTGTCTGAGGTAAGATTTGAACTCAGGTCCTCCTGATTCCTGCACTGGTGCTCTATCCACTGCACTACCTAGCTGCCACATGGCGGGAAGGTTAGCTAAAGGCTAAAAGCTGACTATACTTGATCCACATCTGGATGAGAGATCACCATCCTTGTTTTAAACTGGGGATTGTTCATTTGTTACTTTCCCCAAAGGCCTTTTGATTTCTGACCCAGTGCTCTTGCTATATCCCAGCATGGCAGAGTGATGGGAATAATAGTACTGATGATGATAATGTCATTTATGTAATAAATGGCTTAAACCGGCACTACGACTTTTAGACATTGTATGATACTTGACATGGATCTCATTTGACCCTCGAGACGATCATGGGAGTGGGACTGTTTTGCCCCCCATTGTACAGATGAGGAGACTGAAGCAGACAGCACCACAATGACACCTGGCTCCCCCTACCCCCAGTGCTTGTGCTTTGACACAGAGGGCAACAGCCTTGGGTCACCTGTGGGGCTCCCCACATGTATATATACACACATATATACACAATAATGTATATAATTTTATGTAGAGAGATTATATGTAGTTATATTAATAAGTATCTCTGTATGTGTGTATTTTTAATCTGTGCTACCATTCCCTCTGCCTTTGACCTCCTTGGGGCATATACCTAGTAATCTGTTAATATCCAGAATGAGGGAATTAATAGTCTCACTTTGGTGTCCATATGAATGGAGAGAGAGGGGGAGGAATATCAGAAATGATGTGGAGGGATAATCATTAAGATTATGCAGCTGATTGGTTGTGTGAGGAGAAGGTGGAGGGAATGACTTTAAGGTTGTAAATGTAGTTGACTATAGATAGATGGGGGGAATAGGAGAGTTTGGAATGAAGGTGGACTTTGGGAGGGAAAACAATGAATGCTGTTTCATACATCTTAAATTTGAGGTGCCTATAAGAATTTGGAATCAATTTTGAAATGCTCAATAAGCAAGAAGGTGGAATTGGACTTCAAGAGACACTAGAGGTGTGTGTGTGTACTAGATCTAGGCAACTAGGGTGTGTGTGTGTGTGTGTGTGTGTGTGTGTGTGTGTGTGTGTGTGTGTGTGTGTGTGTGTTAGATCTGGGGGGCTAGTGGTTAGAGCTCTGGGCCTGAAATCAGGAAGATGTGAGTTTGAATCTAGCCTCGGATACTTACTAGCTGTGTGACCCTCTTTGCTTCAGTTTTCTCATCTGTAAAATGAATTGAAGAAAGAAATGGCAAACTACTCCAGTGAAAACTTCAAATGGGGTTGGACGGCTCAACGACAAAACACACACACACACAGAATATTGGGGAAGTCATCTGCATGGAGATGATAATTCAACCTAGGGGAGCTGATCAGGTTACCTAGAGAAAGAAGAGAGCCTAGGACAGAGACTCGGAGAATAATCATAATTAGAGGCAGGACATGGATGTCAAGCCAGCCAAAGAGACTAAGAATGAAAAGTCAAATAGGAGGACTAAGAGCAAGATCACCAAACTTAGGAGAGAGTATCCAAGAGGAACAGATGCTGCCAAAAAGTCAAAAAGGGTAGAACTGGGGAAAGGCCACTGGCTTCAGAAATTAGGAAATGATTAGTAACCCTGAAGAAAGCAGTTTTCAGTTGAGTGATGAAGTTGAAAGCCAGACTGCAAAGGATTGGGAGATAAATAAGAAAAGTGTGGAGGTGATGACTGGATAGTTTCTACTAAGACTTTAGCTCTACAAGGAAGAAGAGATAAATAAAGGATGTGAGTTTGAAGGAAGGATGGCATCAAGTGAGGACTTTTTAAAGATTGGGAAAACCTGGAAGTTTGTAGGCGTCAGGGAAGGAAGCCAGGAGATAAGTGGGGTGGCGTAAAGGGCAATTTTCCAAAGGAAACTGGAAGGGAAGGGAAAAAGGGTCCAAGTAGAGGCTTCTGCCCAGGATGCAGTGTCTAATGCAGTTTCTGGTGTGGAGGAGGAGGGGAACCTAGTTTCCATGAGTACAATGCAACGAACATTAGATTTGGAGAATGAATACCTTAGGTTTAAACCTTGGTTCTGCCTCTCCCTTTATGACATTGGGCAAATTACTCAAACCTCTCTGAGACTCAACTGGAAAAATAAGGGGGAGGGGGGGCCCTGACTACATGATCTCTTAGGTCCCTTCCAGTTACAAATCTATGATCCTAAGGTGGAAGAAACAAAGTAAGAGGTCTAAAGTAAGGGAAAATTTAATAGGGATTCCCAAAGGCACAATGAACAGGACGAGTTGAATTAGAACATGGGAATGATAGGACTGAAGTGAATGGGGATGAGGAAATGGCGATTGGTGATAGGGAAGAGAGCAGTTTTCCTCAGGCACATAGGTATTCTGAATCTCAGGGACTGGCCGTAAGAGGTAAGAATTTACTAGCCATAGGACTTTTGTAAGTCCAGGTATACTATGTCATCAGCATTTCCCTAGTCTACGAATCTAGTCACTGTGTCAAAAAAGAAAATGAGAGTCTCTTTAAACCTATGCCAGCTCTTAGCAATCACTAATTTTATTTCTAAATGTTTGCAGACCATCTCTTTAATTAGGCAATCTGTAATTTTGGCAAAAGTTAAACTCTGGGAAATAGGTTGAAAGAACTGCTAGCCTTTATTTAATTTTTTAAAGATCAGAATATGTTCGTTTCTTTATTTCCAATCTTGCCTTTTCCAGTTTGTTGTTGCTCACCTCTTTTTAGTCATGTTGGACTCTTTGTGAACCCTTTTGGGGTTTTCTTGGCAAAGATGCTGGAGTAGTTTGCCGTTGTCTTCTCTAGGCCATTTGACAGATGAGGAAACTGAGGCAAACTGTGTTAAGTGATTTGCCTAGGGTCCCACAGCTAGTAAGCGTCTTGAAGTTGGTTGCTGGATTGTGCAGTGGATAGAGCACCAAGCCTAGAGTCAGGAAGACCTGAAGTTCCCAGAGTGGTGGTGATTTCCAAATGAGAGAATAATTGTAAAGTGCTTAGCCCAGTACCTGGCACAGAGTAAGGACTGTCTCATGTAGATTGTTATTATTTTCCCTGATTCTTCAAGAGTCCACAGATAGTGGCTCAGTAAGCGCATCCACCTGTGATTGAACTCATTGAAGACAATAGGTGTTCTCACCATCTTGTTTATTTTGTTTTAGCTCCGTTTACTGTTTTTCTTCTCTTCAGTCCAAAAGTCATCCTCCTTCTCAAAAGAAATAGAAACACAGCAAGAGCTGAATGGCCCTACTTTCATTCTGTTGACCATTGTTCCATCTTCCCTAGCAAGGTTCTGTTCTTTTTTTGGTTTTATTTATGCCCTGAGTGAAAATTCTAAAAACTTCTATTAAGTGTCTACGATAGGCACCTTGTTATGTGCTGAGATAAAGAGCTGAAAAATTTAGATCCTGCACACAGGGCTCTCTGTCTCCTGAAGAGAAAAAAGCATGCATAATACAAGGTAAAATGTTTTGAGGCAGACCAAAGAAATTTGGGAAGAGAATTTAAGACTTTTAGACTCTGGATATAAGGAAGCCTTCATGGAGACTGTACCTGTAGTGTGCACTGAAGGAATGAAAGGATTTTAACAAGTGGAGGGAGAGAGGAGAGAGTGCATTTCAGGCTCAAGGGGCAGCTTGCATCTGTGCTCAGAGGTGGGTGATAAAAACATCAGACTGGAGAACCTCCAGTGTCCTGTTTGGCTAGGCTATAAAGTAAATGAGTGAAGATGATGTGAAGTAAGGATAGAAGGAAAGGTTAGAGCCAGGAGGAGGGAGATGACAGGGAGCCAGCAGAGGTTTGTGACCAAAGGTGTAGTCAGACTTGTGTGCATTAGATTGTTTTAGCAGCTCTGTGAAGGATTGGAGAGGACAGAAACTGTCATAAAATCAACTGGTTCATAAGAGGGGATGAAGGCCTGAGGAATGTGAGGTTGTAGGCCTTTTGTTGTGTCTAGCCTTCAGTGTCTACATCAGCTCCATCTAGTTCTAGCATTGTCAGCAGTATTATTGAGGATCATGTCACTCTTCTCTTCATCTTATATTGTTGTGTCACGTCTGACTCTTCGTGACCCTGTGGACCCCAGCACACCAGTACTGTCCATGGAGTTTTCTTGGCAAAGATGCTGGAATGGTTTGCTGTTTTCTTTTCCTGTGGATGAAGGTAAACAGAGGTTAAGTGACTTGTCCAGGGTTGTTGTTGTTTGTCCTTCATGACATCAGGGAGGCAGTACCACTACGTGGAAGTGAATTAGATTGGAGGGAGGGACGGCTGTGCAGTCACCAGACTCACTTTCTTCTCCAGAAGTATCTAGGTCCAGTGGCCAGATAGAGATCAGGACAACTGGAGATAGCCCAGGATGCAGTGGGGGACCTTGGCATTTTCCAGCTAAAGTCCTTAACAGGTCTCAGTTTGACTAAGGCAACGACCTTTCAGTGATTACAGCTTAATAAGAAGTGAAGCAGAGAATGGCCTCTTTACCTAGTCAAAGAAAAATGATTATTCCTTTTTAGTTTCATTAAACACCTGGTTGAGTTAGCTATGGTATACTACCGTTCAATCTCTCGTTTCTTTTTTTTTTAAATTAGTGTTTCTCTTTATAAATGTTTTAGAGACACATCTCTTCTTTTTTTGTTTTTACATCACTTACTTTCAAGGGACCATGTCGTTGTTGCTTAGTCATTTTTCAGTTGCTTCCAACTCTTTATGACCCCATTTGGGGTTTTCTTGGCAAAGACACTAGAGTGGTTTGCCATTTTCTTTTACAACTCATTTTAAAGGAAACTGGGGCAAGCAGGGTTAATGACTTGCCCAGAGTCACATAGCTAGGAAGTGTCTAAGGCCAGATTTGAATTCATGGAAGATGATTCTTCCTGACTCTTAAGCACTCTATCTACTGCTCCGCATAGCTGCCTGTTAGGGACTGTCTCTCATCCCAAACCTTCTCTTTTAATAAGGACGGTCATGCAAAACAAATCAATCCATGGGCTATGTCTAGAATTGTACACATCGTTTTTCAGTTACTGTCTGTTACCTCTCTGTGAAGAGCTGGAGGTTCACCATCAAGTGCTCTAAAGACATGATTATTCACTACACTGATCTAAGTTCTCTGATTACTGATACTAATCCAAGTATTATTTTCCTTTATATTACTGCAGTCATGTTGTTAATTATAATTCTTGGTGCTTCTGTCTTCTTTCTACATCAATTTCTACAAGTCTTCCCAAGTTCCTCTGAGTTTTTCTATATTTGTAATTTCTTTTTAAAAAATATATAATTTCTTTATTTTTCAGTTCTCAACATTCACTTCCACAAGAATTTGAATTCAAAATTTTCTCCCCATCTCTCTCTACCTCCCACCCCAGGACAGCATGCACCCCATCCAATCCTTCCTCCAGTATGTCCTCGCTTTTATTACCCATCCTTCTGACATCCCGCATCCTTTCTGTTTTCCTGTAGGGCAAAATATATTTCTATACTCCATTGCCTGTATATCTTAATTTCTAGTTGCATGCTAAAACAATTTTTAACATTCACTCTAAAAGCTTTGAGTTCCATATTCTCTTCTTCCTCCCCACCCACTTTCATTGAGAAAACAAGCAATTCAATATAGGTCATACATGTTCCAAAATAGTTATGTTGTAAAAGACTAACCACATTTCCCTCTGTTCTGTACTGCCCTCCATTTATTCCATTTTCTCGCTTGACCTGTCCTCCCACAATAGTGTTTGCTTCTGATCATCCCTTTCCCCAATTTGCTGTCCCTTCTATCATCTTCCCTCTTCTATAACCTTCCCCCTTGCCTTCCTGTAGGGTAAAATAGATTTCCATTTTCAAGTGAGCATGTGTTATTCCCTCCTTAAGCCAAATCTCATGAGAATCAGGCTCAATTATTTCCTTTCAACTTCCCCCTCTTCTCCTCCATTGGAAAAGCTCTTTCTTCCCTCTTCTATGTGAGATGATTTGCTACATTCTACCTCTCTCTTTCTCTTACTCCTAGTACATTCCATTTAACAGTAAATTTAATTTTTTTTAGGTATTCTCCCTTCATATTCAGCTCACCTTGTGCCCTCTGTCAATGTGTGTGTATGTGTGTGTGTATATACACACATACCCATGTACATATACATACCTACACACATATAATATATACATACATACATACCCATATACATCTACATATATATATATATATATATATTCCCTCTAACTACCCTAATACTGAAAAAGGTCTCATGAGTTATAAATATCATCTTTCCATGCAGGAATGTAAACAGTTCAGTTTTAAAGAGTTCCTTAAGGTTTCTTCTTTCCTGTTTACCTTTTCATCTTTCTCTTGATTCTTGTATTTGAAAGTCAGATTTTCTGTTCAGCTCTGTTCTTTTCAACAAGAATGCTTGGAAGTCTTCTATTTCATTGAAATTCCATTTTTCCCCCCTGAAGTATTATACTCAGTTTTGCTGAGTACTGATTCTTGATTTTAATCCTATCTCCTTTGATCACTGGAATATCATATTCCTTTGACCACTGGAATATCATATTCCAAGCCCTTCGATCCCTTAGTGTAGAAGCTGCTAAATCTTGTGTTATCCTGATTGTATATCCACCATACTTGAATTGTTTCTTTTTTTTTTTCATTATTAATTTGATTTATTTTCAGTGTTCTACAATCACTACATATAACTTAGATTTTTTTTTCCTTTCCCTCCCCTCTACCTCCTCCCTCCCTCCCCAAGACGGCATACAATTTTATATAGGTTCTACACATACATTCCTATTAAATACATTTTCACTATAGTCATGCTGTGTAGAAGAATTAAAATGAATGGGAGAAATCATATAACAAACCAAAACGTAATACACAAAAAAGAATGATCTGCTACATTCTGTAATTGAATTACATAGTCCTTTCTCTGGATGTGGAAGGCATTTTGCCTTAAAACACTATTGGGAATTTTTTTAAGTCCCTGCATTGCAATGAAGTTCCAAGTCTACCAGAAAAAACTCTTGCACACTGTGGTTGTTGCTGTGCACAAAGTTCTCTGTTCCTTTCACTAAGCATCAGATCATATAAGTCTTTCTAGGCCTCTCTGAAGTCTTCCTGTTCATCATTTCTTATAGCACAATAGTATTCCATTACATTCATATACCATAATTTATTCAGCCTTTCCCCAACTGATGGGCATCCCCTTCATTTCCAGTTTTTGGCCACCACAAAGAGTGTTGCTATAAATATTTTTGTACATGTGAGACCCTTTCCCATTTTTATGATCTCTTGGGGATATAGTCCTAGAAGCAACATTGCTGGGTCAAAGGATATGCACATTTTTGTAGCCCTTTGGCCATAGTTCCAAATTGCTCTCCAGAATGATTGGATCAGCTCACAGCTCCACCAACAATGAATTAGTGTTCCAACTCT
Source organism: Notamacropus eugenii (assembly GCF_028372415.1). Lineage (NCBI taxonomy): Eukaryota > Metazoa > Chordata > Mammalia > Diprotodontia > Macropodidae > Notamacropus > Notamacropus eugenii. The sequence goes on along the minus strand of NC_092872.1, from coordinate 612,269,554 downwards.
CCCACATCCTCTCCAGCATTTATCATTTTCTTGTTCTGTCATGTTTGCCAATCTTATAGGTGTGATGTGGCACTTCAGAGTTGTTTTGATTTGCATCTTTCTAATCAATAGTGATTTAGAGCATTTTTGCATATGAGAATTATTTCTTTCTGGCTGCTTGTCATATTTTCTCCTTGATACTCTGGAATTTGGCTACAATATTCCTAGGAATTTTCCTTTTGGGATCGCTTTCAGGAAAAAATGGAAATTCTTTCCATTTTTATTTGGCTTTTTGAACCTCTTTTGCCATTTAGGTTAGTCTGTAATAACTGGTTCTAGACTATCAGAGCAGTTTTCCTTGATAATTTCTTGGAAGATGATGTCTAGGCCCTTTTTTTGATCATGGTTTTCAGGTAGACCAATAATTTTTAAATTATCTCTTCTGGATCTGTTTTCCTGGTCAGTTGTTTTTCCAGTAAGATATTTCACATTGTCTCTTATTTTTTCATTCTTTTGGTTTTGTTTTATAACTCCTTGGTTTCTCATAAAATTGTTAGCTTCCATATGCTCCATTCTAGTTTTTAAAGAGTTATTTTCTTCAGTGAGCTTTTGAACCTCCTTTTCCATTTGGCCACTTCTGCTTTGCCTTTTTGAACCTCTTTTGCCATTTGGGTTAGTCCATTTTTAAAGATGTTATTTTCTTCAGCATTTTTTGAGTCTCCTTTAGCAAGCTGTTGACTTGCTTTTCATGATTTTCTTGCATCCCTCTCATTTCTCTTCCCAATTTTTCCTCCACTTCTCTTACTTTATTTTCAAAACCCTTTTTGAGCTCTTCCATGGCCTAAGACCATTGCATATTTATTTTGGAGGTTTTGGATGGAGAAGCCTTGACCTTGCTGTGTTCCTCTGATGGTATGCTTTGCTCTTCCTCATTCAGAAGGACGGAAGAAAATACCTTTTCACCAAGAAAGTAACCTTGTATAGTCTTATTTTTTTCCCCTTTTGTTGGGCATTTTCCCAGTCAGTTACTTGATTTTTGAGTCCTTTGTCAAGTGCAGGGTATATTACCCTAGGCTTCAGAAGTTTTGTGCATCTGCTCTCTGAGATATCAGTAGGGACCTGTAAGTTCTCAGTTCTTTCTGGGTGGCACAATCAAAGGAAAGGAGTTTAGTCCTCTCCTGGCCTGTGCTCTGGTCTGTGAGCAACCAAAAGCACTTTTTTCTGCCCTGGAACTGTGAGTAGAGTTCCCTCTCCACAGCCATTACCAGCTCCACCACACCAGTGCTCCTCCTCCCCCCAGGACCTCCACTCAGAACTGAGACCCAGATCAGCCACTGATTCTTTAAGCAGAGGGCTCCAAAAGTGGATGCTGCTGCAGGGTCCTGGCTGGGCTGAACTGCGCTCCCCTCTCACCCAGGTGAAAGAACTTTCTTACTGACATTTGAAGCTGTCTTTGACATTTATGGGTTGAGAAATCTGGGAATTGTAGCTGCTACTCATGATTCTGTGCTCTGAAGCCTGCTCCAGTCCTGTCTGTGCTGCGTGGCCCAGGCTGGGCTGTGCTCTTCTTTGAGTCTGGTGCAATAGACCTTTCCTGTCGGCCTTCCAGGCTGTCTTAGACTGGAAATCTGTTTCACTTTGTCATTTTGTGGCTTTTGCTGCCCTAGAATTTGTTTAGAGTCATTTTTTACAGATAGTTTATGGGCTATGGAGGGAGAGCTAGAGCAGGTCTGTCTTTCTACTCCATCATTTTGGTCCACCCTTCTACCCATATTTGTAATTTCTTAAACAGCACAATAATATTTCATTTCATTCATATACCACAGTTTGTTTTCCAGCCTACGGAATTCACTCTTCTCCCATTTCTTCGTAGTTACAAAAGTGCTGCTGTAAATATTTTTGTACGTGTCCCTCTCCTTTTGACTTCCTTGTGGCATATGTTCTAGCAGTGCCACCACTGAATCAGAGGGCATATACAGTTTGGTTACTTTTTTTGGCATATTTCCTAGTTGCCATCCAGAATGAGTGAATCCATTTACAGCTCTACCAATCAAAATCATACAATAATATGCTTTTCTTTCCACAGCCCCTGAGGTAAAATACCCATTGGCATTTTTAGCAACCTGATGACTGTAAGATAAAACTTCAGTCTTGTTTTAATTTGTACTTCTTTAATTAGTAATGATTTGGAGTATTCTTTTGCATGATGATATCTTGAATTCCTTTTTTTCAAAACTGCCTGTCCTTTGACCGCTTATTTATTGGGGAATGATTCACTATACATCTTAAATAATAATAGACATTTTTTCAAAGATATTTGGTACAAAATATTTTCCCAACCAACTCTTCTAATTCTAGCTGTATGAATTTTGTATATACAGAAACTTTTCAGTTATATTTGGTCAAAATTGTCTATTCTATTGTCCATGATTACCCCTCTTATTTGGTAAAGAATTCTTCCCTGTCATAGTTGTACAAAGTACTTCTTTCCATTTCTCTCCAAATCTTTGTAAATGATGTTACCTTTTATATTTAGGTAATTTATCCATTTGGATCTTATTATAACTTCTCTGTTCCTATTCATCCTCATCCAGATGTTCTCTATGCTAGTTTGTGGATTTTTTCACAAATAATATGTTTTTTTTCATTTTTGAAATATATTTTATTATCATCCTTTGTTTACATCTCCAGCATTTCCCAAATTTCCTTTACCATAAAACATTTTAATATAGAATGCTATTATTCGATAGTCCTATATATCTAAGTGGTTCTCAAACTTTTTGACCCTTGATGCTATTATAAATTATTAAGGACTCCCCAAGAAGCTTTTTTTATGGAAATTATATCTACCAATATTTACTGTATTAGAAATTAAAACATCTTAACATTATTATGAAAATAGTTTTGACCATACAGACCCCCTTGAAAGATTCTTGGGGATTACATTTTGAGAGTTGTTGATCTAAGGTGAATAATTCAATAACCATATTCTAGACATGAGTCACATCACACCAAGTCTCACTCTTAATTTATGATGGCATATTTACCTTATGTTAATATCTCTAGTTCATTTTGTTTATTATCTATAGTTTGTGAATTTTATACAGATACATCTTGTTGTTTTTAGTGATGGTATTTTTTCTGGATATTGTTCTCCTGATAATTACTAATCCCCTCCACTGATATTCTTCCTTTGTTTTACCTGCTTCTTCTTTCTTCATACAATTCTGGCCAGGTGAATGTACATGAGCAGTTTTTTCCCTTGTTTAGTTTGTAACAAGTTCATGATTCTCCAGGCCAATTATCATTATTATTATTATTTTGATTTTAAAATTATTTTTGTTATTTTTTATTATTAAGGACACATTTGTGTAGCCCTTCACATGTTTTACAAAGTGTTTTCTTCACAACAACTCTGTAGATAGTAAATACCATTATTATTCCCATTTTACAAATGAAGAAACTGAGAAGTACATAATCACATAACCAGTAAATGGCAAAGCTGGGATCCAGACTTGGGTCTGACTCCCATGTCAGGCATTCTTGGCCAGCAGTCCATCAATTCTCTATCTTAAGCTGTGATCAGAAGACCAGATCCTATTTGCAAATACCACCTTCCCAAATCAACTTTTCTTTTGTCAAGCCCCTATCTCCAGTCAGCAACAGTTGTGAAAATATTCCCTGCATTTCTCACATCATTGGGGTTTTTTCCCCAAGTCTTCATCATCTTTGTCTTCTAGGTTCCATTTATTGCAATCATTCCCCCATGTAATCCCTGGAAGTGGCTAGTGGCCATCAGGTTTAACAAGCCTCAGGACATTATTCTCTGACCCATACCTGATGAGAAGAGTGTGCGTCGCTGCTGTTCATATCAGAGTGACATCTTAGTACTCTGCCACCCCCCTTTCCCCAAAGTTGTGCAGCCTCCACTACTCAGACAACTCTTCTGACCAGCATCAGATGACCTTTCTCACAAAAGCCTGGGTAGATCACCATCAGCATTCCTGGGAGCCTTACTTCACCTCTAGGGAAAGAGGCTTGGTGGTGCCTATCACATTGCTCCCAAAGTTTAGAGGAGGTCCTCCTTCTTAACCTTTTTTTGTGTCATTCCTCTGCTTTCTAACCCCTAAGGAAAGTTAGGATTCCCTTCATTGCTTTCTGTCCTTTCTTCCCAAGATTGTCTATGAGTAAAACTATTTTTTCTTATTTAAAAAATACATTTCATTGATATCTTTTCTTATTTTCTCTCAAGTACTTTTTTTTAAAGGGGCATTTTCTTTATCCCTGATAACCTGAGTAGAGGTATCATTGCAATTTTTCATCAAGTCTGGTAAGCAGATTGTGCTGTATTTTGTGCATATGTGGCTTTGACTTGGTAATGTTAGAAACACAGTGTACTTTCTGCAGGTTATTGGAAAATTCTCTTTCCCTTCCTTACTAACTGAAACGGAAACACTCAGTTCTCTTATTACTCTTTGCCAACTTATGTGGCCAATATCCAGAGGCTGCTGGGGAGGTTCCTGAAGCTTTATAACTTTGGCATGCTTTCCCAACTTTTTTCTGGGTTTTTCCCTGTCTTGCAATGTGTCCCCTTGTTCATCAGTGTTTAGGTTCCTGCCAAAGCCCTTTGACAAACAGAAGCCGCTTTCATTGGTTCTTAGAGTTAGAGCTGGAAGAGACTTGAGAGGTCATTTTATAGATGAGGAACCTGACAATCAGAAAGTTATTAGCAAAAGACAGAACCTGGTCTTCCAGCTCCAAATCCTTTCCACTCCCATGCTGTAGAGAAATTAAACTTTTAGCTACTTCTTGCCTCTTTCCTTCTCTTCACTCTTCTTACCACTATTTCAGACATCTGAGATGTATGGAGTGTTCAGTGAAGACCAGCACCTCTGGTGTAAGGACTTGGCTGAGCCTTTTTTAGGACTGCTCATGTACCTTTGGTCTCTGTTTGGCACTCAGCTCTCAACTGTACCTCCAAGAAGCTATAACATGTGCAGTGGTCACACCCTGGTAAACCATCTTGGCAGATGGGCTAAACCCAGCATCAAACCCATCAATGAGTTGGGGGGAGGTATCTTCCCCAGGCATGTGAAGATTTTCCTAGGACAAATGGGCAGATGAAAACAATTTGTTCCAACAGCCATGAAACAGGCACTGTGAAGCACTGAGCACTTGATCATACTTTGACATGGGCAAAGTAAGTTGTTGCTTGCAACAACTTGTAAGAGCCTTTGCTCTAGAGGCACAGACTTTGAAAACCCAAGGTGACCGCCACATCCCAGTGAGGCTCTAGAGAGGGGCTTTGTCATCAGTCTTCAGTTGTAGTACTGACAAGAGAAGCCAGAAGGCAATTGAGCCTCCTTCCCATCTAGTTGTGAATGGTAGTGTTGGAAAAATAAAATATACCACATTCATTTCCTCTGAGTCTTCTCAAACCGGTTTTACATAAGATGACATTGAAGCCCAAGTGGAGTGGAGGAGGAAGAACTCCCTTTCCTAGAAAACCCCTGTCCATTCATGCCCAGGTCATCTTTGAAGAAGGACATTCACCAGAAAAGCTTTCTTGCCTCATGTTACTGATGAGAGGCAAAAGGTTAACACTACCTGTCCCTTGGAGATAAAAAATATGGAGGGGTCCTTGATGTTGAGAGTCAGCCCCCCCAATCTCATCAAGATCAACTTCTCTGTTCTCTTTCTCAAAGCTATGTTACTCTCCTCAGCTTCCTGATGAGCCCTTTTTCACTGGCTTTTGGCACTGTAGGGCTAACTTGATGAAAGACCATGGGAGCTGAAGGAAACAGCAGCCACTTAACATTTCAGACTTCTATTTAGATATTACATAAAGCCTGAACTTTGGAAACGTGATGGTAGAACCGAGGCAGGCACTGCTTAGTGGGAGGGTAATCAGGCTCTTCAGAGGTTAAGGCCTCTAGCTATAAAGAATTAGTTAAAACATTGGGCATTCTGGTCAGAAGTGGAATGGGCTGCCTCTAGAGGGTGGTGAGTTCTCTGTCCTTGGAGGTTTGGAGGTCTTAAGCAGAGGCTGAACCAGCAGAAGTTGGGTATTTATAGTACATATCTCCTTCATGTAGGGTTTGCACTTGAGGGCTGCCGAGTTCCTCTTCCCACTCTCCAGTTCTGTGGTTCTGAGCCTTGTTAATGAGTAACTGTATTCTCCTAATGGGTTACTGATAGGAGCTTATCTGCTTTTATTGGCTAGTGGTACACTACCCATGTGGACTTTGGCAATTATAACCTGGGTCAACTTGCAAACAACAAAGGAGCAAACAGTGAACAGCAGTAGGCCCATGCAGAAATCATGGGGCCATGCCCTCCCCTGTCCACCCTATAGTTTGAGCAATCCTTTTGGCAAGTGCTGTTCACTGCTACATTTGGGGTTGCCATGTTCCATGTTAGTTTTAAAGAACAGAGAACTGCCATGGAGCAGAGAAGTCTTCTAGGCCTCATGGTCCTGAGAGCTAAACAGGATCCATATTGTAGACAGGTTTAAAGCATTGTCTTCTTCACCTCCTTTAGCTCTGCTTCTAATTCTGGCCTTGATGTAGGTAGCTCCCAATAAACTAACTCCCTAAATCTATACCAGTTGTTCAATGTATAGTCCTAGTTGCTTAGGACTGAGAAGGTAAGTAACCCACTTGGTTAGGGTCACATAGACCAGTATGTGTTAGAGGGAGGCCTTGAACATCACGTTGATACCTAGTCCAGCTCTATCCACTTGACCATCCTGCCATTTCCTACCCTGGGAGGCTTTCTCTTTTTCTCTCTATTTTTCCTTTCTGTCTTTCTCCTTTTCTTTCTGCCTCTCTGACTTTGTTGTTCCCCCCTCTCTCTTTCTCTTATTGTCTCTCCCCCTCAGCCTCCTCACCCACCCTGCACCCCTCTTTTTCCCTCCCCCTCTCCTCTTTCATTTCCCCAGCATAAAAGGAAGCAGGGCAAGATTGGATCATTCCTGACCTGGCCATTTAAAGATGAAATTAAAACCCAGAAGTACTTGGGTATTTCATTGGGTAAGATATTGTGCTGAGTCAAGGATCCTGACTCCCATTCCTGACCCTGATGTAGGATGTGACATTCTTCAACTGTCCTGCTTCAGTTTTCCTTCTCTCAGTGGAGATACGAATCCCTGTGCTTCTTAAACTTGAAAGTGTTCCATAAATTTATCACTTATTATTGTATCCAATTGTTCTAAGATGCTGTGAGACTAAATAATAAACTTCTTTGCATTCCAAAGACAAAAGGAGGTGGTTATAAAGAGCTATTATAAAGATGAAAAGGGCCCCAAAGGGAAATTCAGTTGGATGACCTTATTACTTTGAAATTACTTGGAAAACAGAAGGAATATAATCTTCCTCATCTCTGGCACACCTTAATTACAGGGTATGAGGAAAGCTGGAACTCTGAAAAACAAAGGTCTGCCCAGCCCAAAAGCAAATAACAGTGGGAATAGCCATTTTGCCCTTTTCTCTCTAGAATTAAACAATTTCAGGTTGCTGGGCAGAATATGAGCCTCCTCATCTCTTCTGGGAGTGGGGCAGGGATAAGGAGCTGTGCAGCAATGGAACCCGAGAATCTAGACTCCACAAGGTTCAGGCAAGTAGTCTTGGTTAGAGGCAAGTGTGGTTTTTAATCAAACTGAAGAAAGGGGCTGTGACTTCCCTGATCGACCCCGAAGGCCCCCAACTCCATTTCTGCAAGGATGAGGCCTGCAAGGATGCCTCCTCCATCAGCTCTGGATTGGATTTAAGATGATTCCCCAGCTTCTGGTTCTGTCTGACAGCTTTGGGGGCCCCTCCTTCCTTCGATGTTGGGGAGTGGGAGAGGAGAGAGAGCTGTGCCAGTTATGAATTTAAAAAGTCAGTTTCATAGGTATTAAAAAGAAAAGCGAGAGTAAGCTGCCTTTTACTAAATGAGTATTTAATAAGCATTTTTTAATTCATATTAAAGTGAGGGGGAAACTGGACCAGTGGAGCAAGCTTCAGGGATGGGGAGTAGGATGGAGTGTAGTTTCTCTAGATGTAAGATTATAACCCTGGCAAGTTTATTGCCTAGGCCCCTTCTTTTTAAATATCCTGAGGCGCAAAATGATAAGGAAAACAGGGAACTGGGAAACATTTTTTGGAGCAAGTTTCTCTGATAGCCCCATTTCTCAAATATATAGGGAACTGAACCAAACTGATAAAAATAAAAGCCAAGTTGATAAAAGGTCAAAGGATATGAACAGGCAGTTTTCAGAAGAAATCAAAGATGCCAGTAGTCACACAAAAATACTCTAAATCACTGTTGATTAGACAAATGTGAATTAACTCTGGGATAACTCCTCACACCTATCAGATTGGCTAAAATGACAGAAAAGAAAAATGATAAATGCTGGAGGGAGTGTGGAAAAAGTAGGACACAAAGCACAGCTGGTGGAGTTGTGAACTAGTCCACTCATTCTGGAAAATAATTTGGAACTATGGCCTAAAGGGCTTATAAAACCTGATGTATTCTTTTTGATCTCACAATACCACTACTAGGTTTGTGTCCCAAAGCAATTAAAGAAATGGGAAAAGGACCTATTTGTACAAAAATAATTATAGCAGTTCTTTTATTTTAGCAGATAAGTAGAAATTAAGGGGATGCCTATCAATTGGAGAATAGTTAAGTAGTTGTGATGTGTTACGATGGAATATTATTATTATAAGAAATGATGAGCAGGATGGTTTCAGAAAAGCCTGAGAAGACTTATGGGAACTTATTCAAAGTGAAGTGAGCAGACCCAGAACGTTGTACACTGTGACAGCATATTCTAAGGATTATAAACTACTCCAATCAAGACAGTGATCCAAGACAATTCCGAAGGATCCATGATGAAGAATGCTGTCCGCAGCCAGACAGAGAACTGAGGAACTCAGGGTACAGACCAGAGCATCCTCTTTCCTGTTTTCTTTTGCAACATGGCTAATATGGAAATGTTTTATATGGCCTCATATGTATCATCTTAATCAAACTGCTTTTCTTCTGGGGGGGAAGGGAGAAAATTTGGAAATCAAAATTTTTTAAATGGCTAATTTTTTACATGCAATGGGGAAATATTAAATGAAGTAAAAAGGCACAAATAAACCTCCTGGAGGTCAAGGACCCGCTCGGGCCTGAACCCCGGTGCGGAAGGAGCCCCAGAGAAAGGGGGGCCTGGGAGCGGCCTGGGCTGTCCCCACACGGAGCTGGCTCGAGCTCCGCAGCTGGCCTCCCTTTCAGCGTCCAGGCCGGACCATGCTGAAAGCAGGTAGGCTTCGCTTGGCCGCCCGAGCTTTACTGAGTGGGGCAGCCGGCCTCCCCTCGCGCGCTCCTGCAGCAGCCCGAGACACGCTGCCCACCCCGGCCCGGGCTCTGCGGGCTCGCCCGCCTTTAACCCCTTCCTGGCTGGGAGCTGGGGGTGCACAGAGGCCCGGCGGCAGCACCCCCGTGCCCCACGCGGCTCTCCGTGCCTCCGGGGCTCTCCCGGGCGCGGGGCGCGGGGCGGGGGCGGGGCCGGGCCGGAGGAGGGGCGGGGCCCGACGGGGCTCCGCGGTGGGTGGCCCCTCGCTGCTGACGCGCGGGGTATATAGTCGGGCATGCGCGCGGTGGCGGGAGACTGGCGGGGGGGCCGGGGGCGGGGAAGGGGGGGCGTCCGAGGTTGCCGCCGCTGCCGCCGCTTGTCATCGCCGCGCTCCAGGAGGGCCCAGCCGGTGCCGGGGAGCGCCGAGAAGCCGGGGCCACCGCCGCAGGCGCCGCAGGTGAGCGGGCGAGCAGGCGCCGGGCTCGGCGGGGAGACGGCGCGCGTGGCGGCCCCGCGGGGCTCGCCGGCCGAGGCGGGAGCATCGCGGAGGGAGGGCGTCGGGGGCGCGGGCCCCCAGGGAGCCGCTGCTCCGCTGTCCGGAGCCCGTGCCCCCGGGGGATGGGGAGATGCTGGGGAGGACCGGGCGGGGGGAGCCCCGTGGCCTGGAGCAGCCTGGTCACCTGGACACGCTGTGCCCTGGTTGTGCGGGGACCCTGATGAGTGCCGCAGGGAGGACCGCTGGTCCGCGTGGGCACCCGGGGCAGGAGAGCGGGGCAGACGGACACGTCTGCGTCCGTGGTAGGAAGTTCTGGGAGGGAGCTTCCTGAGGGCTCCGCGTTCCAGCCTTGCCCCTGCCGCTGCCCTTGCCCTTGCCCCTGCCCCGGCCCCGGCCCCTGCCCCGGCCCCGGCCCCTGCCCCTGCCCCTGCCCCTGCCCTTGCCCCGGCCCCTGCCCCGGCCCCTGCCCCGGCCCCGGCCCCTGCCCCTGCCCCTGCCCCGGCCCCGGCCCCGGCCCCTGCCCCTAGCCCGGCCCCTGCCCCTGCCCCTGCCCCTGCCCTTGCCCCGGCCCCGGCCCCGGCCCCGGCCCCTGCCCCTGCCCCGGCCCCGGCCCCGGCCCCTGCCCCTGCCCCGGCCCCTGCCTCCTTTGTGCCTGGGCCACTTCCCGGCCGTGTGAGGATGCCGCTGCCCCCGAACCTTGCAGGGAGATCTTCGGGGGGGCGGCGCAGGGTCCCAGAGGGCACACTTGGGGAGCCCGCGGGGGTACAGTTCCATTCCGTAAACGTTCGTGAAGCGCCTACTGTGTGCCTTGGACTGCCCACCCCCAGCCCTGGCGTTTGAAACTCTTAGAGGTGAATTGGGCATCGGCGAACAGGCTTCCAAGAGGGTCAGGGTTCCCATGCCTGCAATAGCTCAGCCTTCCAGAATCCTTCTTTCAAGACTCAGCTTGGGGGCTGCCTCGCCCATGGCCGTCCCTGGTTCCCCCTCTCCCCAGTCACCGATTTCCCAACTCCCCCCAGCTGAAAATGTTCTCTCATACATTTCCCTAAAGCTTTTTGGAGTTCTCCTTGGCCCACATTACACTCTACCTTGTATCCTGTCAAAGAGAGGACCGGTTCGGTTCCTCCCCTCCACATTCCCTCAGGCTATGGGTTCTTCGAATTTTCAATAGAATATAAACTCTTTACACTTTTTAAATCTTTAAGTGCCTAGCAGATACTTGGCACACTAATACGAAAATTAATATATGTTTGTTGGATGAGTACAGGGACTAACATTTTCCATCTTTGTAACCCCAGGACTTGGCAATGGGCCTTAAAACTTAGTAGGGGCTTAATAAAAATTTGTTGATGAATTGAATTAAGGAGAGTTTCTCTTTCCCATCTTCTCCCAGAGTTGCTGGGCTCAGGCCCTAGGAAGAACTTGCCAGTGAGGCTGTAGGTCCTGAGCAGACAGAGTTGCCAGCCGATAGAGTTGCCTAGGTGACTTAGATAACTCTGGGTATATGGTCTGGAGTGGGACTATGATCTCTGGCCTTGGGGTTGGGGGGGAGGGGGCTGCAGAATTACAAGAATAACTCTAGTCTGACTGCTGTGTTGAATAAGATTATAGGTAGCAAGCCCTCATTATGAGGAGTAATTTGTTTTTTTTACCCTCAAACAAGTACTCTTTGTTTCTTCCTGGGCCGTTAGGGAAGTGAACACATTCCTGGTCGCTGGAAGGCAAAAGAGCTGTGTTCTAATTTTGGCTTTAGCCAGTGTGACCTACAGTGGAGAAAGCGCTAAATAGAACTGGAATAAGGAAACATGAATTAGAAGCCTGATTGTGCTGCTTTGCTGTCTGTACAGTCTTGGGCAAGTCATGTAACTGTCCTGGGCTTCAGTTTCCTCCTCTGTAAAATTCCTGGACTCTATGACCTCTGAAGTTCTTTTCAGCTCTAAATCTACAAACCCATAATCTTTGATACCTCAGTTTCTCTTCATCTGAAAAAAATGAGGGAGTTACAGTGAGAGGATCTCAGTGTCTAGCATAGAGCATGGCTACTTTATCAACATATATTGAATTAACTGGTTTGTTACATACCCTAAGGGCCTTCAAAGGGATTAATTTTATTATTGATGATCATTTGAAATGAGAACAATCCCTAGAAATACAGCATAGGGTTAGGCATAGGGGAACATTTCTTTTGAGTCAAGAAAGGAGAGACAGTGTGGAGTCACATGGCAATTAGCAACTCGAACCAGGTATTCTGACTCCCAGTTGTATGATCAGTTGCTTTGTCTAATGTTTTTGCCCATGGAAGTAAAGCTTCTCCTGAACTATGCTGGATGACTGGTTTTTTCAAGGACAGACTTGGGCTAAGAGCTTCTCATGAGAAAGGGATAAGAAAAGAGATTCCCTAGCCCCTTCCTTTCGTCAAAGGTGATGGGGACAGAAGGTGCAGGACCTCACTGGTGGAGATTTTTTCTTTTTCCTCCGAAAGGAGATCCCTTCCTGCTTAGCGCAGCATGCTTCAGTCCCCTTTCCCTGTTCCCAGTAGTGTGGCAAGGTAAATAGAGGGAACAGGATACAGCTGACTCAGGAGATCAGCTAGAAGTGAGGCAGAAGTACACATCTGTGTGAGAGAGACCAGGCCAGCAAATCCAGGTCAGCCGCAGAACTGGAGAGGGAAGCCCCCTCAGGCATGCCTTGAAGAGGGAAGTGGTTTTGATTATTTGGTACCTTAGAGGAACCAGATCCTAACCATCACCTCAGTGGCTTATGGTCCTTTGTTCATTCATTCTCCATTCATTATGGAGAAGCTTCTGTGTGCTTGTGATGAGCAGTGGGAGAAGAAATTTACAATCTTTTGTTGGGGGCAGGAGAGAGAAGGGGGCAGGGAACAGAGAGGAGCATGATGTGAAGCACACATATATTTTTTAGTACTTCTGGAATCTGTGACTTCTACAGTGTGGGTGCTCCCTTCACCAGGGCAGGTCTCAGAACCTTTGAGTATTAGTAGATAATATTCCATAAACATTTATTCAGTGTCCGTCATAACTGGCATTTGGTTTGCCAAGTAAATATAAAGACATTATCACATAGGAGTTTCATGACCACCCTGTAAGTTAATTACTTATAGGTTTTGTTATTCCCATTTTACAGAGGAGGAAACAGAGAGGGTAAGCAATTTGCCCATATTCACTTAGCTTAAAGGGGTTGGAGGTAGGATTTAAATCTAGGTCTTCCCTGCCCCAACACCACAGCTTTTTTGCTGCACCATGGTGCCTAAAAAATTCATCACCTTGTGGCCAGCCCAAGGATAATTGTCTCCAAACTGATCTGTGTTCTTAAGTTTTTTTGAAGTTATTTGTCTTTGCAATATTGTTAGTATCAGTTATTCTCTTGGTTCTGCTTGCTCCATTCTTCATTAGTTCATAAAAGTCTTCCCAAGCTTTTCTGAAATCATCTTTTGCATCATTTCTTACAGGACAATAATATTCCATTACACTCATGCACCTTCATTTGTTCAGCCATTCTCCACTTGATGGGTATTCCTTTAGTTTCCAGTTCTTTGCCACCTAAAAAGAGCTGCTTTAAGTAATTTTGTGCCTACTAGTTCTTTTCCTTTCTTTGATCTTTTTGGGGGTGTAGGCACCAGACCTGTTCTTTCCAACATGGTAGGGACCTGCCTAAGCTTGTGTTTTGCTGGCTTTGTGGGCCCAGGATCACTCTCACATCAGACTAAGGTACACATACTTTCTATATAGAGTAAAAGCTAAAAACCAAAATTGGGCATCATAAGGGCTGTCCAGGTCAAGTGCCAAATGAGTGATTCTGGCAGTGGTTTAAGTGTCTGAGTGATTCAAAGGGGTAAGCATGGGTTTGGCTTTCAGGGAAGACTTCTAGGGGAATTAGCATTTGAGCTTAACCGGAAAGGATGAGTAGGATGTGGACACTCAGAAAGGGGAGGGTGAGGGATGTTGAAAAGATACTCATAAGTAGAATGTTCTTATTTATAAAGAAGGGTAGGCTGCCTCTGCCTGCCTACGTGGCTTCTTCTCTCACACATATTCTACAGAGTATCCACAGCCTGGTCTTTCTCCCTGAGGATGTTGGTCATCATTTCTCTCTTGGATTGTTGATTTGGTGGTGACCCAAGGCAAATCATGCTCTGATTTTAAGAACTTTCTCCTTGCCCTTCACCCTAGCCCAATGCTTTTGGGAGAATCTGCCACAGAACTCTTGACACCTTCTGATAAAGGAACTCCAAAGAAATAGATTAGAGCACATTTCCCTGTTTTCCCTCCACAGGAGGTTGGTTAGGAGTAGACTCATTGCTGTGTTCCCCTGAACTTTCTCCATGCCTTTCTTTAACTCATACCCCTCACTTCTGGAAGAATCAGGGTCAGCTTAGGTGTTTTTATGGTGAAGATAGAATGTAAGCCCAGACCTTGATGGATGGGGAGGATTTAGATAGGAGGAGGATAGGATGGAGGATATTTCTGGTGGAGGGGCTTCTATGAGCAAAGACCAAGGTGAGATGTAGTAAAAAGTATTCCAGTAGAATGAACACTTTGGGACATGGGTTCTTGTTCTAGTATTCTCAGCATTTGCAACAGCAAGGACCCCAGCATACACAGGAGGGCCTGCTGCTTTTAAAAGGAAAGCATCTTTTGAGGGATCAACAATCACTTTAATCAGACACATGTATCATTCACTTAGTTCAGGGGGAAAAGCCAGCACCTTAAACTTCAGAGAAAATACAGAGAAATGAAGATCAACATAGGGCTTCCAGCTATCTGACCATAAGCAATACATACATAGTTACCAGAGAGAGAAGCACCAACATCTGGGTTTTCAAAGGTGGAGGTGGGGTGGGGGGGCTCCTTAGCTGCTGCCTAGAGTCTCATCTGGTCAAACAAACACTTCCAATGAATAAGCCCCAAAGTAAAACCTCATCTCAGACTATATATACGCTTTTCAGAGTCAGAGGGTATCACAATCCTTAAGAATCGGTACCTCATTAGAAATTAACAAAAGATGTGGGCCTTCCAACAAAAAAAAAATCTCCGCTAACCAAGCTTCTGTTAATGGGCAGGCCCATTAATGGGTAGGGAAGATCTTTAACTCCCATTAGTATTATAGCATCTCACCCTGGGCACATAATAGATATTTAATAATCACTTGATGAATTGAATTGAACATACATTCAGGGAATGGTGAATTAGTCTAGTTGGTCTAGAGCAGACAGATTGTGTAGAGGATTTGTAAGTGGTACAGCAAGAAAGATAAGATAGGAGCCCAGACTAATAATGGTCTTCTGGGTCCTGATTAGTACTGGTTATGCATAGAGAAATGCTGACTGCCTCAAGACGGGCTAGTAGTCAGAGATAGCTTCCAAGTTGTCTGTGTCTATACTCCAAGGTTTAGTCTCCATATCTTTGGGTCCTCAGTCAGTTTATCAGGGAGTAAATGGCACTGCAGAAAATGGTTAATGCTGTTCTGACGTTCCTCAAAATGAATTTACTTATACCAAAAAAAGCCAATCTTAATCTTTATTTTATGGAAGGAAAATGCCTTTTTTCCTTGGAAGGGGGCCATTTGAGTAATCAAATTCTGCTTAGAAAGCAGTCTGATAAAAGCAGCAGAATCTGATCAGGGATAAAGCTTTGCTAGTTGTTTCCTGTCCTCTGCTCTGAAGCCTGTGCTGCGAGGGATGCCTGTCTTTTTTCATTAGTTGCGGGCTATGTGTTCAAAGTCATTGTTGAGGGGTATTTCTGGTGTAGTTTTATTTTTTTTTAAGTATTTTCTGAAGGTTCTGAGGATAACTCTAGGAGTTAGATCTGAAAAGATTTCGAGCTAGGGAACAATGCAGAAGCACTCAAAGAATCTCAAATGGAGAGGGGAACCTCTGAAGGCTGATAGATCTCCTTCCACCCCCACTGATAATGGAGGTCCAGCATTGTCCCCACCCTTCCCTGAGACAGTGTCTGCCCATTCAGATTTTGGACTAATCTACTCCATTTGGAGTTTCTGTGTTATGGAGCTGAAATCTGCCTATCACACTTACCTGACCTATTGTTCTGTCCTCTGGGGCCAAGTGGGACAAAATGTTTTATGTGTATCCTCAGGCAGGTTATATGAACTATAGGGGGCTGTCCATTGTGGTTCTCTTTTGCATACTTCCTTTAGTGGCCACCTTAGAGCCTTGAAGGCTGTCATTACCTTGGTGTTACTTGAGTCTGTCCACAAGTGGGAACTGGCTACCTGCCTCTAGAAATGGTGAGTTCCCCATCACGAGAGGTCTCTAGTGGAACAAGGCTGGGTGACTTGCTGCAGAGGGAATTCTTGGTCTAGTTCAATAAGATCCTTTTAAAATCAGGGATTCCCTGCAGTGTAAATCCCCTTCCACATATTTAATAGCTATGGTTTGTGGAAGTGCTTTAAGGTTTACCAGGCACTTTACAAAGATTTTCTCTTTTGATTCTCTTAACCACCCTGGAAAGTAGGTAGATGCTATTAATTCCCATTTCTTACAGATGAGGAAACTAATACAATCCGTGGTTAAGTGACTTGCCTAGGGTCATATAGCTAGTAAGTGTCCAAGGTCTAATTTGAACTCAGGGCTTCTTGACTCCAGGTCCAGCCCTCTATCTGTTGAGCCACCTAGCTTCCTTAACCAAAACATTTAACACTTGAAGGTAGATATAATGAATCATCAGATATAAAAATACTTTGACTGTATGACCTGTTTACCCTAACCTTCTGGTGACTAGGAAGAGACCTCCTGGGTTATTCCTTCCAAATAACCCTCAATCTCTTGGCTCTGGATATTTTCACAGGCTATCCCTCCGTGCCTGGAATTCTCTCTCTTCATTTCCCCCTCCTGGCTTCACTGGTTTCCTTCAAATTCTGTCCATCTCCTACTGGAAGCGTTTCCCTATTCTCCCTTAGGGCAGGTAGCTTGTGCAGTGGATAGAGTACTCGGCCTGGAGTTAGGAAGACTCATCTTTCTGTGTGACTGTGGGCAAACTGTTTGCCTCAAGTTTCCTGGAGAAGGAACTGGGAAACCACGCCAGTATCTTTGCCAAACCCCCCCCAAAAAATGGGGTCACCAAGAGTCAGATGTGACTGAACAACAACATCCCTTTTAGTGTCCCAGTGCCTTCCCTCTGTTGATTATCTCTGATTTTCCCAGTATATGCCTTAGTTACACCTACTTTCTTGCATGATATCTCTTCCATTAGAGCATAAGTTCCTTGAGAGCAGTTGTTTTTTGTCCATTCTTTGTATCCCTAGTGATTAGGATAATGCCTGGCCCATAAAAGGTGTTAAACTGGTGATTCCTCATCTCTTTCCACCAACTTTTATGCTTCCATAACTTTACATAACAAGATGGACCAACCATCCAGCTCTCTCAAACCTCTTCAATTCACAAGAACATCCTTGTGTGTCCTTTCAACTCAGTTGCCTCCCCCTCCACCTTAAATACCTAGCCCACCTCCTTAAGTACCTAGGCCACCTCCTTAAATACCAAACCTACCTCCTTCAAGTCTTCCAGGGAGGCTCCTTACATTAACTCCACTAAATTCTTTCCCCAGCCAGGAGCTGTAATCACCATGTTAATCTGTACATCAGATTGCCTAAATGTTTTTCTTGGCTACTCTACTAGGCTGAGGTCTTTGAGGGTATGGTTGAAGACTGATTCCAAGAACCAGTATCACTGCACTATAAGTTCTCTGTCAATGGTGTTTGATGACTGGGCACTATTATATAGTCCTTCTTTTCCCCACCAACTACATTTATTTAAAACAACATTCCTGTCCCACTTGGCTCCAGAATTCTTGAGGCCAGAGGGGAGGCAAAGGGAATCTTGGAATTAGTTCTATAGATATCAAGAACAGCTAATCTATTGAACTGAATTTGAATCCACAATATTTTTATTCTGTGTCAGATCATATAATAATGTGCATTGGCTTAGGAGTACAAGTCTAGTGTTCTGGTCCTGGCTCTGGCATTAATGAACTTTGTGAATTTAGGCACGCTCTTTTCTCTGTACTTTTATATAAGGAAGTTGGGATAAATGAGCTCTAAGGCCGTCTGGTTCTAACATTCAGTGGTTTAATAAGATGCTTGATAATGTAGAAGAGCATACTGTGAATACGTGCTCTTCCCTGGCATCAAAATTAACCTCCTGAGCTATCCAACTGATCACATCACTCTCCTACTTAATAAACAAATGAGCAAATAAATAGAGTAAAAAAAAAAACAACTAATCTGCCTCTCAGCCTAGATTTCTGAAGTCATCATTATGGCATTGTGAAAAATGGCCCTGAATTTGGGAGCCTAGACATCCCTTATCATCTTGTGGAGGGTATCATACTATTCTCCCAGTCACCAAAACCAAAGTGTCGTCCTTGATTCCTCGTCCTCACCTCTCATAATATCTAATCACTTGCCAAGTTCAATTAATTACATCTTTGTATCATCTCTCCAATATGTCCCCTTCTCTCCTCTGACACTGCCACCACTCTGGTGAAGGCCCTTATCACCTCACTCCTGGACTATTGCAGTAGCTTTCCAGTGGGTCGGCATGCCTCAGATCTGTCCCCACTTCAGTCTGTCCTCCACTCAGAGAGCAAAGTGATTTTCCCAAAGCACCAGTCTTGCCACATCTCTCACCCTGCTCCATAAACTACAATGGCTCCCTTTTACCCCAAAGATCAAGTATAAAATGTTCTGTGTGTCATTTAAAGCCCTTCATAACCTGGACCTTTACATTTTTCATCCCTCCACATATTTAAGGTCCAGCTACACCGCCCTCTTTGCTGTTCGTTGCCCAACACACTCCATCTCCCAACTTGGTCTTCCCATTGGCCACCTCCTATCACTGAAGTTCTTTTCCTTATCTCCACCATGGCTTCCCCTGGCTTCCTTCAGGTGCCAATTAACATCTCACCTTCTACAAGAAGCCTTTCCTGATTCCCCTTACTACTAGTGCCTTCCTTCTGTGATTATTTCCAGTTTAGCTTTTATTTAACCAATTTGAACATAACGGTTTGCATGTGATCTCTCCCATTAGACTGTGAGTTTTTTAAGGTCAAGGACTGGCTTTGCCTTTCTTTTCTATCTCTAACACTTAGTACAATGCCTGGTTTGTGCTTAGGAATAATAATGATGAATAGGAATTGTGATTATGACAATAAACATGAATTACATTACAATTAATAGTAATGGATAATCAAGGATATGTTATAAAATAAATATATTCAAATTATGTTAATTAGTATTAAATTATTGATTAATTATTAAATGCCATATTAACATAGTCTATTGATTTGAATTATAAATAATAAAATAAACTAATAAATACATATTATTGGAGTATAATCAATATAAATTAGTGATGATATGAATAATAATTTGATGTTATTATTGTAGTAGCTAACATGTCTATAGACAGCATTTACTGTATGCCAGGCACTATGCTAAGCACTTGACAATTATTATCTCATTTGAGACTCCATCAAAACCCTGGGAGGTATTGATTCGATTGGAGACTTGGTTTCTCTCCATTGACATGAGACCACCTGCCCTAGGGCCATTTTGAAGCTAAATGAGATAGTGCCTCATTTAAGATTTAGACCCAGAAAGGAAATTGTATCTTATTTTACATATGAAGAGGCTGAACCCCAGAGTCCTTAAAGAATTTGCCCAGGTTCACCAAGGTCATAAGGAACAGAGCTTTCTTAGGTCTCCTCGAACTCCAGATCTCTTTATTTTTTTCCCTTTGTCCCGCTGGAAAGGAGAGGGTTCCCTTCCCCTGCCTCTCACATGCTAGTGTTTGAAAATGCTTTGACCAAGAAGGATCTTGCAGTTCCAATGATGTTTTTGCCTGTTGCCACCTCATAAGAGAGCTCACATTCTCCCTCCCTTTATAACCTTAGTTTGTTTCCCTGTTTCCTCTTTGGGAAAGTAAACTTCTTGAAGTAAGGGACTTCACTTTTGTTGTTGATTGATGTTCACTGACCCCCCCTTCCCCTCTTTTCTCCTTTCCCCTTAAGTGGGGTCACCCACATACTGCCTCACTTGTAGACATGAGAGCTAGCCATGCGCTCCTAGGACTGGTTTCTGCTCCAGAATGGAGCAGAGGCCATAGATATTCATTGAACACTTATCACGGGTGTGGCAGTGTATGCCTTTAGTATCTCGATTTCCATTTCTTTTATCTTCTGGTTGCTAGAACCTGGTTTTGGCTTCTTGGCTTCAGGTAATAGGATAATTTTTGGTCTGCTAGGATTTACACATACACAAATACACACACACACACACACACACACACACACACACACACACTCGTCCTCTTCCCCTTTATAGTAGTATACTGCTACTGTCACCTCATCATTGCCCCTCCAGTTCTGGCCTCAGAGACAAGTCACATGCTTCTGTTCGATCTGAATTGGCCAAAGTTCAGGTATGCCCTCTATCATTCAGGGATCCGGCCACCAAAGTCATCCTGCCCTTGACATTAACCTTTCTCTGATTATGGCAAGTCATTGCTATCAGTACCTTCCCATTAGGGAGGGTGGGAAACAGGGAGAAAAGAGTTAGAAAAAGACATGGAATTTTTGTAAGCAGGCCTAGAAAAAAGACTGCTAGGGAAAAGAGA
Organism: Notamacropus eugenii; assembly: GCF_028372415.1. Lineage (NCBI taxonomy): Eukaryota > Metazoa > Chordata > Mammalia > Diprotodontia > Macropodidae > Notamacropus > Notamacropus eugenii. Next base: position 612,249,106 of record NC_092872.1, on the reverse strand, counting down.
TAAAATGAGTCTGGCTCCAGTTGCAGGGACCACTGCCCTAATCTAGCCTCTCTCTCTTTCCCCACCCTCACCCAGTGGCTAGTCTGGGGATTAGCATTGATTTAGTTGTTTCTCAATTAGAAAACTGGCCTCTTCCCCAGCTACTCTGTCAGTGGTTTTTCCTCACCTGTCTTTACTCTAGTGATCTGTCATTTCTTCTGATCCTAAAGTGACCTTTGCTTAGTTCTATATATCTTCCCTCTGACTATTCTTTTACCCAGTCAAATATATAGTCAATACCACCCCACCCCACTGTCACATACAAGTGCTGATACTTCATTGGTCGCTTGTGGGAAGGGAGAACCTTATTGACCACAGTATCTCAGGCTTGGCATAATGAATTGCACATTTCTATAAAGTTTTATTGATCCTTTTTGTTTCAACAAAGCAGTCATTTCCAGATATATCCCTCCCCCTTGGCTTTCCTTCCCTAACCTCTGCCCCCAGTGAATGCTCTTTAGGATCAAAGACCAAAAACCGAACCAAAACAAAAAACCAGTTAAACAAAACCAACTAAGTTGCAGTTTGATGTTGTATTACATACCCATTGTCTTCCACCTCTCCAAAAAAGAATGGTAGGTAATACCTTTTCCTATTTCTTCTCCCAGTCCAGGATTAACCATTATTGCTATATAACTTTCAGCTTTGCTTTTTTAATCCTTTCCATTTGCATTATTGCTCTCACTGTGGAAGCATATTAAAAATTTCCTTTTTCCTTTCTTTTGAAATAGATATAGATTAATGATAAATAAAAATGTGTTTGGGGGCAGATTGGTACCTAAAGTCAGAATACAGTATTATTATTATTTTTTCTTCAACACATTGTGTATAAGTTTTTTGGTTCTTTACATCAGTTCCCATGTTTCTCTAGATTTCTCATATTTGTTATTTTTCACAATACTATTTGATTGCATTCATATTCATTTATTCAATAAACATTTATTAAATACCTATTACTGGACAGGCTCTATGCTAAGCCCTGGGGATGCAAATAGAGGCAAAAGACAGTTGTTGCCCTGATGGAGCTTCTAATATAATTAATGAGGGGGGAGACAATGCACAAACAAATATATACAGATCAAGCTATATACAAGGAAAATGGGACATAATTAAAGAGGGAGGGCACTGTAATTAAGAGAGGTTGGGAAGGCTTCCTGTAGAAGGTGGGATTTTAGTTGGGATTTAAAAGAATCCAGGGAGGTCAGTAGTTGGAGTGGAGGAGGGTGAGTGTTCCAGGCATTTGGGGCAGCCAAAGAATAATCAGCCAGGAGGCCAGTGTCACTGAATAGAAGAGTATGCTTTGGGGAGTAAGGTGTAAGAAGACTGGAGAGGTAGGAGAGGGGTAAGATATGAAAGGTTTTGAATGAAAGGTTGTATTTGCTCCTGAAAGCAATAGGAAGCCATTAAAATTTATGACGGGGGGGTGGTGTTGAGACATAGTTGGATCTATACTTTAGGAAAATCATTTTAGTGGCTGAATGGAGGATAGATTGAAGTGAGGAGAGACTTGAGGCAAGCCAACCCACCAGCAGGCTATTTTAATAGTCTAAGGTGTGATTGTAAGGATCTGTACCAAAGTGGTAGCAGTGTCAGAGGATAGAAGGGGTCATATTTGAGAGATGTTGCAAAGGTGAAACTGACAGGCTTTGGAAACAGCTTGAATATAGAGGATGAGAGATAGTGAGGAATCCAGGTGACTCCTAGATTGTGAGCCTGAGGGACTGGGAGGATGGCTTTGCCCTTTACGGTAATAGGGAGATTAGGAGTGGGGGTGGATTTAGGGAGAAAGATATTGAGTTCTGTTTTAGAGATGATGAGTTTAAGATGTCTACTGGAAATCCGATTCAGAACGTCTGAAAGGCAGTTGGAGATGGGAGATTGGAGATCAGCACGAAGATTGGGGCAGGTGAGACAGTTGGAGAATCATCAACAGGAACTGATGAGGTCACCTAGTAAAGTAGTGTAGAGGAAGAAGAGTAGATGGCCTAGGACAAAACCCCAAGAGACACCTATGGATAAAGGGCATGATCTGGAGGAGTATCCAGAAGCACAGGAAAAGGAGTGGGTAGGTAGGAGGAGAACCAGGAGAGAATGGTGTCCCAAAAACCTAGCGAGGAAAGAGAATCATAGTGTCAAAAGCTACAAAGCATGGAGGAAGATGAGGGCTGAGAAAGGCCATTGGATTTAGGAACTAGGAGATCGCTAATAACTTTGGGGAGAACAGTTTCAGTGTAATGATAAACATCAATTTTTCATTATTTTATATTATTTGTGATATATAATTATATATTACATAATATATTGTTATTATTATAATATACTATAATCGATGGGTTCCCACTTCCTATCTATTTCTTCTCTACCACAAAAAGTGACTATTGTGGTATAGATTTCTGTCTTGGAATTCCTTGGAGTTGTATGTCCAGCAGTGAGATCTTTAGGTCAAAGGGTATGAATGATTTAGTCACTTTTTTCCCCTTGTACAGTTCTTCAAAGGTCCCTGGGTTCTTTGGTAGGGTACTTCTTCCACTAAAACTTGTATGACTTATTAGGTAGTTTAAGGTAGTTGCTGTGGCCAAAAAATTCATTACCCTATAGTCAACCTAGTTATCAACCTCCCCAGATTTATCTAGGCTTATCCTTGGAAGATAGTCATGCAGTCTTTCTCAGGTTTTTTGCATAAAGTAGGCAGGCACTCGATAAATGTGTCTAATTGAAACAAATTGAATTTTGTTTAACCCTTTTTATAAGTACTTTCTTTCTAAAGTCCTGACCTAATTCCCCCGATTTTCTCCAAACTAGAGCCTGGGGATTGAAATGGATATTTGGGAGTGAGATTGCCTACGAATTGAAATGACCCATGGAGTTGGCCATAGGTATACATCTAGGCAGAGTTAAAGACTGACAGATTCTGATACAGAGAGCCCAGAATGTCTGGAAAAAATATCTTGTATAAACTTTCTGGTCTGCATTGCCAGAAGGTTCCTTCTTTAAGACGGAACTGGCAGAAAGTAACCAAGTTCCAGTGAACCCAAGACACCCCGAGGATGCCTGCTCTTAGCAAAATGCTATTCCTAAGGGTAGCCAAGAATACCCTTTGGCCATAGGCCTTGGATTCTGAGCATACAAGTAAGTTTAAATTCTAGACCATCAAGCAATATTTTGCCGTAGCAACTAATGGCAACTTCAGCTTTTCTAAGTATGCTTCTATATGTTATTCATTCATTCATTCAACAAATTGTCTTATTCCACTAAAAGCCTCCTCCTATGCATCATAATAGCAAAGAGAGTGTTTTAATAGCCTGTTTTTCAAAGGCTGTAGCAAAGGTATGGGAACTTTTCAAGCGTGGGCCCCAGAGAGGGGGAAAAAGTATGGGCCCAAGGACAGGCTGTATGTTTGTTTTCCAAGGATTTAGTTGCTTATCAGCAGGCTGACTACAGGACAGTGAAATATTAGGTCACAGCAACTCTCCAAAACCATCAGATTCAGAGAATTTGGAATCTAATTTCACTGCCTTTTTGTCCCTCTTGCCTGGAATTCTCTCCTTCCTCATCTTTGCCTCCTAGCATTCCTGGCCAAGTCAAGTCAACAAGCATTCATTAAATCCCTGGCTTCATTCAAGTTCCAGCTAAAAGCTCACCTATGAGAAACCTCTTGTCTCTGCCCTCTGTCTTGAATGCTAATGGGGGAAACAACAGGCAGGTAACTGTGTACAATATAGGATATATACAGAGTAGATGCAGGTAAATCTCAAGGAATGCCCTAGCTGTGTGGGGAACCTGGAGAGACCTCCTGCAGAATGTGGAATTTGAGCTGCATCTTGGAGGAAGCTAAGAAGTGGAGGTGAGGAGGGAGAGCATAGCAGGTATGGGGATAAATTCCTGGAGTTAGCATGGAGAGGCTTATGTGGGAGGAATAGTAAATAGACCAGTGTAGCTGGTGCTAGAGTTTGTGAAGGGGATCAAGATATAAGAAGACTGGAAAGGTAGGAAGGGTACAGGTTATGAAGAGCTTTAAATGTCAACAGAGGATTTTAGAATTGATCCTAGAAGTAAGAGGGAACCACTGGAGATTATTGCTTGGGGGAGAGGGAGGCATGATGAGACTGAAATTTAGGAAGACCACATTGCCAACAGTAGATGATGGGATGGAGCAGGGAGACGCTTGAGGCAAAATGACCAATCGTCAGTCTGTCACAACAGTTTGGGTCTGGGGGGCTGATGAGGGCCTGCATGAGAGTGTCAGCTATGTGAGGAAAAAGAATAAGTATATACAAGAGATGTTGTGTAAGTAAAACCAACAAGATGTGACAATAGATTGGCTACAAGGGGTGAGTGGCATTGAGGTTGTGAGCCTGGGTAACTTGAGTGGATGGTGGCTCCTCAAAAGTAATAGGAAAATGAGGGAGATTTGGGGTAATAGTGTGAAGGGTGAGTTCTGTCTTGCATATATTAAGTTTGAACTGCCTCCCCAACATCTAATTCAAGATGTCTGAGAGGTCATTGGCAATGAGGGACTAGAACTTAGGAGAGAAGTGGGCCGGATATATGGATCTGGGAATCATCCACATAGAGATGACTGTTGAACCCTTGGGAGCTGATGAAATCAGCAAGTAAAGTAATGAAAAACAAAAGGAGAAGACGGAACAGAACTGAGCGTTGGAGGACACCCACAGATAGTGACCCTGATGAAGATCCAGTAAAGGAGGCTGAGAAGAAGCAGTCACATGACTAGGAGAAGAACCAAAGAGAGCAGTTTCACAAAAACTTAGAGAAGGAGAAAGTATTCAGGAGAGGAGGATTTGACACTGTTCGAGGCTGCAGACAGATCAAGAAAGATCAGAATTTTTTGTTTATGAAGAGATCATTAGTGGAATTCATTTTGCTTCGTTGTCCTCATTTGTTACAAGAATTCTAGGAACCACCCTCCCCACCCCTCCAATGGGAAGGTAAGAGGGAGAAAAAAAATACTTGACAACTGGGTGAAAGAAAGATCTTTGGTAACTTCAGAGAAGGACTTCAATTAAATGATGAGGTTAGAAGCTAGACTGCAGAGGATTTGGAAGAGAGTGAGTAGATGGGAAGTAGAGGCACTATGGGTAGATGTCTTTCTCAAGGCGTTTAACTAAGAAAGAGACGTAGGACCTTAACAAACAAGAAGGAGAGCAGCTCAGGAATCAGGTGAGTGTTTTAAGAATGTAAAAGACCTAGAAAGGTTCTTGGCAGCAAAAAGAAGCTGTCTAACACGTAAGAGATAACATGTACGAGTCCCATTCAGTGTGCCGGTGATACTCTCTCTGTCTCAAGTGTTCCCCCGTTCCAGTCATCCTCCACTCAGTTATCAAATTATCTTCGTAATCCACAGGCCTGACCATGCTTCCCTTCTCTTCAATAACTGGAGTGGCTCCCAAATACTTCATAACCTGTCCCCTTCCTATCTTTCCAGTCATCCTGCACCTTCCTGCCATCCGCATCCTCTACACACTCAGTGATGCTGCCTTCTTCATTATTCATATCTCCAACATTCCATCTTCATACTGGCCAACTGTGCCTGGAATTCTTCCCTCTTCATCTCCCCACCTCCTGGCTTACCTGGCTTCCTTCGAGTCTCACCATCTGTAAAAAAAGCCTTTCCCAGACCTCATCTCTCTGTGATTATCTCCCTTCTATCGTGTTACTATTTTGTTTGTACGTAGTTGTTTGTGTGTTTTCATCCCCCATTAGAATATAAGGACAGGGACTAATTTTTTTTTTTTGCCTTTCTTTGTATCTGAAATACTTAGCACAGTGTCTAACACATTTTATTGTTGTTATTCAGTCATATTTGAGTCTTCATGACCCCATTTGAGATTTTCTTGGCAAAGATACTAAAGTGATTTGCTATTTGTTTTCCAGCTCATTTTATAGATGAGGAAACTGAGACAATCAGTGTTAGGTAACTTGCCCAGTGTCACACAGCTATTAAGTGTCTGTGGCCAGATTTTAACTCAGAGATGAATCTTCCTGACCCCAGGTCTGAAACTCTATCCACTGTGTCACCTAGCTGTCCTACCTGGCACATAGTAGGCCCATAATAAGTGCTTGTTGATTGATTGATATGTAGACCAAAAAAATAAAATAAATCAAGTTGCTGCCTTCAAAGAGTTCTGTAGAGACAGCTTAGACTTGGGACACTTCTTAGTCAAGTAGTGACTATTTTTCATTCAGCTCCTTGAGGGTAGGAACTCTTTTTGCCCCATCTATGTATATCCTTCCATCTATGCAAAGTAGGTGCCTAATAGATACTTGTTGGGAGGCCAACAAAACTGATCAAGTGAAAAGAACCTGGTGATTGCTCTGATCATGGGAATGGGAAGAGCTACCAGGCCCACTGTGGTCTATCTCTCTGGAGGGAAGGAGACTGGGCTGAACTTCCAGGCATTTGATATGTTTCAGCTCTGGGCGATGGGTTTGTTATGAAGCTTAGTTAGATCTTCTGCATTCTCCTGGTCTGGGCCTGGTCTTGGACCAACAAAACCTGAAGGAATCCAATCACTGCTGTCTCCTCTTCCCAGCCCTAATATTTGACTTCTTTTGGTGCTATGCACCAAACCTAAGAGACTTGTTGATTTTTCATGTTGCCAGGGCTCTGGGTAGAATTTCCCAGATCGGTGGTTTTTCCTCCCTCCCTTAGTGCCACTCTCCCTTTTTTTCTTTTCCCTGTCCCTCTGTCTAAATTGTTTGTGTACCTACATGGGTGGCTCTCCCCGACTCTCTATCTTCTTGACCCTGCGTAGCCCTTGGGCTGGTTAACAACCCTGCCTGGCCACACTGTAGCTTCAGCTTGCCTCTATACACCATCATCTCTTCACCCTTTCTCACCCTGCTCCCCTCTTCCCCCTTCCCCCACAACTTGTATGTAGTTGGCAGGTAAAGGGCTGTGAGCTGTGAGTGGTAGGAACTGAAGCTCATAGTTTCCATGAACAGTGACGATTTCTGGAAACTGTTTGTATGGTCTGGAGTTTTTCACTTTCCTCTTCAGCAACCAGGACAATTAAAGCACCATTTTAAGCAGGAACATTGAGTGACTAAAAATACCCTATGCTCCAAGGTCAGAAAATGGGCCAGCAATTCCAGCATCCCCCTTTTCAGCTATCTCCCTTTGGACCATCTCCTTCCCCCACTAGCTTGTTCTGAATCTTAACCTAAGGCCTCTAGGAATGATTCCATTTACCCCCACCTCCACAGAATTTCATAACTTGGAGACTGGGAGGCAGGCTCAGTATATTATCCTATTACTAGACAAGGAGCAAGCCAGAAGTCAGGGAACGGGCTAGAATCCAGGTTTTTCAGCTCCCGGCAGAGACTGGGTAACTCCTTCTTTCCCAAAGCACAAGGACCTACCCGTACGTCTCCTCTGTATTCTTTAACCAACTAAATCCCATCTTATTAGAGAGATTAAAATAAACTCCCAATTCCTAGAAAAATTATTCAAGGGAACATAAACTGGTATGTGATGACTTAGTGTATATTGTAATGTTGGAAAAAAAGAAAGGGGACTCTGATTCATGTAGGCTTAAAATCTTTTAATTTCCTCCCATAATAATAATTGTAGTTGGTACTTACCAATGGTACAGGGCCCATGACAGCTGTTTGCCCTAGTCATTGTAATTGGTAATATGGTACTGACTATGTGCCAGGTACTATGCTAAGCACTTCACAATTATTATCTCATTTGAGCCTCACAGCAACCCTGGGAGGTAGGTTCTGTTATTATCCTCATTTTATGAATAAGGAAGCTGAAGCAAACAAAAGTGAAGTGACTTGCCCAGAGTCAAGCAACTAGTAAATGTTGGAGGCCAGACTTGAGCACTCCAGGACCAGTGCTCTACCCATTGCACCCCCTCGCTGCCTGCAGCTCATCTCCAGCCTCAAGTCAGGTGCCATGTCCTATCTGTTCTGTCTATTGCATCTGTCCCCTTTTCACTACTCTAGTTTGTACCCCCATTATCTCTTGCCTGGACTATTATAATAGCTTTCCAAATGGCTTTCCTGTCTTCCACCATATAAGTCAGTTCTGTGTATGTCCTACCCTTGCTCAAAATTCTTCAATGGTTTCCCTTTGCCAACAGGATAAAATGCATATTGTACAGGTTGGTATTCCAGACCCTCCACAGTTAGTTTCCAGCCTCCTCTCAGCACTATTTTTCCTTTACTCCAGACTCCAACCAGCCTGGGCTAATCACTGTGTTCTAGCTTATCTGGTCTATTCCTGCCCCATTGTCTTTGCTCACACTGTTCCCTACACCTTTCTTCTTCTTGCCATTTCTTCTTTGATTTTTTTTATCTTCTTCCCCACCCAGAGCTGGAATTTCTCTTTCTGATATCTCCACCCTTTGTCTGTACCTTATCTTGTGTTCTTATATTCTTGGTTTTTTATTTTTTTTGTATTATGTAAACATGTTGTTATTGTTCAGTCTTGTCTGACTCTTTCATGACCCCATTTGGGGTTTTCTTGGCATGTTTTGCCATTTCTTTCTCCAACTCATTTGACAAATAAGGAAACTGAGGCAAATAGGGTTAAGTGACTTGTCCAGGGTCACACAGCTACTAACTATCTGAGATAAGATTTGAACTCAGAACTTCTGACTTTGAGCCTGGTACTCTATCCGCTATGCCACCCAGCTGCGCATGATATCATAGTGTGCCATTATTATTTTTCAGCTGACACTGTGGGGTTAGCTAGGGAGTGTAGTAGACAGAGCACTGAACTTAGTCAGCATGGCCTGAGTTCAAAACCTACCTCAGACACTTACTAGCTCAGTGCCTCAACTTCCTTCTGTGAAATGGTGATTAATACTAGAACCTACCTCACAGAGTTGTTGTATAAATCATATGAGATATTGTGTGTGTGTATCACTTTGCAAACCTTAAGTGTTAGTTTTAAATTGTAGTGGTAAAAAGGATTCTGAATGGAGCCTGAGTTATATCCGATTCCAATTTAACAAGCATTTATTAAATGCTTGCTGTATTCAGGGCACTGTGCTAGCCTCTGGAGATACAAAAGCAAGATAAAAATCAGTCCCATCTCTGGTGTTTATGCTGTGAGAATCAAATGAGGTAATCATTATAAAGCATTTTGCACAGTGCCTGGCACATAGTAAGTATCATATAAATGTTAGCTGTTATGAATATTAATTATCATAGGTGGACATTTTCTTAGGCTACCTTCTAGAGTACTTGCAGTATATAAACCCTAGATTATTTTCAGGCATTCTGCTAACTGTACCTCCCCCAACCTTGTACTTATGAAGTTGATTTTTTTTAACCCAAGTGTTGATGTTTATTATCCCTATTGAATTTTCCTTTTATCAGATTCACCCCAATAGTTTCTAGCCTGTCAAAATCTTTTAGCTAGTTTGTTAGCTCTGCTTATCAGATTTCTGTCAGCTGCAGATTTGATAAATATGTCATTTATGCCTTTATCCAAGTAATGTGTTTTTTTTTTATGTGAAACAACTCAGGAGTTCTGGTGCACTCTACTTTCTTCCAGGATGACATCAGGTCATTAATTGATTTTTGACAGTCAAGCAGCACTGAAGCCTTCTGGTTGTTCTTTGATCTGGCCCCCGTTTCTCCATTTTTACCCACAAGAGTAGTGTGAGATACTTTATCGAACACTTTCCTAAAACCTAGGTTAACTATACCTTCAAAGTCTAATTAATACCGCAGTCCCTATGATCTACTAGTAATCTTACATTCACAAAAGGAAATAAGGGTAGTACAGAATGATCACTGAAAAAGCCATGCTAGGTATTTGCTATTAATTTTTTCAGTGTTCATTAATTATCTTTTTAATGATATGCTCTATAATTTTGCCAGAATTTGAAATCAAGGTCACTGAACTATAGTTTGACTTTGTTTTAATATTTCTTATTATTGCAAAGTCATTAATTTCATTTGGTCCATTTTGACTTTGAAACAGTCTGTTGTTTACATAAGGTTTTATACCTTGTGTGCCAAGTTGTTGAAAATTCTCTTTCCAATTTTTTCTTTCATAGCTCTCATTTCTTTTCCGATTCTTTCCTCTAGTATATTCACTTCATTTATAAAATAATTTTTAACACTTAAAAAAGAACCCTCTTCATTTCTTTCAGGAATTCTAGTTGAAGTCCAGGCTGTGTTTTTCTCTGAGCCTTTGCAGGTGTTTTAGGGTCATTCTCTTCTTTAGGGTTTATGTCTTAAGCCTCCATGTTCCCATAGGACTTTCTTATGGTGGGATTCTTCTAGTCTTATTTCTTGATTTTGGACTTTGCATGAGGGCCAGGATCTGCACATTTTTGAAGGGGGTATCTGTATTTAGTCCTGTTTTTTGTTCTTGGGTTCTCCTGCTACTTTTTCAAGATATTGAGTGTTGTATTATTTAAGGAACTCAGGGATAGCTCTGACTGGGGACCTGGAAGCTTTCAGTGGGCCCAAAATGGTCTGTTGCCAGTCTGAGCAGCAAATTTCATGATCTAGGTTTGGGTCTGAGACTAGCATAGCTGGTTGGTTGTTGTCCGTCTTCGAAGAGAATCGAAATGACATCACATGATAAAGTGAAGTTTCATGTGTCTACTGTGGCTGATCTGACCAATACAAGCTTGGAATGGTCTACCACAGGTTGGGCACAGATAGTCCATATGAATTTTTGGGGTGGATACTCCAAATTTGCACATCCCATGTTTACTTTGTGCTGTCTCAATTCTGTTTTGCTCATAGAGCACAGCACCCTTTCTGATGTGGGCACGCCATACTGAACAGTCCCGTACCACTGTCTCCCATGTTGCACAATCAAATCCAAAGTTTTTGAGAGAGACATTGAGAGTGTCCTTGTATCACTTCTTCTGACCACCATGTGATCACCTGCCCCATGTGAGTTGTCTGTAAAATAGTCTTTTTGGCAAGCGTATATTTTGCATTCGAACAATGTGGCCAGCCCATCGGAGTTGCGCTCTCTGAAGCATAGTTTGAAGAGACCCAAACATAGACCTTGGTTGGAGTTTCAGTAGACTGGAGCTGCTAGACTCAGTCCCTGTCAGCCCTACAGAAAGCTCCACAGATTCAGGAGGATTCAGAACTGCTGTCTCTCTTTTGGCATGGGCTTTCTGTCTGGTTATTCTGCTGCAGGCCTTACACAGTTCTGAGAGCTGGATCTGAGAGCCCTTCTGCTCTTCTAGTCAGAGCCACATAGCTGCAACTGACTGATGTACTTGTTTCCTTATCCCATACACAATCTAGGTACCTAACTTCTCTATTTCTCCTTGCACTGGACCTCCACTCATAGGTACAGGCCCCATGACAGCTGTTTGCCCTAGTCCTCCACCCCTACATATAAGTCCCCTTCTCAGTCTGCACTGGATCTCTGGTCTATGAGTGATAGAGTTGTTAGTTGTCATCTGTTCCTACTCCCTGTACCAGAGCAGACCTCTCTCTGCCAGATCTGGGATTTCTTCTTGCCCTGGTACATATCCATAGGCAGGCCCCCCTTTAGTCCTTGCTGCTCCTGACTGGACTGCCATGTCCCCAAACCTCTTTCTTTGTCTCCCTATGATGACTTAGAGTGGAAAAATGACTCATTATGAGTTTTTTCCGTCTGGATTTTCCAATCAGAAGTTGATATGGTACCGTTTCTAGATCTTAGTGGAGTATTTGTTGAGGGGAGAGCTGGGCTGTATTGCTTCCTACTCCTCTGCCCACTTGATCTCCTTATTGGCCCTATAGTTTACAGAATCCATTTCTCTCTTTCTTCCTTTCTTTCTTTTAAACAGGGACTATTGCCCTTATCTCTTCCTAAGGTTGCCTCCATCATGGAGACTAAGTGATAAAGCATCTCTTAGTACTTTCAGAGATAATATTTACTGTTGCCTGTAACACATTTCCTGAGTGTGGAAATCTAAGTTAGGAGTAACTGGAGTTAACTTGCCATCAGGAGTCCTCCTAGACAAACATTCCAGCATCCTCCCCATTCTCAAGAACAAAGGAGCTAGAGAAATGCTAAGCCTTTAAGACTGGCTAGAATGTCAATCCTTTTTTAATGGGCAAACATTTGGTACTGAAGGTGGGCGCCACTGGTTAGGAAGAAAAGAAAAAGTGGGAATGAATTCTGTTGTTTCCACTGGATAGTTGCTCAGTTCAATTCTACATACGTTTATATTAAGTGCGCACTATGTATATCATTCCTAACTATATCTGAAGGTATCTAGAACTTGTTGGGGTATGTATTCTATTGCACATAATCCCACATTTCCAACCTGTGCTGGAGCCAGCCAGATATATATCTCACTAGTAGCTCACCCTAGTTCACCAATCATTAAATTTTCAGTGTGAACATCTGTGCCTTGGAAATCCACAGTGCTGTAAATCAGGGTTTGAGTTATTGGTTTGTTCATTGTCTCCTCTTAAGAATGTGATGGAAAAAATGTTAATAATGCAGATTAAACTTAAGTGTGTCCTGCGTACATCTTATTTTTTGGAGAGTCAATTATTAAATATTTTGGAGAGTCAATTATTAAATATTTACCGGCACATCCATACTCCATTTCCCTTCTAAATCTTGTTCAGCCAGCGTCTGTCTCTCTGTCTCTGTTTCTCTCTCTTTCACACACACACACACACACACACACACACACACACACACACATGCTTCATAGTAATGCAAAGGGACATCTAGTAGAAATAGAAATACAAGATAAAAATAAGAAAATTATAATAAATAGAATCATTCATTATCCATTCTCTAATCATCATCATCCCCCACCTCACTTACCCACCTGAGATGTAAGTCTAGCCTTCCTTTGTTCTTCTCACTCTCTATTATGAGCTCACACGATGGAGGCAGTGACTTAGCAATTGTGTGAATGCTGAAGTTACTGGGTCTCATTACCTGAGATGATATGATCTCTTGCACTAGACTGGCTTCAGGATTCTGTAACTGCTGTTTCTTGTCACAGAAGGAGCCTTTGAAGCTACAACCCTTCTGTGTTAAGGCCAGAAGCATTGGTTAGGCACCTACTATGACAAGAAACAAGGAACTATCCCCCACATGTAGCATGGGGGCAGCATATGGGCTCGAAGAGAGGCAGAATAGATATCTCCAGCCTCTTCTCCCCTCCACCTTTCTCCAAGGGAGACTTTGATTCCTGCCAAGAGAGAAATTAGGAGGTGGAGGATAGATACATGGCCATTTTGCTTTCCTCAGAGAGAAGAGTACTGGGCTAGAATTATATTAGAATAAATATTATCAGTGTAGAGCGTATAGTTTTCAGGTTTAAGCTAACTTCTGATTACTGTTTCATTATTAGGCAAAACAGGAGGACCCAAGCTTTTATATCCAAGACTTGACTCCCTCCCTACCAAATACCAATTCCAAAATGAACATACTTACTAGCAATTACCAAAGAAACCTGTTTATCCAATTCTATAGCAAAATAGAAATCAGAGGAAGTATATCTAGGAGAATTCATGTCAGACAATACTGAGTGAAGGAGGCCTCTTATTGTGAGAGAGAAAACTCTGTTTCACCAGAGAGCATCTCAGATCTCACCCAAGAGGAAGGTTCTTGAAGTCTCAACTGTAGCTAGCTGGGATAGGGCCATGGTGGTGGAGACCACCAACTCCTCTTGTGCCAGTTTCTTCCCAGAGGTTTTTCCTTCAGTAACCAGAAGTAGGATCATCATCTTCCATCTTCACTTTCAAAACTGGAAGTCAGAAGCTCCCAAAGTCCAAAGACTCACTGAGTAATTTTAAGAAAAACTGAAAAGGATTCCAAACCTGAAGAAAACTCAAGGTATCTGAAGAGACTCTCAAGACCAGAAAGAACTGATGAGAGTGAAGAGACTGGAACTCTCCTGTTCTCTCCAACTGCATCCTGGCCCTTCCTTCAGCTTGGACATTGATCTCTACCAATAAGGAAAAAATCCCATAGCCTTGCACTCTGCAGACTCTGGTTACACCTAGTTTTCTTGAGCGGTGGTGTCAGACTCAAATCAAAGTAGGGCTGCTAATCTGTACATAAAGATCTCTGTGGGCCACATGTTGACTTAGTTTTAATAATAACAATAGCACTTTATAGCACTTACTTTATGCTGGGCACTAAGCTAAGCTCTTCACAGTGATTATCTCATTAGATCCTCACGTCAACATTGGGAAGTAGGTGCTGTTATTATCCCCAATTTACTGATGAGGAAACTGAGGTAAACAGGGTTAAGTGACTTGCCCCATCTAGTAAGTGTCTGAGGCTGGATTTGAACTCAGATCTTCCTGACTCCAGGTCTGCCACTCTACTGCACTATCTTGCTGCCCATTTTAAAATGTAATATTATCTGTGTTTTATTGTATTTTTTTATTTGGTTAAATATTTCTCAATTGCATTTTAATCTGGCTCTGACTGAGCTCAAGAATGTTGTGGGCTGCTTGTTTGACACCTCTATTCTAGAACTTACAGTATACAAAGACAAGAGTAATGGGAAATAGTGCTGGAAAGTTGACTGGTGTCAGATTTTAGACAGCTTCAAATGCCAGGTTGAAGAGTTTGTATTTAGCCCCGGAAGCATTTTGAGCAGGGGATTGACGTGGCCAGATCTTTAAGTTTGGGTAGTTTGGAGAGAGAAGAAATTAAAACCAGAGACACCAATTAGAAGACTGTTAAAATAGTCCAAGTGAGAGTCGATGAGTGCCAGAATTATGTTGGTGTCTGTGTGAGTGGAGAGAACAACATGTTACTGTCATAGAATCCACAAGATTCAGCAGCAGATTGAATTGTCTGAGGACAGGTAAGACAGAGGAAAGAGTCCAAGCAGACTTTAAGGTTATAAAATCTGGGGTACCTGAAAGGATGGTGTTAACAGAAGTGGGAGGATGTGAGAGAAGTGTCAGTGTAGTGTAGGGGGAAAAGTGACGAGTTGTCTGGGATGGGTTGAGTTTGAGATGTTGATAAGATATCCAGGTAAAGTCCAAAAGCCAGTTGGGACCACAGGACTGGAACTTGGGAGGAAGATATAGGCTGGGTGTGCAGATGTGAGAAATGAGTGAACTTGTGGGAGTGGTATCACCAATAGAGAATATAGAATGAGAAGACATGAGTGCCTGAGAGAAACTCCTGTTGGAAGGGCAGGACATAAATGATAAACCTACAAAGGAAACTGAAGAGGAGTGGTCAGACAGGGCATGGGGAGTACCAGCCAAAAGTGGAACCATAGAAGCAAAGACAGAAGAAAGTTTCTAGGAGGAGGAGATGGTCAGCAACGGCAGAGGCTGCAAGAGACAGCAGGATAAAGACTGAGAAAAGGCCACTGGATTTAGCTCCTTTTGCAACATAACAGACTGGCATCTATATACAGCTTCTATTAAGTCCTTTTGTGACCTTTCTATGAATGGAATATTCCTTGTTGGATGAGACCCTTTGGGGCTTCATTTTTCTCTATTGAATCAAATGCTCTTTTTAAAAATAGGCAAAAATACCATGAGATCATGTACTCTCTGTACCTTTCTGTCAGTTTTGAGAGTGTAAAGCTGTAGCCTGCTATAGAATACTGTTTACAAAAGCCTCTTTGTTCCCTTCACCTATTTTCCTCAAAGATGACCTCAAGATCATTCTCATAAAGATCCTGAAGAAGTGAGAAAATAGGCATATGGGTGAGTCAGTAGTTATTAATATTCTCTATATGATTTAAGTATAAAAAGTCACATATAAACAAATTAGAGGAGCAAGGAAAAAGTGAATTCTTAGAGTTATTGAAAAGGATAGAGTTCATTACTAAAAAAGTGATAAAAAGGATCACACAAGATAGAATGGACAATTTTAATTACATAAAATTTAAATTTCTGTACAAGTAAATCTAATGTAATAAAACTTAGAACGTAAGCAGGTAACTGGGAAAAATCTTTGCAACAAGTTTCTCTGATGAAGTCTCATTTCTAAGATATGTAAGGAACCAATTCAAATATATATATATACATTCAAATATATCTTCCTCAGATAGATAAATGTTCAAGGGATAGGAATAGCAATTTTCAAAGGAAAAGATCCAAACTATCCTATGAAAAAATGCTCTAAGTTGCTAATAATTAGAGAAATATATATTAAAGCATTTTTGAGGCTCCTCTTCACACCTATCAGATTGACAAAAATGACAAAAAAGAAAAATAGTAAATGTTGGAGGGGTTACAAGAAAACATGTATTATTCACTAGTGCATTGTTAGTGAAATTGTGAATTAGTCCAACCATTCTGGAAAGCAATTTGAAACTATATCCAAAGGACTATAAAACTGTGCATACCCTTTGATCCAGCTATACCACTGCTAAGAAAAAGAAAAGGATTTATCTGTATAAAAATTATTCAGCAGCTCTTTTCATGGTGGCCAAAACTTGAGGGAAAACAAAAAATGACGGCATATAAGTGCAGTGACATGCTGTCGTGCCATAAAAAATGATGAGATGGACAGTTTCAGAGAAAACTAGGAAGAATTTTGATCTGATGCATAGTGAAAGTGAGCAAAACTAATTGAATAATTTATACATGATAACATTATAAAGAAAAACAACTTTGAAAGAGTTTTAGAATTCTGATCAACACAATAATAAATCACAAGTCTAAAAGAATGATGATGAAGCACCCCTGACAGAATGGTAATAAACTTAAAACTCAAAAAAATATACATTTTTGGATTTGACTAATGTGGGAAGTTATTTTGTCTGACTATGTAGATATGCATCAAGGGATTTTTTTTAAAAAAATTGTTAATGGAAATAGAGATGGGACTGGGCAAGACAAAATAATTTAAAAATACTTGTTACTTAAGTCAAAAACAATTTAAGAAAACAAAAGGCCAAACATGGCCTTTTGTTAAACTTAAAAATCTAATAAGGGAGACAAAAAAAAAAGTTAATAGTCTTCCAATCATCTTTTTTCATTAATAATACCATCTACAGTTCCCTCCAATACTTCTTTCTCTCAGATCTCTTGAAACTCCATCCTTCTATATCTTCAAAATTGTGTTATTTGAACTTAGACCTCTTTTGTGTATACTGGGTCTCATCTGACTCCTTTTCCTGCCTTTGTCCTC
This sequence comes from Notamacropus eugenii, assembly GCF_028372415.1. NCBI lineage: Eukaryota > Metazoa > Chordata > Mammalia > Diprotodontia > Macropodidae > Notamacropus > Notamacropus eugenii. The sequence continues at coordinate 612,231,981 of NC_092872.1, read as the reverse complement.
TTTTTTTTTTTTTTTTTTTTATTGCTTCTTCCTGTCCTAGTGCACTGGGGAATATGGTGTTAGAGTCCAAATATGGTTCTGTTTTCCTTGACAGACAAAATCAGTATTTGCAGATCTTTTCCATTCATTGTCTGCCTTCCTTCCACTTTAGTGCTCTTGGAATGATCTGGTTTAATTGGGTTTCATGCCCAACTTTCTACAAATTTGTTTTCCTCTCCACCACATTTTGCTGTGTTTATGAAGTGATGCTCCTCATTGGTTTCCACCACCCTCCTCTGAAAGATTCCATAAGTGAATCTGTGTTCTAATTCAGTGTTACCCTTGGCTGCCTCTGCTCTCCATGTGGAAAGAAGACCGAGTGTTTACAGGAGCTGTCTGAGGTGATTTCTAGTCTCTTTTAATTTATATTGGTTAAAGTTGTGTAGGAAATTCTGTTCATCTGAGTCAGTATATTTTCCTTCATCTATTTTTCAACATCAGTGGCTTATTTAAATATCAGTCCTAGTCTGAGTTGTTTTTAACAGCATACTGTCTGTTCCTCTCTTTAACCTTTTTCCTGTTCGGTATCGATTTAGATTCTCGTTCTAACAAATTGACATTCTGCTTGTACGTTGACAGGTGATTTGGGAAATGACTCCCACATAGGTAAATAATCATTTCCTGTCAAGATACAGTTGCTTTAATTTTTTTCTGATATTAGGTGCCTGTCATGACCTTATACCTTCCAGTTTTATTCTTGAATAAATTATTCATGATATAAAGATATATGTCGCATCCACATCCATTTCTTTGTTTCTAAATCCTCAGCTGTATTCTTCAGCATATTTTTCACTGCTCCCTGTAGTGTGACCCTCCCCCACTCCCACCCACCCCCCTTGCATTGAAATCACCCAGTATTAAAATATACATTGATCTATTATGGAGGGTCTTGTCAGTTTCTTCATAAGGAGAAGACATCCAAGGGTCCCATGAAGTGATTTTTATCTTATTGCTTTTGGATGCATACTAAAACCTACTCCAGCACATTTGTTTGCTTTTCCAAGGGGAAATCTGTGAGTTACAACATTTTGATCAGGGATTCTTAAACTTTTATTGTACGTCATGGACCCTCTGGATACCTTCTCAGAATAACGTTTTTAAATGCATGAGATAAAATACATAAGATACAATTACATCAAAATCCATTTGACAATATTTATTTAAAAAATAGGTTCATGTACCCCAAATTAAGAACCCCTGGTCTAGTTACATACAGCCTTCTATCAGTCAGTCAGCATTTATGAAGCATCTGTTATATGCCAGGGACTGCACTAGAGATAGAAAAAAGGACCAAAATGGTTCAAAGAGCTTAAGTTCTAACGGGGTAAACAATGCGCTTGTGACTAGGTACAGACAAGATAGATACAGATGAGACAGAAGGTAATCTGAGAGGAACAGGCACTAGCAATTGTGAGGGGAAGACAGGGAAAGACTTCCTTCTTCATTTATGGAAATTTATGTGTCAGTTTGTTATTCTTTAGTTGTTTCTGTAGTGCGACTATTCTTCGAACTAGGATATTTATTCCATTTAGAGGACCAATAATTCAGGTATCTTAGACGATCTTAAAGTCATATGATTGCTTTTGGGGGGGGAAGGTAATTTTTGTAGATTTATTTGACAACCAGATACTTTTACCGAAATTATTGTTTCAATTAATTGTAGCTGAATTTTTAAAGTTCTCTAAGTAAATCATCATATCATCTGCCAATAGTGTTTCCATTGTCTTTTTTGTTTCCATTGTCTTTTTTAAAAATTCAAATTTTATTTCATTTTCAGTTCTAAATTATCTCCTCTAACCTCTCTGTCATCCATGGAGAAGGCAAGAAAAACACAACTCATTCTAAGTATGTATAGTTGTCAAAAATCAATTTTTACATTAGCCATATTCCCCCCCCAAAAAATAGATAAAAAAAAAGAAAAAATATGCTTTGACCTAAATCTAAGTCCATCACCTGTCTAGCTGAAGATAGATAATATGTTTCATCATGAAACCTTTGGAATTGTGATGGGTCATTAAGTTATTAATGTTTTATTTATTGGGTTATTAAATCTTTCTTTTCACAGTTGGTTGTCTTTACAATATTGATGTTAGTATAAGAATTGTTTTCTTGTTCTTTTCATTTCACTGTATATCAGGTCATACAAGTCTTTCTAGTTTTCTCTAAAATCATCTTGTTGATCATTTCTTATAGCACAATAGTATTCTATCACATTCTTATACCATAACTTGTTCAGCTGTTCCCAAGTTGATGGTATTCCCTCAGTTTCCAATTCTTTGCCACCACAAAAAAAAGCTTCTATAAATATTTTTGTGCAGTGGATCCTTTCCCCTTTTCTTCTTTGTGGAAATAGATCTAGTAGCTATGTTGCTAGGTCAAAAGATATGCACAATTTAATAGCTTTTTGGACATGGTTCATAATTGCTCTCCAGAATAGTTGGACTGTCTCACAGTTCACAAGTTATATGATTCGTAATACTATCTTCCCCTTTTCTGCCTGTCTCTCGCCATCATAGCAGAAGGAGAAGAATATAGGACTGAGGGACTTTTTTCTGTCTTTCTTTGTTTCATGAATTGCCATCTGCTTGCTGACCTACTGGTGAGGGGCCTCTCTACACTCAGTAAGGTTCAAGTAGACATCTTATGTCATCACACCACACTTGAAGCCTTTACAGCTAGGATTCTCAACTTTTTTTTCTTGGTTCCTCTAACCCTTGGTTTTCTATATACCTCCTAGGACTCCCTGTTCAATATGAAAGGAAACAAAAATCTATATCTTACCATACATATACCCATAAGAAAAACCTTCCAAACTGGTATTCAGTGTGAATAAATCCTAGCATTTACTATGAATTTGCACACAAATAAAAAATATTAATTTAAACATTATAATATAGTTATTTCTCAGATATTCCCCATACCCTCTTTGACAGACTTCTCATATCCTAGGGATGCAGGTACCCCAGGTTGGGAACCCCAGGCTTAGAGCAAAGTAGAGCCTGCCAGTGTTTATACTCTGTGGTATAACCAGTGAGAAAGCCAGATCCATGATGAAACATTGGAGTGGGATGTTTATGGAGGCCTGGTGGAAGATAGGGCAACTTAGTGGTGCAGTGAATAGAGTGCCAGGCCTGGAGTCAGGAAGACTCATCTTGCCCATTTTCTTGTGTTCAAATCCAGCCTCAGAGACTTACAGCTGTGTGACTCTGAGCAAGTCACTTCACCCTGTTTGTCTCAGTTTCCTCATCTGTAAAATAAGCTAGAGAAGAAAATGACAAACCACTCTAGTATCTCTGCCAAGAAAACCCCAAATGGGGTCCCAAAGAGTCAGGCACTGAACAACAATAACACATAGGAACACAGCTCTAGAGGAAGAAGGGACCGCAAAAGGTCATTTAGTCCAATCTCCTCATGAGTCAATCAGCCAACATATATTAAGTGCCTACTGTGTGCTAGGTGTTGGGGGTACAAATACAAATAATGATATGTGTACTTTGAAGGGGCTTACATTAAGGTAAATGTGAGGTAGTTTGGTAGGAGGGCACTAGGGGATTAAAGGAATTAAATGAGACTTCATGCAGAAAGGGAACTTCATCTTAAAGGAAGAAATGTAGAGGTGAGGAGATGAAGGTGTTGTTCAGTCAGAAGTGTTGTTCAGTTGTTTCAATCTGACTCTTCATGACCCCATTTGAGGTTTTCTTGGAAGAGATACCAGAGTGGTTTGCCATTTCTTTCTCCAGTTCATTTTACAGATGAGGAAACTGAGGCAAACAGTTAAGTGACTTGCTCAGGGTCACACAGCTAGTAAGTGTCTGAGGTCATATTTGAACTCTGGGAGATGAGTCTTCCTGACTCCAGGCCTGGCACTCTGTGCACCATGGCGCCACCTAGCTGCCCATGAGGAGGAAATACATTCCAATTTATGTTCTATTTTAGAAGAAAATAGGGAGTCATTGGAGTTTATTGAGTTTCCTCCTTGATTTCCAGAAAAAGAAACTGGGGCCTCAGGAGGCTGAATGACCTGCCCTAGATCATGGAGATGACAGAACTAGGGATTGAATTGGGGTCCTGTGACTCCAGGATCAGTCCTTGTGGTGCCCTATCATGTGGCTTCTTCCCCTTATCCCGTTGCCTCCTAGAGAGCAAATCTAGCAGGGGTGAATTTACGTTGCAGAGGCAGATTTTAAGTCGATACGAGGAAACTTTTCCTGACAGTTAAAATGATGCAGAATGGGAATGGGGGATGGTTCTGGAAGTGTTGAAGTCTTCATGCAGAGATTGAAAGACCACTTGCTGGGAATATTGTGGAAGGGATTCTTGCTCAGGTTTGGCTTGAACTAAATCTGAGATTTGGGACTGTCCCCCCAGCTCCACCACTGGCCCCTTCCATGACATTGGGCTGGTCGTTTTTCTTTATGTATCTGTAAAATAAAAGGGTTGGACCAAAAGATTTTGAAGACCCCTCCCAGGTTTCATATTCCTTGTGAGTCTCTGATTACAAACCGAAATGACCAGCCTTTGGTAGAGAACTGCCCATCATCCGTGTGATGACACAAAGCTCCAGAAGATTTCTTTACTTCCATCCTGAAGGCAGGCTACAGAAGTCATCCAGTACACTCCCCAGTGTATCCCTCTCCATCCTCTATACATGTTCCACTGGTCTCTGCTCAGAGGCACACCTTGCCCACCCCTGCCCACAGCAGGGAACTTGCTTGGAGCATTCTACTCTGGGACAGCTCTGATGGTTAGGAAACTCTTCCTCTGACCCTCCCCTGGAACTTCATCCATTCTTATCGCTCAGGGACAGAAGATAAGAGTGGCCCAATCCCTCATCTTGACCACAACCCTTTAATCCTTTTCCTCTCCTCCCTCCACAACCCCCCATCCTCTTTTCTCCAGATAAAACAATGTAGCCAATTCCTAAATTTCAGATAAGTTAGCCTGAAACTAGAGTGTGATAAAAAGAGAGGAAATTTAAGGAGAAATTTTGGGCACTAGAGCCAGCAGAGGGAAGGTCAGTTTGGTGGTTAGTCTTGGAGAAAGGTCACCTAAGGAGCCTGTGACCCATCCCTCTCTGTCTGTGTCCCTGGGACACTCCATAGACTGTTCATAGACTAGGAACACAGAATCAGAGCTGGAAGGGATCTTCTAGTCCAACTCCCTTGTTTTACACATGAGGAAACTGAGGCAAAAGGAGGCTAAGTGATTTCCCTAAAGTTGCACAGATACTAAGTGACAGAGATTGGATTTGAACATGGATCCTTTGATTCCGGAATCTATAGCTCTTTGAACCCTGTGCCAAAGGGAGTATGTGGATGCAGAATTGGTTTTCTAATTCTTATTCCACAAATTCAGCAGCACTTAGAGGAAGGAAAGATCAGTGGTGGCCGTAACAGAGAGGGAAGGTTTCGTGGAGAGGCTAGGATTTCAGAGCTAGAGGGATTTATAAGGTGATGAAACGAATAAAGTGCTGGATCTGGAGTCAGGAAGACCTGAATTCAAATCTGGCCTCAGATACTTACTAACTGTATGACCCTGGGCAAACCACTTAACTTCTGTCTGCTTTGGTTTCCTCAATTGTAAATTGGGGAGAATAATAGCACCCACCTCTCAGGGTTGTTGGGAAGGTCAAATGAGATAATATTTGTACAGTGCTTAACACAGTGTCTCGCATATAATAGGAGTATGTAAAGGCTAGCTGTTATCATTTATTTTATCATCTCTTCCTTTTACAGACTTGAACTAGGTCCAGAGAGTGATTGGAAGGTGAGAGAACATTGTGAAAAATAACAGCTTACACTTTCATAGTGCTTTATAACCAGAGCCATAACTAGCCAGGGTAACCTGTCCTCTGGAGGCAGATAGATGGTTCAGTAGATAGATAGAGCACTGAGCCTGGAGTCAGGAAGACCTGAGTTAAAATCCAGCCTCAGATAATAGCTATGTGACCCTGGGCAAATCACTTAACCTCTGTTTGCCTTAATCTACTGAAGAAGGAAATGGCAATATAGTACAGTGTCTTTGCCAAGAAAACTCCATGGATAGCATTGGTGTGCTATGGTTCAGAGGATCATGTAGAGTCAGCCATGACTGAACAACAACAACTTGGCCGTTGTCCCAAGGGAACAAAAATTTTAATATGTGTACTCCATCAGCAGAAATAACTGAATTCTGGACCTAGTTAGTATTTCATTTCCTTAACTTAATTTTTCTTAAAAGCTTCTTGTGTTATCTTCATATCATGAATTCCAAAGTTGAATGGAAGGGTCTCATTGCTCGTCCCTGTTTACAGCTGTTTGCTGTTTGTAAGATTCTGTATCCTACAAGGATAGGATTGGGATTGAGACTGATAGAAGATTGATTTCACTGGTGTAGGGAACTTCCTGGTGAGGAGTACTTCCTCTACTGTTGGAGGTCAGCACCAATCTCAGTTGCCTGGAACACTTAGAGGGCAAGTGACTTGTGCAGGTCACATTGTTGCATCATTATTTTTCTGAAATTGTGATTGGTCATTTCATTTTTCAAAGTTCTTAAGTCTTTTAAAGTTTGTCTTTCTTTATATTGTTGTTATTGGGTGAATCATTCTCCTGTCTGCTTATTTCCCTTGCATCAGTTCAGACAAGCCTTCCCAGGTTTCTCTGAAATTATCCCTTTCATATTTTTTTAGGGTGCTTCAGTGTTCTTTCCACCATACTATGCTGCCTCCCCTAATCATCTCATCTAAAAAGCTGAGGCAGGGATTCTGTCTGTTCTAAGTATCCCGGAATTAGCTTCTGAGAATAGTTTGTAGTTTCAAGAAACACTGCAAGACCTTCTTCACTCTGGGAAATAGCACTCCCTTGTCCCATATGGCCTGGGCATGTTTGGGGTTCATTTGCAGTCCATCTGGCCTTAGCATGAATTCCAAAAATGTTACTTGGCACTGATGAAAATCTCATTTCTCCAAATTACTATTTAAACTGTCATATCACAACTGGATTAGAGACTTTTTGGGTGTGACCTAGCTTGTGGCACCATAAAACACCTAGACCATTGGAATAGCCTTGTAATTGTTCTCTACACATTTGCCAAAGGACTTTCCTAAAGTATAGGTCTGATCCTGTCACCCTTCTCTCCCTCCTCAATAAACACAAATGGCTCTGTATTACATACTTCAGGACCAACTATATAAAACCCTTTGTTGGGTATTTAAAGCTCTTCACAACCTGACTGCCTTCCTACCTTCCTAGTCTTCTCACACTTTCTTCCCCTCCAAAAACAAAAGCCCATAGATGGGAGATGGCATGTGTAGGAGTTCCTCATTAGGAAGGACTGTAGAGTTTATGAAGTGGAATCATCTTCAGTAAGACTGGAAAGGTAAGTTGATACCAGGTTGAAGACCTCTAAATGCTAAAGAAATTTATATGTTTGAATCTAGAGGTGGTAGAAATATGGTTGTACAGTCATGTTCAGCTTTTTGTGACCCTCTGTGCCACAGCACACCAATACTTCTCATGGGGTTTTCTTGTCAGAGAATGGTTTGCCATTTCTTTCTCCAGTGGATTAAGGCAAACAGAGGTTAAATGACTTGCCCAGGGTCACATACCTATTACCTGAGACTGGATTTGAACTCAGGTCTTCCTGACTCCAGGCCCAACTCGGAGCCAACACTGAGCCATCTAGCTGCCCCAATTAGAGGGGATACCAGAGTTCACTGAGTAGGGGATTGATGCAGTTGGACCTCTGCTTTTGTAGCTATATGAAAAACGAATTAGAATGGGAAGAAATTTGAGGCACGGAGGACTCATAGGAGACCACTGCAGTCATCCAGAGATGTGATGGGGGCCTGAGCGAGGGTGGGGGCTTTGTGAGAGATGAGCAGACTTCTGTAAGAAGTGCCCTGAAGGTAGAAATAGCAAGAGTAGACAGCTGAATTGGATCAGTGGAGGACAGAGATTCCTGTGAACAAACACGCTGGCCAGGGAGGAAAATTGACCCTCTTCCATTTGTACCCAAAGGGAAGGCATCATGGAGATAGTTATTTCTTTTCTTTCTTGTCACAGCTCTGTTCCTTGGAGCCAGAAACCTTCCTCCTTCTTGATGTCGGGTTTGCTTTGGAAGCCCTGGCCAAAGAAGGCCGGAGTTGGATTGTTGGCACTTTGCTTTGTCAACATGCTGGAATCAGTCTGGAGATGGGGAACCCACACGCACAAAGACACCACTCCCTCTTTCCTCTATGCCTGGCTCCAGCCTTCTGTGCACTTGGTCTCACTCTCAAGGGGCCCAGTGTTCTAAATAAGTAGTCGCTTGTGTGTCTTTGCCGCCTCCTGAGGGCAATGACCGCTGTCTCTTTACTCTTCAAACCTTCCACTGGGCAGACAGGCTCACAGTGGGCGCTGGGTAAATATTGGTTGGTGATGAAGAGAACACTACTGGTTCTAATCTTGTCTCCTTCCAGGGTTGTTTTGTTTTGACTTTGTTCACTTATATTTCCACCCTCATCCCCTCTCCCTGAAAATGTCAGACTTCATCAGCAGAGGAAGCGGATCCAGATCTCTAGCTCCCCTCCCTGGCTGCTCTGGGTGGAGCGGGGAGTGGCCCAGTTCAGGCCATGGTTCCTGCTGGTCAGGCTTTGGAAATCTCTTTACATTGGGTGATCCCTTACTCTGTTAAAGGCATGAGGCAGAGATGCAGGGAAGGAGGAATGACAGGATCCCTTTAGCTGATAGGTTAGGTTAGATCTGAGCAAAGATTCTTAACACTTTTTATGCATGTCTTGGACCCCTTTGGGAGTCTGCTGTAGACTACAGAACCCTTCTTAAAATAATGTTTTAAAATGCATAAGATAACATACAGAGGATTACAAAGGAAACCAATTATATGGGAAGGCATTTTACACCCTAGCTAGAAGTTAGAAGGAATGTTGTTCAGTCCCTTATGAGTCGTTTCCTGCTCTTCATGACTCCATTTAGGGTTTTCTGAGCAGAAATAGTGGAGGGGTTTGCTATTTCCTTCTCCAGCTCATTTGATAGGAAACTAGAGGAATGGGGTTAAGTGACTTGCCCAGGGTCACACAGCTAATAAGTGTCTGTGGCCAGATTTAAACTCAGGTTTATCCACTGTACCACTTAGGTGCCCTGTAATGAAGCCTGGGGCATGATCCAGAGTTAGTCTGTAATAGTGATAATTATAATAACTAGTAGAATCTTCACACGAAGTCTGGGAGGTAGAGGCTGTTATTACCGGAGATGTAAAGGTTACTGTTATCCCCATTTTACAGTTGAGGAAACTGAGGCTGACAGAGGGCAATTTACTTATCCAGGTCAAACAACTAGAAAGTGTCTGAAGAGGGATTTGAAATTAGGTCTTTCTGACTCCAAATCCAGCCCAAAGTTTACCTCATCACTCAATCCCGTAGTTGGATTTACACAGTTGTGTTTCTGTTGGAAGTACTGGTTGGGGTGGAGTGGAGGTAGGAAAGAGCCTCATCTCTGCCCTGGGAAATTCTGGGGAGAAAGGGGTCAGGGGAGGGCTAGATTGCATAGTTTTTCTTAAGCTTTCTTCCAAACACAGAAAATCCTTGGAGCCCTATTTACAGCTGGTGTGACTGTGAAAAGTAGACTGATTTTGTGTGTGTGTGTGTGTGTGTGTGTGTGTGTGTGTGTGTGTGTGTGTGTGTGTTTACTAAACACACCAGAATTTATCCATCCCTAGGAATACTGTCTTCCAAAGTAGTCACCTTGGGAGCTGGCAGTCCTGTGGCTCTAAGCTTAAAGTCCATCTGGCACTAACTCTTCTCCCAGAATCTCTTTCTGTGCCAGTTTATGAGTCACTGGGAAAAAAAAGTCCTCCCCTTTTCTTGACTTTATAATGACAGCTCTGTTTGGACCCACCGTGGCATTAGCCAGCTTTGTCGCTCATTTTCATTACTGGACTTAGTAAAACAAAGTGAAGATGCCTACTGACTCAGTGGAAAGATTACTCACTTTGGAGCCAGAAGACCTAAATTTAAATCCCAGCTCTGACATTTCCTAACTCTGTGGTCAGGTCAGTCATATTACCTCCTTGAGCTTCAGTTTTCTCATCTGTAAAATGGGAATAAAACTAATACGCAGAAAAATGCTTTGTTAGAACTTAAATTTCTATTTAAAGGTGAGCTATATAGTTAGTAAAAGTCTACAGGGACCTTAGTACTTGATGGTGCTTGACAGAGCACCTAATCTCACCCCCTCATTCAATAGAAAGGACTTGTCCAAAGTCACATCGGGAATCAGACCCATCCTCTAAGAATGAGTATTTCTCAGGACTGAGTAAATTCAAAAGAAGGTGTGGGTTCTGAAGAAGAATTAAAGGGTTAATTAAAGGAATGAAAGGATTTTTGTTAGGAATTAGCAGCAGAACTTTCCCCCATAATCTCTTCAGAGATGGTGATGTTCCATGGTCTTCAACCATGTAGTATCACTGGGAAAATATTGGCATTTAAAAATAACAGGATCATCGTAGGAGTTTGAAACTGATCAAGTAATAAGTAAGCATGAAGGAGCAAAAGGACATTTATAAGGGAGAATTGCTGACTCTCTTTAGGGATGAAAGAATAGAAAAAGTTAAAGGTGATGAATGGGATGGGATACTATAGTACCTTGAAATGATGAAAAGAATTGTTTCAGAGACACCTGGGAAATCTTGGACAAACTTATGCAGAGGAAAGTGAACAGAACCGGAAAATAATTTGCATAATAATAACACTGTAAAGACTGACAGCATTGAGAGACTGTAAGAACAATGAGCCATCATGATCCAAAGTGACAAAGATGGGAGTAAAGATGACCCCCCTTCTTGGACACGGCTGATGTGGGAGTTCATTGTGCTTGGCTGTGTTTATTTGTTAAGTAGGTGGGTTTTTTCCCTTTTGTGGAATTGGAGTAGGGAGGAAAGAAAATAAATGCTTATTTATTGAAAACAATTACTTTTTTTTAAGAGTCAGAGGTGATAACCAGATTTTGAGACTGATTGAGGAGAATGATGGCAGGAATGAAGAGATTGAGAGGAGAGCTAGTTAGTTGTCATGTGGAAGGCAGATGCCCATTATTACTTAAATCTGCTTTCTTGTAGCCTCATCTGGTCACCATGAAGCTTCACCGAGCCCCCCAGAGTCTCCTGTTAATGCTGCTATGCTTCCTGGGCATTGCTTCCAGAGCAAATGCCTCGTCTCTTGGGCCATCAGCCATCACTGCCGCCTCCTTCCTTCAAGACCTCATGCATCGCTATGGTGAGGCAGACGCCCTCACCCTGCAGCAGCTGAAGGCCCTGCTCAACCGCCTCGATGTGGGTGTTGGACGGGACAACATCACCCAGCCAGAGCTAGAACAGAGGAATCTTTCTAGGGTAAGCATGCTTTCCTGTCATCCAGATGGCAGACAGGATGATTCTTCCTCCATTTGTCTGTAACACAGAACAGTTGGGTCTCCGGGATTGGTTTAATAATAATAGTAACAGTACTTCACCTTTCTTCTTTAAGGTTTGCAGAGGATTCTTCTCACAACAACCCTGTATTATACAGGGTATTACAAAAAACTTAGTGCTGTTTTAAGCTACCAAAGCTTACTATCTGAATTTTATAAATGAGGAAACTAAAGTTTAGAGAAGCTTATAGCATCAGAGCTGGAAGAGATCTCAGATTTCATCCAGTCTGGGGATTCCTAACTATTTCTCTGTCATGGACCCCTCTTGCAGTCAATCTGGTAAAGCTTATGGACTCATCAGAATCGTATTTATAAATGTATAAAACAAAAAATACATTGGATGAAAAGAAAACCAATTATATTGACATTCAGTTATTAGATTTTAAGAAAAATAAAATAAGTTCATGGACCCCAGACTAAGAATCTTTGATCTGGTCCATTTTACAGCAGAGACAGTTGAGGTCCTTAGCTTGCTCAAGGTCACACAGCTAATGAATGGCAGCCGTGTACCCAGTTCAAAGGATGTGGAAGAGAGAGCATTTGCAAAGTATTTACTATGGGCTAGGCACTGTGTTACATGCTGGGGATTCAAATACCAAGAAGTAGAATACCTTAAGAAGTGTACATCTTACCAGGGGAAGACAGCATGTAAAGGCAAGATGGACAGTAGGGAGATAGGGACGTGCCAGTTGTCAAGGAGGATGAGAAAGAGAAGTCTGAAGACTTGAGTTGTTAGCAATGTGTAGCACTTGAGGCCCCGCCCCCTAGCCTGGTGCAGTAGTGTTGGCAGACAGTCACCAGTCAGGAAAGGAGGGCCTCACCTGGAGAGGGCTGCTCAGAAGGGAGAGGAGGATCAGAAGTCCAGAGAAGCAGGGTGAGTGAGAAGAGTCACGACTCTTCTCAAGTCCTCAAGGAGGCACCTTGGCTGGCTGGGGAGGCAAGACTAACCCATGGGACAATAAGAGGAGAGCTCAAGGCAGCATATACTTTAGTGCTAAATGAGATAGTTCAGATTCTCAGACTCTAGTTTAGAAGAAGTCACTGAGGGCTGAGTAGTTGGAGCAGGAATTGACCTGGGCCTTTACAGGGGGCCAGAATTTGGCTGGGAGGAAAGGGAGCCATTCTAGGCCAGGGGAGTGGTGGAAGGCACTGGAGTAATGCTGACAATACCTCTCTGTGTATGCTGTGCTTTGAGGGGCTGGGGAGAGAGTAAGCTTTGGAGTCTGAGAGACGTGACTTTAAGTCATACCTCTGATGCATCTGGGTTTTGTGACCAAGGGAAACCTTTTCTCTTCTCGCTGTCCCAGCCAACTCTTTAAAACTATAAATTACAGATGAGTTGCTCATCTGTATTCCTGGAGGGAGTTTGCACATTGGGAGTCCCCTGCTCCCTAAAATCAGAGGTGTGAACTCCCCCCAAAAGTATGCACAGCATTTTCACTTGTATGATGTTATTTGATCCTCATAGAAACCCCTTCAGATAGGTTTTACAATACTCATTTTACAGATGAGGAAACTGATGATCAGAGAGGGTAAATAACCTAGGGCCAGAGAGCTAGAAAGTATATAAGGTGGTATTTGAACTCAGGTCTCTCCTGGTTATAATTCTAATAAATTTTCCTCTGTGCTGTACTGTTGCACAACACATGATGTTTTCCTGGGGGAAAGGAGGGAGAGGAGTCTGAAAACATGACCATGGTCAGGTCAGCCCTACTGTGCACATGAAAAGGAATAGGTCACCCCCTTGTGCCTAGGCTTCATACCTTCTTATATCTGCCCAATGAAATTCTTTCCTTTCAAGAGGAAGTGAGTTTAGGTGGTGATGGGGCTTGAGGCCATGCCATATTGAGGATCAGTTTTGAAGCCAGAGCTCAGGAGAGCATGATAGTTGCCCCCATGTAAGGGGCTATAAGGTGGAAGAGGGGTTAGGCCCATTCCCTTTGTCTCCAGAGGGCAGAACTGGCTAGCACTGGATGCTGGGCAGGGGCTGGGCTGCCTCTTCTTTGGATTACTGGAGAACTCCTTGCCAGGTATGTTGTGTGAATTAGACTAGGCAGCTGCTAAGGTCCCTTCAGACTCCCCAGTTCTGTGACGTGAGGCTCCTTTGTGGTGAGGCTTTCTTTGCTGTGACGTCTTCCCTGATTTTGAGTTCTCACATGTCCTCCACTCCCATTCCCAGCAGAGACTATCTTCTCCTTTCTCAAAGTGACTTGAGATCCCTCCTTTTTTGGTTCTAACGTGTGTATATGTGTGTGTGTGTGTGTGTTTCTGTCTGTGTGTGCTGTATCCTTCTGGAACTCCAGAATGTATGTTTCAGGAAGCTAGAGAGTATAGTGGATAGTGTGGGACTCAGAGTCAGAAATCTTGCTTCAAACAATGGAAGTGGATGTTTGGAAGGGTTGGAACCTGCGAGTTATAGTGAAGCATGCTGCAATTTTCTGTATTCTCAATTGTTTCTCAAAATTAAGTATATGTAAACTTGACATTCGAATAATGCTCAAAATGCTGCCTAATATGTCAATGGTGCTGGAACAGACTTAGGTTTTAGCAAGCATTATAGCAGAAATGATTGTACATAGGTGGGGCCAGGTCATGGTGAACCTGGAGACATCCTGACTGCTTTTCAGTGAAGAGGCTGGGGAAGGTGTGGAGAAGGTGAGAAATGGGTTGGGGAACCAAGTCAGAGCTGACATTACCTGGATGTAATTGGCCTTTAGAAGGAAAGAGAGTTCTGGGCTTTCAACGCAGTTTCATCACTAAAGAAATAGGAAATTTCTAAGCTTCTATGAATATGGGAAACTGTTCTTATCTTTTCGAAAGACAAAGCAAAGCTTTTGGACTCACGAGGGCCTTTTGCTTGTCCTTTCTCCCAACCCCACTTTTCTCACCAGTGTTTTAGCTCTGCAGACCTCTTCGCTGCCCACAATTTCAGTACCCAGTCGAGGATCAGCAGGTCTGAGTTCCAGGAATTCTGTCCCACAATCCTGCAGCAGCTGGACTCAAGAGCCTGTACCTTGGAGAACCAGGAGAATGAGGAGGATGAGCAGACAGAGGAAGGGAAACCAAGCTCAGTAGAAGGTAAGCACTTGGTGACAATGTTGCTCTACCCTCTGGGCTTCCTCAGCATTCCATGTGCGCTACCAGAGGTGACTTGGTATTGTTGGATCTCTTGATAGTACTGCTATCTCCCCTTCCTGGTGCCTGCCTAGCCCAGGGTACAATGCCTAGATGAGGAGGGCACCAACCAACTATACCATCAGTCACCCTCTATTTCTGATGCTGACCCAGCAGCTCGTTGAACCCACTTAATAGGCCTGGCTTGAGACTATTAATTTCCTGAGAGTTGAATACTCCTATCTGGCCAGACTTTAAAAATGAACCACGAAGTGATGACTCTGTAGTGGCCTAAGCTCTTCTCCAAGGCCCTCTACAATCTGGCCCCATTCGACTTTTCCAGACTCATCTTCCATGACTCTCCTACATAAATACTTCCTTCCCCACCAAATTGCATGTTGTGCCCTGGTAATCATGCCCACTATTCTTGGAATGTCCTCTCTGTTCACCTAAATCCTGCCCAGTTCACGTTCTCCTCTCCCCACTCCCAGCCAACTTTGTCCCTCGCTGACCACTCTAGCTCAGTATCAGGCCTACTCACTTGTTAATTAATCACGTACTGCCTCGTGATATCTCTCATATGGTCTACTATTGTCTTTTAACTCACTGCTCAGCTTCAAATTGTAAGCAGCAACCTATTATTTATCTCCCAGGACATGGATTTATCTCCTGTGGTCTGCTTTAGTGAAGAGAGTTCTCATGCTGGGAGCTAGCCCACAATGACAAATTCTCAGCCCTTCTGTTGGAGTATTGTTGCTGAACTTTTTGTATGTTTATGTCTTTAGCCCCCAGTAGATTTTAAACTTGTCGAGTAGAGCCACCGTTTCTGACGTCTTTGCCTCTCCCACAGTGCTCAACTCAGCAGGAATTACCCAAGTGTCATATGTGGGCATTGGACAGGGCCCTCCTCCACTGCCCCCTCCCCCTGCCCTTGGTAACTAGGGCCGCTGTCTGTTCTTGTTCCTCCGCAGTGTGGGGCTTTGGTTTCCTCAGTGTGTCCCTGATTAACCTGGCTTCTCTACTGGGGATTGTCGTCCTGCCTTGCACCAAGAAGACCTTTTTCAGCCGCGTCCTCACTTATTTCATCGCCTTGTCCATTGGAACGCTGCTCTCTAATTCGCTCTTCCAGCTGATCCCAGAGGTGTAGTAGACCAGAAAAAAACCAAAACAAAGCAAAACATGGTTTTCTTTTTGCGTCGACAGCTGGGATTTCCATCAGCTGACTCCCCCCCACCCCCATTTCATCCCATTCACTCACCCAATCGCCTTCCAGAAAATAAAATTTCTCTTTTGTGCTGAGCCTCCACACCCAAGATGCTTCTTCCTGTTGGATCTCTAAGACCTTTTCTTTTTCTTCCACAACCCCAGAAAGCTCTCATATTTGGCTCTGGTCTCTTCAGGCAATGTCAGATGCAAGGTTCTTCCCTGTTCCTTCCTTCCCCTTCCTCTATTTAGAGTTCCCATGTTCCTTGCCTTATCTTTCTCTTTTGTCCACATTTGTAATTTCATCAGCATGGAGAACTCCAGTTATGGAAATTCCCTCCACTAATACAGGTCAGCAGCTCCTCCGCAAATCATAGCCTTCAAAGTTGCCTTTAAGGCATTTAAATGTCTCAAGAGGCAGGATATATACTGAGATCTTCCTGACTTGGAGGCTGCCCCATTATCCTATTCCTGGGACCTACTATTCCTCATAGTCTCTCATGGGAACTACAAGGGCAGCTGGTCCTTCTGGGAACATCCTGCCTCAGATAAATGTAACCCACTAAGGGCACGTGTTCCCTTGAAGCTTTATGCCTGCCCTTAACTGATGATCCTGGTGAGAGGTAAGCATGACCACAAGGAAGAATCCTAAAAGATGAAATGTGGATCTGGGAAGGAAGGATGATCACTCACAATGTGATAGGGTCAGCATAGGGGTACAAGGTGTTTCTAGTGGTCTTCAGTGGAAGCACCCAGAGAGCTGTACAGAAAACAAAGACAGAAAAGAATAAACACAGGAAAAGTGGGTAGGGAGAGTTATTTTAGCAATACCTGACCAACTAACTGTCTAGACCTTGCATCTGGATACTTTCCTGATAGAGTTGGGTTCCTGATGGCCTGTTGGGGCCTTTGTGAATTATGAAGCATTTGTTAATTTTGGTTTTTAATTGTATGATTCAAGAGCTGCAAAAATTATACCCAGTTTGATGATCTTCCTAACGGAAGGAAAGTCTGCCCAAGGAGTAAGTTCTTAATAAATGCTTGCTTACTGTTGATTGACTGCCCTGGCCCCTTCCTGCCCTTTGTAACCAGTGGGTGAAGAAACAACAGAACCTCATGCCCTGGCCAAGCAGAAGTTGGAAATTTCTGGACTTCTACCCTGTTCCTTTCAGGAATGAGGTCCGTGATCAGATGCATTTTTTCCTTGGATTAATTCCTTAGCAGCAATTCTGGGAAACTCAGTTTTGAGTCAAGGACAGGTGAACTTTTGTCCCTTTTCTCAGGGAAAAGATTAAAAGCTTCCTGGCCCCTAAAGTCCCTTTTATCTCTTTGCCTAAGCAAAGTCTAGGCCTTTTGTGCATGAGCTACCTGTCCAACCTCCCATTTAAAGTTCCTATAACATAGTTAACCCCCTAAATTGTAAGATGAGTAGGTTTCATTCCTATAGGGGAGGGGGATGGCAGAAAGACATAGGCTGGCATCTCACATATATCCCCCCAAGATACTCACAAAACCAGATGAGGCTTCTCTGTTTGACCTAAGGTTTGGCAGCTTTGGCCAATGCCAGTTGAAAAGACCTCATCAAGTATTTCCCTCTCCACCTCCCCACCCTTTCCCTGGGCAAACCTTATATTCTTGGGTTACTGTTTTTACAGCTCTAAAAGTATGATTGTGTTTTATTATTTCACATGAAATACCTTTATTGCCTAATTGAGTGGAAATGAAATGATTATGCACATGCTCCACCCCATCGTGGTTCACAGGTACCTTTTTCTGGGATCCTAAAAGCAACCAGTATTTGACACAGCCTGATTCAAGATGATGGTTGTGGCTCAGGGTCTATGAAGGAACTGGGACGTGGAGTGTGTGACACTGGGAAATGCTGAAGGAGAAATTGTACAATGATCAGGGCGGTCCTAGAGCTCTGTCATCTAAAACTAGACAAGTCTAGAATATGAGACCCTGAAGGGTATGGGAAGAGGCCCTAATTCCTTGTCTCCCCTTCTTCTTATCCCTCCATCTTATGCCTACAAATTTTGTTTGTATTTAGCTTCTGTTACTGCTCTAAATAATAGTAGTGTGTCTGAATACATACTAGAGATTGGATTTACCAGGCTAAAGTACCAGGTGGAGTTTGGCCTGCTCTCATCTGCCTTTGCTTCTGCAGAAGTAAGAGGCTTTAAGTCCAAAAACTTTCATGGTCATAGAGAGGACTCATGCATGACGTGTAACTACACTGTCATCCTTCAGAAGTTGGCAGATGTGACTGCAACAGCTTTTGGGAAAATCAACTGAAAGGAAACAGGAACCCAAGCTACAGGGCTCGAAGGCCGCCTTAAAATTCCTCATTGCAATCTGAATCAATTAATTAAAATTTTTTCCAACTCAAATCACTAACAAATGTTCTGTTTTCTCTCTCCCTCCCTATTTCTCCCCATCTCTGATTCTCCCTTATTTTTCTTCCTGTAAATTCCCTCTATCCCTCTCTGGACACCAAACAAACCCTTTCCCCTTCTCTTTTCTTTCCATTTTCAATCTTCTGAAACCTATGGATTGATCTTTTGGGGCCTTTTCCCTCTCCCTTTCCCCCTTGGGTGGGGTTGGCCCCCCCGACTGCAGTGTGGGGATACGGTCTCCTCTGTGTGACCGTCATTTCCCTCTGCTCCCTCGTCGGGGCCAGTGTGGTGCCCTTCATGAAGAAGACTTTTTACAAGAGGCTGCTGCTCTACTTCATAGCTCTGGCGATTGGAACCCTCTACTCCAATGCCCTCTTCCAGCTCATCCCTGAGGTATGCCGAGGACCTCCCCACATGGGAAGAGGTCTGGTCTCGGGTGGATGGGTGGGCTCTAGTGGGGAACCTTCCACTTCCATGGAAGGTGTGGAGAGAACTGGAGTCCTGCTTTTAGGTTGAATTAGGACTCGATCTGATAGGATCAGATTACTTGGTGCTCTCCCTTCATCCCCTACTTGAGCTTAGGGCTCTCTCTTCACCACAAGTAATCAGTTTGTAACACTGTGGCTCAGCTCAAAGTTCTGATTGCTTTCTGGAGTAAAGAAGTGAGAGACATCACGAGAATTTAGGTCTTACTCGGCAGCAGCAGCTTCGTTCTCATCTGTGTAGAAGGGTGGACGTAGGACAGCAATGATCCAGATGAGGTCATTGATAGTAAGGAGGTGGCACCTTTGCCCTCTTGGACAGCGAACTGGCATGTTCGCCACAGTGGGGAACAGCATACAAATATTTAGAAAGTGTGGTAATCAGCTTTTGAGATTCTTAATTTGATTGTGGTGTAACAAGAAGTACTTCCCGCCTCTCCAGCTCATGAGATTTTTTTAGTCAGTTTGTCTCTGGCAGATCTGGTCCTACCTGTAACTGAGATAGACAGAGAATAATACAATTCCACGTTTCTATTTGTTCTGCAAAGTGTTTTCATGTCTGTTTTCTCAACCTGATATTTATAACAACCTCGTGAGAGATAAGGCAGGTAAATCTCCTCCTCCTCCTTTTAGATAAGCAAGGTAAGCAATTTAGCCAAGCTGGTGTCACAGGGAGAGTAGGAGCTAGATATGTAGACTCCTTCCTGGTGCAAGGACTGCAGACCAGCCTGTTGGTGTTGAAGGAGAGAGCTTAGTCGCCTCTATCTTACTCAGCATGTTTCTGAAGTGATTTGGCTTGCTTAGGTGGCACAGTTTATTCTATCCACACCTATCCTGCACATCCAGATCACCTACCAATTATTCAGGCTTATTAGCATATAATGATATTATTGGAAGAAGTCTAGTCATTGCTCAAGACTTTTGGGGAAACTCAGATAGAGAGGTGGATCTCCTGAGATCATCCAATAGGTCAGTGGATGAACCTAAGGTTCACATCTCCTGACATAGTCCTGTCATCTTTCCATCAGATTCTGTTTGCTTCCTTAGTGTAAATGGAGAAGTACAGAAAGGACCTAGAACAAAAATTGAAATGTGCTGGAGTTGGTAGTGTGCTTTCTCATCTGTCTGCCACGTCCATTTGTGTCCAGGAAGGGGCTGCAAGTCTTCTGGCATAATGAGGAAATGGATTTCCTCTTACAGTCAGTCTGATTTCCACCATGTCCCTTTGTGCTCCCAGATAGTTCAGACAGGGACATTCTCTAAGTAAGAGGAAAAGATAGCACATTGACATTCTAGACCAATAGAGTTGATTGCTTAATTGGAGGAACTTAATGAAGGAAGTACTTTGAGGAGGAAAAAATTAGTTAAGAGATTCAGAAAAAGCACATTTTACCAAACAAGAGATAGGTGCCCATGGCAGTATTATGCCCAAGGTCACATCCATGCACCTTCTCTGTTCTCTTTTATAGAAACCAGCGATAGGTTTAGAAGAACTTTTCTCATAAAGCATTTCTGAACAGGTCTAAGAGTGCTGTATCAATGAAACATCAATGGTTTAATCCTCTTGGAAGGAGAATTCTTGGCTTGTTAAATCACTGTAGTGGTCTAGAATGTTGGTACTTGTGTTCCCAGAGCCAGAGGGGCCCGGTGATGATTTGACATTGCTGTAAACTCATTCTGTTGTTCTGGGTCCACAGGCTTTTGGATTCAACCCCCTAGAAGATTATTATGTTTCAAAATCAGCAGTGGTATTTGGAGGCTTTTACCTCTTCTTCTTCACAGAGAAGATTTTGAAAATGCTTCTCAAACAGAAAGATGAGGTGAGGCTGAAGGGACTGGCAAAGGAATCTCCCCTAACAAGGTTCTCCTCTCAAATAATTTTTATATATTTTGTGTTATTACCATAAGTCCACCACTTTAAACTCACATTCCTCCATGGTGTCATAAAGTGTGTTTGCATCTCACCTCATGGGCAGACCATTGGCAAGGAGTGGGAAGGAGATCCAGATTAAGCAGTGATTGACCCAAGATGACAGCTCTTGTCCAGTAATATGAGCATATTAATGTCTCTTTAGACTGATTCTAGTTCCAAATGGCAGTTCCGTTCTCAGGATTTTATCCACATGAGAATAATAATTGTGTCTGAAATACGATGATAAAATGATGAAACTGGCTTTCTGGTCTGTCTTGTTAAGTACCTATAATTAAATTACACATATATGTATATTATGTACGCACACATATATGTATATATGTACATATATATATAAAACATATATATCTAAAAAGACTATTCTAAAAGAAGGGTTCTAAGAATATTTTGAGTAATGTTAGTCTTGTTAAAATTAGGTGTACATACATATAATTTCCTAAGGTGATACCTTGAAAGGGGTTTGGGGAGAAGGATGGCAGTGTTCAAGGATCTTTTGGATGTTACAAGTTTGGATATGTTTGTTTAAAAAAAATACAATTTCATTTTATAGTCATATTTCATACTGTCTCATGACCCCTTTTATTGTTACCTTATATAATAAATAATTTTTGTCCCTTTTATTGTTATTTAACTTTGCAAGTATATTGGCTTGTCTCTCCCAACTAGATTGTAAGTACCTAAGGATGAGCTCCATGTATCTCCCCATGGTACCAAGCAAAATTATCTCTTACATACATAGTTAATACTTAATAGATGCATGTTAATTTTATGGATGATAAAGAGAAGAAATTCCTCCCTTGTAGTTGATCACCACCATGTGTTCTTCATCTTCCTATCTCTAGCATCACCATGGGCATAGCCATTATGTTTCTGAGACTCTTCCTTCTAAGAAGGACCAGGAAGAGGGAGTGACTGAGAAGTTGCAGAATGGAGACCTGGATCACATGATACCCCAGCACCTGAATAGGGATTTGGAAGGCAAGGCCCCAGGGATGGATGAGAAGGTCATTATAGGCTCTCTGTCTGTTCAGGTATGTGGGTCTTCATTTGTTCAATGTCAGGGAACTGTATAAACAGTGGTGGATCTCTGGGGGTGTGGTTCTCCAACCATTTGTAGGAAAAGTTCTCTTCTCTCTCTAATATTCTTATTGGTTGGGGGAAATTGGCTCTCTTACAGGACCTGCAGGCATCCCAGAGTGCATGTTATTGGATAAAAGGTGTCCACTACTCTGACATTGGCACATTGGCCTGGATGATCACCCTGAGTGATGGCCTCCACAACTTCATTGATGGCCTGGCCATTGGCGCCTCATTCACTGTGTCTGTTTTCCAAGGCATCAGCACCTCAGTGGCCATTCTCTGCGAGGAGTTTCCACATGAGTTGGGTATGTAGGGACCTTCTTGTACTTCTCATACTTGTATCCTTTGTGAGTCCTATACATCCCTACTTACAGTTCCACTGAAGTACTTTTTATAATCATCTGTAGCATGTAAGTTCCTTGAGGGCAGGGATTGTTTTGGCTTTATCTTTGTATCCCCAGCACCTTCCATGGTACTTTACACATAGTAAAAAATATATTTTTAATTGAATTAAATTGAATTGAATTAAAACCTAATCTAGTTTGAAATTTAGCCATTGCCTTTTACAAGAGATATTTGCCAACTTTGAATAGAGGTCACATAAGATTTTCTTTCTCTTCTTACTCTCCTGTCTAATGTGATTATGAAAGACAAGCCTCTGTTCCACTGCTCCATTGTGGCAGAGGTGACCCTTGTCCTTATAGACTTTATCCATGGAGGGCAAGATTTGACGGGTCTCACCAAACTGGAATAGACCCAGCATGGCTGCCTGTCAGTTGCTATAGGCCCAGGCCCACTAAACGCAGTGGATCATCACCTGAAAGCTGACCACTAGATGACTGAATGTTTTTCACCCTCACAGCAGCTCATGAAAACCAGCTACCAAGGCAAGAAAGAATTGTCATATTTGTCAGCGTATCCACTATCCACAGTGATGAAACGATGCATCCTTCTAATATTAACATGGCATTTTAAAAAGATGTTTTATGTCCTATGCCCATTCTCTCCTTGACTGAGGACAATTAAAAAGCTGCTAGAAGTCTAAGCTGGAGCTTCTGTGAAACCAGTTAGCTGCTAAAATATGAGCTGGAAAAAGGAAATGAGGATTGTGATGAACTTACACATTTTACTTTTCTTTCAAGCAGAACAGAAATTGAAGCCGATTCTGGGCTGTATGTCTTTTTTGATTCACGTGCGTTAGTTTCTGCCACTGGGCTTTGGGTATTGGGCCAGTTTTCCTAATCGTTGGCAGCTCCAAAGGCTTTGGGTGTATTTGCTGCTACTCTCATTTGTTTTAGGATAACTTTTGGGTAAGCCCTGATTATCCATGAACTTTATCTTTGAAAGTCTGTCCCTCCACACTTTTTCCATCTTCCATAGCCTGTGTTATTCTTCATAGCTTCATCTTATTTTTTCCTTCTTCCTTTGCTCACCTTTTTAGGAGACTTTGTCATTCTGCTGAATGCTGGAATGAGTATCCAACAGGCCCTGTTCTTCAACTTCCTCTCTGCCTGCTGCTGCTACCTGGGTCTGGCCTTTGGGATTTTGGCTGGCAGTCACTTTTCTGCCAATTGGATCTTTGCTCTGGCTGGGGGAATGTTCCTCTATATTGCCCTGGCTGATATGGTAAGCCTTCAAAAGTGAATCCCATTGGGAAGAGCTGAACCTGATCCTTACATTCTTTGCATGAGAAGGCAAGATGATAGCTCAAGATATCTCAAGGAGATACTGTGTTCCCTAGGGAAGTGTTGTGAGCACCTTACCAAATGAAGTAACACGTGTACAGCACTGTGCAAAGCTTAAAGTACTATATTAATGCTGGGTTTTTATTATTCTCATTTTTCATCGTGGCTCTAACTTAATGATACTTAAAGATTATAGGGCAGTTTTTATAAGAAATGATGGATGTGTTAGCCATTCTGGTCCATTATCACTTTATGGAATGCCCCAGGCTCTCTTGGATCTTCAAAGGTATATGGCATCCTTAAATTTGCTAAGTGGTTGGACTGTGTTGCTCTGTTTCCAGCACAAAACATTCCTGAAGGCTGTGGTTGGCCTCAGTGTTAGGCTTAGGGTAAGAGCTAGTGAAAACCCAGCTTCCTTTCTCCAAGCCACAAATGACCATGGGCACAAGTGGATACTTGTTATATATGACTGACCTAAATAACTGCTGTAGCCCGCACCATTGCCGACTTCATTCTGGAGGCGGATCAAGCCATAGCTAGACTGTGTATGTCATAAAAAGGATCGCTTCTGCTTGTGAAAGACTTATTTTCAGCCAGAGTTTAAAAGCTAGTAGGAATAGGCTCTTGTTTCCTGTTACTCCAAAACTGTAATTGCCATGAAGAAAAACTGGGCATTATATGATTATTAAATTCTACCTGCTGCTGTTGATGGGATTCATAGCAACCTTTAGAACTTGCCGGGACCTGTATTGGGTTAATAGGAAGATGTGTGAGTACAGAACTGTAACTCTCTTGTTCTTGGGTTTTTTTTTCTCCTCAGTTCCCAGAGATGAATGAAGTTTGTCGAGAAGATGAAAGGAGTGGCAGCATCCTAATTCCCTTTGTTATCCAGAATCTAGGCCTGCTCACAGGCTTCACCATCATGCTACTTCTCACCATGTACTCAGGGCAAATCCAAATAGGGTAGTGCCATGCCGTAAATAGTGGGACTGGCAGTGGAACACACTGGGGTACCCTGTCAACAGGTAGCACTGGCCAGAGGACTTAATTTCAACAAAGCACGACAGAAGAGGTGTTTCTGTTCAAGACTATTCTGCAGACTACATTCCCGCATCTAAATGTCAGATCTCTTAAAAACACTGTACCCTAGAATAAACTTCCCTAGTAACTGGTTGCTAGGTAGTGCCTCCCACCCTTCTGCCCTCTCTCTTTTCTCAAAGTGACTCTGGACACTGAAAACAACATGAAAGACATGTTCTCCCTAGCTTCTCTTTGGCCACTTTCTGGTATTTCTCTGTGGATGAGTACTGCTGGCAGTGGTACCAACAAACTCCAGAACCTATTTCCTTTCTGACCCACCACATATCCCAGACTCTATAACACAAAACTGTAGCTAGTTGTCATTACTTGATAGTAGGAGATGCATCTGGACCTCACTATGTCCCCTTTTGAGAAAAGTCCACCTCTCAAAGAAAGGATCCATCTCATCCCTTCAGAGTTTCTTTAGTTGCCTCATGCTTTTCAAAGGGAATGGGGCTAAGGATGTTTTATGAGAAGGATCTCTTGAGTGGAGAGAATGAAAGTAAAATTGAGAAGAAAGACAAAGCCACATTTCTTCTGCGGTGATGATGGCCTCTCCGTACCTAGGGGACTCTTGTGTGTTGGGCTTCCACAGGCATCCCCAGCATGTCGTGACTTTTCCTCTCTTCCAGACTAGTTAAACAATAGACATAACTATTACTGTTTCAGCCTCCCCTTTCCTCCAGAGTAACAATGAGAATGGAGGAAAGGGATTCCTGCAGCTTCCAGGAAGTTCTTCTTGCCTTTTTAGAAGCATCTCCCTAGAGTATTTAGAGTGCTCTTGGTAGAGAGGAGACTGTACACATCTTCTCCCCAAGACAAGACCTCTTCCCTAGAGTCAAGTCAAGGGGGGACAGATGGAAGAAGAGTGGGGCTGGCCAAGATTCAGAATGTTCTAAGGGGAAAATAGTGCTGTGACTGGACATAGTGCAGTGTAAGGTCCAAAGACCTTGGTTTGAACAGTGTAGAGGACTTAATGATTGCACTATGAATTAGTTTACAGTGACACCACCTATTGTAATGCTTTCCAAGAAAAACAAAACAGAGATGGTAGTGTGA
This sequence comes from Notamacropus eugenii, assembly GCF_028372415.1. Lineage (NCBI taxonomy): Eukaryota > Metazoa > Chordata > Mammalia > Diprotodontia > Macropodidae > Notamacropus > Notamacropus eugenii. The sequence continues at coordinate 612,206,469 of NC_092872.1, read as the reverse complement.
CTGGTCCTTGATAATACCAACTTTCTAAAGAAGATGGATGTACCTGTTGCAGTTAGAGCCCAGCCCTAGGGATTGCGATGGTATGGTCAGAACTTTGGCTTCAAAGGTTAGCTGTTCCCCAAGTTCACTAGGTGAATTGATTTATTATTATCATATTGATAATGTCTAATTCTTCAGCCACTTGGGCAGTAAAGACCCCCTGGAAGCCATTTAGGCAATGCCTCACCGTTGCAACCCAGGGGCTATCTTGGCTAATACTCATTTACTTAATTGGGAAGGTTGGTAGTTCACTGCTAGCATCTATGAGGTGTTTTTTCTTCTCATGTCTGCAAATGAGCATAGGGCTAATCTGTAAGAAAAGGTACTGCAACACCCTCCATCATGTACTAATTAAAAACAGCAATTTTTGGAGCGGGGTGGATCTCCTGGGAAACTTTCCTCATGCCACTATCCTGTAGTAAAGAAAAAAGTGAGGGAATTGCTGACGATTTACTCTCTGACAAGAGTTTTCCTCTTTGTTTTGCTTGTTGCCTTGGGTAGACAGAGGGGCTAAATAGAAACTTTTGGCATTAAAGGTTGTGGGATGTGCAACTTTCATCAGAATCAAGGTCCACTTGTACCAAAGAACTGTTTCCTTGGATTTTGGAACCTGTCTTTCTCATTTTAAATCAACCCTCTTACTTCTTTTTTTCCCAGAAATGCCCTCAGGAGCTGGAGAAACTGAATCTATTATAGATCATTCTCCTATACAGGAGAACCAGCAGAAAAGCTTTATTTTCCTTAACCCACATTTATATTTAAATGTGTAAAGTCTCTTCTAAAGGATTCTGTCTTTCCAAAACAATACTTGGCCTTAGAGGAGAATATCAGTTTAGGGTAGATGGCTTCCTGATATAGGAAAGTTGTTCAGTGGTATAAAAATTATTTGAAATCACTTTAAAATTTGAAACATTTTAAAATACAGCATTTTCTCCTTTCTTGCATACATATTAACTTAAGAACTTTCTTTCCCTTCTCCCATAGCCTCCCCAAGGAAGTTTACATTACAGTGTAAAATGGTGAGGAGGCCAGTTATAGCAAGAAGGGACTTCCAATATTATTTCTACAGATTGAAAGCTGCCGTTAGTAACAAGCCAGTCTCGTATGCTAGAAATATGGCTGTTATGTATTGGTGGAAAACTCACTGACATTTTAATATGCATTTCCCCCTGGTTTTAACTGCTGCGTGTGCAGTTTTAGAGCAATATGATATATAGATATCTAAGGATTATCTGATCTCTCTACCATCTGCACCCCCACTTGGACTGCCTCTGTGGGCAGCTCTATTTTGCTTTCTGAAATAGGGAAGAATTGAGATGGGGGAAGAGGAGAGAAAGTGGTAAGAAGTTTATTGCCTCGTCCCTGGGGAAGGAGAGAACACCTCGAAGTTAGGCTGTGGTACTATTTCCTTCCACTTTGGGGGGAGTCCGCTTTCCCTTCTGTTACTAGGCCACAGGGTCATTCTCAATCTTTGAGATGATAGTGTTTGGAGAAGCTTGAATGCCCAATGTTGGCACATTCTTCAACCTATATTCACCTTCATCCTGAGTTTGTAAGAAGCCCCTCAATCTACCTTGTCTGTGGTCTCTTCTTAACTGAGCCATCTACTAACACAGTGGTCTCAAGATGGTAACTGGAAGAGGCTCTCTTTTATTTCATTTAGCAGTACACATTGCATTGAGGGTATGCAAAAGGGGGAATCAGTTGAGTTTTTATTCGTTTCTTTTTACAGTTCTACAATTCCATCACAGTGTTCTTTTAAAAAACTCAGGTGTTATAAGAAAAAACAAAACCCAAAAATATATTGTCATGTGGACTGTAACCATATTATTTGTAAGATTCTATGAATAAATTTATATTCTGTAATGACTGAGAATCCTAAGTGTTTCTGTTGCCAAACTGTACAGGATTAAGCCAACCTACGGGGTAATGAAAGTTTTTAAACACAAGGTGGCGGAAGTGTACAGCTTTTTTCAGGAGGGTGGCCTGTCTTTAATTCAAACTCATTCCTGTTCTAGGTGGTTTCTCCTTGCCCATTCTGAAAATGGGCTGCGTACTAATTTTTTAAAAGGTAGTTTCACTGTTAGATAACTTATGGTGTCATTGATGTTGGCATTAGAGAGTTGGGTAAGATTTTCTAAAGAAGTTTTATTCCTGTCTATTTTCCCGCCCCAACACAAAAAGTTGTTGAGTTAGCTTAATTCATTAAAGTCATTTCCAGAGGTGGGAGAAGGGGGGTGGGGAATAGGGGGTAGAATTCCCTCTTCTGTCCCAGAGAGGCTTCCTTTATAACAAAGAATTGTTTTAAATAAAATGTTTAAAAAATTAGCAAAACCAATCAACGTATCTGATGTTATTAAATACAGTGTTCCATACCTAAAGACCTTCATTCTAATGGGAGTGGGAGATATCCTCTGTCTCTTCTTTGGGGCCAAGTTCCAAAAGAGTTTTAAAATCAGCACCTAAACCTATCCATATGTTGATTTGTCATCATTATACACTGATGCAGGACAAGTTTATGAAAGGGGAAAAGGTCACATATGTATAAAAATATTTATCACAGTTCTTTCTGTAATGTCAACTGGAAACAACAGGAGTACCCATCATTTGGAGAATGGCTAAATAAATCATGGTAGTAGTATATCAACAAAATGGAATATTATTTTGAAAAAAAGAGACACAGAAACTTAGGAAGATGCCAAGAAAACTGATAGAGAGTAAAGTGAGCAGAACCAGGTGTACCATTTGTACAATATAAAGATGAATAATTTTGAAAACCTATAGAATTGATCAAAGCAATGACCAAAGAATAGACGATGAAATATTCTACCCAATTTGTGGCCAAGATATGATAGAATCAAAATGTAGAATGAGACGTACATTTTTGTGGATGGCTAGTGGGGGAATTTGTTTAATTGCACATTTGTGGGGGGGTTAGATTTTTTCCTCGATAGCAGAGGAAGAGAAAAACACATTTTTCAATTGAAAAAAGATTAATTTTATAAAATAGAATACTGGACACAAAAGTAAACCAAGAAATAAACCTATGTTACAAGAATTTTTCTCTTACTTTTGCCTCTCCCTCACCAGAAACAAATTGTTATTATTATAATAAATTGAAGAACAATGAGTCCTGTATTGGTGCACTTACATATGCCACACAAGGTTTAAATTTTTCCAAGTGATAAAACTTTTGGTGTTCCCAGAACCAAATATCTGCTTATAGTATGCTGTATTTTACCTATAAAAATACTGACTTCCATCAACTAGATTTTGAATTATTTTCCTGGGAATGATAGATAACATGACTCGTAAATCGCTCCTCTTCCATCAATCATTTAAAAGCATTTATTAAACCTTAACTATTGGGAGAACTGTGCTAAGCAGTGGAGATCAAAGAAAGGCAAAACCAGTTCTTCACCTCAGGGATCTATTCAAGTAACTATACAAACAAAATTATATGGGCTGAATTGGAGATAATCTCTGAGGGAAGTAGGGAGGGAAGGAAAGGACTGGGAAGGCCTCTTCTACAAGATATGATGAGAGCTGTCTTAGAAATCCAGGAGGCAGAAAAAAAAGGGGGGGGGGGTGGTATTCCCATCATGGTGGCCATCCACTGAAAAGGCAAAAAAAGCAAACAAAAAAAACAGATATGGAATGTCATATGCAAGGAACTGCAAGAAGGCCATGTCCTTGGATTGTCCCTTCATTCCTCTCAAAGCTGTATTCCTGACTATCCCAGACTCTCTCTAAGGCTAATAGGATGATTCAAACTTTAGATCTTGGTCATGTTAGCACCTAGCTCTAACCAACTAGCCTAACTCTATAAAGTTTAAGAAGGTGTAATAAGTGGGCAGCTAAATGGTACAGTGGATAGGGCACTGGCCCAATAATCAGCACAACCTGAGTTCAAATCTGGCCTCTGACACTAGCTGTACGACACTGGGTAAGTCACTCAACCCTGATAGCCTCTAAAAAAAGGGGGGGGGGTGTTACTCCATCAGGTAAAATGTTAAGTGCCAGAAGTTGTTGATTTTGTTGTATATGCTACAAAGATGTAATGGTCAAGACTTGCAAATCAAAATTCTCTAATTTTATATCCCTATTCCTTTTCTTTCTGGTCTATTTTCCTTTTATCTGTAGAGAAATGTCTTAATGCCTACTATGTGCTATGCATTGGGCAGAAATACTAGAATTACAAAGAAATGCAAAATACAGTTCCTCTCAAGTTCAAAGACTAAGTTGGAGGTGAGGTAGGGAGACACATGCAGTTATCTACAAATAATAAAATAGAGATAATCAATAGGGATCATAAGCATTAAGGTGGAAATGAAGAAAGGCTTCTTGTAGAAGGCAGGATTTTAGCTGAGCCTGGAAGGAAGTCAGGGAAGCAGAAAATGCCTGGCATGGGAGAAAGCCAGTGAAAACACCAGTCAGGAGATGGAGTTTTTCTTCTGTGAACAGCAGAAGTAAGGTCTGTGTCACTCAATGAAAGAGTAATTGAGGGAGGGAGAGAATAAGATAGAAGAAGATTGAAAATATAGGAAAGATCCAGGTTATGAAAGACTTTAAAAGACAGATTTTATATTTGATCCTGGAAGCTATAAGTAGCCACTGGAGTTGATTGAATAGGGAAGGAAAAAGAATAAGCATTTGTTAAGTACCTACTAAGTGTCAGGAACTGTGCTATAAGTATCTCACTGCTCTGCATATATCTCATTTGATCTTTACAACAACCTTGTAAGGTAAATGCTATGATATCCATTTTACAATTGAGGAAATTAAGGCAAAGATTAAAAGGTTGCCCCCATCTGCACTCTGCAGGTTTCTGACCCGGATTTAGGTTTGAGCAACAAGGCTGTGGGCTTATTCCACTTCTAGTTTTATTAGATTGCTGCTGGATTCAACTACTAATAGCCAGCTGGAAAGTTTTGCTGGTTCAGACTGACAGAACTGTAGGCTTCCCTTTGGTCTGGGATTGGCATTCTGTTTATTCCTCTGCAGGCTTCAGACTGGGTTTTAAGGTGGAACTAAGACCCTTGTCCACTCTAGTGATCAGAGTCTCACAGCTATTGCTTGCTGTTGAATTTGCTGCCTGCTCAGGATACAGACCAGGGTAAAGAGACTGATCTGTACCCTGAAAACTTGTATCAGCTGATGCAAATTGAAATGATCAGAACCAGAAACTTTTATACTACACCATCTATAATGTAAAAATGAACAATTTTGAAAGATTTAAGAACTCTGATCACTGCGGTGATAAACCATGATTCTAGAGGGCTGATAATTAAAAATACTACCCAATATCTAATATTCAGAATAAGGTGCACATTTTTGAAAGTAGCCAATGTGAGAATTTGTTTTGATTGCATGACTTTAAATAGAATCCTCCTTTGAGGTGTTTTAAGATAAAAATAAAATTTAAATGGAAGTTATTGATACAATATAGCTTCAGTAAACTTGAAAAATACAAAATAAACTATAATGCTAATGGGAGTTGAAGATCTTTCCCAACCATTAATGGGCCTGCCCATTAAGGGAAGCTTGATTATGGGAGGTTTTTTTTGTTGGAAGGCCCACACTTTTTGTTAATTTCTAATGCAGCACTGGTTCTCAAGGGTTGTAATGCTTTCTGGCTCTGCAAAGTGTATATATATTCTGAGGTGAGGTTTTATTTTGGGGTTTACTCATTGGAAGACTCTGGGAAGCAGCTAAGGAGTCCTCTGGCTTTGAAAACCCTGATGTTGGTGCTTCTCTCTCTGGTAACTATGTATGTATGTATGTAATGATCAGACAGTTGGATCTGTCTGTTGATCTGTGATGTATGTACCACTTATGGTCAATGAGTTTGAAGCCCTGTCTGATGATTTTTCTTTCTCTGTATTTTCTCTGAAGTTCAGGGTGCTGACTTTTTCCCTCAAACTAAGTGAATGATATATGTGCTTGATTAAAGTAGATTGCTGACTCCCTCAAAAGCTGCTTTTCTTTTAGAAAAGCAATTCTAAGAGCCTGTACAGCAGGCCCTCCTGTGTATGTCAGGGTCCTTGCTGATACATAAACCCTCAAAAATCATATTTATAAAGCAATATTTTTGTAAAGCACTAACAATCCAAATGGAACTAATAGAAAGGGAAATGTCATTGAAAATAATCATAAAACATAATATATGTGTGAGTCAGTCTGCCAAGACACATTCAAGACGTATATAGATACAATTACAAAACATTCTAATGAAATAAAGAATGACAAGTAAGTAGAGGAATATTTAGTACTCATGAAAGGACCACACCAAAATAATAAATGACAATACTATAAAATTTACAGATGTAGTTCTATACAAGGGGATACTTTATAGAGTAAGACAAAATAATCTCAGAATTCATTTGGAGCAACAAAAGACGAAAACTCTCAAGAGAAATAATGAAACAAGGAAAAATGAAGGGAGAATGATACTTCTAAGTCTAAGATTATACTATAAAGCAGTAAAAGTCAAAACTATTTAGTACTGGTTTAAAAATAGAAAAATAAAATAATGAAACAGACTAATTACTCAGAAACAATTGAACTCCATAACCCAGTGTTTAATGAACCCAAGAATATAAGTTATTCAGAGAAAAATTCCTTATCTGATAATAACTTTTAGGAAAACTGGAAAGCAATATGGCAGAAATCATGTTTAAATTATAGTTTTTTAACCTTTTAAATGTCATAAACTTCTAAAGAATTAAATTTTACGTGCATAAAATACATAGGAATACAAGGGAAACCAATTATATTGAACTATGGTTATAAAAAACAATTCACGGATGGTAGGTTAAGGACCCCTGGTTTAATGCTGAGTGAAGTGAGCAAAACCAGGAGAACATTCCACAATAACATCAATAATGTACAATGATCAACTTTGATAGACTTAACTCATCTCAGCAAAGCAATGATATAAGACAATTCCAAAACACTCATGACAGAAAATGTTATCCATATCCAGAAAAAGAAGAGTCTGAATGCAGATTGAAGCATACGATTTCCTTTTTTTGTTTGTTTCTTTCTCATTTCTTCCCTTTTGTTCTGATTCTTCTTTCACAACATGATATGTTTAATATGATTATATATGTGTAGCATATATAAGATTACATGCCACCTTGGAAAGGGGGAAAGCTGAGGGAGGGGGGAAAATTTAGAACTTAAAATCTTATAAAAGTGAATGTGGAAAACTAAAAGTAAATAAATTAATCTTAAAAAAAAAAAGAACTCCTGGTTTAGATCAACATCTTAAGACATGTACTAGTAAGCCTAAAATGGATACATGACCTGAATGTTAAAGATCATAAAAATTTTAAAAACTAGAAGGAAGCAGATTGGTATTATTTATAGCTATGGCCAGGGAGAGAGTTCTTAACCAAATAAGGTACATATGCTATTACAAAAGATAAAATATATAATTCCAATTACAAGTAATTTTGAAGTTTTTGAATGAATTCAGGACAACTATAATAAAAGGGAAAGCAATCAATTAGTAAAAATAAAAATCTTTGTATCAGAAACTTTGATAATGGTTTGATATCAAAGATATAAAGGAATAAATTGATCAACCAACAAATAATTATTAAACATTTATGATGTGCCAAGCCTGTGGTAGGTACTAGGGATACAAATACAATGAATGCAATAATCTCCACTCTTAGGAGTTAACACTCTAATGAAAGAGCCAGGTACAAGTATATACAGAATAAGTGTAAACAAAACAAAGTAGTTGACTATAAGATACTTTGGGAAGAACGGCACTGGGGTGGGGTATCATTTAGAGCTTCACGTAGATGTGCTTGAATTGCTATCTTGAGGAAAGAGGGATTCCCTGAAGTGGTGGAGGAGAGCGCACAAAGTGCATTCCAAGCATGGGAGTTAGCCAATGCAGAGGCACACAGAAGCAGAAGGGAGACAGATTATCATGTGGAAGGAACATAGAGAAGAACCAATTTGATAAATCGAAGAAATATGGGAGAGAGAGTAATAATGTCCAGTGAAGTTGGAAAGATATGTTGGGGTCAGATAGTGAAAGGCTTTAAAAGCTAAACAGAGAAGGTTACATTTAGTTCTAGAGAGACCAGGAGTAAACTTTGTAGGGGAGTGACATATCTGCACCTAAGGAAAATCATTTTGGCAGCAATGTGTACAGTGAATAATGTAGGAGTAGACTTGATTCAGATAGTAAAACAATTGCAAGATAGCTGCAATTAAACTAGGGTACAGGTGATGAGGGCCTCAACTAATATAATTACAGAAGATCAGCAGCCTTGCCACAATAGGTAAATGGCTAAAAGATATAAGTAAACAAATCTTAAAGAAATATAAACTCTAAACAATCATAGGCAAGACTGATCCAAATCAATAAGAGAGATACACATCAAAATAACTCAGGTTTTACTGCATACCAAACAAATTAGCAGATGACAAGAGATGGGTATATTAATTTTACAAAAAATCAATGACATCCCCTCTTTTGTTTGACAGAAATTTTACTCTAAGACTGACTATAATTCCCCTGCCTTCCCTACACCACCATTTTATTTGTAATCCTTTAAATTATTTATTCCTTTTAATTTTTTGTCATCTCATCTCCTTTCCACCTTCTTTATTCTCAAATTCATCTATGTCAATCAATAGTTAAGTATAACAATAATGTTGCTATTTTTAATGCTTCTATCCTGATTGCATTGAGATAGCAATGAATTAATTACAGTTGAAAAGTATCTATTGTTTAAAGCACTCATTGTTTCTTTTCCAGAAGCTCATTTTTTTTTTCTCTCTCTCAAGCCTCTAAGTCACTTAAGGATCCCTTGATTATTCCTGTTTTTTCAAGCCAAAGCTGTTCTATTTTGTTCAGAAACTTCTGAAATTCATCTTTATTTTAAATGCCCATCTTTCACTTTTTTAAAAAGACTACTTAGCTATTCTAGCAAACTGAGTAACAACCATATTTCTGCTTCTAACACTTTTTCCTTATGGAAAAGTCTTGTGAGATTCATATGGATGTTTTGTTATGCAGCATTTTTCTTTTATTGTATGTAGGATAACTGCACTGCCACTGTGTACTTGAAGTTTGATGATGGCATGTCTAAATGAGTTAAACTTTTTCCTTATTGGCATTTAGTTAATTCTTTATATTTGTGATCTGTCCCCCATTTTCAATACTTATGGTAAATTTTCTTAAGTGATTTTCTGAAATATGGTCATCAGATTATTTTCTTTCAGTTTTTAGAATCACTGATAATTCTCAGATTTTTCCTCTTTGATCTATCTGTAGCATAGGTATAGATTTGCCACTTTTCTGTGTTTAACTTCTAAAACTTTTTCCAGTTGGATTATTTTTTCTGAGTGTGTATATTTGATTCTACTTTTCCTTCTTCCATTCCATCTTCCAATATAAGAATTTTAATTTCCATTGCTTTTGCTGATAGTTTTTTCCTACTTAAGAATATTTTACTTTTTTCCATGTAAAAACAGTTTATAACATTCATTTTTGTAAGATTTTGACTTCCAGATTTTTCTTCCTCCTTTTCCCCCTTCCCTCCCCTCTCCTTAAGACAACAAGCAATCTGATATAGGTTATTTATGTACCATCATGTTAAAAGTATTTCCACATTAGTCAAGTTGTGAAGGAAGAATCAGAAGAAAAAGGAAAAACCACAAGAAAGAAAAAAAGCAAAAAACAACAAAAAAGTGAAAATAGTATGCTTTGATCTGCATTTAGACTGCATAGTTCTTCCTCTCGATATGGATAGGATTTTCCATTGTGAGTCTTATGGAATTGTTTTGGATCACTGTACTGGTGAGAAGAACTAATTTGATCATAGTTGGTCATTGCCACAATGTTCAAGTTCTGCTCATTTTACTTTGCATCAGTTCAGTGGGTCTTTCTAGTTCTTTACTGAAATCTACCTGCTCTTCATTTCTTACAGCACAATAGTATTCCCATTACATTAATATACTTGTTCAGCCATCCCTTAACTGATGGGCATTTCTTCAATTTCTAATTCTTTGCCACCACAAAAAGAGCTGTTTTAAATATTTTTGTACATGTGGGTCTTTTTCCCTTTTTTATGATCTCTTTGGAATACAGACCTAGTAGTGGTATTGCTGGATCAAAGGGTAAGCACAGTTTTATAGCTCTTTGGGCATAGTTTCAAATTGCTCTCCATAATGGCTAGATCAGTTCACAATTTTACAAACAACGCATTAGTGATCCAATTTTCCCACATCTTCTCCAACATTTATTATTTTCCTTTCTGGTCATATTAGCCAATCTGATAAATATGAGATGGCACCTCAGAGTCGTTTTGATTGCATTTCTCTAATCAACAGTGATTTAGACCACTTTTTCATATGATTATAGGTAACTTTAATTTCTTCATCTGAAAACTATCTATTTGCATCCTTTGACAATTTATCAATTAAGGAATGACTTGTAGTCTTATAAATTTGACTCAGTTCTCTATATATTTGAGAAATGAGCCCTTATTAGAAACACTGGCTGTAAAAATTGTTTCCCAGACTTCTGCTTTTCTTCTTGACTGCATTGGTTTCGTGCAAAACTTTTTTAATTTAACGTAATCAAAATCGTCTATTTTGCATTTCATAATGTTCTCTTCCTCTTCTTTGGTCGCAAATTCTTCCCTTCTCCATAGATCTGATAGGTAAGCTATTCTTTGCTCTCCTAATTTGCTTATAGTATCACCCTTTACATATAAATCATGTACCTATTTTGACTTTTTGGTATATGGTATGATGTTGGTCTATGCCTCATTTCAGCCATACTGCTTTTCAGTTTTCCTAGCAGTTTTTGTTAAATAGTGAGTTCTTATCTCAGAAGCTGTAGTCTTTGGGTTTATTAAACAGTAAGATCACCATAGTCATTGGTATTGTGTCTGGTGTACCTAACCTATTCTACCAATCCACTACTCTGTTTCTTAGCCAGTACCAAAGTTTTGATGATTGTTGTTTTTATAACAGAGGTAGGGAACCTGAGGCCTTGAGGTCACATGTGGCCTTTTAGGTCCTTGAGTCCAAGTTTTACAGAACAAATTTTTTTATTAAGGGGATCTGTTCTATGAAGTTTGGATTCAGCCAAAGGCACTTGAGAACCTAGAGGACCATATGTGGCCTCAAGATCACAGGTTCCCCATCTCTGCTTTACAATATAGTGTTTAGATCTATTTTGCTTTTAGATCTATTTTTTTAACGCAAATTTCTAAACTGTTAATTTTCCCCAAAATTCCACTTCTTTATTTTTTTCTCATGATTTTTTGGGCTCATTCTATTTGTTCCCTCTTTGCCATGTCCCTATGCAAAATTCTGTTCTGCATGCTTGTGTTATGTATGCAGTCTGGGGGACAATGTAATAAAATGCCACCTAGGAAGTTGTTTGAGAATGAACTTTCATGATACATACAAATCACACACACAAATTGTGGCTTTCAGGAAAACTCTAGTGAAAGACACTAGCTTAAAACCTTTGGAGAAAGTTACTCTTAATGAAATATTTTAAAATATTACATATTTTAAAAAATTATATGTAGTTTACAGGTGCTTCTTGAGGTGTTAAAAAATGACATGGAAGTCATACAAATAGAATTTTCTTCTCTGCAAGTGATTACTTGTAATCCTGTAGGGCATTTACGAATGAAAGTAAATCTAATTCAATTAAAGGGAACACTTTTTATTGTGAACAATATAGGATACAATATATTTGTAGTTACAGATGTTGGCAAAGATTTCATCTAGTTTAACCTACCTTCCAGAATAAGACATGGTTTCAAGGAATGTATTCCCTTCAACTCCTTCAGGATAATAAAACAGAAATACTTTTGATCTAGCAGGGCTCTATGAAAAAGGCCCCAGTACTCCCATAGTCTCATAGCTTTAAAGTCTTTAGTATCTCAATCCTTTGATTTTTTTTATCCTCCCTTTTACTGTGGCATGGTGATAGAGAGAGAGTTATTTAGACAAATTTCCTTTTTTTGGTGGAAAATGGATTTTTATGGGGTTAAAGTAACATTCAGCAAAGTCTATGAGTTTATGCATACTAATTAAAGGGAGCAGAAGAGTGGATTTTAAAATTCACTGTACTTCTTGACTTTGTAATATGTTATATGAGTTCCCTCAGTTCCCAAGAAATTTTATTTTCCTAATTAGGCTTTGCTTAAGCTAATATTATGACCTTAGCACACTTTCATTCATTTGTATTCATTGTTATCTGACGGGATAGAACAAATCCAGCTTTATGCCAAATAGCTTATCCTATCAAATTTTTAGCTTTTCAGTCAGACATCTGTAGTCCAACAGAAGTCAATCAGATGGAATACCTAGAGTCTAGTACACACACTTACTGTAGCAAACTGAGAAACAATTTTAATTTTAAAACCTTTATCACTGATCTTTCTGAAAAAGGAAAGGAAGGATCTCTTTTTTATCCATTTGAGAAATACCATACTTTGGCACTAAAGACTTCATTTAGCTTTGCAGATAGTTTAAAAGAAGGAAGTCTGTGAAGCATTGTGCTTGGCTTATTTTGCACTAAATAAAAATAAGAGAAGCATCTGGAATTAGGCTTATAGTAACTTCCGTCTGCTGTGGAGAATAAGTTTCATCCCTAGCCTATTGCATACTATTTTTTCCCTCACCATGGATTTAGAGCTGAAGAAATGATAGAGATTATCAATTTTAAACCACTTATTTTTGCAGATAAATGACTTGCCATGGTCACATGAATAATGGATAACAGAGACCAACAGTTTTACATTACCTTTTACTTTCAATTAGCTTCTCTAGTACAGGGCATGCCCAGACAGTCTAGGGCACAAAGGGTGTCTAGAACTATGGTTTAAACCTGAATCATAGTTCTCACCTTTGCTGGTATCTGCCAGGGCAAGACACATTTAATACCTATAACACATAAGTGCAGAGAACAAAATGGGAGAAAAATGATTAATTAGGCTACACAAGTTTCATCAGCATTGCTTACAGGGTTGTGTGTGTGTGTGTGTGTGTGTGTGTGTGTGTGTGTGTACACATACACCTATATACACACATATATGAATGTATAATATATACACATATGTCTATATGTGTATATACATATATAATATATATACATGTATATGTATATAGAAGAGCACCAAGTCATTTATATAGAATGTTGTTTTGCCCTGTATAATTCTATTTTTAAATTTTAATCCTAACTACTCTCAGACTAACTTATTTTAGGCAATAAGGCTGTTTGCCTACTCCCAGAAAAATTTCAATATTTAAAATATGGTATTATATTTAAAGAAAGTATATATTCCATTCCACAAGTACTTATTAAGTTCCTACTATATACAAGACACTGGAATATAGTTTATAATATAGTATGTTATTACTGTACCTTAACTATGTGCGTATATTATATACACTATTGATTTTAAAATAATTTTTGTGATTTTAAAATAATTTTTAAAAATCCATACTTTAGTTTTAGTTTTTAAATGCAATACTATATTCTTTTGCCTAGATATAATGTATAATGACTTATACAGATCTGAAATAAAGCTATATTACTTTTAAGACTAGAAAGAGATCTCCTGAAATTTTTGGGAAATGAAAAGCTGCCTTAATTAGCACCTTTCTCAGAGGGACTGATCATTAATCAACATTTATTAAGTGTTCAGAAACTTTTATAAATTAATACACCAAGGGTATTAGCCTTGTGACTCTAGCCTGGATTTGAACAAATTAATAAAAACATTACCTGCCTAAGAAACTTCACATGTTGCAACACTGACATTGTTTGCTCTAATGCAGAAAGTAAAAGGATATAAAACTCACCTATCTACAAAAAAATCTGACCCTTGCCAGACAGGTATATAAGTTGACACAGATAGCTAGTCAGAGCTGCTCAATATTCACATTGTAAAGTGTTTTTTGTTGTTTCTTTTAAATTAAAAGTATAACACATTTGCTTGGGACAAATACCCATCAAAGGTGCCCATTACAGTTATATATGATATTTTATCAGAGAATTTCCACAAGAAATACCTGTATGAACACGACTACAGATAGCATGTTGCTATTCAGTGGTGTCTGACTCTGTGACACCATTTGGGATTTTCTTGGAAAAGACACTGGAATGGTTTGCCATTTCCTTCTCCAATTCATTTAAAAGATGAGGAACTGAGGCAAACAGGGTTAAATGACTTGCAAAGGGTCACACAACTAATTAGTGTCTGAGGTCAGATTTGAACAAAGGAAGATGATTCCAGGCATGGCATTCTACCCACTGAGTCACTTAGCTGCCATTCTACATATAACAGGTACTTAACAAATGTTGATTTAAACTCATCACTGGTCAGTGTGGCCCAGTGTCCACCACTCAGGGAGAAATCATTAGTTGTATACATCTTTTTAACAGGTGAGGCAAGTTTTTATTGTTTTTAAAAAGGGGTCTATCCTTTCCCAATTTTTCTTTTCCCTTCCCTGCAGCTATCGAATAAGAGTTTAATTTATTCCACTTTTTTTAACCTAGATGTTTCTTGTATACTGCTGCTGTTTTAAACGTGAGGTCAAGATTATATGGAAATATGAAAAAATTTATATTAGGGCAGAAAGTCAAACTTCTGTCTTAATGTTAGGAATTTTCCTGAGAGCTCTCAGCTATTATAATTATACTTATAACTTTTCATAAAACAGCAAAGGACCAAAGTATACCTGAGAACCATTATATTGCCTCCAGGCTTTAAGAAAAATAAAGGAGGAAGCTCACTTTGTAACAGGGTGTGGCTTTTCAAATCTCCAGAGAGAAAAGGGTGAAAATTACTCTTTACCACTCTTTTGGAAGATGGGCCTGGGAAGAATTCATCTCCACCCCTATCCATGGGTGAAGGATCAGGAAAGATCAGTGGGCCAATTTTACCCTCCACAACAACCACAGATGTTACAGTTTCTACCCTCTATATGAAGTGTTACTAATTCTCCTCTGGCAAGACCCTCCCTCCTTCTCAAAACTACCTTTTTATTCTGTATATACAGAGATGTTGTATTCCCCAATAGAATGCAATGTCATTGAAGGAAGGGGTTATTCCATTCCTGTCTTTGTATCTCCAGCAGGTACAAACTGCTGGCATACAGGAGACACTTAATAAATGCTTACTAATTAATTTCTACAATACAGAAATGTTCCTTTACTTCTGGTGTAGACTCATTATTCCTGGAGTCTGAGTGCACAGCTAGTCACATAGTAGCAAGACAGCTTCTTTCCTAAAGAAATTTAAAATCTAGAAGGTAATGTTAAAAAGACCTTGAGAAAAGTTGAGGAAACACAGCTCCTTTACTTCAATGAAGAGACGTTGGTTTGGAGGATGGGACACATACACAACAGGCATGTGAAATGTGTATCTATTACCTATTGTATGGAGTAGCTGTATTGGTTGGTTTTGCTGAATTGCTTTTTTCCCCCTTTCTTTTTAAATGTTGGACCACTTGTGCATCTTAGTGGTTTCAGAGAAAAGAAATTCAGAAAATAACATAATGTAATAATAGAAGGTATCAATAAGATATTTAAAAGAAGAGAATGGAGCAGTTAAATGGTACAGTGTTGATGAAGCACCAGCTCTGGAGTGGGGAAGACCTGATAGGACCTCAGATACTTACTAGTTGTGTGACCCTGGGCAAGTCACAACCCTGGGGGGGGTGGGGATGTTAAGAGTTGGAGAAGAACTTACAGATCATTTAGTTCAACCTCTCTATTTTACAAATGAGGAATCTGAAACCCTGAGAAGTTAAATGACTCACAGACATACCCTTAAGTGACTATAGAAATAACTTAGGTATTTGGGTTTGAACCTCTGGTAGGTGTTTCAGATCCATTCAAACTTTACAGTGAGTGGCAACATGACTTAAGTAGGGTTTCAGAAAATCAAAAACTGGCCATTTTGTGAAGTGTGACATCATACCAACTCAGAAAACTGTAGGCTGAATGCTTCTAGAGAAAAAAGGGATCATATTATGTACATACCAAGGCCATTAGAGTAGGAATACAGCTTGGAATTTTAGAGCTTGAAGAGCTCTTCAACATCAGTGGTTTTCACTCATAACCAAACTATTGCAGACCTAAAATATCTGAATTCTCTAAGAACTTTCTGTGCTCTTCTTTTGGTGAGGCTCAGTAGCTGGGGTGGAAAACAGAGAATAGTGTTTCCTAATAGCATAGGCTTTAATGAGGACTGTACAGATGGTTACAGATTGTGACAAATTTGTCCCAAAATACTGACCAGGAAACATTGATCTAATCTATCTCCTTCACACAGAGTGGATAGAGTGGAGGTTGGACACTGGAGAACTCTCTAATACACTACCCTTTAAGGAGGGCAATCAGAATATTCACCCCATCAAACCCAGCTGACATCCTGGTTTTCATGATCTCCAAAAACTAATCACTCTGCAAGACGAATTCATCTCTGTAACTCAAATCTCCTCAGATCACTTCTTGGTTCTTGCCCCAAGCCAGGTCCTGCCTCCCTTCACCCCCACCCTCCATTCCACTCTAGCTTCTGCCAGTTGTATCCTTGGACTGATTAGCTCCATGAGGGCAGGGGTAGTCTTGTGGCCTTCTCTGCATCCCAGGCATTCAGGACAGCGCCTGGCACATAGTAGGGGCTTAACGTTTACTGACCTAAAACAGCAGCGGCCCTACTATTCCACTTCAGTCACCTTCCCTTGACCAATGCAAAAACAAAATCCATTGGTAAGCTCAAGTCCATAGTCGGGGTAGGTGCCTTAGGGGGCAAAAGCCTGAAAAGTGGAGGGGGCTTCTTAGTGTCTCGAGGAAGGGTGAGAAACTTAGCCTGCCATGTAAAGCCCTACATTCAACGCCTGACTAGCCTTCCTAAGGCCTGTTTCCCAGCAAAACTGAACCGATACCTGCTGCGTACATCTGACAGGCACCGACGTCCCGGCCTGTGACACGTGGGCCCGGCCACGCGGGTTGGCTAACAGGCATTCATGAAGGGCCTACTACGCGCCAGACGTCGTCCACTCTCCCCTCCCCCCCTCGGCGTCCAGGGCGCGGGCTGACCCTGCCTGGGGCAAGTCAGTGGACGGCTCCCCGAGGACCCAGTGGTGGGTGGGCAGAGCGCGTGCAGGCGGCTGCGAGGACGACCAAGGCGGCAGCGGCCCTGCGCGCGTGGAGACGGGATGGAGAATGTGGAGACGACCAACCGGGAGAGGCGACGGCACAGGCCTCGAGGACCCCCCAAGATGGCTACAGCGGCCGCGGCGCTCGAAGACGCCTCGAGAGAGGGATGCCCCCGCGCCGTGGGCGTGGGTGCGAAAGCACCAGGCACGCGGAGTAGAAGAGAAAACCGTAGAGGAGGAAAGCCCGCGAGAGGCGCAGGGCTGGCGCGTGCGCACGAAAACCAGCGTCTCGGGCGCGTGCGCGGCAGCCGCGGGAAGGGCAGCTGGGGCGGTGAGGTGGGGGGGACTTGAGGAGTCGGGCCGCAGGGCGGCGGGGAGGTGGCGGCTCTGTGGAGGGCTAGTGGAAGCGGCGCGGGGGAGGAGGGGCGCGCGCCACGAGGGGCGGCGCGCGTGCGCGCTGAGCTGGGACGGGTCGCGAGAAGCCGCCGCTGGCACTGTTGCCGCGGCCGCTGCTCGCAACTTGCCGCCGCCGGCCGCTGCCGCTTGAAAAAAAGGGGGTCTCGCGGAGCGGGATTTTGCCAGGCGAACGCGAGCCCGGAGCCGTGGGGCTTGCTCTGCCTCCTCGGGCCTAAGCCGCCCTGAAGAGCCCGAGACGGGGAAGAGCGGGCCGGCCGGCCCTGGGGGAAGCGGAGTCCTCTCGGAAAGGAGGCGGCGGCCCAGGGCCCGGCCGCCGCCTGGAACGAGGAGGAGGAGGGAGAGGAGGGGACCATGTCCTCGAGGGCCCGCAGCAAACTCTCTACCACCGACCGCGCCATCAAAGGTACCGGCCCGGCGCCCGGGAACGGCCTCCGGGCTCTGCGGCTGGAGAGGGCGAGGGAGAGGGCAGAGCCGGGGGGTCGTCCGGGCCGCCCCTCGGATTCGGGGGGCCCCAGGAGGCGGTGACCGGCAGTGGGGCTGGCGCGGAGAGGCCCTGGAGCCCGCCGGTGCTTGGGGAGGTCCCTGATCTCTCTAGGACCAAGGATCTCCTTGGTTCCTTAGGGGTACGGAGCGACTCCCGGGTCTGACCCCACCCCCTCTCCCCCTTCTCTGCCTCGGGATTTGCTTTGATTGTTCGACCCCTTGGCCGGAGCTCCAGCTTCCTCCCAGTAGCCCCCAGAGTTAGCCTCTAGTGCTAGCCTGCTTGAAACCCCCCCCAGTCATCCCACCTCTTTCAGCCCTTCCATCCTAGCCTGGCGCATCATTGCATCAAAGTCCTCCTAAAACCCGGGGAAGTAAGCCTTCACACCAGTCGCTTGAAGGGATTTACTTATGTCCTAAAAACATGCTTTTGATATTTGTGTTTTACGATCTGGGTGTTCGTCTTAGGAAGATTTTTCTGTAATAAGGATGGTTAATACGGAAAGCTAAGTGCTGTCAACTGGACTGAATTGGGATAGAGTTTGTGCTTTGTTAAACTAGCAAAATCTGTCAACTCGTATTCTCTTTAGTATGTCTTTTATTCCGACTTCTAGTCACACCCTTCCCTGGCATTCCTGGGTAGCGAGGAACTTAGTTTCAAAACGCTAGTGTGTGCCAGCATAATCCTGAGAGGGGACCTTCCCTTTACGTGGAGGGGATAAATTGTGGTTTGAGGAAGAGATTCAAGCTTTTCCTTTTAGTGTTAGAAAAAGGAAAGAACAAATAGTGATTGATGACAAGAGTGAGAAGGGTCTCTAAGGTCCCTTCTAGGTTCCCCAGTTTTGAAGGGAGAAAAACCAACCTGTTTGGTTTTTTTTTTGTTTTTAAGGGAGCAGCTTCATGATGGTGTGAAATATTCTAGTTCAAGTGAAGATAAAGTGCTGGTATAGTGGAAAGAGTACTGCCTCTAAGCCAGAGGACAGTCAGAGGCTCCAATTCCACAATGACAATACTATGTAACCTTGTGCAAATTACTTAAACCTCCCTGGGCCTCAGTGTCTGCCCCTGTAAAATGAGAGGGTTGGACTACATGGCTTCTGAGGTCCTTTTTAGCCTTACATCTGTCATCTGATGATAGTTATCTGGCATCATCAGGGCTGGAGGTATTCTGTGTTTTACAGATAATTTGAACTTACCCTTTTTAGTTACTGAAACTTAAAAATTAAACCATTTTGATTGTGAAGTTTTCCAAAATGTATCCTTTTCTTCCTGATCTTAAGGTAAACTGAGCACAGCTTACTATTTTTTGATGACTCAGAATCATCATTATGAGTGTTATTGTACTGGACCTTTAAAACCCTGTATTTGCTATAAGTAGGGGTGTGAAACTTGAATTGAGTGGAGGAAGTATCAAGTCACTGATTTTTCAAAAGTAATTAAGTAAAATAGTACAAATAACACTGGACTTTTGATAGGAATTTGGGTACTAGTTCTGGCCCTGCTGCCACTAATTTGCTGAAAGTGCCTTTGAGCAAAGGATTTAATTTTTTTGTGTTTGTTTTCTTGTATTTAAAATGTGGATAATAATACTTAGTCAATCTTCCTCACAGATTTGATGTTAAAATCAATGGCAGTGAACATGAAAGGCTTAAAACACTAGGTGCAAGGTAATTTCAGTGATGAGATGGAGATAATGATAAGTTTAGATAATTCTTGGAGTCCTTATAGATGGGAGCCACTGACCATTGAATTTTATTCAGAAAGTTTAATAAGCATTGGGGAAATTGGAGAGGCCCTGTGGTGTAGTGAGTAGAGTGCTGTTTTGAAGCCAGAAAGTCCTTCCTCTGTTGCACACTGCCTGATAACCCTAAGCAAACACTTACCCTCTCAGTACTAGGTGATCACCAGCAGTGGTAAAGAAAATGTCCTTATCCAGAAATATCCTCTACCAATAAAAGCACAGGTCCAGTCCCTTTTTGTCTTCAACATTACAATTCGCACTGGAATTAAAATATTCTCTTTCATAAAAATGTCCATAGCTTGTCCAGAACAAGCAGCTTTACAGAGACTAATATACTATTTTTCCTAGTTTTGTGGATCCTAAATTTTTCTGTTGATCATGTTGGCACAAGTATAACAAATGTACTAATATGGAATGTTTATCATATAATAATTTGATTAGTTTTATAATATAATATATTCAGTTCACTCAAATATTTATTGAATGCCTGTCTTGTGCAGTCATAGGTTCTTATTTGACATTTGGTTCTTGGCACTAACTTCCTCCCAATGTGTGGTAGTGGCTTTGGAACTTATAAAAAATAATAGGTGTTGAGGTAGTGAGGTCCAGTGGAAAGAGTACTGACTCTTGAGTCATAGATTCTGAGTTCATGTTCTGTTTTGATACTTAATTATGTGGCCAAGTCATTTTATCTCCCTGGGCTTCAGTTTCCACATCCACAAAATAAGAAGATTGGGCTAGATGGTTTCTGAGGTTCCTTCTAGCTCTTAGATCCTATGAAATAAAGGTTATTTGCTTAAAAAAATTTTTTTTCTGTGATTTGTTTTAATGATTCAGATTCATTATGTCACTACTTGCAGTACCTGGGTCAAAGAACTAGAGACCCAAATGCTTGAATCTACATGAATGATTTATTTAAGTATTTGTAACTTCTGATTGAATCATTTCTAGAAATTTTTAGAAATATATATACACTCATACAAGTATGCATGTGATCTATATCTATAGCTGCTTCTATATAGATATAGGTACATCATATGTTCGTGTGGCATAGTGCAGAAGTATCAGACTCAAGGCCAGGGAGCAGACCAGTGGGCTGCAAAACTCCCAGTGAGACTGAAATCAGATTAACATATACCTGGGAGATGTTTAACAAAAATAAATAAAAATACAGTACAACATAGATCATGGTAATTTGTGGTTCTCTAAGTCTGTTGGGATGTAGTTCACTGACTTAGTAGGTAGAGATCTGTGTCAGAAGCAAGGATGACTTGGGTACAAGTCTTGCCTTTGGTAGATACTGTGTGATCCTTAGTACCTCACCCTCTCAATACTCTTAGAACTCTCAAAGAGTGTAAGTTTCAGAGAAGGTGGCAGCCTGCTTTGGAAGGAGTTTAATTACTCAGAATTTCCATGTACAGGTGAAATTACAGGTCCTGTCCCTACTGCTTTCTGTGTGTGTATGCACATGTGTGCATGCACATGTATGTGCATATATGTGTGTGTATATTTTCAAACAGGCTGTTTTTAATTGATTGTATATATGTACACATTTATAAAAAATATGTGTGTCTATGTATATATATATATATAGAGAGAGAGAGAGAGAGAGAAAGAAAGAGAGAGAGAGAAAGAAAGAGAGAGAGAGAGCCTGTTTGTAAAAGTTCATTTTCAAAGTAGGTACACCTTAGTAGAAGTTAGACTTCTTGTTTTGTTGGAGACAAAGTACTCCCATTCTGATGGAACTGATAATTATAATAACTAGTTTTTATATAAAGCTTTAAGTATTACAAAGTATTTTACATATATTTTGGTATTTGGCCCTCATAACAACCCTGTGAGATAGGTGCTATTATTACCACCATTTTCCAGGTGATGATATAGAGGCTGTCAGGACTTATGTGATCTGTTCAGGGTTATACACCTAGGTAAGTATCCAGAGCAGCATTTGAACTTGGACCTTTTTGCCCCAAGTTCAATGCTTTATCCACTCTGTTCATGAGATTCATATGATCTAAAAACTGTGGTGTACCACTATACCATAGGGGATTACTAGTTTTCTTCCCCTTTCCCTGGATACATGTTATGAATTCACTTTTTCTTTTAATAGTACCCTGATCCTCCTCCAGTCTCTCATGTTAGAAACCTCATCCTCAAAATCATCCTCAATCTCCTCCTGGTTTCTAGTCAGTTGCCAAGTATTGTTGATTCTGCCTATCTATCATATAGCCACCTCTGGTTTATATTTCTTCCCTAGACTATTTCAATAGCCTCTCAGTTGGTCCTCTTGCCTCTGATTTTTCCTTTCTTCAGTCCATCCTTTACACAGCTACCAAGTGATTTTCCTAGAGCATAGATCTGATAGTGCCATTCCCTGTTGTCTCTAGAGTTCAATACAAACTTTTTTATTTGGCATTAACACTTCATATTCTGGTTCCAGCTTACCTTTACCTTACTGCTCATTTTTACTCACTCACTCTACAGTCCAGGTCAAATTGGTCTACTTATTATTTTTTCATCCAACATCCCATTACCTGTCTCTGGATGTTTACACAAGCTGTCCCACTTGCCTGCTCTTCATCCTCACCTTTACCTCTTAGAATGCTTAGCTTTTTTCAGAGCTCTGCCCAAGCACCACCACCTGAGAGGTCTTTCCTGATCTCCATTGGTGTTAATACTCCCTGAATTACGTTATACTTATTTTGTATCTGTTTTGAATCTATTAATACGTGTAATGCTATTTTCCTGGGTAGAGGGTAAATTTCACGAGAGTAGGGACTGTTAGGTTTTCATCTTTGTTATCCTCATGTTTTGTATGATGTCTTACACATAGAAAGCAATTCATCAGTTATTTGATTTGTTGATTGTGTGCATAGTTTTCATATTCTTGTATTTTTTAAACACTGCTGTCACTTTTCCATGACTCCTAAAGTGATCATTTCTCTCCAGCGTGCCAAAGAGAACTCTCCCTTGAAACAAAGAAATATAGTTTTTAATATTTTTAATCTTATTTTTATTGCCATCCTTTGCTTTTATAGCATCTTCATTTCCAAATATTTCATTCCTTCCTCCCCTGTCTACTGAGCCATCCTTTGTAGCAGATATTTAAAAAGAAAGAAAGAAAAAGCAGGTCAGCAAAAGGACCCATCACATCATCTGTTTTTGAGAGTGTATGCAGTGGTCCACCATTCATAGTTGTTGTGTTTGTCTTCGTTTTTGAAGAGGACCATGACATCAAGGAAATAATAACATGATTTGCAGTTGACTGATTTGAGTGAGAGAGGGCTGTGCAAGGTCACCAGCCTCACTTTCTCCTCCAGAGCCATCTGGGTCCAGTGGCCAGATATTTATCAGGATGACTGGAGATGGCCCAGAATGTGATGGAGACCCTGGCCGCTTTAGACCTTGTCAGGTACTCACTTTGAGGTAACGCCCATTCAGGCCAAATAGGCCTCTTTAAGAAGTGAATCAAGGGATGGCCCCTTTAATTACAAAAAGAAAAAAAATCCCTCTGGGAGGGGAAGACTCTCAGGGTTGCTGTTTCAAAGAAAAACAGTTACAGCTGACATTCAGTCTAAGCCAGAAGGCCCAAAATACAGCCATTAAGTGCAGCTTGGGCAGAGACCTATTGTGGTCCAATCTATGAACTGCATAGTGAACTGGGTTTAAGTGTTTGTGAAGAGAGAGAGAGAGGAAGGAAAGAAGGAAGGAAGGAAGGAGAGGACAAGCAGACAGCTTGGTCTATTCACAGGTTGTGTTTGTCCTTCATTTTCAAAGAGGTCCATGATATCAGGGAAATGATGACATAACTTGGAATTGACTTTGATTGGAGTGAGGGAGGGCTGTGCAAGGTCACTAGCCTCACTATACCAACTTTGCTAGGAAGAGAAAGAGGTATGTTTTCTTAATTCTTTCCTAAGACAGATTCTTACCTGCTTACCTTCTTATTCAGGCGCTATTTAATGGTATTGGAGAAAATCACAAAATCTTGATCATTAGGTCTACTATGAATTTATCTAATCTAAACCTTCATTGCCTTTTATTCCTCCTCCTGGTCCCTCCCAGAGTACAGCCCTTATTAACCCATAAATTTTTTTTATAAGTTTATTTATTTTTAGTTTTCAGCATTCAGTTTGATAAAAGTTTTAAATTTTCTCCCCCTCCTTCCCCTCCTTTCTCCTAAAGACGGCATGCAATCTGATAAAGGCTCTACATATACATTTCTATTAAACACTTTTCACATTAGTGATATTGTATAAAAGAATTAGAACGAATGGGAGGAGCCATGAGAAAGAAAAAAACAAAACAAAAAAAGAAAATGGTCTGCTTCAATCTGCATTCAGACTCCATATTTCTTTCTCTGGATGAACCACAAATTTTTTTAAAGAGGAAGAAGAGAAGGGAAAATTTGGCCAAATAGATAAACACATCAAAAAAATCCAATGTTAAATGCAGTGTTCCACATTCCTAGATTCTCCCACCTCAGCAGAACATCAGAAAGAAGTGTTTTATATCTTTTCTATGAGGCCAAGGTTATTCCTTACACTTTAACAATATCTAAAGAAATTTTAAAAGCCTCTTAAAAATCATCTGGGGTATTGTGTTCATTTCTGGTCACTACGAGGACATTTATAGGCTCAGTAGATTTCAGAGGAGGCCACCCAGGATGATGAAGGGCCTTGAGTCCACGTCAGATGTGGGTCTGTTGAAGGAACCAGATATGTTTTATCTGGAGGAGAGAAGGGGAGATGTAGTAGCTGTCTTCAGATTGCTGAAGGTCTATCTTGTGGAGGAGGAATTAGACTTAGTCTCTTTGGCCCTCAAGGGCAGAACCTGGAGCAGTGAGTGAAAGTTTCATTAAAACAAATTTAGATTTGGTATTAGGAAATGTTTGCTGCCTCAAGACTGGTTCTGCCTCCTTGGAGGTCTTCAAGCAAGAAGTGGGATGACCACGTGATAAGGCAGTTTTTAGTAGAGATTTCATGTATATGTGGGTTGGAGTAAGTGGATACTTAAGATTCCTTCAGAGTCTTAAATTTTGTGATTCTCTGAAAGATTGTCATGGAGGGAGAAAAGGGGGGGTGAAGGCTGGGGCAAAAAAAAAAGGAGAGAGGGAGAGTTTATTAGTGTCTTTATATTTCCAGTGCGTAGCATAGTACATTGTGCATACTAGGTGCTTAATGAATGATTGTTTTATTGGACTGTATTGGGATATAACATGTAAGCAAATTCAGACATATATGCAAGTAAGCGAAAGTGGAGAGAATGCTGATAATTGAGGTGTTAAGAGAGACCTCATGTAGAAGGTGGTGGGGTAGTGTATAGAGTGCTGGGCCTGGAGTCAGGAAGACTCATCTTCCTGAGTTTAAATCCAGCTTCAGACACTTACTAGCTGTGTGATCTTGGACAAGTCCTTAACCTTGTTTGCCTCAGTCGTCATCTGTAAAATGAACTGGAGAAGGAAATGGCAAACCACTCTAGTATCTCTGTCAAGAAAACCCAGATGGGGTCATGAAGAGTTGGACACAACTAAAATGATTAAACAGCAACAAAAAAAGTGGCACCTGAGCTATCCTTTAAAAGAACCTAGACATTCTGTGAGACAGTGGAGGAACTGCTGTATTCCATGCATGGGGGACCACTTGTGCAATGGCATTCAGGCTTTTAATGTGTATTGATGTGTGTAGAATTGTGTGTAAGAAACATCTGGCAGATTGGTTTGACTGGAATAAAGAGCACATGAAATGAAATAATATGAAGTAAAACTGGAGGGGTAGATGGGAACAAGACTGTGAAGACCTTAAATGTCAGACTGGGGAGTTTGTATTTATCTTAGAGTCTATAAGAAGCCTTTGAAGATATTTGTGAGGAGAAGAAGAGGTGCATGAGAAAAAGCAGTCAGGCAGACAGAGACAGGTCTCTGTTTTAGAAGTATTTGGCATTTGAATGGAAAGATGTATTGGAGAGGTAAGACAGTAGATTGGTAGGCCAATTAGAACGTGATTGCTGTGGGATCTGGATCTGGAGTAGAGACTGTGTGTCAAGAAGTGAACAGTTGTGAGAGATATATAGAGTGTTGACAAGGACTGGCAGCTAATTGGATGTTGAGGTTAAAGGAAAAGAAGAAGTTAAGGATGACTCAGAGGTTGCAAATGAGGATAACTGAAAGAATGATGCTATCCTTAACAGAAACAGGGAAGTTTGGGAAGGAAATGAGTTGTTTTGGACATGTTGAGTTTTAGGTGTCTTTGGAACATGAACGTGGAGATTACTGACTACTTGATGGGTATAGAGAACAATCAGGAAAGACATTAGGGCAGTCAGCAAGCATTTATTAAACTCTTAGTCACTATGCTAAGCATTGAGTCTACAGAGAAAGGCAAAAACAGTCCCTACTGTCAAGATGCTGACATTATAATTAGGGAAACAACAGGGTAAATGAGAGGAAATCTGAAAGGGACAAGGAAGGTCTTCTTGCAGAATGTGGGATTCTAGTTGAGACTTGAAGGAAGCCAGGAGGCAAAATGAGGAATGTAAATTCCAGAAATGAGCACCAGCTCATTTTCACTAGAAAACGCATGAGGTTGAGAGATGTAGTGTCTTACATGAAGAACAGCAAGGCTGCCACTGTTAGTAGATTGCATATTACAAGGAAAGGAAATAAAGTATAAGATTGGAAAGGTAGGAAGGGGCCAGGTTATAAAGGACTTTAAAAGCCAAACAGAAGATTTTATATTTGATCCTGAAGCCACTGCATTTTATTTTATTTTATTTTTATTATTTTGTTTTAAGTGTTCTACAATCACTTGCATGTATCTTAGATTTTTTTGCCTCCCCACTCCCTCTCTGAAACGGCATATAGTTTTATATAGGTTCTACACATACATTCCTATTAAATACATTTTCATCTTAGTCATGTTGCATAGAAGAATTAAAATGAATGAGAGAAATCATAAAACAAACCAAAACGTAATATAAAAGAAAATGATCTGCTTCATTCTGTGATTGAATTCCATAGTTCTTTCCCTGGATGTGGAAAGCATTTTGCCTTAAAAGGCCATTGGGGATTATTTAAGTCCTTACATTGCAATGAAGTACTAAGTCTACCAGAAAAATTCCTCACACACTGTGGTTGTTGCTATGTACAAAGTTCTCCTGGTTCTGCTCCTTTCACTCAGCATCAGTTCATATGTCTTTCTAGGACTCTCTGAAGTCAGCTTGCCCATCATTTCTTATAGCACAATAGTATTCCATTACATTCATATACTACAGCTTGTTCAGCCATTCCCCAATTGATGGGCATCCCCTTGATTTCCAATTTTTTGGCCACCACAAAGGGAGCACCACTGCATTTTATTGACTAGAAGGTGACTTGGTCAGACTTGGACTTTAGAAAGAGTGTGTTGGTAACTGAAAGGAGGATGGACTAACACAGAGAGAGACTTGAGGCAAGAAGATCAACCTACACAGTAATCCAGGTATGAAATGATAAGGGTCTACACCAGGGTTTTGGCAGTGTTGGAGGACAGATTGGAGCACACATGAAAGATTTTGTGAAGGCAGACGCAGCAAGACTTGGTGATATTTTGGATCTGAGAAGTGAGAGTGTAAGTAATTGAAGATGATACTTATGTACTTATCCTTTGGAGGGTGGTGGTCCCTTCACAAATAATAGGAAAGTTAAGGAGGGGAGAGAGTTAATGCATTCAGTTTTGGTTATGCTGAGTTTAAAATTCTTTGAGCTATCCAATGTATTGATATCTGTTGTCTTCACATCACCAGGTTTCCCTCTTAAGAACCATCTCTTCCATTATGAGAGAGGATTTTTTTTAAAAGAAGAAAAAGTGGAAGAAGAGGAAAAAAGTAAAACCAACAACATAACACTATTCCTTATATGTGGCTCTCCCCATCTCATCTCTGCAAAGGAGTGGGGGAGGTGTCTTCTCATACCTTTTCTTCAGGGATAAGCCTATTCTTTGCAATTTTGCACTCTTCATTTTCAATTGGTTTATAGTTGTTCCCTCCATTTACGTTGCCATAGTCCCATTCCTGGCTTTGCTCTCTTCGTCAGGTCATGTAAGTCTGTTTATGCTTCTCTGTGTTCCCATATTCATTCTCTCTCATAGTACAGCAATATTTGATTAAGTTCATGCATCACAATTTGCCTGGCCATTCCCAAACTGATGGATATTTATTTCGTTTCCAGTTCTTTACTACCACAAGAAGTTCTGCTCTAAGTATTTTGGAGTATAATGAATCTTTTTTTTTTTCAGTGACCTCTTTGGGTATATGCCTAGCACTGGGCCAAAATGTAGAGACATTTTTAATTGCTTTATTTTCATAATTCCAAATTGTTTTCCAGAGCAGTTGTACCAGTTCGCAACTCCACCAACAGTGCATCCTTTTTCCTGTCTTTCTACAATCCTCCAACATTATTATGGCTGTTTATCATCTTCAAAATATTACCATCCAAGGTAAACCCATTCTTCCAGTCACTCAGCTCACATCTAGGTATCATCCTCAATTCCTTAGTCTTTCACCCCAACCCCCACTCTCCCATCCAATCTGTTGCCAAGGCCTGTTGATTTTATTTTTTATCATCTTTTATATATTGCCTCTTTTCTCTTTGGACATTGCCACCATCTTAGTGCAGACCACCATCACCTCCCCACCTGGACTATTGCAGTAGCCTGTCAGTTGACCTCCCTGCCTCAAATCTCTTCCCATTCTAGTCCATTCTTTGCTCAGGTGCCAAAATAATCTTTCTAAAGCACAGATTTGACCATGCCACCTGCTATTCAATAAATTCCAGTGCTTCTGTCACTTCTAGGGTCAAATATAAAATCCTTTGAAATTTATAGCCCTTCACAACTTGACCCCGTCTTCTACCTTTCCAGTCTTCTTATAACTTAATGTACATGTACTCTTCAGTTCAGGGACACTGACCTCCTTGCTGTTCCTGGAACAAGGCATTCTGTCTCCCAACTCCAGGCATTTTTATTGGCTATTTGCCATACCTGAAATACTCTCTTTCCTCATCTCCATCTTCTGGCTTCCTGACTTTTTTCAAGTTTCAACTAAAGTCCTATCTTGTACAAGAAGCCTTTCTTGATCCCTCTTAATGTTAGGTGCCTTCCCTTTGTTTATTATCTCCAGTTTATACATATTTTCATGTCGTTTTCCCCAATAGACTGTGAGTTACTTGAGAGCAGGGACTGTCTTTTACCTTTCTTTGTGTCCCTTATACTTGACACAATGCCTGGCATGTAGTAAGTGTTTGATAAATGCTTATTGACTGACTTGTTGCTTTGATTTACATTTCTTTTATTGTTATTAATTTGGAGCATTCTTTCATAGGATTCTTAATAATTTGTAATTCTTTTGAGAACTGCTTGTTCATATCTTTTAATCACTTATCAATTGGAGGATGACTTTTAGGTTCTACATATTTCTGTTAGTTGTCTACATATCTTGGATACCAAACCCTTATCTGAAAAATTTAATAAAAGACTTCTTTTCCATTTGACTGCCTCCCTTCTCATTTTCATGCATTAACTTTGTCTGCACAAAAGCCTGTCAATTGCACGTAATCAAAATTATCCGCTTTGTCTCCATTACTTGCCTGGTTAAGAACTTACCTCCTACCACATTTTAAGAGGCTTATTAATAAGTACTTACTGACTGACATGACCCCTAAGAAAATCACTTAAGTTTTCATGCCCTTAGATAATTCTCTAAGACTATCACTTGTTGATTTGCATTGATAGTAGTTTCCTCACGATACTATTAAATCATTGGTCTAGACCAAAAACTTTTGAGAATAAATATAGCCAAATATGCATATGTAGTTTATATAATGTTGGTAATTTTTGGATGAAAAATTATGCGTTCTTTCAATGTAAGAGTTTTGTATTGGTTTACATGTTGGACTGTACATACTTAATAATTTATCAGTGTAATGAGCTTTTAGTTCAGAGAAATGTTGGAAGTCTGGGTGGATCATTTTTCTCCTGGGTATATATAAGAGAGAATTCCCTGGAGAAGAAATAGTTACTTTCCTAGTGTTTTTGTACTAGTGGTAGTTTGCTGGCAAGCTAAACAGTTTTTTCTTTAAATCAAAAGCATTATCCAAGAAGTAATTGAACAGATTTTTTTCAAATGTTACTCAGACATTTGGTATCAAAGTGGTTTCTTTTTCCCATAAAATATATGCTACTTTTATCTTTAAAGTAAATGGAATGCAGTTAAGAAAAACGTCCTAGGAAAAACATCATGAACATCTTTCCATTTGGTAGGAACAGAAATATGGTATTTAGAAAAAGCTTCAGACTTATGAACTCATGACTTGAAGTAAATTTAAGGAATAATAAAGAAACGAAAGAGCTTTTGATGTGAAAAATTCAAGATTGGTATAGCTATTTTCAACTTTAGGCTACTTCAAAGAATTTGATGCTTTGCCGGTGACTTTTTAAGGTAAAGAATAATGTTAGTGGGTTTGCATTTTGATTCTGCATATGTAGGAATATAACTTAGAGACACTTACCTCTTCAGATATTCTTATTTTATCTCTTTTTTGGGCAATAATATCCTTTGCTGAAACATGTTTGTGTGTATAGGGTACATATGTGTGTATAGAAACATATGTATGCTGTATAGGAATAGGTAAATAAATGTGTGTGTGTCTGTGTGTGTCTGTGTGTGTGTGTAAAAGATGACAAAACATGAACAGAAATTTTGGAGCTTTCTTTGCTTCCTCTTCTACTGTTCTTATAGAAGTTTGACACTATTATTCTTTTATTTTAAATTTTAATATCCAACTTTTAGCCCTTTTGTACTTTTACTTAAGAAAACTACTTTAAAGATTAGATTTGATTATTTCAATCCTGTCTGCTTTCTAACCAGGATCTAGTTAAAGCACACGTTTGTTCAGATGTTTATGTGTATATGGGTATTTGTTCAGATGTATATTAGAATGGCTTGTTAGTGAACTTTGTGTTCTCAAGTTTTATTTGCATAATTCTGCATAATATGTTCTGATTATTCTTATTTCTTCTGGTTTTGCTGTGATTTCACCTCGCTTATTTGCTATCTTCTTGATTTGATTTTCTGCTCTTCTTTTTCATCAGATTGGCTAAGGAATTTATCAACTTTATTAGTCTCCCCAAAGAACCTGCTTTTAGTTTTGTTTATCATTTCTAAAATTTTATTTCCAATTTTTCTATTTCCCCTTTAATTTTTAAAATCGCCTCTTTTGTACATATTTTAGGGTTCCTTGTCTAATTTTTTAAAAATGCACCTATTCATTCCTTCTCTTTTTCTATTATGTTAACATATGTTTATAAGGGTATGTTTTCCCCCATGGAGAACTTCAGCTGCATCCCAGAAATTCTGATATGTCATTTCATCACTGTAATATTCTTTTATACAGCTATTAATTTTTCTGTGGTTGGTTCTTGGACCTACTCATTAATTAGGATTTCACTGTTATCTCCCCTTAATTTTTAAGTTTTCTTTCAAGTAAGGCCTAAATATTTGAAACAGTTTCCCTTTGACCAAACAAAGTGTTCTCCCTAATAAGTTACAACTTATTATTTTAAATAATTTTCTTATAGGGCATTTTTTAAACTAAGACTTCACTGAATCAGTGAGGTATAGCAGAAAGAGTGAAAGACTTGTGGTCAGAACACTTGAATTCAAATTCTGTCTCTGTCACTTTTTAGCTGTGTGACTTTGGATGAGCAATTTAACGTCTCTAGGCTTAAACTGTAAAATGAAGGGGCTATATGAGATGACCTCAAAGGTTCTTTACATCTCCAAACTTATGATTCTGTGACCTCTCAAAGTGCTAACAGGCATTCAAAGACCTAGCTACTATACATGGCTCCTTTTCCTCAAGTACACATTAATCTTCTAGTGTTTATCTAATTTAAACTTTAAATCCCCCAAGACACCATGCACTGTAAACATTCAAATGATGTTAATAAGGTAATGATGATGACATGTATAACCCATATCAAATGCTTTGCCTTTTCCACAAAGGGAAAGGGGAAAGAGGGAGAGAATTTGGAACTCAAAATTTTAAAAAACAAATGTTGAAAGTTGTATTACATGTTAATTGGGGGAAAGTATTAAATAAAGTAAGCCTGAGGATGTTAAAAATGATAATAACAATGATTGGTCAGGTGCATATACTTTGTACGTATTTTCTGATCTTCTTTTCCAGCCTGGTTACCAAACTTAAATCCTTTAACAACAATATGTGAGCAGAGTAAATGACAGATTTCACAACAAGCTAAGTTCACTAACAAGCCATTCTAATATACATCTGAACAAATACCCATATACACATATACATCTGAACAAACGTGTGCTTTAACTAGATCCTGGTTAGAAAGCAGACAGGATTGAAATAATCAAATCTAATCTTTAAAGTAGTTTTCTTAAGTAAAAGTACAAAAGGGCTAAAAGTTGGATATTAAAATTTAAAATAAAAGAATAATAGTGTCAAACTTCTATAAGAACAGTAGAAGAGGAAGCAAAGAAAGCTCCAAAATTTCTGTTCATGTTTTGTCATCTTTTACACACACACAGACACACACAGACACACACACATTTATTTACCTATTCCTATACAGCATACATATGTTAGTACCTATACTTCCCAAATTATTGTCAAAAATTGAGAAAGAAAGCACCCTACCAGAAGATTTTTATAAAGTCCTGCTATCTAGACCAGAGAAAAATAAAACACAGGCAGAGAACTGTAGACCAATATCATTAATGAACATTGATTCAAAAATTTTAAACAAAATCCTGTCAGACTATATCAGTTTGCCCAATAAATGATTCTTTATGACTGTAGAATTTATACTAAGAAGGATGGTTCAACTTTAGGAAAAATCAATAAAATTAATCATGTTAAAAACCAAAACATCCTGAATTATGTGATCATCTTGATAGATGCAGAAAAAACTTTTTAACAGAGTGTAACACTCTTGTGTTAACCTTCAAAAAAATATATAAACATCAATCTAAAATCAAAAGTAAGTATCACATGCAGTGGGAGTGCATTAGAAACTTTTTCAGTAAATGCCAGAGTGAAACCGGGATGTCCACTGTCCCCACTCTTACTTGTTCTCATTCTGGAAATACTGTCAACAGCAATAAGGTAAGAGAAAGAAATTAAACACATAAAAATAGGTAAAGAGAAGATAAAACTATCCCTGTTTGCTGATGAGATGATGGCTTACTTGGCAAATCCTAAGGAATCAGCATAGATGCTTTTAGTTGGGACAACTAATAGATTCAGAAAAATTACAGGCTGCCTTACACCTATCAGATTGACTAATATGACAGGAAAGGAAAATGTAGGAGCAGATGTGGGGAAAGTTGGGATACTAATGTATTGTTGGTGGAGTTGTGAACTGATCCAACCATTCTGGAGAGCAGTTTGGAACTATGCCCAAAGGGCAGCCAAACTGTGCATACCTTTTGATCCAGCAATATCACTACTAGGTCCATCCCAAAGAGATTATAAAAAAGGGAAAAGGCCCTACATGTGCAAAAATATTTATAGTAGCCCTGTTCATGGTGGCAAAAGATTGGAAATTGAGAGGATGTCTATCAGTTGTGGTGTGTGAATGTAATGCAATACTATTGTGCAGTAAGAAGTGATTAAAAGGCAAATTTCAGAAAAAGCTGGAAAGAATTGTATGAACTGATGCAAAGTGAAATGAGTGGAACCAGGAAAACATTGTACACAGTATCAACAGCATTGTGTGATGATCATCTATGATAGATTTATCTCTTCTCAGCAACACAGTGATCCAAGACATGTACAAAGGACTCACGAAGGAAAACATGCTATCCACATCCAGATAAAGAATTGATGGACTTTGAATGCAGATCAAAGCATATTTTTCACTTTTTTCTTTTTTATGTTTTTTTTTCCTTTTAATCCATTTCTTCTTTCACAACTATGACTAATATGGAAATATGTTTTACATGGTAACACATGTATAACTTCTGTCAAATTGCCTACCATTTTAGGAAGAGAGGCGGGGAGAAAGGGAGAAAGAAAAATTTGGAACTCAAAATCTTGTAAAAATGAATGTTAAAATTGTCTTGACATGTAATTGGGGAAAAATGAAATATTAAAAAAAATTACAGGCTAGGAAATAAATCCTCAAAAACTAACAGTATTCCTATATAATAAAAACAAAACACAGAAAATATAATAGAAAGCGAAATCCCATTCCAAACAACTACAAAATTTGTGAATACCCGGGAATCAATCTACCAAAGCAATTAAAAGACTCGTACAGATTAAATTACAAAGCATTCCTGAAAAAAATAAAGAACAGTGTAAATAGCTGGAGAAATGTTCGGTGCTCCTGGCTAGGTTGTATCAATATAATAAAAATAACAATACTACCAAAATTAGTTTACACTTTTCATGCTATAGCAATTAAATTATCAAGAGGATACAGTACTATACAGAACTTGTTGAAATAATAACACAATTCATTTTTGGGGAAAAAGGATCTATAATGTCAAGAGAAATGATAAGAAGCAGGGATGAAAGGAGAAAAGCACTTCCAAACCTCAAACTACATTATAAGGCAGTAGTTAACAAATCCATCTGGAATTAATTTTTTTTTATAAGAAAAGAGTGATTAGTGAAACAGACTAGACAAGAGAGAATCATAAATAATAGAACTCAGTAACCAAATGTGGAAAACAAAAAGTATCTAGGAGTTTTTTCCTTATTTGATTTTTAAAAGAACTGCTGGGAAAACTGGAAAGCGTTCTGGCAAAAATTAAGCTTAGACCTGTACTTTATGCCGTATTCCACAATACAATCTAAATGGATATGACATTAACATTAAAGATCATATTATTAAAAATTAGAAGAGAAACAGCTCATGTACCTCTCACAGCTATGGGGAAGGAGGATATATTCTTGGCAATTACAAAAGAAAAAATAGATAACTTGGTATACTTGAAACTAAAAAGCTTCTGCGCAGACAAAAGTAATGTAGAAGTGAAGGGAAATGTTCAAATGGGAAAAAAAAATCTTGGTATAAAATTTCTTGATAAGAGTTTGGCATCCAAGATACATAAATAATAAATGTATTTGTATATATAAGACTAATAGTCATTTCTCAATGGATAAGAACTCAGAAGTTATGAATAGGTTTCAAAAGAATTGCAAAGTATTCTCAACCACATGAAAGAATGTGCTAAACCATTAATAATAGAAATGCAAATCAAAACATCTCTGAGATTTTACTTTACACTCTGCAGATTGGCAAAAATGGCAGTAGTCAGTGTTGGAGGGGTTGTGGAATGATACAAGTACAGTGACTAAAATATCCATACCTGTTGAACCTGGAAGTCCGTTACTGGGCTTATACCCCCAAGGAAGCCAAAATATTTGTATGGGTACTTTTTGTGATAGCTAAGAGTTGGAAATAAAATTGGGTAGCTGCCCATCAATTAGGGAATGGCTAAACAAATTATGATATGTGAATGTAAGAAATGTGTGTAATGAATACAGAGAAGCATGGAAAGATCTACATAAACTAATGCAGAGTGAATTAAGAAGAGCCAAGAACGCAATAAACACAACTACAACAATGCATATAAAAAGAACTACACACCAAAAAATCAAAAGTATATGTAACAAAATTGTAAAGATCAAGCAAGATTCAAATGAAGAGATCTGAAAAGACGTCCTCAATCTTACCATTACATGGAGGTGGGAGGTCCACAAGTGTCACACATGATACATTTTTCAGATAATTTCAATATATTAATCAATTGTGCTGATTTTTCTTTCTCTCTAAAAAGAAACTATTTCTTGAATGGGATGGCTCTCTGGGAGGTTTGGGAGAGGGGTACTTGGGATAACTATGATGACAAAAGAAAAATAAAATGTTAATACGTGTTTTCAAAACAGAAAACTAAGGAGAAAGATATGCTAGAACTAAGTGACAGAAGAATTGGAGAGATATTGGAACAACCTGGAGTAGTTCTTTGGTTGTGAGAGTAACATTATTTTAATTGCTGTATCCTCTCAATAGAATGTAAGTTCCTCCAGAAGAGAGACTGTTTCATTTTGGTTTTCTATCCCTGGTGCTTAACATAGTGGTTTGTACGCAATATAATCAATACACAGTACTTGATGAATTAAATTGTAACTACATATACATAGTGAATTGTCTGAAGAAAGGTAAGTGGGAATTTCATTTGTGGCAGGTGGGAAAAGCATGAATAAAAACTGTAGCAGAGGAAGTTAACTGAGGAAACATTTGTCAGTGAAATCTGAATGGATGTTTGTTTTCCTTTTGTAGGCTACTTGGAAGTGGAGGGAAATTGGAAAAGGTGAAATTAATGATTTGAGAATATTATGGTGCATTTCATATAATATTTAGTGGTTAATAAATATATTTAAATCGAAAAATAAAATAGCCCAGAAAATGAAGTTCTTTAGAGCAAGTACTATTTCATAGTTGACTTACATCAGTCAACTCACTTTAAGTGCCTACTTTAGACAAAGCCCTATACTAGTCTCTATGATGTATAAGAAGTACAGAACAGAATTCTTAATCTTAAGGACTTTATAATATCTGTGGCATAAGCTTAATTTTCACATTGAATTATTATTTATACATTTAAATTTCTTTAGGTATTTGGATGGTGCTTTTCATAAAACAAATCATACATTTTGAATTTGGAATAATCTGTTATAGTTGGGATAGGATAGCTGTTAGGTTGCACTTCTATGCTTTTACTGTGTTTTGAATAGAACTTATGCTATATATTATATAATCTCCAAAAAGTAACAAACTGTGGAACAACCTATGACCAATACCATTTGGAAGGGCAGAAAACTATACTATAGCTATCTCAGGAAATATCAGCTTTGCCTTTTAAATTAGCAACGGCTGTATAAACAACCTTTAATGCTTCAACTGAGAAGTGATCTTGAGAAGTAAGACTTGACTATTGCACATTTACTGCAATTACACATTTATTTTAGATTTGTTCTCCTTGAAGTCTTTGAATGAAATTCATGTGTAAAAATCATGATTTCCTTAAAAAAAAAGTTTTTCTGGCTTTGTGAATTTTTTAAAAAGAGGGATTATTTTAATAAATATCTTAAGGGATAAAAAATAAAAATACAGTTTGTAAATATGACAGTGGCAAAACCTGTTTGTGGAAGCTAAGACCACATGTAGGAATATTGTGTTAACAGAGCATCAACAATAGTTACTGGGCATATAAACATGTAACTAGAGAAGTTGGTGATAGTAGTGAAAATCTAGTAGGGGATGAAGGAATAGATAGAACTAGATGGCTTCTGTGCTTTGGTGTTATAGAACTGGTGGAGATACTTGTTTCTTGGTAGTTGTAAATAGTGAATATTGACATTTTATGTATAATTGTTTTAATTGAACTTGATTTTTAAAATTAAAACTATATCTTCTCTCCTCACCTTGTCCCCCAATCAGGAGGGAAAAAAAGGAAAAACAACCCTTGTAACAAATATGTATAATAAAGAAAAAAATTGCTACATTAGTGATGTCTGTGTGTGTGTGTACGTGTTTTAATCTTCCTTTCTTTGTTCACAGTTCTGTAGCATATTTTATCATTGGACCTCTGGAATCATGATTGGTCATTTCATTGATCAAAATTTATTAAGTCTTTAAAAATTGTTTATTTTTACGATGTGACCATATAAATTGTTCTCTTGGTACTGCTCACTTCACTCTGCATCAGTTCGTGTCAGTCTTTCCAAGTTTCTCTGAAACTATTACTTCATTTTTTTAAGGCAGAATAGTATTTCATTACATTCATACACCATAATTTGTTCAGCCATTCCCTAAATGATGGATCCTCTTTAGTTTCCAGTTCTTTGTCACTACAAAAAAAAAAGCTCCTGTAAATATTTTTGTACGTATAGAACCTTTTCTGTATGATATGACTGGGTTGACAGGCATGCACCATTCAATAACTTTTGGGCTATGGTTCTAAATTGCTTTCTAGAATGTTTATGCCAATTCATAACTCTTCTGATAGTGTATTAGTGTGCTTATTTCCCCAGAACCTAACATTTCTCATTTGTCTTTTTAATTCACCTTTGCCAGTTTGATGGATGTGAGGTAGAACTTCAGAATTGCTTTAATTTTCATATCCCTAATTACTTGTGATTTAGAGCATCTTTTCATGTGACTATTGATAGCTTGAATTTCTTCCTTAAAAAAACTTACAATTCATGTCTTTTTTCTTTTTAGTTTTCAACATTCAGCTATTTAATTTTAATTGACATGAGTGTTCTAAAAGTAAGGTCATCTGTAAAATTACTGCTTTTTGCAAATGATAAGATGATTTAGTCATTTTCAGTGTTTAATTACTTGAGTATAATTGATTAAAACAGTTTTAAAGTTATATCAGATTGTTGAAATAAAATTACTTTCCTAATTCCTTTTGCTTTAAGGCGTTTTATTTTTTTTCTTGTCATGGAAAAGAATTGGAAATTGAGGGAGGTACCCATCAATTGCGGTATAACTTTACAAGTTGTGGTATATAATTTTAGTAGGATATTACTATGCTATAAGAAATTATGAATAGGCAGGTTTCATAAAAACCTGGAAAGACTTACATGAACTGATGCAAAGTGAAGTGAGCAGAACCAGGAGACCATTGTGCACAGCAACAGTAAGATAATACGATGATCAGCTGTGAATGACTTAGTTATTCTCAGCAATACAGTGATCCAAGACAAGTCCAAAGGATTCATGATGAAAAATGCTATCCACCTCCAGAGAAAGAACTGATGAAGTCTGAATGCAGATCAAAGCATACTGATTTTCACTTTCTGTATTTTTTTCATGGTTTATTCCCCCTTCATTGAGTCTCTCTCTTCTTTAACAACATGGCTAATATGGTAATATGCTTTGTGTGATTGAACATATATAACCTATATCAAATTGGTTACTGTCTCTGGAAGGGGAAAACTAAAATTTGAAACTAAAATTTTTTTAAAAATTAATTGTTAAAAACTGTCTTTACATGTAACTGGGGAAAATTTTATCAATTCATTTTGCTTTTAATAAACAAAATAGGCCAAACTAGGTCTTCCTTGCTCTCTCCAAGGATCGACCTAGTTGAATACAGATTAATTCATCACAGATAGTTTGTCAGTGATTGATGAACACTTTTGGTTACAGTCATCTATGAAACAAGCATAATAAGTGCTTAATAGTTCATTTTGATTGCTTGATTAAATATGGTGGTTAAAAAAAAATAAGTTTCACCTGACTGACAAAAGGGGGTTCATGATATAAAAAAGATTAACTTTTAACCAGAACGGATTCACTTTCATAGGGATGCATACACACTAAAAATAAAATCAGAAACTGTAAAGAAATTGCACCTAAAGGGAAGAAGAGACAGCTCACAAGTTCTTTTTAGACAAAGAAGTGTAGGAGTTTCGTCATGTGCTTAAAGGTAACAATAAACATCATTTCGTAGAATCATTGTTATCTTGAAGTGCCCACATCATCTTGATCATATGGCCACTATGAAAATAATGGCAAATTATGCATTATTCTCTATTACAGGAAATGAATGAGGGAAATTCTATGAAGAATTTGACATAATCTTCAAATTAAATCATCATTTTTCTTAATACTCAGTCACTTCAGGTTGGTTGGAAATACATTAAGAAAAAAGAAATGAAAGTTATATTTATACTTCTCCAAGTCTTCATATTTGTATAAATAAAAACTTGATTCAAGAAAAG
This sequence comes from Notamacropus eugenii, assembly GCF_028372415.1. Taxonomy (NCBI): domain Eukaryota; kingdom Metazoa; phylum Chordata; class Mammalia; order Diprotodontia; family Macropodidae; genus Notamacropus; species Notamacropus eugenii. The sequence continues at coordinate 612,166,819 of NC_092872.1, read as the reverse complement.
TAGCAAAAAACATAATAAGTAAAATAAAAATATCTGGTTGGGAAGAACTTATGGTAAATATAAAACTTCATAAAAACTTTAAAACCTAAAAACTTATGAAATATAAAAGGAAATTGTAAAACATCAGTGGTAACTTTCAATCCACAGTAGATAAAAAGATATCTTTTAAAAGAGACAAATTTTCAAACATCATATTAAAAAAGATTAAAAATCATTTTGATATTTTGACAAAAATGGCCAAAATAAATGATTAAATCTCAATACTGGCAAATTAACAGAGAATATTGGTAGAACTGGAACTATGTAAGTATGGAGAACAGTCTGGTAGTATGCAGTAAATGCTGCAAAAATAATTATACTTTTTGACTTAATTCTATTACTGGGAATATACCTTGTAATCAGAAACTATTAGTTCCAAAATTTTCTTATTTGTATCAGATGTATTTGCAAAAAGTTGGAAAGTAACCTAAAGTGACAGGAGAGTATCATTAAACAAATTGTGATTCATTAATGTAATGAAACACCGATCTTTCTGAAATAAGGTAAAGAAAAAACCAAAATTGGAGTAAATACTAAATACAGTCTTAAGAGGAGAATGAATGAACAAAAGTGAACAGGAATGAATAAAGAATCCAGGTGGAGGGACTAAGAGAAAAGCACTGAACAAGTCTCAGCACTTTATGTTGAAATTAATTTAAACTGAAATAATAATCAAACAAGGATAGTTGTTGATGCTTAATTTGTAATAAAGTAGTTAATTTTTTTTAAGTGTGGGGGAGAGGTTTACAGGATATGGCAACTATCCCCCAAATGAACTTCCTATATCTTTTAAAAAATTTTTATTTAGTTTTTTATTTTCCCCCAATTACATGTAGAAACAATTTTTTACATTCATTTTTAAAACTTTGAATTCCAAATTCTCTTTCTTCCTCCCTTCCACCCCCATCCCCCTTCATACCCCTCCCACATTGAGAAAGCAAGCAATTCTATATAGGTTATACATGTGTAGTCATGCAAAACATATCCATGATAGTCATGTTGTGAAAGAAAACAGACCAAAAAAACTGAAGAAAAATAAAGTTTTTTTAAAAAGTATCCTTCAGTATGTATTCAGAAGCCATTAATTTTTTTCTCTGGGGATGGATAGTATTTTCATTATAAGTATTTCAGAGTTGTCTTAGATCGTTGTATTGCTGAGAATAACTAAGTCGTTCACAACTGATCATCTTACAGTATTACTGTTACTTCATACGCAGTGCATTTTACTTTGTATCAACCCATGCAGAGCTTTCTGTATTTTAATGTGTAGGAAACAACTCATTATCGGTATAAGAATAATTTTCAAAATAAGCTTTCACAAATCAGTTAGATGATTAACTGAATAAAACAAAGGTTAAAATCTATACCATATTAGCCAAATTCAGAAAATAAAGATGAGAAATTGACACTATAAGTGATTTAGCTTCATCCCAACTCTGATTTTATTTCTGTTGCCTTATGATTTTATATCACTTTTTTTTGTCATACTCCATTTCCCCTACCTAGCAGATTTTCCCTCATTTACAAAAATTTAAAAAACAAACAGCAGAACTAGGTGTCATGTTTATCTTGCTTGACAGTATATACAGTTTTAAATACCGACAGTCTCCTACCTCAGCAAATGAAGGGAGGGAAATGCAAATCTTTTCTGAGATCAAGATTGGTCATTATTCATTATACATCAGTCTGTTTCTTTTGTTTTTGCCTTTTGCATTGCTGTAGCTACTGTTTAAATTGTTTTCCTGAATCTTATGTTCCCATTTTGCCTCAATTCATAAGTCTTCCCTTAGGTAGTTAAATGCTTTCTGTTTGTTTTTTCTTTCACTGCAGTAGTATTCTATTACATTCAGGTGCCACAATTTCCTTAGCCCAACCAATGGGTACCTGCTCAGTTGCCAGTTCTTTGTTACTACGAAAGATGCTGGGTCTCTTGTGTTTGTATTTAAAGTTCGTTCTCATTTCTAGTCATTTCATTTGAAATGCTTTGAAGTCCGCTCAATTAAAGGTGTGCTTTTTCCCCTATATGATTAAATTCGCTTTTGTTCAGGATAAATTATTTTTGGTTGTAAGTCTTTGACTTTGCTTTTTAGAATATTGTATAATAATATCTCAAGCAGCTAAGTGGTTGAGTGGATAGAGTACCAGACCTGGAGTCAGGAAGACTTGTCTTCCTGAGTTCAAATCTGTCCTAAGACATTTACTAGCTATGTGACCTGAGCAAGCTTAACTGTGTTTGCCTCAGTTTCCTCATCTGTGAAAAACGAGCTGGAAAAGGAAATGGCAAACCACTTTATTTAGTATTTTGTCAAGAAAACCCCAAATGGGGTCATGAAGAGTTGGACAGGGCTGAAAATGAAACAAAGAGTCCATTTACTCCCTACTGCCAACTGATTCTAAGATCACATTTTTAGTTGAAGCTGCCAGACCTTTGTGATCCTGGTTGTGTGAACTTGAACTAGTTCTTTTCTGGATGTCCGCAGTATTTTTTTTTTTTTTTGATATGAGAGCTCTGGATTTTATCTTTGACATTTCTGGGACCTTTCCTCTTGAGATTCTTTTCAGAAGGTGTTTTTGGACATGTTGAGCTAAAGATGTTGATCAGATAACTAATCTGAGGTGTCCAGTAATCAGTGGGAGATATGAGATTGAAGAGAGTTTAGGACTAGATGAATACATCTGAGAATCATCAGCATAGAGATAATAATGGGGGGGAATAGTAGGTCATTGAAATTAAGTAGGTTGAGGAACTCAGAAGTTAGGGTATTTGAGGGGGAAGCATTAACCTGTATGTTGAAGATCCCTAGTGTGAGTGCAGGAGTTGGGGTCTAGAGATTGTGAGTTAGACGCTGAACTCATAGAAGATGGAGGGAGAATGACCTGGGAATTAGTACCTAATGGCCATAGGTATCTTGATTAGGTGATATATTTGGTTAACATGCAACTTAAAAGAGGGTTAGTTGCTAAGAGTTGGTGGAAGAAAGAGTCTGAAATTGGGGAGCAAGTAGAATTTTAACTCCCTCACTGTGCAGATGAGTGAATTGGGGGGATATTCAAGAAAGTGTAGCCAATACTGGAAAGGGTGGCCAACAAGGGAATATCCTCAGAAGGGAGCATAGTCTCAGTGAATGCCACAAAATGGAAGGACCACGAAAGATTACAGTTAAGATTAAAGGAAGTTAGTTCATTATAGAGTAGACTTTTAAAAAAGGTTTATTGATGCCTTTTGCTTTTACATTATACCCATTTCTGATTATGCCCCTTCTTCCTGTTCTAGAAACCAGTAAGTCTTTCCCTTTATAAATAAAGATTTTTAAAAATCAGCAAAACCAAATAATAAAAAATCTCTATCACTGTTTCTTAAAGAAGTGTGTCCAATTTAATAGAGTTACCACAAATAGGAAACCAAAAGAACCCAAAACCATAGCCAGGAAACATTTGATCTCCTTGGTGACATGGCAGCCAAAGGCAACACTAATTTGGTATTCAGGCTCATATATAAAACATTATTGAAGAGGAGTGTAAGATTTTGATTTGAATTGTCTGGAAAATGTTTTTTAAAAAGCAGTTGAGGGAAATTGAATTTACTTAAGTCAGATTATCCCATTTATTAAGTGTTTGCTATATAACATACAGTGCTAAGTGTTAGAAATAAAAATAAAAGCACAAAGAAAGCCTCTGACCTCAAGGAAGTTATGTTCTATTAGGAGACAATATTACATAAAAGGGTATTAAACTGGGGAGTTGGAGGGAGAGGTACCTGTAAAGGTTGTGGAGTGGCATGGTGGAGAAATCTGGAGAGTAAAACCAAGAGAGAAATGGAAGAGTAAGCATAACTTACCTGGGCACCTCTTTAAAATAAAGGTTCCTGGAAGAACTCACCAATCATAGCAAGAGCCAGATGAGGGTGGAGGTGTATTCCAAAATGAGAAGACAATTGGAGAATAGTGGAGAAAGCCAGAGTCAGGAGCAAAGCTGGGAATGGTTGCTGCCACAGCTAGAAATATCCATCCCATGAAGTTCTGATGTACAAGATGTGTAAGAATTGATACAAATCCACCTCTCAAATTATGTAATTCCTATACAAAGTTCATATACAAGAGGAATTCCCCATTAATGGAAAAAATGTTTTCCTGATTTTGGATACCCTTGCTCTAAATGCATCAAGCCTTCAACCACTTTGGGCCTTTTCAGGGAACTACACAGTGGTTCCAAAGAGACTAATCTAGCCATCCATTTACATGAAAGACAAAGTGAATAAAGAACGAATATTGCCCAGATGTTAAAATTTAGTTGATCATAGGAGATTGGACTGAGCTCTATTTTTGGTTTCAGGGCTTTCTCCGTCAGTCTTAAAACCAGCCAGATCCAAGCTACTCCCTGGGAATTCATCCTTTGCATCAAACAGACCTCACACTGATTCATCCTGCCTCTGATTGGATTCCCCAGGCCCACATCCTTATCTGTTGCTACCTATGAAAGTGTAAGTCTCCAGGGCATTACTGGACATGACATCACTGGCCACAAGGTTTGACTTTTAGTAAGGACTGAGAACAGTCTTAATCACCTGGGTTCATCTCTCCAACCACTGACACTCTTTACTTATTCCTCAATGAGTCTTTACTCCTATTTCCTCAGAGCCCCCCCTTTCCCAATGACTCTGAACCCTTAATTATCAATGTACAGACCTCAGTGTTCATCCCCAGCTATTCATCTCTTACTCCCATTTCCTTTAACCCTGTTCTCCCCCGACAGTGTCCAAATCCAGATCTACCTGACCCTTCTACTGTGCTCACAGGATGCCTACTACTTAATTAAACTTCCTTTCATCTTAAACTCTTCTTTTCTTATTCCTCTCATTCTTTGGTTCCCTCTTGATGACATTGCTTCCATCACCATCCTTGCTATTATTGGTTGTATTTTTATTATTTCTCTCCTCCTCCAGTTGGTTGTGGTGGGGGAGATGAATATTCCTCACTTCCCCATTGCTACTTTGAGAATCTCCCTCTACCATCATAGCTCAGCAGACTCTCCTCCTTTGAGATTCACTCTATTAAAATTTATTGTTTTATCTAACTCCAGATGACTATTATCAGTTTCCAGGGCATTATCTTTCCTTACTCATCAGGTTCTTTGTCTGACTCCTAGTCTTCCTTTCCACTTCAGTTTCTCTACCTCTTCTTTCTCAGACTATCACCTTTGCAGTGGCTATATACTTTTCCCCTTTCCTTCTCAAACTCTTGTTGAATCATTTCAACCTAATACTTGAATCCCTTACCAAACCTCAACCTTGGATCACTGCCATCAGTACATCTCCTTCTCTCTTATTCACATGCTGCTGAACAGAGCTAGAGAAATTTATAAAACCATGTTGACTGGATCTACTTCAAATTTGTTGTGTAATCTCATGCAACAAGGTACACCTTTTACATCTCCCTGATTTACTACTACACTTACTGTTGTAGATTTCACACCTTTCTTCCCTCCTCACGCCTCTCATGGTACTCTTGCCCCTGGTCCTCTCAACTAAGAACCTTGATTCATGCTTCAGCAAGAAATTGAGGCTTTCCTGAAAAGTTCCTATTATTCTTTCTTCCTCATGTTGTATTACACAAATATCTCTTCTCTGCTCCTTCAACATACCCCTTCACCCACATGAAGAATTGGTTCTTCTCCTTCCTAAAGTGAACACTTCTGCATACACCTGTTATTTTATCTCTCCTTTATTCTCTAGCACTTTCCCCTCCTACCCCATTATCTTCATTTCCCTCCTATCTACTGGCTCCTCCCCTTGCTGTCTAAGCATGACCACATCTCCTCTATCTATAAAAAAACCTTCACTAGATCTGACCACCCCTGTTAGCTATTATCTAACAGTTTTCTTCCCCTTCTTAATAACTAGCATTTATATATAGCATTTTAAGGTTTATAAAGTGCTTGACATTTAATAATTCAATTGATCTTCACAACCTTTTGAGGTATGTGGTATTATGAAAATTTCTTCATTTTACAGATGAGAGAGAACTGAGACTGAGAGAGGGACTTGCTCAGTATTACACAACTAGTGTCTGATACAGGCTTTGAACTCATGTCTTCCTGACTCCTGAGTCCTGTGCTTTATTTGTGTCTCATAGATACCTCCAGCTAAACTTTTTGAGAAAGCTATCTAGACTGGATAATTCCACTTCCTTTCCTCTCATTCACTTCTAAACCATTTGTAATCTGACTTTGTTCAAATAAAACTGATCTCTCTAGGGTCACCAATGATTCTTAACTGCCAACTCTAATGACTCTCAATCTTCGTTCTGATTGACTTTTCTGTGACTTTTGATACCATTGATTGAGCACTCCCTTCTAGATTCTCTCTAGATTTTTGTGATACGGTTCCCTCCTGATTCTCTTCCTACATGACTGATCATTCTTTCCCACTTCCTTTGCTGGATTTTCAGGACACACCTACCTACTAACCATTAATGTTCCCCAAGACTCTGAGCCAGACCCTCTTTTTCTTCTCTCCTTATACTGTGTCCCTTGAAAATCTCATTAGATCCAGTTATGGATTCAGTTATCATCTATACATATGATTTTGAAATCTATATATCCAGCCCTAGCCTTTCCCTTCAGCCCTAGGTCCACATCACCCACTGTATATTGGACATCTCAAATTCAGCAGGTATAAAACAACTCATAATTTCTCCCCAAACACTCCCTCTTTTCCAACTTTCACTGTTGAGAGTACCATCATCTTCCTAAGGCTTACAACCTTAGTGTCATCCACAATTCCTCACTCACACCTTCCATATTCAATCTATCCAGTCAAATCTTATTATTTCACCTTTCACAAAATCTTTCATGCATGTCCCATCCATCAACCTGGTTCAGGCCCCTTCTCCTCACATCTCAACCATTTCATTAAACTTCAACTTGTTCTTCCTGCCTTAAATCACATTGCACTCTAGTCCATTCTCCATTCACTTGCCAGGTTCATTTTTCTAAAGCTTAAGTCTAACCATACTACATCCTTCCCTTCCCCCCCAACACTCAGTAAGTTCCAGGAGCTCCTTGTTATTTTTCAGATCAAATATAAAAGTATTTTTAAAGTCCTTCAAAACCTGGGCCCTTGGTACCTTTATAGTCTTGTTACACTTGACTCCCATTCTTCTGTGTTATGTTCCTACTCTAATGGATGACTTGTCATTCCTTGTGCTTGACACTGCATCTCCCAGTTCTATAGCTTTTCACTGGCTTGTTCCTCATGCCTAATATGTTGTCTCTCCCTGTCTCCTACTCCTAGCTTCCCTGACTTCCTTTTAGATGCAGTGCAGATTCCATCTACAGGAGGCCTTTTAGTCACCCCTTCCACCCAGCCCCTCACAACTACTGCCTTCTGAGATTACCTTCCATTCACACCTTGTCTGGCTTGTATTTACCTAGTCATCCTCTGTGTTTTTCTTCATTAAAAAATGAGCTTGAGTTCAGGGACCATATTTTGACCTTTCTTTGCATCTCCAGCACTTCTCTAGTGTTTAACACATGGTAAGTGCCCATAGATGCTTGTTGATTGTCTAATTTGTTCAGTGTCTTTGATCCCAAAGATTCCTTTTGGGAAAGTCCTTGTTTTTAATACCAGTACATTCCTGATAATACTCTGTTGTTATATTATCTATTATTGTCATAAATTATTATGAAACCATCCCCTGCCCCCAGTCTCAGAAGTCACAGATATTGGTGACCTAACAAGTATTGGGAAGAATCTGTTTGTTGGGTTCAGGCATATTGATTCATGTGAGAATTTGCATCAGAGACCCATATAACTGGGGAAACATGGAAGGAAGGAAAGAAATAAGCATTTAATTAAGAATCTGTTATGTACCGGGCACTCTGCTAAGTGCTTTACAGATATTTCATTTGGTCCTTACAAACAACTCTAGGAAGTAGATGCTTTTATGATCCCCATTTTACAGTTGAGGAAACAGAAATATAGAAGCTAAGTGACCTACCCAGGGTCATATAACTAATATGTATCTGAGGTCAAATTTGAACTCATATCTTCCTGACTAGGTCCAGCACCCTACCCAGTTTGCCATTTAGCTGAGGTAATTGGATCATTTAATGAGTAAAGGTACCTATGTGCAAGTTTAGAATTCTGGTACAATGAATGACTCAGACTAAGAACTTAGATAAACAGTCTATTTAATAAAAACATATTCAAATGTTCTCAGGTTAAATTTGGTTTCCAAAGGTGGTTTAAAAAAAGTTCAGAATGGTAAAAGCAAATAAAACCACAGCAAGGAATTTAAAAACAGTCAGCAAAAAGGTTTTCTGTGGTCTCAGGAGCTTTCCACCAAAGATCTATGTAATGCTTTTAAGATCTTCTTGTCCAAATGGCCAACAGTTGAGTCCCAGATCAATATACCTAGGGGCACAGTTAACCCAAACTATCCCATGTCTGTACCACAAGTTCTTGGCTCACAAAATCTGGGGCTGCTAGTATAAGAATGTGGGGAGGGGTTATGTCATACCTCCCAAGTTCCACCAATATCTACATTTGTCTACAACAAAAGGAAAATAGATGAACACTCAGACTGTTGTGCTGTTGTTTATAAAATATTTTTAAAATCAGAATACTTCTGTGTGAGGTAGACTGTCTTTGGAGAAATTTTGAATATCAGCTCTGCCACTTAACTATCAATATAACCCTGGGCCTCAGTTTTCTCATTTGTAAATGAGGGGTTTTTGCCAGATGACCTTTATCCCCGCTTCCAACTTTAAATCTATAATCCATTGATCCAGGTTATTATCCTAACTTTTTTAGGTAAATGTGAACTAGAAATATACAAGAGGGAGCAAATCAGTTTTTGTCTGTACTGCTAAACAATTGTCCTTGTGCCTATGAGGTTATTTGTGTGTTGAACTTCAAGGAGTATTAATGTTGGTTAGTTGGTTATATTTTTAAGAACTATCTTTTTAATTGTTTAAGGGGCCTAGCCAGAGATAACTGTGACTTAAAAGCCAATAAAACTTTCAAATAAATCTGAAAGTTTGCCACAAATTTCCTGTTATTTCTCAGGGAGTTTTCACAATTTATAATTGCAAATTAGATTTTACATGCAATTTTTTAAGTGATGTAGCTAGAAGACAGTTTGGGGAATGGCTCTCTTGAATTGCCTAGGAATGTTCAAATTAGTGAACATTGTGCTCATTTTACACATGAGCAAGGTTATGTTTAAGATTCTGCAAGTGAGGCTTCAGCAATATGTGAACCGAGAATTACCATAAAAGTAGGCTGGTTTTCAAAGAGGCAGAGAGACTAGAGACCAAATTGCCAACATTTTTTGGATTTTATAGAGAAAGCAAGGGAGTTCCAGAAAAACATCTACTTCTGCTTCATTGACTACACTAAAGCCTTTGACTGTGGATCACAGCAAAATGTGGCAAGATCTCAAAGCGATAGAAATACCAGATCATCTTACTTGTCTACTTAGAAACTGTATGCAGGCCAAGAAGCAAAAGTTAGACCTGTATACATGGAATTACCAATTGGCTTAAGATTAAAAAAGGAGTATGACCAGGCTACATATTGTCACCTTATTTAACTTATCTGCATGCATCATGCAAGATGCCAGGCTGGATGGTTCAAAAGCTGGAATGAAGGTTACCAGGAGAAATATCAACAATCTCAGATATGCAGACAATACTACTCTGGTAGCATAAAGTGAAGAAAAATTAAGACACCTTTTGATGAGTTGAAAGAGGAGAATGTAAAAGGTGGCTTGAAGCTGAACATAAAGAAACCTAAGATTTGTCAACTGTTCCGATCACTTCCTGGCAAATAGAGGGAGGGGAAATAGAAACAATATAAGATTTTATAATCTTGGGCTTGACAGTCATTGCAGATGGTGACTGCTGCCATGAATTAAAAGATGCTTGCTCCTTGGAAGAAAAGCTATGGGAAATCTGGACAGCATACTATAAAGCAGAGACATCACCTTTCTTACAGAGGGCCATATAGTCAAAGCTATGGTTTTTCCAGTAGCGATTCATGGTTGTGACAGTTGGAATTCTAAGGAAAGCTGAGAGCCACAGAATTGATGCTTTCAAATTGTGGCAATGGGGAAGACTATTGAGAGTCCCTTGGACAGCAAGGAGATCAAATCAGTCAATACCTTAAGAAATTAATGCAGGCCATTGACTGGAAAGTAAATACTGAAACTGAAGCTTAAATACTTTAGCCACGTAATGAGAAGACTGATCTCATTGGAAGAGACTGGTTTGGTCTGATGTTTGGAAAGATTGAAGGCAAAAGGAAAAGGCGATGGCAGAAGATGATATGGATAAATGGTGTCATGGAAGCAATGGACATGAATTTTGATGGACTTAGAGGAGGCTAGAGGGCCTGACATGCTATGGTCCATGGTATCCATGGGGTCATGAAACAGTTGAGATTGAACAACAACAACCATTGAGAAATCCTGTATTCCTAATTGGTCAACATGAAAATACATACCAGTGAGATTCAGTTACCCTTTTACTTTTATTAGTGTCCTTCATTTTGAATCGTGTTCTCAAATGTCCTTCATAGTTTAAATTTATATTCAGTGCTTGTGACACAAATCTCACAAATCAGAACATCAAAAAATAGCTTTAATTGTAGATTAATTTCTTTTGGGGAAGGGGAATATGTTCTAAAGTTAGCATGTCTACTTTTCTGCTGGTCCCGAAGGATTGTTGAGCCTTGCCATTTATTTTGCAGGCAAACTCTTCTATATATGTTGTCTTCCTCCTTGAAAGCAAAGACTGATTGTCTTACTCTTTCTATTTGTATGCATAGTACTTAGCATTTTACTTTGTACATAGCAGACTTTTAATACTTTTTCATTCATTCATGTAAAGAGAAAAATTCTGCATGGCACCAAAGCGTAATATATCATAGAAAATCCTTGAGTTGTTCCTCATCTATGATATATAGTTGCTCATATATGTATGTATATATGTATGTATGTATATATGTGTATATACACACACATATATGTCTTTTACATTAAATTTTCTTTAAATGATCAAGTGTTTATTCTGAGGATCAGGAGTGACCTTAATAACAAATAAGCATAGTTAAGCATAGCATGTCTAAAGTTATATATAAAGTATTAAAAAGTTTAAATAATTTTTGTTGAAAAGGGCATAGTTCTCTTTAAAAGAAGTCAGTCTGTATAGGAACAGATTCACCCGAGATGGCGGTGGTTATGGCAACAGTTAAATGTAAATTTTATTCTTTACTATAGCCAACATCTGAACCTTAGGTTGGGGAAGAAAAACTAGGACTTTGATTTTTCTCAGATTCAAAGAAAAAGATGTAGATAAAGAATCAAACAAAAAAGGCCAAACTTTTGAAAGGACTTCACACAAAAGTATGATTTTTATTAGAGGATGGTCACACTACCCCCGTAGCATTATCTTCTTGCTTCATCTTGAGACTGTTGCTAAGGAAACTTGGGAGGGGCCTTCTAGTAGACCAGGAATGCTTATAAGACCAATTGAAGTTGTTCCTCTCCTTAGTTTTACCAACTCAAGAAGAATAAATAGATTACAAGTAGGTTAAAGGGCAGATTCTAGAATCATATTGTGAACAGTGCTGTACATATGTATGCATAGTGTTCAGACCATGAGAGGCTAGCTGTAACTAAGACAAATAGGAAATTCATTCTGGGGTTTGTGCTGTCCTTTGTGAGAGTAATGATAAAGGAGAGAGCACCAATGACATCTGTTGTCTCAATACTGAAGTTGGTATTACTCTCAGATGATTAAATGGTAACCCGTTGCGTTTATGTAGATCTTTAAGATTTGAAACCATTTTACATACATTGTCTCTATTTTCCCTTACAATCTTCTGTAAAGTGTTTTTATTATCTTCATTTTACATTTAGGGAAACTGAGCTTCAGAAAGATTGTGATTTTCCTAGGGTCACACAACTAATACGTGTCATCTGAGTGGCTCAGTCAGGGACCAGAAATTAGGAAGACCTGAGTCAAATTTAGCTATGAGTTTTCCTTGGGCAAGTCATTTAACCTCCATCTGCCTCAGTTTTCTCATCTGTAAAATGGATCAAAGTAGCACCTACCTCTCAGAGTCATTGTAAGGCTTGAATAAGATAATATTTGCAAAGTGCTTTACAAACCTTAAAGTGTTATATAAATATTATTTGTTTATCATTTTATTGTTATGTCTCAGGTGAGATTCAAACTCAGTCAGGCAGCATACTACCAGCTCACCTACCACCTTCCCTCAGACTCCTTTGTAGGCACCTCGGGACCCATTGCCCAGGTTCCTGTAGTATCAGCCAGCCGCTCTAGCCAACATCCAGGGGAGCTCTGTACTGATAGAACTGTGTATTGACTTTTGTAAGTGTTACAAATAATTACCTCCCTAGCAGCCCTAGCTCCTAAAGACCCAGGGAATAAATTTTTCCTCCAAAGTCCTTGGCATTATCAAATAGCTGAACATCATAAACTGGTAGTTTTATCGATAGAAGTGACACTAACAATGTATTATATGGGAAACAAAGAAGTCCTGTTTCTACAGAGTTGTGACCTAGCACGGTCAAGTAGAGGTCAGAAACTTGTGCATAGACTTGATGAGCTGTTTGAGGGAAAGCCTATCAGAGAGGAGAACATGAAGTCACATGGTCAGGGGAAGGTGGGGCACAGAGTCAAACCTTTGGAACAGGGTAAGAAGCTTCCATTACTCTGAACAGGTTGTAGCCTTTCTGGAAAGCTTCTGGTTCAGGCTCATAATGAATGTAAAAGGCACTCTCTCCTCAAAAGGGATGCTCAAAGTGCTCAATTCCTCTGAACTCTATTTAATAAATTTTCCTTGATACTTTTTTGTGTGTCAAGCGCATCTCTAACATAGTACATCTACCTTAGAGTTGCCTCTTAAGTACCACTGAAATTTCCATCTACATTGCTGAATTTTTCTATATGTTATTTCCCCCTATTAAAATGGGAGCTGCTTAAGATCAAAGACTGTCTCATTTTTTGGTTTGTATCCCCAGTGCTTTGCACATACTAAGCATTTAATGAGTGTTTTGGGGTTTTTTTTGGCCATTCATTGAATGACAAAGCATTATAGTACAAATCAAACTATCCATATTATCAATTTCTACCTGTTTTTATACTTCTAGCCCATCTCTCTATTAAAAATTATGTAGCACCTGGCAAATTTGAGGGCATGTATAGGACCCTAAATTATTCTGAAACACTTGGAAATTCATCTACTTGATTTATTGCTGATAGAGTTGAACAATTTTGTTTACTTAGTAATAACTTAGAAAATATAAGTGGGGGATTAGTTCAAATGGTAGAGTGCTTGCTTAGTGTTTGAGAGGTAATGGGATTGATACCTTCATTCTCCAGTTAGATGTGGGGGAGGGTGTCAGATCTATCACCTTTTCATCTTGAGATTGTTGCTCATCTACTTTTGGTATCCACCTAATCTAGCTCTCACCTGTGGTTCCAAGAAACTGTAGCATGCACAGCGGCCACAACATGGTAAATTAGGTTTGGCAAATGGACTAAACCAGGTGGAGGGTAACCAATAGGCCTCAGAACCCATCAGTGAGTTAGAGGGATGTTTACTCCACAGCATGTGAAGACTTCTGGTAGAATAAGCAGATGAGAACAGTTTGTTCCAAAAGCCTTGAAGACAGTTGGAACAGGTACTATGGAGCACTTAGAGCTTGGTTAGACATGGAAGACACTAAGGTCATCCACTGTATCTTGGGTCATCACCAGTTGTTTTGATTTTTGTGTTGCTACCAAACTGGACTTTGATGACTCTGGAAGAGAGTAAGGCTGACAGCTTTGTGCAACTCTGCCTCACTTAAATCCAGTTCACACACAAGTCAGGATGTTACCCTGTCACTGGTTCTCTTCACTGTTGGACCCAGCATTACCACTATTTGATCTCTTTCCAGAGATGATTAGGGAAAACAGGAATGAAGCCATATGTTCTAACATGTTTATAGCAGCTCTCTTTGTGGTGGCCAAGAACTGGAAATTTCAGAGATGCCCCTCAGTTGGGGAATGACCAAACAAGTTGTGGTATATGATTGATATGCTGTAAGAAATGATGAGCCCAGTGGTTTTAGAAAAACATGAGAAGATTTGCATGAAATAATGAAGAGTGAAATGAGCAGAACCAAGGGAACATTGTATATAGTAACAGCAATATTGTTTTAAGAATGCCTTTGAGTGAATAAATTATTTTGTGTATTATAAGTACCCAAATTAACTATAAAGGACATATGAAGATGCTATCTATATCCAGAGAAAGAACTGACAAATAGAAGTATGTATAGAATAATTTTACATGTGTATATGTATACATATATACCTGTTTGTGTCTAATGGTAGCCATCCCTAGGCTTGGAAGGGGGGAGAAAAAAATTTACGTGATAATTTGGTTGTATATTTAAAAGAAATAGCAAATTGTGCATAGTGAATTTGCAGTTTCACGTACAGTCATCTTTTTTATTGTACTATATTATGGAAATGTTTGTTTTATTCCATAAATTAAAAATAAAATCCAAGAAAAATTTTATAAAAGGATGAATAATAGTTTAGAAAATCTAGAGAAGCATACTTAAAATGTGCTTTGATTTGAAAGTGTGCCAGTAGTTTTGATGATTTTGGCTTAACATGTTGTAATAACAGATGACCACAGCTGTTTTGCTGCTGCGTTTGCCACTTTCTTTGTATCCTGAGGCAAACAAGAAGGCTCTAGAAAGGGGCCTGGAAATCTGGGGTTTCTGAATGAAAGCTAGTTATGGCACACTCCCTTAGCATCCTTTTCCTCTTCCTCTCTTCTCCCTGCATTAACTTCACTTAATGAGACATTTGACATCTTTTGCCTCCCTTCATTTCCAGCAAAGTCCCTTGTACCATTTATGTGCGTATTTGTTGAAAGTTCCTAGAGAGCCAAAATTGTTTAATTTTTTGCTTTTAAGCTGTAGCACTTAGCACAGTGTTTGGGGCATGGTTGGTACTTAATAGATGCTTGTTGATTGATAAATTGTAATAAACTGTGTGGGACCTATTTTAAGGGATACAGTTACCCTGTGTGAACTATTTGTGATTTCATGTATATAGTAGACTGATGAGACTGCTCAGGGATTCTTTCTTGTCAATCTGAAGTCCAGAGATCCTACTTGGCTCAGTCTAATAATGCTATTCTATTTTTGGCACATCTGCCCTAGGAGACTTAGGCCATAGATCCTGTATTAACCACTGTACCTCCTACTCAACTTAACTCCATTCATTGTTTCTGGTTTGTCCTTGTCCCATTTCTCTCACCTCCCCTAATCCTAACCTGGTTTAGACTTACTTTTACTTGCTTCCTTTTGCCCTGTTTAAGAAAGAAAGCAAGCAAGAAAGAAATTATTGTTCCTAGATAACTGGAGAAAGAGTAAAGTTAAACCATATAAATTACCCATTCCGATTTTCTTTATCTTCAGATCACTTCCACTTAGATTAATTTTCATGTTAGATGAGAAATCTGAAGTTTGCTTACTTTCTGTCTGACAATATCTTATTATTCAGGGAAGGAAGAGTTTCTCCTCTATTCTCTTACCTTAGGGGTTAGCAAAAGCATAGGATTTATTCCAGCATAACACTGAAAGGTTGGCTGCCAGGTTAATGATGTTTTGTCCATAGCAACTCAAAAAAACCCAAAAAACAAAACTCAAACCAAAAACTATATAATGTATAGCTGGATTGTGATGGAACATATGTCTCATCAATGTAATTTTAGATTTTTAAAAAAGTATTGGAATAAATAATGACAAAAATAGGTTAAAGCTAAGTATTAACACATTTATTGCTTTTTACAAGAGGGCCACCTATTCTTTGCCATAACGTCTTCATCTCAAAACTTCAGATTCTACCTCAATTTTAGACATCACTTTGAAAGAAATAGAAGAGTTAAAGTAGGACAGGCTGTAATTTAGGTTTTCCATTTCCTGATTATCATAGGTAAAAAAGATGAGGTGGTTTGATTTCTATTCAGCTAAGCTGAGATAGGCAACAAGACCTGAAAGGGAGATTAAGTATGAAACTTCACTTTGTTCTTTGGCTCTTATATCATAAGGGCCTTGTGATTTTCTAGGGAGACAGCCCCAAGAAATTTTGTTTAGGTGACTTGTGTTTCTCCTTTGTCCCTCAAGACATGTTTGCTTTCCCCTGCTTTCTGGCTCTTCTACAGCCAAGGTTCACTGTCCTCATTTCTTTATGTAGCCTTTTGTGGAGACTGACCAGACTTTATTCACAACTTCTCATTGTCGGTCTCTTTCTGCTACCATAGAAATTTATCAGCTAAGTAAAATATTAGTCACCTTTTTGTTTTGTTTTAATTGAACTGTCATTTTAAATGGTATGATGCTTTTCTGTCTAGATTGTGAAAACATCACTTCATTTTTGCAAAGATCTATTATTTCTTTGGTATGGTTATTTCCATTGCTACCCTTCTACAACTGTTGGTAAATACTCTGTAATAGTTTCTATGGCTGAAAATTTCCTCACCTTGAAGCATACGTGGGGTAAGGATTCAGCATGGTCAGTTTTTGGACAACAGGCATATAGTCCGTCCATCATTGAGCCCCTTACTTGAAGACTTCCTAGCTTAGTAGGACTTGTTAGATCTTTTTATTCTGGTGATGAAACCTTTGAGCACTCAGGATCATTTCTTTGCCATAATGAGACATTGAAGGTGGGGAGGATGTTAGTGGAGTAATGTAAATTCAAGACTTAGAATTATGTCATCTGTAAAAAGTGGTACTATCTTGCTTTACTGTTTTAATAACTACTGTAATTTCTACAGTAGTTTCTTACTAGTAAGGAATGTGATTAATGAGGAAGCTGTCATAAGGAAAGTATTTTGTACTTCTAAAATCATGCAAAATATGACTAGAATAAGTCATTTTATTCTGCTTCCCATTTGGGTCTGTCAACCCTTTCATAGTACCGGAAGTGAACTTTAAAGATAATTGTGTAATACATTTAGTTAAGCTCTTTTTTTTTTTTTTTTTGAGAAATGTGTGTGACTTTCAGGTTGTCACTAAGGGAATATGAAATAAAGTAGGCTATATTTGTCACTGTAATTGACATCAAGTTATTTAATTTTAAAATGTTATGGGTTTTTTTTAGCAAAATTGTTCATTAGTTGTACTGTCATGCATACTTTGCACCACACGTATGATGGAGATAAATTGTCCCCTTTTCAGTTGTATGATCAGAGATGGGTTGAGTTGACTCTCAGATCCACCAAAGTCAAAGTGGGCAACAAGATGAAAAAAGGGATGATTAAATATGAAACCTCCCTCTTTGGTATGCTTGGTCATTAAGAAACAGAGTTGTCCCTTTCAATCTAATTTTTTCAAGCTCATGTTTATTGAAACAACAGTTTATACCACAGTGATATTCTTAATAGTAATAGAATTAAAATACACCTTTCTCTTTCTAGAGAACTCTAATCTTTTTATGCATAATGTAGTGACTTGAAATAAATAAAATGTACATTATGTAATTTTGTACTTTGTCTGCTTGATCTAGAATTTATAACATCATAGGATTTTCAGGCTGGAAAGGACTTTAATGCTTATGTAGTCTAATTGTTTTATCTTAGCTGGCCAAAGTTACGCAGGTGGTAAATGGCACAGAAAGAAACCAATGTCCTTTGAGGCTAGATCCATTGCTCTGACCACTAAATTAATTCAAATTGAAAGGAATTATGCAAACATATGATTTTACTGGGACAGATCTGTGGAATTGTCTTTGAACATTGTAATTTTTCATTTTTAATCTTCTTAAATTTATAGTTTGGAGTTACTTTTTTTAACATCCCTTAGTAGAATGTAAATTCCTTGACTATCTTGATTTTTTACTATCTCCAGAAAATAAAGCACGATCGATGCCTTGAACTTAGTAGACACTTAGTAAATGTTTGTTGTTTTGGATTATATTTCTATTTTCAGATAAAGATGCATTTATATAGGAAAGTCTTCTTATATTTTACTTGCTTAAATCAGCTTCAAATTCAGGAAACATCTTAATTGCCTACTGTATGCTGGGTTAAAATCTTTTATGATCAAATGTGAGACATCACTTTTGTAATAAATTGTTTCAAAACAGACTTTGGATTTATCTGCAGCTTTCTCAAAAACAATAAGTGATCAGATTTAGTACACAGCATCTTAGAAATTTTTCATTATACAATTTAAATGTTATGGATAGAAATCAGCACTGTGTTAACAGAGAATATATATTTGTATTCATAATATTGCCACATTCTCTAAACATAAGTATTTTTATTCTTTTGTCTATTTTTAGCTGTTCCTTTTCCTCCGACCCATAGACTCACACTAAAAGAAGTATTTGAAGATGGAAAACCTAGACTTGATATCTTGAAAAGCCATTTGGTGAAGGAAGGTAGACTAGAAGAGGAAGCAGCATTAAAGATAATCAATGATGGAGCTACCATTCTGAAAAATGAAAAGACTATGATAGAATTGGAGGCACCTATTACAGGTCTGAGAAGTATTTCCATGATGACATATAGAGGTCAATTTTGAGACACTAATACAAGTAATGGGTGTTCTTTTGAAGAAATATACTATGCTAACTTTTTTTGGTATAGTGAGATATTGTTAGCATTGCTACAGTATTTTCTTTGTTAATTAAAAAAGCTTGAAATATCTATGGAAAAGCATTTTGCTATGCCAAATTAAATATAATTTTATAAAATACTGGTCATAATAATAATTCCTTTTGTTTAATGCTTTTTTTCTTTTAAAATTGTAAATATTATTCCCTGTATGCTCTCTTCTCTTATCTAGTGTGTGGTGACATTCATGGGCAATTCTTTGACTTGATGAAATTGTTTGAAGTTGGGGGATCACCTGCTAACACACGCTACCTCTTCCTGGGAGACTATGTGGACAGAGGTTACTTCAGTATAGAGGTAAAAATTAAATTGGAAAAATAAATAAAATAGATTTGTAAAAAATTTGGACACACTAGAATTATTACATAAAAGACAAAGTGCTTCTCTTTTTTTGGTTCAGTGAAGTAGTTGAAATGAGAAAATTAGCAGCATGAAGACATGGCAAAGAAGAGGTAGACATCTTGTAAAAAAAATACCTTGTTACTTTTTATAAATAAATAAATAGATAGAAAAAGTACTTTAATAATATTATTTCTTATATAGCAATAGAACTCACATAAGGGATCAGATTAATTATGTTAATTAAGTATTAATAAGTATTAATTGTTGCAAATAATCATTTTTTAAACTAATTTACCCTCCCTGTAGCTAATATGCAATTAATAAATAAGTGGCATAAGTCATTACTTGTCATGGCTTAATTAATTAATTAATTGTGATTATCTTTGACTCCTCTTTCTCCTTCACTTTATATTTAATCAAATGCCAAATCCAGTAATTTCCTTTTTTTTTGTAAATAGTTTTTATTTTTTCCAATTATATGTAAAGATAGTTTTCAACATTCATTTTCTATAAGATTTTGAGTTCCAAATTTTTTCCCTCTCTAATCCCCAAGAAGGCAAGCAGTCTTATATAGGTTATTCATATGCAGTCATATTAAATATATTTCCATATTAGTCATGTTGTGAAAGAAGAAACAGAACAAAAGGGGAAGACCATGAGAAAGAGAAAACAAAAACAAAGAAAGCGAAAATAATATGCTTTGATCTACATTCAGACTGCATAGTTCTTTCTCTGGATATGGATAGCATTTTCCATCATGAGTCTTTTGGAATTGTCTTAAATAATTGCATTGCTGAGAAGAGCTAAGTCGATCATAGTTGATCATCATACAATGTTGCTGTTAACGTGTACAATGTTCTCCTGGTTCTGCTACTTCACTCAGCATCAGTTCATGTAAATCTTTCCAGTTTTTTCTGAAATCCACCTGCTCATCATCTCTTATAGCACAATAGTATTCTGTTACATTCATATACCACACCTTATTTAGTCATTTCCCAATTGATGAGCATCCCCTCAATTTTCATTTCTTTGCCACTACAAAAAGATCTGCAATAAATATTTTTGTACATGTAGTTCCTCTTTTTTATGTTCTCTTTGGTACATAGGCCTAGTAGTGGTATAGCTGGATCAAAGGTTATGCGCAGTTTTATAGCCCTTTGGGCATAATTCCAAATTGTTCTCTAGAATGATTGGATCAGTTCACAACTCAGCCAACAATGCATTAGCATCCCATTTTCCCCACATCTTCTCCAACATGTATCATTTTCCTTTTCTATTATTTTAGCCATTCTGATAGGTATGAGTTGGTACCCAAACCTGTTAATTTCACCTGAAAATATTTTGTATCCACCACCTCTTTTCTATTCTTACTGTCACTACCTTCATTCAGTGCCCCCACTTACCCCCTTACCCCACACATTTTTACATGTCTTCCTGTCTCTACTCAAATAATCTTATGTGTAGACCTGGTCATGTCATTCCTCTGCTGAGATATCTTTACCTGCTTCCTCTTGTTGACCAAGTAAAGCTCAAAATTTTGCCATTTGCCAAGGTCATCCACAACTTTGTACTGTCTTGATTTTCCATCTTTGCATCATGTTACCTGCTATCCCTCTCCTAGACAAATTCAGCAACTTTCTTTCTCTACTCCTCTAAAAAGTCTTTCTTGCCCCCAACTCTGCATTCATTAATGATATTTCCTTATAGACCTCACATGGAATGTTGTCCTGTAGCTGTCGAATGCATTTATCATGTAATATTTTCTATTGTACCTATATCTGTTGCTTGATATTTTATCTACCTTCTAGACATGAAGTGAAGGGACTCTTATCTTATCCAATTTATTATTCCCCCAGCACCTAACATGACTTCTGCAGTCACATAATAAAGTTTTGTTGATAATGGCTGATGATTTGGTTAAGGAAACCAGAAAAAGAGCTATATCACAGAAATCAGGGGAAAATATAATAAAACAGGATGAAGTGGTTAGCAGTATCAAATGCAACAGAAAAGTAAAGGACATTGAAAACTAAGAAAAGAGGTCTTTTTGCATGTCAGTAGAATGGTAGAGTGATAAGGGAGTAGAAGCAGCTAGAAGGGACAAGAAGATGCTGTTAGTGTAAGGACGTTGCAGAGTCAAGGATTGAATTTTGTGTCTTCTCATGATAAGAGGAAATTGAACATGTTTTAATCAAAGGGTAGAGGGACCAGGGGAACAGGAGAGATTGAAAATAAGGAAGAAACATAATTTCTTCCAGGCTACTGTCCACTTTTGCCAGCAGTTTTTGTCAAATATTGAGTCCTTCCCCACAGTAAATGGAGTTAAGGGATTTTATTGAACACTTTACTCTTGTGTCCATTTGCTTCTATATCTTGTGTAGCTAATCTCTTCTTCTAATTGACCTTTTTTTTTATTAACCAGTACCATGTAATTTTAATGATTTATAAATTCCTAAGTATAACTTCTGTAATAATTTTGAATGGAATTTCTCTTTCTAGCTTTTCTTATTCTAGCTCTTCTTACTGTGTTTTGTTGATTGTTGTTGTTAAGTTATTTTCAGTCCTTTCTGACTCTTCATGACCCCATTTGGGGTCGTCTTGGCAAACACACTGGAGTGGTTTGTCATTTCCTTCTCCAACTCATTTTTATAGATGAGCAACTGAGGCAGACAGCATTAAGTGACTTGCCTAGGATCACACAGCTAGTAAGTGTCTGAGACCAAATTTAAACTTAGGAAAATGACTCTTCCTGACCTCAGGTTCAATACTAGCTACTGTACCACTTAGCTGCCTTCTTTTGTTATATGTAAGAAAACTGACAATTTATATGAATTTACCTTATATCCTGCAATTTTGCTGAAGTTACTATTTAATTTTTAGTTAGAGTTCTCTAAGCACACCATCATATCATCTGCAGAAAGAATTCATTTTGTTTTCTCTTTGCCTATTCTCATTCCTTCAATTTAATTTCTTTTTCTTGTCTTATTGATATAGCTAGTGTTTCTTGCATTAAATAGTTAAATAGTAATTGTTTAGATAGTAGACATACTTGCTTTATCCCTGATCTTACTGGAAAGGCCTCTAACTTTTTTCCATTACATATAATATTTGCTCCTGAATTTAAATAAATACTGTTTACTATGTTGAGGAACAGTCTGTTTGTTTGTATGAATCATTCCTGTATTCCTGGAAAAAACCCAGTCTGGTCATAGTATGTGATCTAGCTAATAATTTATTTTAAGCTACTTACTAATACTTTATTTAAAGTTTTCCATCAATGTTCATTAGGAATAGTGGTCCGTAGTTTTCTTTCTCTCTTTTGTCTCATTTAGATATCAAGACTGTTTTTTGAAAGAGATTGGAAAAGTAACTTCTTTTCTTATTGCAAACAATTTGTGTAGCATTAGTGTTAATTTCATTTTAATGTTTAAAAGAGTTTACTTTTGAATCCATCTTTTTTTGTGGCTAAAAACAAAGTTTTATTTATATGAAAAGGGTTAAGGAGACTAATAGACTCAAATATAGACTGAATACTTTCTATGCTGTCTCTTGAAGTCCTTGAATAATTTATTTGATCTAACATTAACTGAAACAATTTAAAACTACATTTGTTGTGGTTTTCAGTTGCTTGGTATCCTTGAAAGCTGTAGAGATTCAGAATACTTTGGTGTCACTTAATAGGCTATTATTGATAAATCATAGTCATTTAGCCTCTCTGAGCAAAAACAGACATTCTATTCAAGTTACGTCATAGTCCCAACCAGTAATGGAATAAAGACATATGATGATTTCGTGTTGGTAAATTATTTCAGTTTAGGAACATTGCTATAAAATACCAGGACTTTCTTTTCAGTTGTCACAGTTCATTGCAGTGAATATAACCAGACCTGTGCTATACAGTCATTTTAATAATCAATATCACAAGGAAGATAGTGTCAAATACCCAGACCAGTGTGAACATAAGGAACCATTTCCATGGTTCTTTTGCTTCCAATTTCAATACCACCATGATCAAGAAGAATAATGTAAAAATCCAGGTGAGCAGAATTTTCTGTGCCAGGGATGTTTCATTAAAGCAGCTTAGAAGAATTGCTACAGACAACTGAATAAAGCAAACACACCAGTACCCCTTGAGTATTGCTACTGACTATAAAACAGAGGGGATACCTAAATCAAGTGTTCATCAGGTTATATCACCAAGAACTTCTTCCATCATTTCCCCCCATTAAATTTGGAATTTGTCACATGATAGTTAAGGGGAACAATCAAACCCACATTCTTTTGTTCTGGATCATAGAGCTGCCAAGTTAGAACTTCAGTCAGCTTTTTCCTTGGGCTTTACAACATCCAGAGTATGAGGAAAACGGCATGATCAGTGATTCAAGGTTTTGGATAGAGTAAGATCCATGGCACAAATAGAGGGGCTAGTCTTGATCAGAAATTGGGCAGCTACTTCATCCTCTGAAACTAGAGCAAACCATAAGAGGATGGGTGAACACACATCTTTTGATGTATAGAGGACTGGTGTCATATAGAAAGGGATCCCCACAGTGACATAGTGACTTAGAAACTACAAATTAATTTTATCTATGGTATTTAACATTTCCCAGTTAACATTTTAATCTGATTCTGGTGTGCTTAGGAGTTTTTGCAAACTGATTGCACCTGATAACTTTGATATAGAGGATTGAAGATGAATGAGCTGAAAGTGAATGACTTCACTTTTCTCACACATAGAGCAGGAGAGGAAGTTGGGAGTGGGCTTGAGAAATTGAGGGAAAGATTTGGAACAGCTTCTTTAAAGTATATGAAAACCAGAGATGAATTACAGTGTATTTATAGGATGTTATAGTTAAGTGTTTGATGACTAAGTGACTGTTAAGATAGTGGAAACTATAATATGTCTTCAAAACTATTTTGGGATGTTACTTCATTAGAGAACTATGGTACCTGTTGAAGATAAATACTAAAAGTTTTTCAGTTATAAAAACTACAATAGACTGTACCCATGTCCTGCATAACATTACCCTGACCAATGTTATTTTTCAGTAATATTATTAACACATTATAGCCAGCGTGCCTGAGCAGTTCTAGATCCTGATCCCTGATTTGATAGCCCAGAGGAGAGAGCCCCGGGGGTAGATTCAAGAAGACTTGAGTTCAGATTCTGCCTTATCTGCCTCAGATGGCCCTCTGACCCGGGCCATCCACTCCACCTGTTTGCCTTTGCTTATTTATGTTGTTTTATTTATGTTGTTTTCTATCTCCCAGGTTGTTGTTGTCAGTAGTCAGTAAACATTTTTCAAGTGCCTGTGTGCCAGGAACTGTGCTAAGGGTCTAGGGAGGGGTACGGAAAGAGGCCAAAGGTGGTCCCTGCCCTCATGGGGCTTCCTCTCTAATGGAGGAGATAAGTATACAGACATGTCTAAATAAGCTACACACACACACATGCGCATGCACACGACAAATAGTAAGTAATTAACAGAGGGAAGGCACTAGAATTAAGAGGAGTTAGGAAAGGCTTCCTGTAGATGAGATTTTAATTGGGATGATGAGGGAGAAGCATTGGCCAGAGCCAAGAGATGAAGTGTTTTGATCATGGAACAGTCAAGAGGCAAGTGTTATTGCATCAAAGAGTACAAGTCAGGAGTAAGGTATAAGAAGACTGGAAAGGTGGGAGGGGGTTAGGTTATAAAGGGCTTTGAATGCCAAACACAACATTTTGTATTTGTCCTTTGAGTGTGTGTGGTAGGGGTGGGAGGATGGGGTTTGACTTGGTTGGACCATCACTTTAGGGGCTAAATGGAGGATGAATTGGAGTAGGATTGAGGCAGGTAGTTGTAAGGATCAGATGAGAGAATATTTGTAAAGGGTTTAGCACAGTATCCCATGCCCCCACATGTTGTGGAATTCCCATTTATCATGCAGCCCCCAGTTTTTTACATATCTTCTTTCCTTTGCAAACTGAAAAAAGGCAGCATGGCATAGTAAATAGAATGCTAGACTTAGAGTCAGGAAGACTTTGATTCAAATTCTGCCCCTTACTTTTGAGCTACATAACCATGAGCAACCTCATTGAGATTCAGTTTGTTGTCTTATAAAATAAAGTTGATAATAATACCTGTACCTGCCTCTGATCTTTATGGAAGTCTTATCAGAACATATAAATACCTTCCAAAAGTATCCTAATTAGAATATATAAACAGATTGAGAACAGTCTTATTCAGATCAGAATTATAAGTAGCGAGGCATGCTAACAAAATCTGAAAGTATTGTTATTAGACTTTCTACAAGAGGGCATTTTTAGTGCTCTTTTAGTAAATTAACAAACTCGTTTAAAGGAACAGATAGATAATTTAGAAGTAGATATTTGGAACAATTAGTTATTCAGGATGGGGAAGATCTTACCAGCAAATTTGTGCCTTTTACAAGATTCTTCATTTCCTACCACCATGTTATTTCTTGGTGATGATTTTTTTTTCCCAAGGAAATAAATTAAGTCTGTGAACAAGTAATTGCGTGAGAGACAGGCTACTCACTGTTTACTTCTTTACATGTTTGGATATGTTGGTATTTTGTACTGATCAGAGCAGTGTTTTTTGAGGAAGAACACAAATCATATGGAAACAAAAAAATGGAACAGCTTAAATTATTTTTTCACAGTTTTGCGGTTAAATAAATAAAAATCCTACAGTAAGAAATATTACTTATATAATAGAAGTAAGCTGTCATTTGTAACAATCTGTAGAAACTGCATATCACCAAGTTCAGAGAAGCACTTGTATAATGTATGGACATCATGATTATAAATGTGGTTTTTTGTCCGACTGTTTGAAAGTAATATATACCGGAGACAACTGGTGGCATAGCAGATAAAATGCTAGACCTAAAGTCAGGAAAACCTTAGTTCAAATCCAACCTCAGACACTTACTGTGTTACCTTGGACAGTTCACTTATAAACCTTGCTTACCTCAGTTTCCTCAACTGTAAAATGGGCACCTATCTCCCAAGGTTTTTGTGAGGATCAAATGAAATCATACCTGTATATAGTTCTTAACACAGTGTCAGGCACAATATAGGTGCAGTGTAAATGCTTGTTCCCTTCCCCCCCTTCTCAAGCTGGTCATGGAGCCTTTTCATCATTTTAATTTCTCTTCCTCTACCTTGAAAGCTCCCTTTTCTTGAGCTTATAGGAATGGTTAAGCTACGATGGATTATTTTTAAACATAGCATAAGCATTGATCTTTATGAAGAAGCAGTAGCTTTGATCAGTCCAAGTGTCACTGATAAAATAGAATGGAAATGATCCCCTTTTCCTTTTATTTAATAACATGCTTTATTCCTTTTGTACCTACTACAAAATGCTGTCTGACTTTTGAGAGGTATATTTCCTAATGAAATGAAACAATGATAATTTCATGGTAAGATGGTAATCGAATATCCTTCACAGAAGAAATGTAGGTTTTTGCTAACACATCCTCTGGAATAGCTGCTGAGTGGGGAAAAAAAACCCCACAAAAACAAAAAGAGCTGTGGGTGGCAGGGCTGCATGAGAGCATGGCAGTTCAGTTGCTGCCTTTGAACATTTGGATGCCAGGTATAAGCATTCACTTTGCTCCTGGTTTCATTTTTCAAAAGTGAAAAAATATTAGTGTGTGCAGAACCTTTTCACTTGCCATGGTAGTGCTTCCTTTGAATATTCTGTATATTTCAAGACAGGTTTGGTCCTTGTCAGATTCCATAGCTGAGTTATGAGTGTCTCAGAAACCTTGCCTCTGTTTTTCTGTATTATCCTTGGTCCACAGATTGTTTTCCTGGCTATTGTTCATCTTGGATTAAGAAGACTCACTTGTCAGTCTTATTCCTTGTATTATTGATTCTAATCATTTTGTAGATTAACACCTTTGAGTCATTGGTGATACACCCACTCCCTTCCCTAGCAAAATAAATAAATAAATGATGGGTTGTGAGATAGTCTATCTGTGGTGCAGTGGAAAGAATGCTGGATTTAGAGTAACCTTGGATAAGACACTTAACATCTATGGGCATCAGTTTCCTCATTCATTAAATGAGAGGATTGAACTAGAAAACCTTAAGGTCTCTTCTAGCTCCAAATTTGTGAAGTGGAGTTAGTGCAATTAGAAAAATCCCAGTTGCTGTGCAGTGATAAAGGTTGCAGCAGATATTGCTGGTTTAGTGCTCCCCACCCTAGCCCTGTGATAGGCTTTCAGGGTGATGAGCCAGGACTTCATCAGAAAGGACCTCACCCTTGCAAACTAATTCATTAAAGACTGAATAGACTAAAATCTAGGAGGAACTTGTCTGGGTCAAAATATCTGGCTTTATTAAATCATGACTAAAGGTCTCTTAAGCTAAAAGATCTCTTGAAAGTCGTCTAGTCCAACCCCTTCTTTTTTTATGGATATTAATGCAGCACTGTTTAATGCATCAGTCATTTAATGAGTGTACTTCCTTTTCTAGTCATTGATGTTTTATGTTGCTTTTCACATGAAAATGTTAAAAAAAATCACAAGTTCGTAAGATGTATTACAACTGGACTTATTACAAGAGAAATAAATATGCATAGGGAACTCCTATGCAGGTACAAGGAGTTCATCAATGCAGGGAAAGCCTTGTGCTTTATTTACAGGGAAAAGGAGAAGTCCATAGGGGATGGAAAAAAACTAATCCCTTCCCAAAGGGAAAGAGAAAGTCAGTGGAAAAAGCAGCATTCTTTTTCCTTGGGAACTGCTAGACCGTGAAGATAAGATGGTCTACTTATCTACAAGGGTCCCAGCTGCACAAACAGTTTCTCACTCTGGGGCAGACTGATTGGAACTTGTCTTTGTAGTTGGTTCAATTTCCAGGGACGCACAGAGAGTCCCAGCTTGGAGTGCAAACAACAAATGTCAGCTCAGGGGGGGCTTCACCCTTCATCCTCTTGCATTCTCCAGGTCCAGTGTTTCTGGAAAATATGGCAACTCAGAAGACAGGTTCAGGGAGCCCCTTAACAAAAGTCATTATTGCTAATATAACGCATCCTACTGATAGCAAACATATATCTTTCCACTGCCTTTTGGGTCACCTATAATTTTGATTCCAGAGATTATGGTATTCCATAATTTGTAGCAATACAATACCTCCAGAAAATAGCGATGTTATCTTTGAAGATGGGCTTTTAAAAAAGCCTGCAGGTTGAGATCAGCAACACTGACTGTTTCCCAAATGTAATCCAGTCCAATCTCCCATTCAGTTTTGGGCCTACTTGACTATACATAGCGTGTGACCAAGCTTTAATGGATCACCAGACCATCTTCATTTAATAATTAAGGCAATGTAGATACACTTTGTTTTTCAGGTATGGATAGATTACTAGGCTAATCTCTTTTGAGCCATGGTACATCTCACTAAGAAAGTCCTATAGTGTTGTAATGCTTGATTCAATCAGAACAAGGTTGTCCTCAAATAAGAGCATCTTCAGAAAGTTTCTTTCCAAGGGTAATTCCTCTTCAGTTTTGGCTTCATATAGGATAGCCTTCATGACACCAGTGAATATCTTCTTCAGGCATTATATTTCTCTGTTTGGTACCTTTCCAGGATTTCATCCAGCGAGACCTGTGTTTCCATTTCCACTCCAAAAGTCAGACGCTTTGCCCCAGCTCCATAGCATTATGACCTAGGAGGTATTAACCTCAGTTAATAACCTCAGTTAACCTCAGTGAAGATAGTTACAATACTGATGGACCAGAGATTATGAAGTTTAGAGCAGCTCATATAGGAATCTGTTTGAAGCATCCCCTTATAGAAGCTGGTCTAATCATTCCACTAGCAGTGCTCATGCAAGCCATTGTCCTTCATCCAGAAGAAAACTTCCTTTAAGTGGGAAATGAAATGCAGTACAATAAACATTTATTACATGCCTACATTGTACAGAATATCTTGTAATATATGTATCCATATATATCTCATCCCTGCAGATCACAGGTAAAAGCAGTCTTGAAGCAGCACAGTTTTAAATGACTTAAGTCACACTTTAGTGAACTCTGAAGAACGCTTGTTCTTGATCCTCTGCTGTTATCCTTCATATTACTGATCTTGGATTATGGATTACTCTTTTTGTCCTCTTCACATTTCCAGTGACCCTGGCCTGTTTTTGGACTTAACCTTCGGGTTGCCCTCACCCACCATAGTTCATCAAATAAGGCAAAATTTCCATGAATTAAGTGGAAAAGAAGTTACTGAATATCTGTGCAGAACTACTAACAATCATGACCTTTTAATTGAATGCAGTAGGAGACAGTTGTATAATTGCATCTTGATACAAAATCAGAAAGTAGAACTTGAAATTGAGGACAGGGGAGGTGTAAAAACTAAATTATGATGTGACATATGCGTATAAATTGTCCTTTGATTTGATTTGCTGCTTTCAAGTGGTTGTAAAATGTAATAGTGAGATCTTAGGATTTTCAAACAGGTCAGCCAATTAAATATAACAAAAACTAACATTTTTCTTGTCAAATGAAAAAGCTGATTAGAAAATTGCTCAGTCTCTCACCCATATAACTAAACCATATGAAGACGGTGACAAAAGATGCTTCCCAAGGAACTGCTGTCTTATTGGGGAACTTCCAGTAATCTGCAGCATACCTTGACTCAGGAGCACAATAGGAGGAGTATGGAACTTATTGTACTCAGGAATTAACTGGATAAATCTAACAGAAAGATAAAAAAGCAACCAAATATGTTCAGGTCTGTGCATAAGAGTACTGAAATAAAAACATTTTTTTACTTATTTTCAATTAACAAGCATTTATTTTCTTGATCTCCCCCCCCCCAAAAAAAAAACTAGAGGAAGAGAGAAGAAAGAAAAAACTCTGTCACAAATATGCATTGTCCTGCAGAATAGATCCATTGTCCATATCAAAAATGTTTTCATTCTCCATCTTGAGTCCGTCACCTCTTTGTCAGCATATCATTAGCATACTTCATCTCTGGAATTGTGGTTGTCCATTACATTGATTAGAGTTCTTACATTTTTCACAGTTATTTTGTCAGCTTTAGTCTGCATCATGTTATAAAAGTCTTCCCAAGTTTTATCATTTCTTAGATTCAGTGACACTCCATCACATTCATAAACTGTAATTTGTTCATCCATTCCTCAATAGTAGGTATCTACTTAGTTTCCATTTCTTTGCCCCTATAAAAGAGATGCTTTAAATATTTTTTTTGTACATATGGATTTTTTCCTTTTTTTTTGAACTCTTTAGTGTATAGGCCTAATATTGCCACATCAGAGAAGAATGTACAATTTAGTGACTTTTGAGCATTGTTCCAAATTGATTTTCAGAATATTTGGGACCACTCCACCAATAGTGCATTAATGTTCCTATCTCCTCGAATCTGATGGGTATGGTGTGTAACTTCATTTGCTTCCATTTGCATTTCTCTTAATTACTAGTGATTTGGACCTTTTTTTTTCCTTATGCCTATGGATAGCTTGGATTTTTTCCTTTAAAAACTACCTGTTTATATTCTTTGCATATCAGTTAGAGAATTAGAGGCCTGGATTTGGAATGAGAGAAACTGGGTTCAAATGCAGTCTCTGCTACTTACCTGTAAGACTTAGGGCAAATTTTTTCACCTCTCTGGGCCTCAGTGTCCTCAAGTATAAAATTGAGGAATTGTACTAGAAAGTTTTCTTAGGTCCCTTACAATTTTAAATCTATGAACTTATTCCACTTCTTACCTCTATAACTTTATACAAGTTGTATCTATAAGCCTTCTGTCCTCTTAGAATCCCTAGTTTCCATTCTAACTTACTTTATTTTTAAATTTTTTAGTTTTTTTCCTTTTATTCTCTTTTTTTTACAATATGACTAATACAGAAATATATTTTACATGATTATTCATGATATGTATAACCTATATCAAACTGTTTACTGTTTTAAGGAGGGAGGGGGAAAGTAGAAAACTTGGAACTCAAAATTTTATTTTAAAAAAGATGTTAAAAGTTGTCTTTACATGCAATTAGAAAAAATACTATTTAAAAGGGGAAAAATATGAATTTATAATTTCCTTCTTAGTTCAGCCTTTCTGCCAGTTCCAATTGGAGGTGTTTCCTGATTCCCAGAGTTATTTGTGTTCACTCTCAATCTATCTCCTCTTCAAATTATCATATGTTTACTTTTATCATTCCAATGAATATCAGCTCCCTGACAGTCTTTGTAACCCCAGGGCCTACCACAGGACTTTGCATGTAATAGGTGTTTAATAAATGCTTTTTGATTTGGATTGAATTTTACTAAGACATTTTGAAATTATCTTACTGGGATGTAAACATTCATTCAGAATTTTAAAGTGGTGTTGTAAAGAGTTTTTTCAATCCTCAAAATGCTTTTAAAAAAAGAGGAATATTGAAGGAAACAGGAAATAAAGAAAAATTGGAGTTGAGAAACCTTATCACTTCAGTATTGGAGTTCTTTGGGTCTTCATAGTAGTGTATTTATAATAAGCCACCAAATCAAATGCTTTAGTCAGAAAATTATATGTATTGCAATTTTGCCATGCATATACATGGCAGAATAAATAAAAATTTTAAGAGCCATTAAAAATGAGTATGTCCAGAAACTTTCATAGCCTTCCTTCCTGTGGATTGTCCAAAGTTTTTTGGACATCTTGTACTTTTTGACAAGTTATTAGATAACAAAATAATTATGAAACATTATTCACTAAGATTTTTTTCACTAAAGTGTTCTGATTCCTTTTTGTTGAGTATAGAGGTAATGCTTGGTTTTTTTTTAAACTTTGCCAACAGGTTAAAAGTTCTCAGAGATCCTACACTTCCCTGAGTACAGGCCAAGTTATAGACTCTGAGTCTATTGTTTTTTGACTAACTAACCTTAGTTTTGAGAGCCTCATCACCAGAGAGTTAACTACCAGTTAACAATTTATTTTGGATCCCATTAAACCATTTACAAAAATAATTTAGGATTTATAATACATATGAGTAGGGGCATTATTCATACATATTAAATAAAATATTCTTTAAGTGTAAAGTAATTAGAATTCTTATTGGGTATTCAGAGTGCCATATTTCCTTTGGCTTCTCCCAGGGGTGGGAACAAGATGATGAAAGGCAAGAGTTTAGTAAAATATCCATGGAGAATATAAACATAACAGTGGATTCAGTGAAAAGCAGAAAGTAGAAATATTTTATCAGAGGACAGAATGTCAGGAGCAACAGTGAAAGCAGAAAAACATATACTTAGAAATATATTTGATTATTTTTCCCCAGTGTTCCAAAGCATATTTCACCCTTTGCACTCCTTTGCTTCCCCCATTAAAAAGTTGCCACTACCACCACAGAAGAAAAACCTAGTGGCTACTGCTTCCCCATACTACTTCAGCAGTTCCTCATATTTCTAAATCTCTAGTTATACAGACCTACCAGCTCTACTTGAGATGTTATGTAAGGGCCAGGTCCTTTTTATCCTGAAGTCCTCCCAGTCTCTCTCATGTAGTTGTAGTGAAAAAGTCTTCTACATTGAAGGGAGAGCCCTATTTAAACCCTGTGGAACTTGAACTTTCCTCTTTCTATCTTCTTAATTATAGCCACAGTAGGCAAAAATGTTTCAGACACATTAAAACATTTTTCAGTAGAATGTATTAAATAAGTTCATGTATTTTTTAAAAATCTGGATTGGCTCTAGTAATTGATTTTAATTATGAAATGTATGGCAATACCACAGGACCATATTATTCTATTATTTTATCCAATTCATCTAAGTAGGAAAATTGATACTCACTGATACTAAGCCAAAAAATTGGCTTTATATATCTATATCTATATAGTTTTAGGCATGTTTTTGGGTGACTAGGTTTCTGTAAACTTTAATGTCCATCTTCATTTATTCAAGAAACACCTATTATGTGTAACATATTACGGAGGACACTAGTGAAATGAAAAAGATAAATAAGACCATTGAATTGTTACATTTGTTCTAAAGACAAATTGGAATTTTATTTTTAAATTCCCAGCTTGTGTACCCTTAAAACAAAGGGAAAAGTCCTGTATGAACAAAAATATTTATAATGCTTTTTGTCTGTCAAAAACCTTTATATGTACTTACTATGAGTCAGGCACTATGTAAACAGTAGAGATAAAAGAAAAGAAAAAAAACGGACCCACTTCTCAAGGAGCTCATGGTCTATATAAATGCTAAATATATACAACATATGAAGAGAGCAGATAGCAATTTGAGGGGAAGGCATTATCAGGGTAGCGGGAAATGAAAAATAATGCTTTTTGTAGTAGGCAAGATTTGATCTGAGATTTGAAAAAAGTTAGGGAACTAAGAAGTGGGAGGGAGAAGGGAGAGCATACCAGGCATGGGAGACAGCTAGCATAAATGCATCAGTCTCAAGATCTAGTGTCCTGTGTGAGGAGCAGCATGGAGGCTCATGTAGCTGAATGGCAGAGAAAGGAGAAAGAAGTAAAGTCTAAGGCTCCAAAGGTAGGAAGTGGCTTTTAGATGCCAGTCAGAGGATTTTGTATTTTGAAGTAATAGGGAACTGCTTGAGTCTATTAGGTGGTGAGGGGGAGAAATGCATTGTTTGTGATGTGATCAAACCTATGCATTTGACTGTTTAGTGGAGTGGGAAGATACTCAAAGCAAGGAGACCAATTATAAGGCAGCCAAGTCCAAGCAAGGAGGTAATAGGGGTCTCTATTTTGATTGTGGCTATGTGAGTATAAAGAATAAACATATACAAGATATTTTGTAATGGTAGAAACAAGATTTAACAATATATTGGATTAAAGCAAGTGAGGTAGCAAGGAGGACACTGTAATTGTTAGCCTGGTTGAATGGGAGGATGATGGTGTCCCTAGCAGTAATAGGAAACTTGGGAAGAAAGATAACGAGTTGGATGTATTGAGTTAAAGATGTCAAAAAAGCAATTGGTGGTACAAGAAGGAAGCTCAAGGAGAAAACCTAGGGCTGAATATGTAAATAAGAGAATCATCTGGACAGAGATGATGATTGAACTCAAAGAGCTGCTGAGATCACCAAGTGAGTTACTATGGAGAGGTATAGGAAGGAATCCATTGCAGTGTTGAGGGACATTTTTGTGGCAGCAAAAAACTAGATGGAAAATAGGTGCCCATCCATTTGGGAAATGGCTGAACAAATTGTAAAATAAAGT
Organism: Notamacropus eugenii; assembly: GCF_028372415.1. Classification (NCBI taxonomy): domain Eukaryota; kingdom Metazoa; phylum Chordata; class Mammalia; order Diprotodontia; family Macropodidae; genus Notamacropus; species Notamacropus eugenii. The sequence goes on along the minus strand of NC_092872.1, from coordinate 612,132,521 downwards.
TTAATGCAATATTATTGCATCATAAAAGCAGCCAATATAAATAATTCAGAGGAACTTAGGAAAATTTATATGAATTGACTCAGAATGACAAAGGCAAAAGCAGAAGGACAGTTTATACTGTGAGTGCAGTAATGTGAAGGAAAATAACTTTGAAAGATTTTAGATCTCTGGTCAATGCAGTGATTAATCATAATTTCAGAAGACAAATTATGAAGTCTTATGTCCCAGTAAAGATGTGATGGATCAGGGGTGTAGAACAAGGCAAAATTTTTTGCTTCACTACACTTATTTCTTATATGGGAGAGCTTTATTAGGGGTGTGGGGGAGACAGTGAGAAGGAACAATGATTTTTTTTTAAAGGGAGCTTCAACATTAACTTTGTTGAAAAATATTAGGGAACTTTAATTTTCTAAGTAGGAAGCATAGTAATCTACTAAGATAATGTATATGTGTGACAAGTCTTATCATGTCATTCCTCTGTTTAATAAGTTCCAGGGGTTCCGTGTTGCCTCTGGGAGCAAATATAAACTCCTCTGACACTTAAAACTCCTACCAAATCTAGCTTCAATCTACTTTTCAAGATGCGTTATAGCTTACTTCCTTCACACTTTGTATGGTCCATCTAAATCAGTCTTCTTCCTGTTTTTAAGCACATTACTCTATAGCTCTTCCATTGTCCCTTTGCACAGGATGATCCTGATTTCTAGAATTAGCTCTTCTCTCACTTCTGCCCCCTTAGAATTCCTAGCTTTCTTCAAAGCTCAGCTCCAGATAGAATTTAAGTACCTTGTGGGCAAGGACTGTTTTATTTTTGTATCTCTGGGACCTGAGATAGAAAAGTTAATTTCTAAATGCCCATCAGTAAGTTACACAGGGCTTTAAATGCCAAACAGAGCATTTTGTATTTAATCCTGAGGTGATAGGGAGCTACTGGAGTTTCTTGAGAAAGGGGATGATGTGGTCCTACCTGCCCTTTAGGAAAACCACTTTATTGACTGAATGGAGGATCATTTGGAATAGGGAGAAACTAGAGGCAGGCAGACCCACTAGCAGGCTATTGCAGTAATCCAGGTGTGAGCTAGTTAGGACCTGTGCAACAGTGGTAGCAAGTCAGAGGAGAGAAGGGGGAGCATATAAGGAGAGATGTGCAAAGGTGAAATTGGCAGACCTTGGCCTAACTAAACTAGCCCTCACAAAAGGGACAAATGGTTTGAAAAGATTTTGGCAAGGCAACCTGCAGATTGAAGATAATACCATTTCAAGCAGAAATGGACAAACCAATAGCAGAGCTCATATTTCTACTTTATGAGCTCTTTATCAACCATGTTACAAGGTAAGAATGATGACCTAATAAGATCTTACTAGAAATTAGCCAAAAAAAGGTATTTATCTGTCCCTTAAAGGTAAAAAGGTGGCTTTTCAATAATAAATGAGAAAATACCTACTTTTCAAAAAAGAAACTTTTTCTATGGAATGGGCCTTTTGAAAATCAGTGTTTAGATTTGTGATTTTGTTGCTAAAATGATATAACTATGTCATCTATAAAAACTTTCCTATCGGCATTATTTAAACTTAGAGTCAAAATTTTCTAACTTATTTCAGAATCTTCCAAATAAAGACTTAGAGTAGGTTTTTTTTAACTCATTTACTCAGTAAATATTTAGTAAGTATAACATTTTCTGATTAGTTTGTAAGAAGAATGAATGATGTTAGGAAAGAAGGAAATTTACTGGACACATTTCACTGAAAACTTTTGCATAATTGTTAGATGAGATTGAAAAATTAAGATGATGATTTCATTTTTTGAAATTATTTTTAGTTTTCTACATTCAGTTCTACATGCTTTTGAGTTTTAAATTTTCTCCCACCCCCTCTCTACCCCCATCCCCAAGATGGTGTGCAGTCTGATATAAACATATAAAACAATGATTTCTTAACACAGCTAGTGATGCAACACTCCCATTTGGATCTTATCTTTGGGAACTACTCTATGATAGGTATCAAATCCAAATCTTAAAATATACTGAACGTAGAACCAGGCCTTTGAACTGCTTTATCCTAAAATGTTATTCCAAGTTTTCCAGAATAATGAAATAAATTTGATCACATTACCTTCATTAAAAATAGTGTTATCATTTTAGAGTTTCATTGATTTCATCTGTCTCATCCTTAGTTTCTGTTTTTGTGTTCTTTAGATTGTATAGTATATGTATAAATTACAATAGTATGTGTATATCATTTATATGCATACCCCCAAATCTTTTTATTGATGAGTTGTGCAGTCAGAAAATTTGGAGGTCACTGCCCTAGTTGAGGGGGAAAAATGCCTTTTACCTAACCTCTCTAGATTGTTAGGAGGATCAAATGAGGTAATAGGCATAAGAGTAATGTTGATATAGTGCTGTTTTTTTTAAGTGCTTTTTTCTAGAAAAGGAAAAGACTTAATTTTAACTATACTACTTATTGTTAAAAATTGGATTTTTCATATTTTTCTTTAGCAAGACTGGTAAATCTTTGATTAAGTATTAATGCATCCTAGAAGTTTTTAAATAGAAGTTTTAAATTCTTTTCAAGAAAAAAGCAATATGTAAATGTGACAGCTTTCTCTAGAACAGAACGATGGAGTTGTTTTCCTGTTTCTTATTTTATATGGATTTGGTGACTATTCTTGCTTTTTATGGGGTTCCATTGGAATATATTTATATGGCTCACAAACTTGAACTCATTCTTCTATGTGGGACTTAAAGTCAGGAGTTCCTGAGTTCAGATCCAGCCTCCTACATTTAATGACTGTATAAACCTAGCCACGTCACTTGACCTCTATCGGTCTCTGTTTTAGCATCTGTAAAATGGGGATAATAATAGCACCTACCTAATGGGGTTGTGTTTGTGAGTATTGAGTGATATAACTGTGAAGCAGATGATATATGTATCAAGTGATGCAGCTGTGTAAAGTACTTTGTAAACTTTAAAGTGCTGTGTAAATTAGAGCTCTGTTAATCCCCAGTTGTGAAAATCAAACAGTCAGAATTTTATTAAGCAGTTCTAGTGAAAAAAAGCGAAATATGCAACACCCAAGCAGTTTTCTATTTCCCTTGGTGGTGCTGACTCATTTTTTTAGTTTTTTTTTTAGTTGATTTGTTTCTTTATCATCATCCCGATTGCTTATAGTTATCCCTCCTTAGATGTGAACGTAATCCATTTGTTCCTCATTGCTACAAAAAGGCTCTTAATAGCCTCAGTTTCTGTGACATAAAGCTAAGAATGTTTTTTGAAAGTAAAAACCATCACAGACCTTTTGTTATTTATTTTTATAAATGTGTGTTATCTGTGGTGTGACCTTAAAAAAATTAATCCCATTTAAAATGATATGTGCTAGTTTGTAGTCATGAGAAAAAAAACATAATGGTGATTATGGATGATAAAATTTCAACAAGAGTCTTAATATATAAATTCCAAAAGAAACTAACAGCAAAAGTTCTTTTCTTCCTAAAGTTAAGATCCACTTTTTTATTCATCTTCAATATGTATACTTAACATAGAAATCTGAGAGATCTGTAGATAGAATAAATGTGGGTGATAATAAATTTTAGAGGCTTTGGTCATTGATGTGTGAAAAGTTGAATAGTAAAGGTAGCCTGGTATTTGCTGACAGGACATACACCACAGCATTTGAGCTATCCCCATTATTGTAGTAAAACAGGAAACATGTTTGTATTTAACATTAGCTTTGTCTCATACCTGATTAGTAGCTTACACTTTTGAGAATACCAAATAAAACTTTTAGAATCAAAACCTACTATTCCAGTTTTATTTGCTTTCCTCCCTTTAAACTTATGTAAAACTAGGAAGCTGCCTTGAAAATGGATTCTTTTGCTTTTTCTGCTATTGAAGGAGGAAAGATATCTACCATGTGCCATGAAACTAGTTTCAGTTGGAGGTGATAATATCTACCAGTTTTATGAAGTGCCTGCTAAAATATAGATTTTGAAAATGTATTTCTTTTGTTGTTTCAGAGGAATTAGAAAAGCTTGGGTTATGGTGCTATGAATTCTAGAACTGGGAGTTAAAAAATCTAGGGTTTCATTCTAAGTTAGACTCTGAACTTTACTATTAGATTTCGAACTGTTTATCTAGTCTTTAACACTTTAGTTGTCTAGTTTGCAAATTAGACATAGTATTAAATGCCCATTTCCTTAGGATATTGTGAAACATATTAATAGGAATTTTTAGAACTTTCCTCAGCATTTCTAATATATCCTATGGACTTTTCTCCCTTATAAATCATTTATTGAATATCATTCTATCCTTGCATTTGTCTTTATAGTGTGTGCTGTACTTATGGAGTTTAAAGATTCATCATCCCAGAACATTATTTCTGCTTCGAGGCAACCATGAATGCAGGCATCTCACAGAATACTTCACTTTCAGACAGGAATGTAAGTATAATTTATTCTCTTTAGAAAAACCTGGTTGGACCCAAAATTAAAAGTACTTATAAAGATAAAATGGTTATATTGTTACTGGTTTATAAGGAATGTATGTGTGTTTTTAATTTAAGGTTTAAATATGAGAAAGCAGCAAACAGGTCATGAATACAGTATCTCAGAAGGTTTTCTTACATTATATTTACCTCTGATTATGACACCTTAGATTTGCCCTATTCCCTTAAAAGAAAAATTATCTAAGGAACTTTTAAAACTATATTCACATACTGGAATTAGTTGACTTTGACTTTTTTTATTCCTTGTTTGAAAAAAGACTAAAACATGGTCAAAACTCCAAAGAAAGTCATATTAGTCTGAACGTAGGGCCAAGTATTTTCCCCCCTTCAATATAATCTAGTTTACTGTCTCGCACTTTAAAATTTACAAAGCCATTTCCTTTGCAAGTGCCTTGTGAGGTAGAAAATGAAACATTCCTACTCCTATTTGCACATAAGGAAAATTAAGCCCAGAGAGGTTAAAAAACTTGCCCATAGTCACACTCCAGTTTTGTTGCTGCTGGAACCAAGATTCAGACCTAGGATTTCAAGTTTGCTTTCCATCACATTCATTATGAAACACTAGTGTAGCCTTGTAATTTTGCTCTTAATACCATAGATTGCTTAAGCCTGGGCGGTCTCCCTAATAGCAGCAGTATCACTGACATCCTCGCAGGCCGACACAAGTGCCCCCACTGCTAATGTTGCCAGTAGTAAGCCAGTCCCACTTGCAGCCTCTGAGAGATTGCCTGCATCCCTGGCTCTGTCTTCCTTGAAGATGAACATTTCGTTGTAAAATCTGTCCTTACACTCTCCCCTTCCCTTTTTACCCCTGTCAACTCCCCCTTAAAGAGTTGGCAACTTATCTTGTGGCTCTGATGGTATTTCCCACATATAAGTAGGTGGCTGACTGTAAAATAACTTCTGGCAGTAGGCATGGGTCTGTGAAGCTTATATATATATATATATATATATATATATATATATTATAATAATTATATATGTTATGTTATATGTTATATTTTATATATACGTGTGTGTTATATATATAACAGAGCAAAGGAAAAAAATGTCAGGAGTTGTAGATGGATAGATCTCATAGAAATAGTGGAATTTTTAAACTTTGTAGCAGAGTGAAGTTTTAAAAAGAGAGGAGTGCCATGGGGTAAGAGAAGACAAATGAAAGTGTTCCATCTGGTTAGAATTTAAATGACTGAGAAAATGGCTAATGTCTATTTGCCATACTCAACACCTCCATTTCCCTGAGTTCCATTTAACTTGCTGTGAGATGATATTTTGTAATTATTTACCTGTAGGGGTAGAAAAGTTCTGCCATACAGTAATTTTATGTAATTTTTCATTGTATTCCATTTTTTGCATTCAGAGAGATCTTATGATGGGAGAAAGGGGTTCCCGGCCACATCCGTTTGTATCAGTTTGATAATCTGTTTGGAAAATGTGATCATGTTATTTAAAGTCTTGATGACTTCTAATTAAAATCATTATAGCAATAGCTATTCCTACCTTCACCTCTTTTTGTTGGTGGTAATGGTGGTGTCATTCAGTTTACCTTTAGCCATGGGAGAAGGTGAAGATGGACCTGAAAAAATTTCAGGAACTCCTTCCCCTGCCCCCATGAAGGTGTTTGCTGGTATAAGGTGGTAAATTCTTTTTCTTGAAACTATAAGATCAAATTTAACAATCATCTTGAACAATCTACTTAATTTGAAACATTCAGTATCTTGTTGCTAGTACTTAATTTCTAGTTTTGAGCATTATTGGAAGATTAGTAGTGAAGAAAGCTAGGTGTATTAATCAGAATTAGAGTGCATTTTGCTATTTTCAGTGAAAATTTATCCCAGTTCTCCCTGTTATTACTAAGTTCTTGCTGATCCTTAAAATGAACCTTTTTGGGGAAGATACATAGGTCAGAAACCTATGGCCTCAAGGCCACATGTGTGGCCCTTTGACTGAATCCAAACTTCACAGAACAAGTGCATTTGAGTAGTTTTGAATTTGGTTGGGTAGTAAAGATGGTTACTCAAGGGCTTTTTAACCAAGATTTTATTGCAAAATTAAAGATATGGCATTTTTTCAATATCCAAAAAATATTTGAGCTAGTTAAATCAGCAGAATGTAAAATTTGTAAGGGAGATAAGTGCCTCAAAGTGACTTTAGAGGGCCAGAAATCCATTTGTTCTGTGAAGTTTGAATTTAGTCAGAGGGCCGTACTTGAAGACCTAGAGAACCATATGTGGCCTTGAGGCTGCAGGTTCCCCCCCCCCCCCCCCGGTATAGAGAGACATGTTAAGTGTCTTCTCTGTGGAATTTTCCATCTCTGAAGTTTTATTTGCTTTTTACATGATTTTGCCATAATAATAAGTAGTCTGTATAAAGCAAAATGATTTTAGAAGAAAATTCCATACTAGTTTGCTTCCCTTTTTAAATGTCTGTTGTTTTCCTTTAGTTTCTGTGTAGCATTGAGTCTGAACTGTGACAAAAATTCACCTCTATGCAATTATAGGGTGGTTGTTGTTTTTTTAATTTGTTTGTTTTTGCTTTATTCCTGCATAAGGGATATCTATATATTCTTCTGCACTCTCAGGCTGATCTCTCTTAAAGGGCCACCCTGAATTTTAGAATCAGCAGCCTGTAATTACTACCGAGTGATATTTAGTTTCCAGTTGTGCAGCTGGATCTTTTTACAGTTTGAAGAAAATAATTGACTTTATTCCCCTGTTAAAGTACATAAACCGGGGAGAAGCTTTACATTTTATTAGTTAAAAACAATTTTGTTTCTCTTTTTTTTTTTGTCTTCCCTTTGTCTTTTCAAATACCAGATTTGAGTTTTTAGTTTTGTTTTAGAGAAAAACAGAAGGTAAAATTTCACTTTGTTTACTCAGTCTCCTCAGACTAAAATTATCTTTTTGCCATTATGTAATTGAAAACCTAGTGCTTTTACAGTGATATCTTATCATATATAAAAGTCAGAGATCATAGAATTTAGAACAACTAATGCAAACTGGTTCTTTATTTCTAAATTTGATCATTTTTGGATACACAGGTAAACAACAACTTAATAGATAAGAGAAAGCCAATTTCCGGATTTTGGTAACAAAAGCAACATTGTTACTAGAATAAATTGGAAAAAGTGATGATTTGGACAAGACAGTGACTTTTTTCTTTGGTGTCTTGTCCCTATCCCTAACATTTTCAAAGAATACCATAGCTTTGGAATTGAAAATGTGAGTTGCTAGAGAGGATTCTGAGATGATGGTGGAATAAGGCAGGAAATTACATGGTTCTTCCAGATTCTCCCACAGATAATTTAAAATAGTGCCTCAGAGTGACTTCAGAGAGCCAGAAATAATTAGAAGTTGGGCTGAAGCAGTTGTCCAGCCTAAGACAACTTGGGAGGACTCTAGGAAAAACCTGCCCTCTCAGGATGGTGGTATGGCCTGATTGAGGTGCAGATACTTGGGGCAGATATCAACGTATCAACAGACAACAAGCCCTGGGGGCAGCTGTGTTATCAGCAGCCTCACCTTCAGGAACTTTTGCCCCATGGACAGTGTAGAGGTCAGGTAGCTGATCAGGGGAAGGTTGCAGGGCCCTCTGCTGGTGCTAGACTTAGGTGCCAGGTACACTGACCAGATGAAGTCCCAAGCAGTAGCTGTGGACAAGGAGGAGTGAGCACACCTTGGTGAGTGTGGTCGAAGAGGAGTAGAGAGATCCCTGCTAGCTATAGTCACAAGAGAGTAGAATCCCTGGTTTTGGTTCCAGGACAGAGGGGTGAGCTGAAGCTTGCAGCTGCAGGAGGAACTGCAGGGAATAAGAGCATTTGAGATGACAGCATTGTTGAAGAAGAGAGGGATAAGGTAAAAAGAGAGGGAGAGAAGAACAAACAGTGAGGAAAAATAGGATGGGGGGAACATATCATTAATAATTATAACTTTGAATGTAAATGGGATGAACTTGGCCATAAAATGGAAACAGAACACTGGGTTAAAAGCCAAACTCTGACCATGTTGTTTACAGGAAACACATTTAAAATTGAGAGAGACACATAGAGTAAAAATAAAAGGTTGGAGTAAAATTTATTATACTTCCACTGATAAAAAAAAAAAGTATGGGTAACAATCCTGATCTCAGACAAAATTAAAGCTAAAATAGATTTAATTTAAAGAGATAAATAAGGAAACTACATTATGATAAAAGATACCATAGCTAGTGAAGTAATACCAGTACTGTACCTATATGCACCAAATGCTATGACATCCAGATTTTTAAAGGAAAAGCTAAATGAATTACAGGTGGAAATAATAGATAGCAAAACTTTAATAGTGAGGGACTTCAACCTTCCCCTCTGAGAACTAGATAAATCTAACAGAAAAATAAGAAAGAAGTCAAGGAGTTCAATAGAATCTTAGATAAGCTAGATATGATAGGTACCTGGAGAAAATTGAATGGGAATAGAAAGTAATATACCTTTTTCTCGTATTTCTGGTATCTTTACAAAAATTGACCATATATTAGAGCATAAAAACCTTATAGTTAAATGCGGAAAAGCAGAAATATTAAATGCATCCTTTCCTGCTCATAATGCAATTAAAAATATATTCATTAGAGACCATGGAAACAGATTAAAAATTAATTGAAGCCTGAAGAATCTAATCTTAAAGAATGAGAGTTAAAGAACAAGTCATACAAACAATTTTATTAAAGAGAATTATAATAATGAGGGTGCAGCAAAAGGAGTAATCAGAAAAAAATTTATATTTTTAAATGCTTAAATCAATAAAGAAGGAGCAGATCTGTGAATTGGTTATGCAGTTAAAAAAACTAGAAAAAGAAGAAATTAAAAACCCCCAATTAAACACCAAATGGGAAATCCTAAAAATTAAAAGTGAGATTAATAAAATTGGATGTAAGAAAACCATTGAATTAATAAACCTAGGAGTTGGTTTTATAATTAAAAAAACAAAATAGATAAACCATTGGTTAATATGATTAAAAAGAGAGAAAAAAGTAAAATCACTAGTGTAAAAAATGAAAAATTGTATATGCCACCAATAAAGATAAAATCAAATCAATTATTAGGAGCTGTTTTGCCCGCCTATATGCCAATAAATTGAACACTAAGTGAAATGGAAGAATAACACAAAATATGAACTGCTAGATTAACAGACAAGGAAATAAAGCATCTAAATAAATTTATAGAAAAAGAAATTAAACAGGCCATAAATGAGCTTCCTAATAAAAAAATGTCAGGACCAGATGAATTTACAATTGAATTCTACCCAACATTTAAAGATCAGCTAATTCCAGTATTAAAAAATTATTTGGAATAATAGACAAAGAAGTCCTATCAAACTCCTTTTATGAAACAAATATGATGTTGATACCTAAACCAGGAAGAACAAAAAAAAAATTGTAGACCAATTTCACATGAATATTGATGTAAAAATCCTAAATAAAATACTAGTTAGGAGACTACAAAAGTATATCACAATGCTTATACATTGTGACCAAATAGGATTTATACCAGGAATGCAAGGGTAGTTTAACATAAGGGAAGCGATGAACATAACTGATTATATTAATAACAAAAGTAACAGAAATCATATGATTATATCAATAGATGCCGAAAAAACTTTTGACTATAATTTAACTAATTTTGACTATAATTTTAATTGCTATTAAAAAACACTTGTGAATGCATGGTTATAATGAATTTTTACTTATACCATCAACAATCATTATCTGAGGTGGGGATAAGCTAGAAGCCTTCCTACTGAGATCAGGAGTGAAAGTGTCCATTATTACCAGTTTTATTCAGTATTGTGTGTGTGTGTTCATCCTTCGTTGCCAAAGAAGATCATGCCATCAGAGAAATAATGACATGACTTGCACTTGACTTTGTTTTGAGTGAGGGAGGGCTGTGTAGGTCACCAGCCTCACTTCTCCTCCAGAGCCATCTGAATCCAGTAACCAGATATTCATCAAGATGACTGGAGATGACCCAGGATGAGGCAATTGGGGTTAAGTGACTTGCCCAAGGTTACATAGCTAGTGAGTGTCAGGTGTCTGAGATGAGATTTGAACTCAGGTCCTCCTGACTCCTGCACTGGTGCTCTATCCACTGCATCACCTAGCTGCCCCCATTCAGTATTGTACTGGAAACACTAGCAATAGCAGTAAGAGAAGAAAAAGAAATTGAAGGAATCAGAATGAGCAATAAGGTAGTAAAACTATCTCTTATTGCAGACAATATGGCATGCTTGGAAAATCCTAGAGATCTGACTAAAAAACTAATTGAAACAATAATAGCAGTATGAAAAATAAACCCATATAAATCATCAGCATTTTTATATATCATCAACAAAACCCTGTAAGAAGAAATAGTAAGAGATACCCCATTTAAAATAGCTGTGATCAGCATAAAATACGTGGGAGTATACCTGCCAAGACAAACCTGGGAACTACATGAACATAATTATAAAACACTTTTTATACAAATAAAGTCAGATTTAAATAATTGGAGGATATTGATTGTTCATAAGTGTGCTGAGCCAATATAATTAAAATGACAATTCTAACTAATCAATTTATCCAATGCCATCCCAATTAGATTTCCAAAAAATTATTTTATTGAGCTAGGAAAAAATATTAACATTCATTTGGAAGAATAAAAGGTCAAGATTATCAAAGGATTTGATGAAAAATATATATAAAGGAAGAAAGTTTAGCAGTACTAGATCTTAAACTGTGTTATAAGGCTGTAATTATCAAAACTATCTAATACTGGCTAAGAAATAGAAAGGTGTATCATTGGAACAGAGTAGATATATAATACAGAGTAAATATTTATAGTAACCTTGTGTGAACAAATGTGAAGATTTAAGCTTTGGGAACAAGAATTCACTATTTGGTAAAAATTGTTAGGAAAACTGGAAAGCAGTCTGGCAGAAATTGGGTAGAGATCAGTATCTTACACTATTTACCAAGATAAGGTCAAGGTGGATACATGACCTAGAAAGACGTGAAGAAGAGCATGAAATATATTACCTATCAGAGACATATGGATAGAAGAAGAATTTATGAATAAACAACATAAAGAGCACAGTGAGATGTAAAATGGATAATTTTGATTATAGTAAATTAAAAAATTTTGTAGTCAATGTAGCCAAAATTAGAAGGAAAACAAAACTGGGAGAAAATATGTAGAGACAGTTTCTCAGATAAAGGTCTCATATCTCAAAACTTTGTTAAATTTATAAGAATACTAGTTGTTCCCCAATTGATAAATGGTCAAAAGATATGAGCAGGCAGTTTTTTTGACGAAGAAATCAAAACTAGTCATGTGAAAAATGCTCAATCACTCTTAAGAAATGCAAATGTAAACCACCTTGAGATAATTATCTCATGCCTATCAAATTGGCTAAAACAGTGCAAGGGGGAAATGACTAATGTTGGAGGGGATATGAAAAATTGGGACACTAATAATACACTATTGGTGGAACTATGTGCTGATCCAGCCATTTTGAAGAACAACATGGATTTAGACCCCAAAAATTATAAAACTGTATATACCCTTTGGCACAGCAATACTGTGATTAGGTCTGTTTCCCAAAGTGATCAGAAAGGAAAAGAACCTATATGTTTTAAAATATTTATAGCAGCTCTCTTTTGTGGAGGCAAAGAATTGAAAATTAAAGAGATGCCCATTATTTGGGGAGTGGCAAAACAAGGTGTTTTACATGACTGTGATGGAATATTACTGATTGTCTGTACTAGATGAGTACGAGTACTAAGTAGTACTAGGTGAACAGATGGAGTTAGGAAAACATGGAAAGATTTGCATGCAATAATGAAGAGTGAAATGAGCAGAACCAAGAGAATATTATATACAATAATAGCAACACTGTTCAAAGAATAACTGTGAATGGCTGTTATTCTAAGTATTATAAGTACTCAAATCAGTTACAAAAAACCTATGAAGAAAGATGCTGTCCAACTCCAGAGAGAGAACTGATAAATAGAAGTATGCATAATATAGTTTTATACACACACACACATCTGTGTCAGATGGTGGCCTTCTCTAGTGCAGGGTGTGGAGGGAGGGAGACAGTTCACAACTTAAAATGCAGCAAAAAGAAATAAACTAAAAAGAAAGAAAGAAAGAAAATGTGAGTTGCTGAATATCACTTTGTTAGCCATTCTGATCAGGCCTGTTTTGGCACTATTTTCAGAGGCTGCCTGAGGAAACTGAATTAAGCTTTATCCTTTCAAGAAAATGAAAGATGACCTTCAGCAAAAATCTATCCTCAAACCATCACTGGAGTGGAGTTGGGTTTTTTGTTGTTTTTGTTTTTAGTAATACTGGATTAACCAAGAATAGTAATCTTTTGTCTTCCTTTGGATCTAATTCTAGTTTGTCTATTCAAACAACTTTGCCAAAATCCTGGCATATTTTCTTTTAACAAACCTAAAATAAGCACGTTTGAGACTGTATTACATACTTCTGATTAGCCTATTTAGCCTTATGGTAAAATTTTCTACTTTTTTTCTCTTTTCCTTTTCTTCTAACACTATATTCCTTTTCTCTTAGGTCGAATCAAATATTCAGAGCAGATATATGATGCATGCATGGATACATTCGATTGTCTTCCTCTTGCTGCCCTCTTAAACCAGCAGTTTCTGTGTGTACATGGAGGACTGTCTCCAGAAATCAGTTCTCTAGATGATATTAGGAGAGTAAGTAGCCATTCCTCTGTATTATCGACTAGTCTTATCTATTAAATCATGGATGAGTGGCCATCATTTCATTTTGTGCTGATGGAGGGAGTATCCATACTCATTGTACCAGACAATGAAAACATCACAGATCATTTGCATATTAATATAAGTAAGATTATTGTCATTATGTTGCTACTATTTTACTATTGTTATTATATCACTTACGTTGTGGATAGCCCAGGATACAGGATGTTCAGGGAAGACTAGTACCTGTGGTATGAGGGCTGCCAAGCCCTTTTTCAAGGCTACTTTCCACCTTTGGTATCCACCTGCCACCCATCTTTCTCCTGTGGATCTAAGAAGTTGTAGTATTCCTTTATGGCCGTTGGAGCCACTAGTGATAGTTGGGTGACAGATGGCTAGTGTCCTTAATACTCTCTTCTCTCTAAGTTTTTGTAACTCTGCTTTCTCTGGGTTTCCTACCTATCTCTCTGACTACTCTTTAATCTTCTTTGCTGTATCTTCATCTAAGGTAGCCATGGATATCCCATAGAATTCTGCCTTAGTCTTTCTTCTGTTCTTCCTCTTTGCTATTTTTCGTGGTGATCTAATTATGGATTTAATTATCATCTTCTGTGCTGATGCTTCTCAAATCTATTTATCTAGCCTTCACTTCTCTGTTGATCTCCTCGATTAACTTCTTCTGTTGACTTTTCTATTGATCTCCTCTAATAAGAGATCTCTATTAGGCATCTTGAACTGGATGTACAGTAGACATCTTAAAAAACTCAGCCTGTCCAAAACTGAACTCATTATCTTTCTCCTAAACCCTCCTGTTTTTCAAATTTCCCTAATACTTTTAGGACATTACCATTCTCCCAGTCATACAGGCTCAAAACCTAGGTGTCATCCTTGACTCGGTCTCTTATCTACCCATTTCCATATCCAGTCTGTTGCTAAGGCCTATCAGTTTTACCTTTTTAATGTATCTCATAACATGCCTCCTCTTCTCTGACACTGCCCCTGCCCTGGTGAAGGCCCTCATCACCTCATGCTAGAACTATTGCAATAGTCTGCTGGTTAATCTCCCTGGTACTCCCTCTCTCCCTACACCACTTCAACCTTCACTCACTTGCCAAAGGGGTTTTTCTAAAGCACAGATCTAACCATGTTGCCAACTCAGTAAACTCAGTGGCTCCCTATCAAATATAAAATCCTCTGCTTGGTATTGAAAGCCTTTCATAACTTGTGTCACACACCCGTCTTTCCAGTCTTTTTATACCTTGTACTCTTCCCCCCATATATTCTCTGATTCCATCACTGTCACTTCTTTCCTCTAAAAAAACACTCCATCTCTAGACTCTGGGTATTTTTATTATCAGTCCTTCGTGCCTAGAATTCTCTCCTTCATTTCCTCCTTTTAGCTTCCCTGGCTTTCTTTAAGTCCTAGCTAAAATCTCACTTTCCACAGAAAGTCTGTGCCATCCCCCTTAATTCTAGGGCCTTTCTTCCATTGATTATTTCCATCTTATCTGACATATAGTTTGTTTGTACATAGCTGTCTGTGTGTTGTCTCCCCCATTAGAATGTGAGTATCCCCAGCACTTAGCACATAGTCGGGGTTTAAATATTTATTGAGTGATTGACTAATGAGACCCTATAGTGCTTAGGGCCCCATGAACGGGGAGGGACTGGAATGTTAGAGGGAATTAATATAAGGCCTCTTATGCTTCAGTTTTCTCACCTGTAAAATGATGGGATTGCTGCAACTTGTATATCTCATCTAAGTAAAGAGAAAACTCCATGCACCCAGCATTTATCAAGTGGAATAAAAAGAAGGATCAGGAGGAAGTAAGCATGAAAGATAATAGGTGTGGATTACTATGTGTCCCAAGAAAATGGAGCTAGCTTTCTTTTTTTGTGCTCTTTTTACATGTGAACCTTGTTGGAAGTTGCTATTTACTTTTCTTATACTAAATAAGGGGAGGTAGAGTAATTGCTTGACCTACAAAATACCAAAAATCATTTTGTTTTCATGGTTTTCTTTGCCTTTTATGTGCCTTTTAGTTAGACAGGTTTAGGGAACCTCCAGCTTTTGGACCAATGTGTGACCTGCTTTGGTCTGATCCCTTGGAGGAGTATGGCAGTGAGAAGACCATGGAGCACTTTAGCCACAACACTGTCCGAGGGTGCTCCTTCTTTTACAGGTAAACATTTTTTAAAGTTACAAAGTAAGGTTGATAAACCAGAATGATTTTTATATTCAGATTTTGCAAAAAGTAAATTAAGTTCAGTAAAATAGACTAATTTTCATATTAATGTGCTGTTATTTAGAATTTAAGTTGTCAACTATAAATCAACTTCTCTTTTTCCTTTTCTCTATACTTCTCTATTGTAGTTTTCTGGTTAATTGAGCGTTATCTAGATAACTCTTATTTCAGCTTCTTGTCTGAATATGGTAGGTTGAATCTAATTGAGGATCCTTCAGTGTCTTATGACAATTCAAATCTATAATCATTTTCTGGAGATGAAGATATGAGGGGTTAGTTGGATATTTATTAAACCCAGAACATCTGGGTTTAGTTTATTATTATTGATTTTTACTAAGTTTTTACTAAATCTATGTTTTAATCATAGTTGTTTGATATTATTATCTTAGAAAAAGATAGTGGGAAAGGTAGCATGAAATTTAAAAAACAAAAATAATCCTAGAATTACATTCAATTCAGTAATGTGCATCCTAATCAATATTCTTTATTCTTTATGTAATTAGGCTCAAATGAAACATTGATAAATTATAATGTTCAGATAAGCCAGAAGCTTAATTTTAAACAAGACTTTGAACATTATTCTCCCAACAGCTCTTTTTTTAAACTGGTTGTTTATAAGTGACAAAATGAAATTATTTCCATTTTCTTTGGATGATTTCCACTTTCCTTCTCCACCCCATGCTCTTATCTAGTGAAAATGCCAACATTGTCCAGAGGCTAAGCAACATGAAGACAAATTTTAAAAATTTTACCCACTAAATAATTAGACCCCAGGTAATCTCAGATTAGTTGTATTTCTGCTTTGCTTCTCAAGCCCCAACTATTTCTCCTAGAAAAATTTGACACCTAAAGATACCCATTTTAAAGTTATTGCCCTTCACTAGGATCATATCAGATTTTTATGTTTGTTCCTAGAGCACACAGCTTTAAAGGCCCTATTCTGATGCTGGTACTTGCCACATGGTTTTAAAGTGGTTCTTTTATTTTTTTTAGTCCTTTGATCTTTACTCTTTTAACAGAATGGAAGTGAACTTCACAAGGTTATTGTGAGAAAAATGATCTGTAAACTTTAGGATGTTAAATAAATATGAAGACTTGTTATTCAGTTTAGTTTAAGTATTTATCTATTGACATTCAAGCATTGTGCTTTCTGTGCTGTATTGCTTTTCCATCCATCGTGCCTGTTATATACAAGCATTGGAAATAGAAAAATAAAATGGCACACACACTCTTTGCCCCTAAAGTGTTTACAGTCTAATAGAGGAGAGGACATAAATAACTGTAAGGCAGAATCTTTTTTTGTAAGGCAGAAAGTGCAGAGGAAAGGTCAGTTAGATATAATTTAGGGTAAGAGAAAGGTAACTTCTTGTGGTGGAGGAGGGGGTGTGAAAAAAAAGTAAGGAGAAAGTGGCATGAAAGTCAGGTTTCAGACATTTGTGTGCCCTAGACAAGGCTTGAAAACCATGCCTCTAGGGGTTTTGAAAATTAATTTATCATTTTATTTATACACACACACACACACGCACACACACACACACACACACACAAGTGAAGTCTTCTGGTACCAAATGTTTGTACATTTGTAAAAAGTCATATTAAGAATTGTCTTATATCATGTGTCCCCAAGTAGCCTAATTGATTTGTCTCTGGGTGGCACCTGAGCTGGACTTAGGAGGAAAGGAAGAACTTCAACCCATACCCATGGGAGGGAGCCTTTTCATAAATGCAAATTGCTGAGAGAAGACTAAACAAGCAATTAACAAGCATTAGTGCCTGTGATATAGCAGGCACTGTTTTAGACAACAGAGATAGAGAAGAAAATAAGAAATAATATCTGCTTTCAAGGAGATTACATTTAACAAAACACAACTTCAATAAATAGAAGCGAAATACTGATAATGAAATAAATACAGTCGTCTTATACCTTATTCCCCTCCACATACTCTACCATCCACTGACACTGGCTTCCTTACTGTTCCTCGCACAAGACACTGCTTCTCTCAACTCCAGGCATTTTGACATTCTTTCCCTCTTCATCTCTGTTTCCTTACTTCCCTGCCTTTCTTCAAGTCCCAGATAAAATCCCATCTTCTGCACCATCCTTCTGAATCCCCCTTAATGCTAGTACCTTCCCTCTGTTGATTATCTCCAGTTTGCCCTTTATGAATCTTGTTTGCCTGCTCTCTCCAGTGAACTTTTAGAGAACAGGGACTGTTTGGAGGTAAAGTTTTTCGTTTGTTTGTTTTTTCCCTTCATTTGTATCCTCAGCACTGAGTAAGGTGCCTAGTACATATTAGGCTTATTGAATGACGACAAATTTCTGGTGCATGTAGATACTTGAAATGTCCTACAAATCTCCCACTTTTACTTCAGCAGTGATCTTAAAAAAGAATATAAAACTGAACCATGACCAAGAATCTCTAAGCTCCTTCATCCAGTTCAAGTTTAAAGAGAAAAGACACCCAGAAGCTATGAGTACTAGATGAAAGATCCTGCCAGAGAAACTAGCCTGAGTACAGGTAAACAGGGGACTTCCCAGGAGGGACTGAAGAAAATTGCAACATCCTGAGTAGGGAAACCCCAGCAGGGACAGAAAACTGAAGAAGCATCCTGACTGGAAACAACCAAACAGAGTTCTGAGCACATCACCTGGGGAAATGGAAGCTGGTGGCAGAAATCCAAGAAAACAAGGCCATGATCACAAAGGGCCTGGCCACCCTATTCAATAATATGTGAATGAGTGGAGCTCAATCTTGACACAAAGTCCCAAATCAGGAACTGAATTTGAAACATGAATAAACAAAAGATGACACAGAATGCTGTCAAATACTATGAGTCAAACAGTGACCCAGAGATAAACCTACAAGAAGGAGATAATTCCATAACAACTACAAGTGGAACCTCAGGGGAAACAATGGCTTTAACAAAAGAACTATGGAAGTACCTGGAAGAAATGAATCAAGAGATTTTTTTTTTAATGGAATTATAAGTGAAATAAGAATTTTGAACACAAATATTAAAAGAAGAATAAATAGTTTAGAACAGAAAGTAGAAAAACCTTACCTAAGTATCAGAGACTCCCTGAAATTTTGAATGGATCAAACAGAACTGAATGACTTCAGGAAAAAAGAGATATTGAAACAAAATCAAAATATTGAAAAAAACAAGAAAATATAATGTATCTACTATCAAAAAGTATTATTAACCTGTAAAACGGTTCAAGGAAAGACAATTTAAGAATCATCAGACTCTATGCAAACCACAACTTAACCATCCTCTTTCCCACCCTGAGCTCCAATGTCCCTACCCCACAAAAATAGGTCTGCATCTCACATTTTCAGAAATTGTAAATAATTACTGCACAGATTCTATTAAAATAGAGGACAAAATGAAAACAGAAAGAATCTACTGTTCACCTCCTGAAGAAATTTCCAAAATGAAAACACCCAAAATGTCCTAACAAAAATCCAGAGCTTATAGGTCAAAGAAAAAGTACTCTAAGTAGCTAGGAAGAAAGCTTAAGTACTAAGGAATTATAGTCAAGATCACATAAAACCTAGAAAATTGCTAAATGAGTGAAAATCTCAGAATGTGATAATTGAAAAGGCAAAAAGTAAAAACTAACAGCCAAAAACAATTTATCCTGCAAGACTGAGTACAGTCCTGAAGGGAGGAAAAAAATCATTAATGAAGTAGATGACATTTAAGCATACCTGATGAAAAGAACAGAGCTGAATAGAAGTTTCAGGTGCAAATATAAAAGTCAAGAAAAACAGTAAAATGAAGACATTTGAGCAATTTGGAGGGTCTAAATGATGAAGTCCTCCTAATAGTGGAAGAAAGATATGTGTCCCTTAAGCATCCTAATGACTTCCAGGGTCATAAAGGGAATTGAAGGAGGACTACAGGTAGTTTGGTTCTGTTTTCTTGGTTTTAAGACGGGAAAGACAAGATAGTATGCTAAAAAAGAAATAAAGGAGAAATGGGCAGAACTTATTTATCATAATTGGAACATGAGACGAAAAGTGTACAAAAATGAGGAAAGATGGAGGATTGGGTGTCATATGAACTTAACTCATCTTAACCAAAGAACAGTTGAATAATCAATAAAGAACCTTTGAGGAAAGGATTCAAACTTGAATGGTGATCGAATAACAATTTTAAAGAGTTGATGAGTAAAGAACAAATCCTAAAAAAAATAGATCACTTCTTCAAAGAAAATGAACAAAAAGGAAACAGTATACCAGAACTTTTAGGATGTTGCCAAAGCATTTCTTAGGGGGAATTTTATATATTTAAATATTGCTTTCATTAACAAAAAAATAGTTCAATAAATTAAAAAACAGATTATCCAAAATGAAGGCAAAAGTCATTTGATTTGATAAATACAACAAGGAGCTGGATTTTTTTTTTTGAGGAACTAATGAAATAGATCAGTCAATCAATAAACATTTATTAAATGCTTTCTTTGTGGCAGGCAGTGTGCTAAGTGCTAAAAGAATTTGATTGGGGAAAAAGAAAAAGGAAAACTAAATTGCCAGTGTCAAAAATGAAAAAGGAAAATTCACAACAAATGAAATAAAGAGAATTATTAGAAACAATTTGGCTAATTTTAACCAACAAATTTGATAAATTCAGTGAAGTAGATATTTACAAACATAAAATACTCAGATTGAGAGAATGAGAAATAGATTATTTTAGATATCCAGTCTCATGAAAAGAAATTGAGCCATAAATGAATTCCAAGGGAAGAAAGTCCAGGTCTAGATGGATTTATAAGTGAATTACATTAAAAAAATTCTATCATAGCAAACATTCAAATGACAAAATAATTCCAGTACTGTGTAATCTGTTTTCAACAATAGAAAAAGAAGAAATATTATCAAACTCCTTTTATGTTGCAGATATATAATTTTGATAGCCAAACTAGGGGAAAACAAATTAGAAATAGAAAATTATAGATTGTTACCCCTAATCAATATTGATACAAAAATAATGATTAACCTGTTAACAAAGAAACCACAATAAAATACTAAAAACAATTTTATCCAGTGTCCAGGTTTTTACAGGAATGTATGGTTCACTATTAAGAAAGGATAAATATAATACACCATATGAATAGTGAAAACAATATGAATCATGATTATATCAGTAGATAGGATTTTCACAAAATACAATACCCCTTTCCATTAAAAATCATAGGAATGAATGGACCTTTCCTTGATATGATAACTTATTGTTGAGTTGTTTCAGTCATTTCCAGCTCTTCATGACCCCATTTGGGGTTTTCTTGGCAAAGATACTGGAATGATTTGCCATTTCCTTCTCCAGTTTATTTTACAGATGAAGAAACTGAGGCAGACAGAGGTTAACTGATTTGCCCAGGGCCACATAGCTAGTAAGTATCTGAGGCTAGATTTGAACTCAGCTTTCCAAGCCTGTTGCTCTATGTGCTATGTGACCTAGCTGCCCATGATACTATAGGAAGCATCTATCGAAATAAAACCTTGAGTCAGCATTATGTATAATTTTGAAATGTTAGTGACCTTTCCAGTGAATATGAGGGTAAAGCAAGAGCGCCCATTTTCATGACTATTATTTGATATGTGCTAGAAATGCTAGCTAAAGAAATAAGACAAAAAGAAATCAAGGGAATAAGCAAAGAACAAACAAAATTAACACTTTTCACAGGTAACGAAGTGACCTAACTTAGTTAGAGAACTCTAGAAATTCAATTTAAAAATTAACAAAAGAGCAAGATTTAAATAAACTTACATATACTGTTAAAAAAAATTAGAAGTAACAGATCATATACCTCTCACAACTACGTGTAGATGTATTCTTAACCAAACAAGAGGGAAGCAATTATAAAAGATAAAATAGGTCATTTTGATTACATGAAACTGAAAAGCTTCTGCTCAGAAAAAAACTAATACACTTAGGATAAGAATGGAGGCTGCCAAATAAGGGGGAAAAATCTTCATCATATTTTTCTGATAAGAGTTTGGAATCTAAGATACATAAAAAATAAATATGTATGACTAACAGCCATTCCCCAGTAGATATGTGGTCAAAGTATATGACCAAATAGTTCTCAAAAGAACTACAAAGCATTCAGACCACATGAAAGAATCCTCCAAAACACTAATAATAAGGAAAATATAAATCAAAACAACCTTGAACCTTTAGCTCACAACTCTGCAAATTGGAGAAGATAACCAAAAAATGGCAATACCCACTGTTGGGAGGGTTGTAAAATGATAGGCACATTAATAATACATTGTTGATAGAGGTGTGAAATGGTATTGCTATTTTGGAAAGCAACTTGGAATTATGCAAATAAAATGACTAAAAAAGTTAACAAGCCTTGAATCAGAGACTTCCATTATTGGACTTCTATGCCCCTAAGAATATCCCCATATATTTCAAAATATATCCACACTTTTTATGATAGCAAAAAGTTGGGAACAAAGTTCCCTATCAGTTGTGGAATGATTAAACAAATTGTGATACATTGATGTAATGGAGTGTCAGAAATGTGTGATAAATATAGAAAAACATGGAAAGATCTACATGCGCTCAGAGTGAAGTAAACAGAGCCAAGAAAAGAATGCATGCAATAACTAAAACAATGTAAATGAAGAACAGCGACACAAGAAGGGATTATTAACAAAATTATGAAGATGAAGCAGTACACCAAAGCAGAGATTTGAGAAGATGCCTCCAATTTACCTCTTCATGGAGGTGGTTGGGTTCACAGGTGTTGCATTGGACATATTTTTGGATTTTTTCAATGTATTGCTCAGTTCTGTTTTTTTTTGTTGTTTTTTTAAATAAAATGAACCCACAGAAATCTACAGCCTATATAATACCAGCAAAACTCAACAGAAAGAAATATGAATGGAAATTGTATTTTAAAATTCTGTAAAATGCATTATAAAGAAAAATCATTAAATTTGTCATTTAAGAGATCATTAGTAAGTTTTGAAAGGTCAGTTTGAGTTGACTGATGTGGTCTGAAGTCATATTGCAAAGGGTAAAGGAATTAGTAAGAGAAGAGAAAAGGGAACTGAAGATAGATATTATAAAGTTTTTTTCTTTTTAAAAAAATAGAAGAACATAAGGAACCTTCCTAATTTATATGTTTTATTTGGAATGATCATATCAAGTGACCTAAATTGATCACATACGAAGATCTTTTGGGAGTTCTACAACTCTTAATTCGTTAGATGTTTAAAATCAAAGTTTGTAAAATGAAGGGGTGGTACCTCCTGACAAAGATGATGGATTCAGTATAGAATGATACAGTTGGTTTTTTTTAAGTGTGGCAGATGGTGAGATTTTTCTTGCTCGACTATGTTATAAAGGCTTTTACCCTGGGAGGAAGGAAGGGGGAGAAAATTGATTTTTGTTCATTGAAAAAAAAATTTTTTTAAAGTGAAGAGGCTGACTTAGCCTTTAAGATCCCTTCTGCTTCTAAATCTATACTGTGATTTTTATCCCATCCCACCTTACCCTGAATAGAATTGTTTCAGCTCAGAAATAACATATTTTCTAAAAAATTTTTTTCAGCTATCCTGCAGTTTGTGAATTTTTGCAAAGCAATAGTTTGTTATCAATAATCAGAGCCCATGAAGCTCAGGATTCTGGGTAAGTAATACTAGAACTGCATCAAGTATCACTGGAGAGTTTTTCCTATTCACAACAGGACAGACAAGCTGTCATTTCTTTTCCAGGTATCGAATGTATAGGAAGAGCCAGACAACAGGCTTTCCATCACTCATTACAATTTTCTCTGCCCCAAATTACCTAGATGTCTATAACAACAAAGGTAAAGGAATATGACAGGGTTTGGATTTGAGTTTGATGGGTAAATATGAATACTAACTTAATGTTGTATGGGAATAACCTATTCTAGGGACCTAAGGTGATATTAATTACTTTGCTGTCTCTCAGTAACCTCAAAATTGCTGGACTAGAACCTTAGGAGAGGACATGAGTAATGAAGGGAGATCTTATTTGGGTTCCAGAGGCAAAATGCAAGAAGAGTGTATGACTTGGATTTAGAAAGCTTAGTGTTGCTTGTCTTTACACTTGTTGGCTCTCTCAGATTGCTCAGCACCATTTATTATTTTCTGTCTAATATCATCTATTTTTAAAGCATTACTTCATTCAAAATAAGTCATCTCTTAGTATTTTAATACTTTTGAATTGCCAAGCTCTTCTTGCTGTTCTGGGTCCCAGAAGTGGCATTGTATAGGTGCTATTATGCTGATCTCTGTTCTAGTCCCAGCTTCATCACTAGATGACTGTGTGACCTTGGGATGGCCTTTGCTTCTTCATCTCTTAAAACATAGAGTTTGGACTGAGTGATCTGTGAGTTCTATTCCCCGCCAAAAATCTGTAATTCTGAATTTCACATGTGTTTTATCAGGAGAAGTGCAGCTAGGTGGTGCAGTGGGTAGAACACCAAGGGCCTAGAGTTAGGAAGTCTTATCTCCCTGAGTTCAGATCTGGCCTCAGACACTTGCTAGCTGTGTGACCCTGAGCAAGTCACTTCACCCTGATTGCCTCAGTTTCCTCATCTACAAAAGGAGCTAGAGAAGACAATGGCAAGCCACTGCAGTGTCTTTTCCAAGGAAATCCCAAATGGGGTCACAGAGTCAGATATGGCTGAACAACAGAATTTTATCAGGACAAAAGACATTTTTGTATAGTGGATAGAAGTTAGTCTTTAAGATCCCTAAATTAAATCTAGGTTCAAGTTCAGATCTGACACTTACTCAATATGTGACCTTTGACAAACCTTTCAACCTCTAAAAGCCTTGATCAGCTCTCTTAATTGTAGAAGCTGTAGAGTTGGTGCCAACCTTCTTTAGTAAAGGAAATTCCCTCATCCAGGCATCCCTGTATCAGTGAAATTGAAAGTGGTGCCCCCTTTCTTCTTGTTCTATCTCTTTCAGAGCAGGGACTCCTCCTCAGAGCCCTAGATCTTTCGGAGTACTTCAGTTACGTATAAAGTCATCTATTTCTTAAAATAACAAATAGACCAGAATTTATAAATCCATATAAGTATTGTTTTCTTCAGAGTTGTCAAATTAGGAAGTTATACGCTTTAGCAATGCTGTCATTGCTCAAAACATTTCTGGAATTGCCCTTAGGACCTTGAACACATTCTTTTGAATATCCTCAGTCCTGGGAAATTTGCCTGTTTTGAGGATGTATTTGATTTTTGGAAATAGACAAAAGTTATTCATAGGCAAGTCTGGTGAATAAGCCAAACAGTTCAGTTTCAAAATACAGAAGAAAAATGGAGTCTAACATTAAGGCAGTAAAACTGATTTTCTTGTTTTTTTTTTTAAACTGACTTTTGGGGAGTTTCCAGAAATTATTTGAGCAATACAGCATTGATGGAATAAATGTATAGAAAAGTATAATGGTATCATGAGCATTGGTTTAGAAGTTAGAAGACTGGGGTACAAATTTAGGCTGGATTATTCATGTGACTTAAAGTGTGTGTTTTTATCGTTTTTGTCTCCCATCTTTACTTTAACTTCGTCATGCTTGGTCATGCTTTCCAGTGCTAGGGGATCCTTCTTCACCCAGCCACCATTATATGCCTTGATTCTTTTTCATTTGTCACCTGTCTCTTCATTTATCTGTAGCATTCAGTTCATACCTTTGTCACAGTTTTCTTCTGCCCTCTAGGTTGTTTCCCCTCCCATTATTGAAAAGGTCAGTGTTTGGCTCAGCCAATTGAGATTTGATAACCTAAATTTATGGTAGATCTATTCAGAAGTTCCAAGACTTTTTTTCAGAGTGGCATTTAACAGCAAAAATGTAAGTCAAAATGGAGAAGGAAAGTGACAAGGATAACCAGGTTGTACGTGCCAAGGCAGGTGCAGTGGTGGGAAAAGAGGGCATAGGATTAAAGAATAAATAATAGCATATAACTGAACTAGGCAGCCATAAAGTTCAGAGCAGAGAGGGAGAAGAGTGAGGCCACATAGGGTGGTAGACTGGTAAGACAAAGAAGAAGTGACTGGAGGTGATAGCCACAAGGATGGAGAATAAGTGTAGGAGGTATAAAGCAGAAGGGCAAATGAAGATAGTGATGAATGAGAGAGGAATTGTAGAGTGGTCACAGAGTTAGAATAGAGATCTAAGATGAATCATCCCAGTGGGTAGCTGAAGTGGAGTGAAGATCTTGGTGATGAGAGTTAACGAGGTGTGACAGAACAGGTTATTTAGGGCTTTTCCATCTTAATTCTTGGCCTTTGCTCAGTTCTTCAGCTCTCACAAAATGGCTTCAGCTACATTGGCTAAATCTAATAGCTGTTTCTCAGTCCTCATTTTGCCTGATTATTTATCTGCATATTTTTACAAAGTCCACTTCCTTTTTCCTGATGGACATCTCTAGCTAAATGTCTTCAAGCATCTCAAATTCAGTATTCCAAACGGAAATTTCTATATTCTACCTAAACCTATCCTTCTTCCAGATGTCCTCATGTCTTTTGATTGCACCACTTTTTGATTGATTTGAGCCATTCTTTGTTGTTCCCTGCCCTGACCAGCATCCTCTTTTCTCTACTTACGTAGCTTCTGCCCTAATATCACCCCTGGTCTAGGTTATCAAAGTAACCTCCCAATTGGTCTCTTTTCAATCTTCTATCCAGCTGTCAAATTGGTATGCTTGGCGTGCATATCTGACCATCTCATGTCCCAAATCAGACAGAAATCTTCAATGACTAGTCTAGGATAATCCCTTAGTCTTCCATAACCTAGCTCCCACCTAGTCCTTCTCCCCAGTCACGTACTCTGTACCAGTTAAACTAGCCTACTAGCTGTTCCCCAGAAGAGCCATTCTATCGCCACTCATTTGGCCCTGCAAATTTGCTTTTTCCACTCTTAGAATCCCTGGCTTTCTTTAAAGCACAACTCCTTACCGTCCTCTTCTCCACCCCTGTAAATCGTGTTGTCTCCTTCCTGAAATTACTGATCTGTATATATGTCTCTTTTTCATAAGCTAGCCCTAAAGGGAGGGATTGTTTGGTTTTTGCCTTTGTAACCCCAGGACCTAGCACAGTGCTCACACAGAGTGAGTGCTCAGTAAATGTAGTTAGAATTGATTTCTATGACACAGTTCTTTACTAGTTCTTTTATTTTTCTGGCTGTTCCTTCTCAGTTCCTTTTGCTAGATCATCTTTCATCTTCAGCCATCGAGCTCTAAGTGGCACCAAAGTTCTATCTCTAGCACAGTTTTCCATACTAGAGGTAGGGAAGTCTGAAGGAGTAGTCAGAATTACTGAGTATCTTCAGTTACAATTTCCACATGACCACACCTTTAAAAATGAAAACAGTGTTCAAATCGAGAGCAGCAAAAGCAAGATTAACACCACCTGTTTACTCAGACTGACAATAAATGCAGCACAATGATGATCTGATATTGTTGTGCCCAAATGGGATCTAACTTGCATCTGCCCTGCATGAATGCTTCCTGTCACTGTCAGTCTTTGATTTGACAGAAAGGAAGGGGGTATCACTATGAAACTTAGAAATCTGTGCCCTGTATGCCTCTCTTGGTGCTCACATCAGGTGCTAGCAGTTTCATCATTGTTTCCATGTAGATAAACTCTCAAATGTATATAATCCTAATCTCACTCCTGAATCCTTAATCACCTCTTCCTGCTGTACATCTTCTCCTGGATGTCTTATTGGCATCTTGGACTTAACACATCCAATTCATTCTCTTCTCACCTACAAATGTCTTTTGAAAACTCCACTATACTTGCACTCAGGTTCACAACCTTGGAGTTACCCTTGATTTCCATTTCTAGTATGTTGCCAGATACAATCAATTCTACCTCCTCAGGTAGAATTCATACAGTCACTTCCCTTTGTTTGTCCCTAATCACTCTCATTTACAGTAGTGCCATAGTTTGCTCTTTGATCTCTCTGTTCCTCCTCCATCTTTCATATAGCTACCAAATTAATATTTCTAAAATAGAAATCATAGTTGTGTTAATCCCTACCTCTTTCGCGGTTCTTTATTACCTCCAGAATAAGATGCAGTCTCATCATCAGTCTGATTTTTCACATATCTTCCCAGACCACAATATTAATTAGAGAGTTAAAGATCTTACCCACCCGTTGATGGGGCTGCCTATTAAGGGAAGCTTGAGGGGAGACCTACACCTTTTGTTAATTTCTGTTAAAGCACTGGTTCTCTGGGTTTGTGATGCCCTCTGGCTCTGAGAAGTGTGTAAAGACTCTGAGGTGAGGTTTTACTTTGGGGCTCAGTTTTTGGAAGGTTTGTGTGCCAGATGAGACTCTGGGAAAGCCACTAAGGAGCCCCCTGGCTTTGAAAACTCAGATATTGGTGCTTCACTCTCTGTGATAACTATGTATGTATTGCTTATGGTCAGACAGTTGGTAGCTCTGTCTGTTGATCTTTAGTTCTCTGTATATTCTCTGAAGTTCAGGGTGCTGACTTTTCCCCTGAATTCAGTGAATGATATATGTGCTTGATTAAAGTAGATTGTTGTTGCTTTCCTTTTAGAAAAGCAGATCTATGAACCTGTACAGCAGGCCCTCCTGTGTATACTGGGATCCTTGCTGATACACAGACTTACCTCATGCTATTCTCCTTCATACATTTTGCATTACAGCCAAACTAGGTGCTATCTTTTCAATCAGTCAGTCAGTTTTTATTAGGGGCCTGCTATGTTCCATAATTTATTAAACACTTTATATGTGCTAAGCACTCTTAAGTGCTGAGTATGCCAGTAGAAAAGTGAGATAGTCCATGTTCTCAAGAAACTAAACTCTAATTGAGGGAAACTACACATATAAAAAGGTTCAGCTATAGAGTAGATAGAAAGACCCAGGGCTGTCCTAAGGGAGCAGCAGCTCTAAAGCTCATCTCATGTGCCATTTCTAAGTTGAGGCCTTGATGCCTCTCCTTTCCTCTGTCTTGAGCATGTGTGTATGTGGGTGGGTGTGTGCATGTATGTGTGTGTGTGCATGTCTCTGTCTGTCCCTCATTCTTGCTTTCTATATCTTACTTTCATACATTCTCAAGAGGGTGTGCACACTTTCCCCTCAGATTAGTTTCTGTTTCCTTAATGGTAATAACTAACATTATGTGATTCTTTATATGGTCTCATTTAATCTTCCAAACCATCAAGGATAAATGCTGTAGACATTATTTCTATTTTACAGATTTGCCCAGACATATCATCATATCCTATCCTTCCAATAGAATGTAAGTTTCTTGAGGCCATGGGAACTTTTTTTCCCTTTTTATCCTCAATGCCTAACATAATGCCTCAGACATAATGGGTGCTTAGAATAAAGTAGTATCTATAATTATTATTTTTAAAAGGCAGTACTCATTTATATGTGTGGGTTTTTTCCAACCTCATCTCATTTTTAATCACCTCTTATTTGCTGGTGGGAGAAATTGATTTTTCTTTTCATGGAAATAAATTGAGCAGGGAAACTTTTCAAACTTAAATTCTTTGATATTGAGCTATGTATACAACTTATTTATTTGAGTACTGGAACACTTTTTTGGAAAGAGCTCCTATTCTTTCGGTGACCCACTATCTCACAGTCTTTGGTGGACTTTTAAAAAATATATCAATCATTGCAAGAAATATAATCACTTTATAAAGAGGCAACATGTTACAGTAGTGTCTAGAAAGCTGACCTCAGAATCAGAAATACCTAGCTTCAAGTCCTACCTTTGATATACTGGCTTTGTGACCCTGGGCAAGTGGCTTAACCACTCAGGGCCTCAGAGGCTCTCTGAGATTGTAAGAAGCAAATCTACATTGGTAGGGGAATTTTTCACCAGGAGCTGTCTTTGTAGATGAAATCCCAGGTCTTTATCCAAAATAAATAATTATAGTTTGGAGCCAGTGTATGAGGGACTGTAAGTGACAAATAGAGGAGTTTGTATTTTATCCTGGATATGGCAGGGAACCAGTGAAGCTTCATAAGCAAGGAAATGATGTAGTGAGATGTGTGCTTTAATCTTAATAGTTTGGCAGCAGTGTGGAAGATGGCTTGTGTTCTACTGATGCACCAGAAAGGACCTTAGACCATCTAGTCTACCCCTACACTTGATGTTATCAGCTGAGTCCCAGAAAATTAAGTGACTTTTCTTCATTCACAGAGCATCAAAGATAGAATTTGACCCCAGTTCTTTCTGACTCCCAAGTTCAGTGTTCTATATAGATTACTTAGGTAATCCGGAGATTACCTGCCTCACATACTCAGGTAGACTTAAGTTGTCACTACATCCTCACATTTTCTTGGTAGTATATCTGTCCTTCTCAAATTCCTGTTAATATGTCCCTCTAATTTTTACATTATTTGTAACACTTAACATTTATTCACTGCTCACATGATTGAGCACTAGATAACATTCTGCCTCTGCCTATTCTCATTGCTTTACAGTCCTAGTCAAGTCTAGTTTTGCTTTATGTGTTTGATATTCCTGTCATCAAGCAGTCTGTGCCAAGCACTCTGGCAGACTCCTTAAGACAGTGTTTCCATTTGACCTTTCCATCACCATCCTTATTCAGTAAGTGCTTCCTACTTTTCTTTTCTGCTTCCTAAGTATCTGTTAGGAAAAGCTGAGTGGCCACTAGAACACTGGTTGGTAGCATTCTGCCACTTCCCCCTAAGTGATTCTGTCCCCTCCAACCTTTCTTCTCCCTGTTTTCCTCTTCCCCAGACTATTCCTTAAGCCTGACAATGGAATATGCACATTTATTTTTAATCCCACTGGTTTCCCTTTGAAAGCTAAAAGATTGTTGTCGATTTCTATTTTATTTTAATTTAATTTGCTTTTCTGCATCCTTCCCTGATTTCTTAAAACAAGTGTACACTAAGACTTTGTTGCTTCTTCTCTCAGCATTTTCCCATCATAGTCTTCCCTTCCCACAGCCCAGTTCCCAGATTTGTCTCCTATATTGCTTAAGGGTACATGCCCTATCTGAAGTACTTTTTAAGAATAATCATACATATTATAAGGTGAAAGCATTGTTGAAATGTAAAAAGGATAATTTAGAATATTTTAACAAATTTTTCTTGTATAAATAAAGCCTATTTAGCCAAGAATAGAAGGAATGCAGAAAATTGGGGGAAGAAAACTTTCATAGTCTCTCAGATAGGATGTGATTGGGTCGGAATATTCCTGTGGTGTAGGAAATGATGAGCTGCTGATTTAGAAAAACATGGAAAGACTTGGATTTATGAAGGAAGATGCTATCTACCTTCAGAGAACCAGATGATAGAAGGAAATAAGCATAGTATAGTCTTATATGTGTGTGTGTGTGTGTGTGTGTGTTTATAGATATTTATGTATATATAGTCATGCTTAATTGTAGCCTTGAGGAAAGGGGGGCATGGGGAGGGAAAAAAAGGTAAAGTACAAAAAGCACAGTAGAGAGCAAAAGAAAACCTAGAAGGTAGCAAAGACAAGCTAGGCAGCTTTGAAAACAATGTGTGATATTTATTATATAGATTTTCTTGAAATGGAAATTTATTGTTTTATATTGAATCCTCTCTTACAGTCTGCTGTGTACATGGCAACTTTTTTTCTTTCTCATTTTGTATTTAAGTTTAAAATTTTTTAAAAATTTACCCCCCAAAAAAGCATGCATATAAAGAATGGGAAATATTCTGTACAATGCCTACTATTGCATAGATACTAATTCTTAAATATTGGGGTTACTATGTCACTAGGAATAATTTCACATTAATAAAAATAAGTGCTACATAATCACCTTTTCTGTACTTTCTAAGAAGTCATATTACTTTTTTAGTATGACAATGGTAGCAATTAATAACTATTGCTTATTGGACAGATTGGCATTTTAATATTTTAACTTATCACTAAAATGTGTGCAACTACATGAACCTGTTAAAATTTTATATCTCGCACAGCAACAATATACTGGCTATGGGGGAGGGGGAGAGAAAGAGATCTTTTCCCCTATTGTGCACAGAAAAGACTTGAGCCATTGATTTCAAGTCATTTTGCACAATATGACAGTTTGCAGCTTACTAATGTGAATTAATAATTGTCCAGTTATAACCCTATAACCCTCCAAAGAACCAGATCTTTTCCCATGGAGACTAAACAGTAAAACAGGCTTACTTGTATAATGTAAAACCATCCAAGGGTGGTTGTAACTTCAGCCAGTTGACCTATAAAGTTACTGTAATGCCCTTTGGAAGTCTTAAAGCTCTGCCTATTATGCTTTGTAGTTTTATTATACTGAACTTTGCAGGTAGTGCAATTCCCTGGGATAGTTAACTGAGAAGATGAACTATTATAAATTACTGTGAGCCTCCTTTCCAATCACAAGTCCTGGATTTATAAACAAAATAGCCCTAATTGTAAATATTACAAGTATTCAAAGCTCCATAAAGAGAAGCAGCTGTTGTAGCATGTTCTTAATGTGCCCAAATTCTCTTGATTTGTTCTCTTTCAGCTGCTGTACTGAAATATGAAAACAATATCATGAATATCAGACAATTTAACTGCTCTCCACACCCCTACTGGCTTCCAAACTTTATGGATGTCTTCACATGGTCTTTGCCTTTTGTTGGGGAGAAAGGTAGGAGAAATAAGTTATGCCTATGCCTATCCCTATGCCTAAATCAGTGATTAATCACAGATGATGTATATTCATAGTCCCTGGCTCATATAGAAATGTACAAATAATTCAGTATAAGATGTTGGGGTTTTTTTTGTTTGCTGTATAGTTTGACTACATGTAGTGTGTTTTAGTTGATTTTTAGTCTTAATTATTATGGATTGTATTTGATTTATTTAAAAGAGCTATTTGAAGGAGTAAGTCCAATTTGATCAAGTATTAAAAGTAATACAGTCAGTCCCTCCTGCATTGAACTGAACTTGGGAGTCAGCGTACTTAGGTTCAGATTTTCTCTGCATGCGTCATGAGCTACATGGCCTTGCACATCATTTACCTTTAACTTCAGTTTCCTCATCTATAAAATGGGGATTATAATAGTAGTAATTACTAATATCTATGGAGTACTTTAAGTTATGCAGAGTATTATTCCTTCACAGGGTTGTTGTGATGGAAAAATCTCTGTCAACTGTAAGGTGCCATGAAAATGTAACAATATGTTATTGTTACAATAATGTTATTGTATTTTCAGAATTGTGTTATTGCATTTGATATTAACTATACGAACATAGTCCTTTTGGCAAGTTGATTGTGAAATGAAATTTTTTCTCTGTGTAGATAAGTGTAAGGTATTCTGAAAAGTTAGCTAGCAAATTATCAAATAATTGGTAGGTTCTTTGAGGATTCTGTAATGAATCAAGTGAGATATTTGACCTTCATAATCTGGAGCATCTGCATGAGATAATTAATTTTAGGGCTTCCTTCACATAAGTAGTTAGAAATAACTGCAGAAATTGCAAACAATAAGTTGTCCCTAAAAAATAAATCTAAGAAGACACCTCCCCCCTACTCCCTTACAAAAGTGAAGAGTCTGCAAGTGTGGAAAATTGGCATACAGTGTGAAATTTTTTCTAATGTATTGATGAATTTTGATAACTTTTTTATCTTTATTTTTATAAGGGATGACACCTTGGGAGGGGTAAAAAAAGGGATACAGGACAGGAATCTAGGTGAAAGCAAAAGCAAAATTTGTCAATTAAAGCCTATTAAATAGAAAGATAATTTTGTTCCATGTGTTCATATATACACATGTTCTTTTAGGGAAAAAATATTTTTAAGTGTTTAAGTTTTCTTTTCTATTTTTTCACTTCACATAGTCACCGAGATGCTGGTTAACATTCTCAACATATGCTCTGATGATGAGTTGATTTCAGATGGTGAGGAAACATTGGAAGGTAAACTTGGATTGTCTTTAATAAGAGCCAAAGTAGAGGAGATTTGATTTTAAAGCTAGGTTAAGATTCATGCCCACTGCTCATGTTCTGACTCTGACAAGTTAGCACCTGAAGATTTAAGTACTTAATTTATAGTCAGTCTTGTTTATTGAGCTACTGTTCTTTTTAGATCCTTTTGAAATCAGTGAAGTTCAATAACATCTTGTAGTATCTGCATGAAGATAAATGAGAGAAATGAAAAATTGCTTCATGTTGTTAGGAAGTGTGCTCCATTTGTAGAGAAAAAACACAGAGGATCTGCTGTTTGTTATACAGGTGCTTTGCATTGTTTTTCAGTAGTGGAAATGGATTGCATTCCAGAAGCACACATTTGTGCATTTGGGTTAAACTTAGGAGGGACCACAGAACTGGGTTTTACATTGTGCAAAGCTTTCTGGTTCAGGTAACAGGATTTTGACTTTGGACTTAATAGTTTGTTGTTTCAACTAATTTAAGCAAACTGGTTGAAACTTGATTGTAAAAGCACCTAGGGTGCATGTGTTTAGTTTAGCTCTCTTCTCTTTCCCTAGTTGTAAAGCATGTGACTTCCAGAAGGAGTCCAGATTATAGTCTTTGCTGCTGCTTCTCACTACTGCATATACTTTAAATTAATGATCGTTAAGCTTATCTGCTCTTCCCCTCCTCCCCCTCATTATCAACGTTATTCAAGAAATAATCCCTCTTCGACTTCATTTAGTGATGTTATTTTAATGTTGTGTGGAGGTAGAAAGCATATTAGAGGATCTCAGACCGATTGACATAAAACTACAAAGTTTTAAAGGGAAGGACTAACTGGCAAAGTATATGTAATTAGGGAAGTCTGAAATTTGCTATCCTACCACATTACAAGGAAATGTCTCTTGTGAGCTGCTTGTCCCATTGCCCTTGTCTCATTTCCTCTTGACTTTTTTTTTCTCCCTCCCATGAAAACTTAAATTTCTCTTCTCATATTTCTATCTTCATTCCTTGTTTCTTGGTGTCTCTTCTCCCTGAAGATCACTACATTTCAAGCTATCAGAAAGGTACCCAACTAGAATGTGCTAATAGCTTTATACATGCTGCCTGTACCACTAGAACCCATGGATAGATTTTTTTAAATAGTTGATAGCTGAATAATTGAAGCAGACTCTCCATCCTTTCTCATCTCTTTTTTATTTTAACATAAATGCTTTGTATGTGTGAATCCTGCTGTGGTTCTTTAGGATACTGAAAACTGCAGGGGTGGTATCACATTTCTGTTTCTGACTTCTGAATGCGGTAACCTGATGCATGCCTGGACCTTCAGTGCATGCAAGATCTGAAGTTTGGCTTGTGATGCGTGAGTCCTTTCATGAACCTCAGATGATAGCAGGAACATAAGACCTTGCACTCTTTTTTTTTTTTTCGCTTCAAAAAATATCTTCCACACTTTCTACTCTTCTCCCACAATCCTGTCTGTATAGTTGTCAGTAGTGTAAAAGATCTCACCAGTTCACATGTAAGTGGGGATTAAAGAAATAAAGGCACTCCCTCCAGGTTCAGGATAGCCACACATTGTCTACATGCAGAAGTACCTGCTTGAAATGATCACTTGCCATTTGGCAGGCGCAACCCTGCATCCCAAGATGTCTCAGCAATCAGATAGGAAAACTTTGTTTCACCAACTGTGTTTGTGTTTTTTGAGGTGTGTGCATATGTATGTAAATGTGTGTTACATTGTTTTATTATATGGTATCCTTTGCCTGTTGAGTTTCACCAAGAGGATCTTATCTGAGACAAACCCATCCAATCCAGTCTTTTTTTTGTTGTTGTTCCTTCCCTCATTTAAAAAATCTCAGCCTTTCCTGTTATTTTGTTTCTTGCTCTTTCATATTCTGATTTCCTTATTACTCCCCAGGATTTTGTTTATTCAAATAATTTAAGATTTAATTTCTCTTTTTATTTTTAAATTAAGGGCAGAATTCTTAACACTGACCTGTTTTGTTGTTGTTGTTCTGTGTTTTTTTTGAAGCAACCTGTTGGCCCTAAAAAAAAGATCTTTTAACTCATTTGATCTTTCTGTTCTCAGGAGGTGCATCAGTTCGTAAGGAGATCATTAGAAATAAAATCAGGGCTATTGGAAAGATGGCACGAGTGTTTTCAATTCTTCGGTAAGACTTCAACAGTGGCATGTAGTAGAAAGAGGAGTTCAAATTTGAATAGTAAATCCAGACAAATTGAGTTGGGCCATTTTTATTTCTTTTTCACATTTTGAAAAACAAAGTTTTCATTGCATTCATAGTTACAATGACATAGCCGTTTTTATCCCCTTGGGTATATAATGGCTTTGGAACTAGCAAAATGTACTTGCTACATTTATTGCCACTTTTCCTGACCCCTAGTTTCTTTACAAATATATTATAAATCTTATGTTTTCTGAAGTAACAAGTAAATACTTCAATATATGTCTTTTCTATAATGTAGTTGCCATTTTTAATGAAATTTTGCTATAACATGACAATTTTGATTTTCTTCCAACAGCCTTAAAATGGAATTCTATATATAATATCCTCAAAATAATACCACAGTAGACTATAAATCCTTGTGTCATATTTTGTGGGACTTTTTTCATGTGTGTGAAATTGTGTTTTTGGGGGTTATTTCCTTGCTTTCAAAAATAATGGGGGTAAGATGGGATGGCATGGTATTATAAGAAATCTTAGAAATCAGTTTTAGAACTACCTTTTTTTGGGGGGTTAGTGTCAAAATAAGATCCTTCAGTGGTGTAGGACTCCAATTTGGACCAGACCCCCATGACGAATTTAAGTAAAAGCATACTAACATATATATTCATAAAGCTCTCATCA
The DNA here is from genome assembly GCF_028372415.1 of Notamacropus eugenii. Taxonomy (NCBI): domain Eukaryota; kingdom Metazoa; phylum Chordata; class Mammalia; order Diprotodontia; family Macropodidae; genus Notamacropus; species Notamacropus eugenii. The sequence goes on along the minus strand of NC_092872.1, from coordinate 612,096,260 downwards.
AATGTCTGTATTTGTATTGTATGGACTTGCTGTTGCTTAATTAACCCTAAGATGTTACCAGAAGATACTGTTTTTAGGAGATGAAGGAGAGGGAGAAACTGATTCCTCCATACTTTTTAAGGAATGAAGATAGAGGAAGGAATATTCCTCTCTTCAGTGCTATCTTCAAGTTTGTCTCTGATATGTTGAGCAAGAGTTAACTGAATGTTTTTATTCCTTTCTAGAGAAGAGAGGGAAAGTGTGCTGACTCTCAAAGGGCTGACTCCTACCGGTACACTGCCTCTGGGTGTCCTCTCAGGAGGAAAGCAGACCATCCAGTCAGGTGAGTGTAGAAAAGAATTTCCTTCCAGGAAAGCGTAGAATCCTACTCCCAATCATTGCCATGTAGAATAAGGGCATCTGGATTTCTCAGCCTGAAAATTATAAACCTTTTCTGTAACTCCTTTCCTGATGTCCTGGTTGAAGAGTTTATTCATCTTCTGTCAACCAGATTCTTTTCTGTGGCCAAGAATGTTTCTTTTGCCACAGCGCCAGTTCTAAAGGTCTAAGGAGAATAACTGTTGAAATAAAAAGGTTGAGACTTGGTAGAAATAGATAAATCTAGACTAGAGAGGAAGGAAGACATCAGCTAATATTATTGGATGTCTGTGAAACATGAGAACTTACACTGACTAGTGTCCAGCCTTGGACATACATATCTCTGCTTGTTTTTATCCACCCTTAGTTTTATTCAAACTTTTCCATTTAAGGTTTGCTCATATTTACTGCCTCCTATATGCAACACTTTCCACCATTATAATGGATTAGTAGGAATTGGCTCCTTTATAACTATCTGAAATTTTTTTTTTAATATAGAATTGAATTCTTCATTCTTAAAATCTGATAATGGTATACTATAGCTTAGATATGTGAGTCTTTTTTGAGCATCTGCAGTTAGCTTGTTTTATTTGAAAGTTGGTTTGAAATGTCCAATAAAAGTACTTTTTTCCCTCTAAATAACTGTATAATTTTTCATTGAAGAGACTTGTAGGATTTAGAGATTTAAGGGACTTTACAGATCCTCTTATCCACTCCCTCATTTTTCAGATAAGTAAACCTAGAGAGGTGAAGGGACTTACCTAAGTCACATAACATGTATTTTAAGAAACCAGGTCCTTTGCTCTACAACACAGCATCTCCAGTAAGGGTTTTGTTTCGTTTTGTTTACATTTGGAGTACAAAGGAATTAACTTAGTGATGCAGAAAAAAATAAAACAATTATAAGCAGCTTTGCAGAAAAAAAAGACTGGGAATTTAGTAGACCATGATGCTTTACTCAAGTATTTTTTGTTTTGTTTTCAAACAAATTGAGTCTCCTTTAGACAATATATGTAAAATAAGATTTTCTTTTCTGAGTGAAGAAGCATAACCATCTCCAAGTCTTGATTTTTATGGCAAATACCATTTTATCTTATTATTTTTCTAGTTTCTTTATCTGCCATGTGTTTGTAGCCCCAAATGTGTCCCCTTCCTGGAGACTGCTTTTTAGATGAACACTGGGCTGCCTAAGTTGATGTGAGCCTTGAGGACATTAGAAAAAAGATCTGTAATATAAGAGAATAGTACTGTAGCTTAAACTAGGGAATTTGAAGAACTTATTCTTTCTCTAATTAGAAAGCTAAAGTCTTTTTTTATGTATGTATGTATGTGTGTGTGTGTGTGTGTGTGTATATATATATATATATATATATATATATATATATATATATATATATATATATATAT